>NW_024704742.1:34580104-35180104 GCF_018977255.1 Callorhinchus milii | reverse complement strand
AATTGGAGACTGACTATATTTTAAATAGTCTACCCTGTTTACAGCAACCACTCAGGGGACTGGACCAAAATGGTCTTCGTGCAAGGGTGGCCCCTGAGTAAGGGTTTATTGCCTGGGCCTGAAATTTTAAAAATCCACAAGGCCCACAAGTAGACGCCCGCTAGACCTTTAGCAACACCCCCTCACCAGTGAGGCAGGCAGCTATGGGCATCACTTGGGCTGCTCAGTGTGGCATTGGTAAATGTGCCAGGAGCCTAGCGGGAGTCTAAATATGGGCCTGCAGAAATTGGTAATTTAATGCATTACCAGTAAATATACTTAAATTCACTTTGAACCGATTATTTTAACAAGTTTGACTGTATACAAAGTTAATAGTACATACGTATTAAACAGTGCAGTGTGTGAGAATATTTAGAAGTGTCTGGCACAGTAAAGCTTCCATCACAGATTGCAACTTGACTTTCTCCAAAGGGAAGAGTGAAGAAACAAAGTTTGTACAGCAAACATCCAAGTGCCTAAAATACAAAACAAAAAACTAAATTTAACATTTTGGATCACAAAACCTAGTTATTTTTAAAAACAAAGAATATCACATAGCTGCTGAAGATTCAATGAAACAAAGCCACATAACCAAATACATTTGAGACCTGTATATTATTTCCTCCAATTACATTATTTCACAGCCTATTAATCAGGTGATACTAAGCCCAGAATGCACAATTTACGTTTGGGGAATGGAGGATAGAACAACAACATTGTTAATTAGATCTTTAAATTTATTAAAATGCTTAATCCTCTGGTTTCTACAGAATCTCTGTAAAGATTCAATTGTTCCTATTTCTGTGCAAGTGAGATTGTACATTGTGGTTCTGAAGTGGAAACTGCATGGGTGATGACACTAGCGTAAAATCTAAGAAGCTCTTCCCTGAGGGTGTAGCAAAATTAGGCTACTTACAAGATTACAATGTTAATTGACAGTATATGCAAACCGGGGGTGGAGGGAGGAGCTAAAGCACAAAAATACTCTATAACATTACACCAAATAAAATCTTGAAAATCCCCCAAAAGTTTGAATTGACAGAATTGTTTAATGTCAGGGAGGTGGGGGGGAAAAAGAAACAATGAAACTTAAATACGGGGGTGAGAGAAGGAATGTTTGTATATGGCACAGGAACTGGAATGATCACAGGGGTGATGGTCCGCTCAACATTGTGACAATGACAACGGTTGTGTTTCTTATCCCATCCCAGCAAAATGCACTTACATATCTCACAACTAAATCTGTGTAGAAGTTGCAAATAAGCAAATACTGTTGCTTTACAAACACCTGAGCTATCTATCACATATTGCAGTAAATACTAATTAAGCAGCTCCCATGTAAGTGCTTGAGAAGAAACCAAAATGTCAAAAATATGCATAAATGCAGTTCAACTGAATGGGTGAATAACAGGAAATAGAGCTGATAGTTTGGCACTGGTAAACTTTGTTTACACTAACAAAGCACATCAGTGCCAGCCAGTGGAAAAAAGCTAGTACTGCATATTGCCAGAATTTCTCTTCTGCAGACTTCAAAATATAGTCTTTACAGTGTTAGCAATAACAGGTAGCATTACCCTGAATATTGGCAGTAGTCTGCAGGAATAGAACTATGGGAAAAAAAATATTTAATATGCAACCTATTATGTAAATAGGCTCCATGCAGGACTTCCCTTAGTGTCAGTTGTTAGCACTCAGAAGGTTGGAGTCAGAAGGTTGTAAGTTCAAGCCCCTCAACAGGACTTTAAGCTCACAGTACAGGATAACATTCCAATACAGTTTCTGTGGTGCCATCTTTCAGATGAGACATTAAAACGAGGCTTTATCTGCCTGTTCAGGTGCTTGTAAAAGATCCCATGGCACTATTCGAAAAGAAAAGGGAGTTTCTCCTGAAGTGCTGGTCAACAAATACCAATTAGAGTTATCCTGTCCAAATTACATTCCCAAATGATCAACTTGTGGAAAACACACAAGCCTTCAAGGTTTTGTTTGGAGGCTAAGAAGGTTCACCAAGAGGCTTGCAGACTTCCTAGTACTCGCTCTCCATCTAGTGACGAATCAACCTGCATTTGTTGGATGTCAAATGACCAACTTGTGACTATCATTGGCTGGGCGGATAGATCGTAGACGAGCCAGTATTACTCATTGTAGTAATACATGTAGCCACATGTAACAGTATAATCTTCTATGTACAGAATATATCCATTAATTGTGATTACAAAGTGAACATCAGGTAAGCCAAGGCATGCCATTGGTTTTGTTCAGTTACTGTGCCCACTGCAGATTAAGTTTTGTCCTATTTAACATTTTTCTCCCCCAGAGACATGGGTGATTTTCTTTCTCCAGAGGTGTGGGTTATTTTTGATCTAACTCCAAGTGGACTTTCTTATTATTATTATAGATTTGACTAGTTTATACCACAATTGTATGCAGCTTCACAAATTCTGGGAAATAAATGTACTCAGTGGAGTTATCCCTTCAAAGAAAATTCTATCAAAAAAAATTTGGTCACTCAATCCACAACTATTTGTGGGACACTGCTGTGTGCAAGTAACTGCCGCATTTTGCCTACAAAATATACAGTCAATTCACTTTACAATATATTCTGTGAAGTGCTTTGAGACATCTTGAAAATGTGGTAAGGTGCTATACCAAATGCAAGCATTATTATTAATAAATAAGAGTGGTACAGCATGTCAACGCCCAAGACAGAGGGATAAACAAGGCTCAGAATACAATTACTATTGAAAAAACTGTAGTGAACTCAGTTGCCAGGAGAGGATGCTGTTCTCCACTTTGCCACCTTAGTGGACTATTTCCATCCAACTCATGAATATTAGTGTTCTCGGGATTAAGTACACAACTTTAATGTAGTTG
The DNA here is from genome assembly GCF_018977255.1 of Callorhinchus milii. Classification (NCBI taxonomy): domain Eukaryota; kingdom Metazoa; phylum Chordata; class Chondrichthyes; order Chimaeriformes; family Callorhinchidae; genus Callorhinchus; species Callorhinchus milii. The sequence continues at coordinate 35,177,191 of NW_024704742.1, read as the reverse complement.
CATTACAACAACAACAAGATTACATTTGTATAGCGCCTTTCACGTCGGGAAGACGTGTAGTTGCACTAATCCAACTTTCAGCATTGAGAAATGAAAATTCTTCATTAAGGCACGCCTCAGTAATTGAAAACCATCTAGTATGGCATGGCAATGCACTTTCGGTCACTTTGACAATGGATTGTAGTTTGTTAGTAACTATACTGAAAAACACTTAAAATAACTAGGTTTCCAATTCCAATTAAACAAGAGCAGTGTTCTCTCACAAAAACAAACTGATTTTTTGTTTACTTTTGTTCACAATGACATCTGCAAGAAGTTACTGTTCAGACAAAGGGAGCTGTAGCCCCTAACATATGCTCTTAATCCAATAAATGCTAATAATTCTGCAGTATTGTACATGTAAGAGCAGCAAACATTACTGGAAGCAAGGTTGTGGCTCCACAATGATTTTCCAAGTTAACTAATATGAACTTTGAAAGGAAATATATCTAGTACGCAGAACATTTCTGCATTTCAAGTTCCCTTACTCTTCTAAACACAGTGCAGAGTAACTATTATAAGAGCTGCAAATGTTATAGAACCAGCCCCCTTTGTCTTTTGCAGAATACAATTTCAAACAATTACAGAACACAACTACTGCTGCAACAAGCCAAATTATACTCATTACAAAATCCACAGCAGATCACAATTAGTGAACCTGCTGAACTGTAAGTATCAGGACCTTCAATCCTTAATGTTTGCAATGGTTTACTTCCTTGTTGCAATTCTGCCATTTTCAAAAGGAACCTTACTGAAGGAAATTGAGGTTTATGTTGCTCAAGTTGCTATTTAATAATGCAAAAAGTGATTTACTGGTAATTACTCTTCGGTTATCCAGCAGTTGTCTAGACAATACCACTTGTGTACAGAAGTGGTGGCCAACCCATGGCTAGATGTTTTAAAAATCAATGTTTTGTTTCCATTTTATCTTGATTTTCTTGGTACAAATCAAGGACTATTCAATCAAAAAAATGTATTTTGTTGGCTGACCAAAATGGTTTGCCACCACTTGTGTACAGTAACATCCAACTTCCATACAGCACAAGTTCAAATAAGTATTTCTTACCCATATATCAGCCTTAGTAGTGATTGAGCTCCCTCCATAAAAATTTATCATTTCAGGGGCTCTATAAGAGAGGGTTGTATACCTGAAACAAAAAAAATGTTTAACTTCTTGCAAAAGTGTTCTGCAATGGTTGTTTACTTTGGTTAATTTGTATGTCAATAATCAATACATGTCCTTCATTTTAAACCCACAATTGGATCATACCCTACTTTATAAACTGGTAGAAACCTGTGTAAAGTAGTTTCCAAGCAGACAGTAGTAAATAATGAAACGATGAACAAGATTGCCCATTGTAAATTGAGGGAAGGGAAAGCGAAAAATCAACATATTTCACACTTGATAAAAGTAAACTCATTACAATTTAATATGATCACCTGCTCCGTTTTAATCACAAAATTAGTTTCCTGCAAAAACATTCACAATATTGGGAGTTCAATGTTTGTTCACATAACATTTTCCAGATTACAACTTCCAAATGATACAAATGTGCTAAGTATCTAAAATCTTAAATCATGTTTGACTTACTTAGATATCAATTTGAAACAAACACAAGCAATAGACCATGTAGTCTGAAAGGTGAAGCAGAATGGGCTGATGGAATTATCTGTGTTAAGCCATTGAGATTCCCCATTTAAAAAAATTATATTTATTCTAAATCTAGTACTTGGCATAGATCTTTGCGCTCTTTTAATACGCCTGTAATATGCATAACAGACAAAAAAAAGTTAAAAATCAAGAAAGACTCAGATAGTTAAGACCAGAAACAAGATAGGAAGATTAAGGGTCAAACAATTAAATGTATAGTTGGACTGTAATATAACACGGTGGTTTAGGTCCATAAAAATCAAACCCCACATTATGAATGGGTCATGCTATAGAGAGGCTGCAAGCTAGCACTTAAAATAATAATCCTTGCATTTGACATAGCGTCTTATCACATCGTTGAGACATTCCAAAGCACTTCACAGAATATACTGTCAAGAGAATTGACTGCATTTTTGTGGACGAAACGCAGCACCTAATTGCGCACAGCAATGTCCCACAAACAGCTGTGGATTCAGTGACCACATTTTTTTTTGAAGGGATTATTACCCCCAGAAGGCGATCCGCCAATTAACTAACAACCAAGTTTCTACTTGCTGCTAGTTACACAGAGGCATGAGGAGTAAGAAAATTTGCTTAAAGTTTCACCCTGCCCAGGAATTGAACCCAGGTCCGCTCGCTTGTGATCCGAGTGCTCTAACCAATATGCTACGGGACTCAATTTCCAGGTCATCAAGTCACTGATAGTCATTGCTGATGTCACCAAACCACATTACATCATTCTCGCAAGTGTTTCCAGCGGTTGCTGGAAGGCCTTCTGTGCCTATGTGCCAGACGTGTTAACACAGAATTTCTGCTCTTCTAGTGCACTCGCAGGAATGTCTGGGAAGCAATCCAAATTTAAATGCTGTAAATTTATTGATGAAAGATTAGGGAGATTTGCTATATTGACTTAGAATCTCTATGCTGAGCTTCCCTCAGTCAATACAAATGAGGGTAAGGTCCATGATGGGGTGCGTTTTGTCTGAACTGTGGAAGGAGTGCACTCGATGGTTCAAATAGCCTTTTCCCGTTCCATTCTTTTTCATGTACTTAAACGGCAAAGTAAAATCTAATGTAATCAGAAAGGTTAAAAAAGCCAAACAGCATGATATTAACAGTACTGAAACAGGTCCCAATGGGAAAAGATCACATAAAGGCCAAGGGTAAAATGGTGGGACTGTGTACAGAAAAACGTGAATGTATGACGGAAATAGGGACTGCTGCAGAAGCTGACAAAGGAGAATGCAGAACGGCAAAGCATTGAGGGGGTCTGTGGCTGACCTGGTTACAAATAATTGAATAATAGTAACACAGAATGCTAAGCCACTCTTCAGACTCGTAAAAATGCTTCTCCAGTCAGTACAGCTTGACAGCATTCAATAAAATGGGACTTACTTTTTGATTTCATCCTCCACAGTACTGACACCATGCATTTGGGGATTGAGAATTTTATGAGTAACGCTTCCAAAGTCACAGAGGACATAGTTCCCATTATTATTTAACAAAATATTTTCAACCTACAAAGAAAACAGTAACAGCCAAGAATAAGTAAAAGTTACTATTACAGAATGACCAAGGTTATTACAATAACTGCAGTCAACATTTAAATTAAACCCAAACGATAGTTCAGCTACTCAATAGGTAGGTATTCTCAAAATACCCAGGTACACTCTCTCTGGAACTTTTCAATTTCTATCCTTTTATGTGGGCTACAGAGTCTTTTGTATTTGAGAGTAAGAATGATTTGTGTTCGTTTGGTAATCCTCACAGGGAGAATTCACCGTTTTTAGGCAATCAAAGAGGAACTTATGCTTTCAAAGCCATTACTATTCTCTTAGCTAGGCTAAGGTCAGCCAAGTGAAAATGAATACTCTTCCTCATCCATTATACCTGTTCCAATTTTCCAGTTTTATATTCCCAGACCCGAGCTGGGGTGACAGGTTACCTACCCATTTTCTGTGAAAACCTCAATGATCCTAAAAAGTAAGGGTCAAGTGCTTGCATGTACATTATAAAGGAGAAGGAAAAGAGAAAAAAATGATCTGCTAAATTGTCCAGGACAAATGCATATTTGAAAGGATATCTGCATATCCTGACAAGCAGAGGGCAATGATGCAGCAGGAGTACTGTCAGTTTCAAATCTTCTCTTCCTTGAACAACCAAGTATATTTATTTGGTTTCCCGCATTTCCTACGTAACAATGATACATCACAAACAATGGGGTTTACGGCTCCTAGGGCTTTTACGAGTATGCATTTGTGCTGGTCAATTTACCAGATGATTTTTCTCTCTTCTCCTCTCCTATGACAAACTAGCTGCAGGCACTTAACCCTTACTTGGGAGGCATTTAAGTTTCCACAGAAAATGGGTAGATAGGATTTGAGGGTGTTGTCACCACCAAAGGAGGACACAGACCCACTATTTTTAAAATCTGCCATAAGTCATCCAGTTTCGACAGTTGGCAATGGAGCTTCAGAATGAAATTGCTCTAATCCTATTATTCTCTTTTCCCTAACTTTTCATATTTGTCCTCAAGTATTTATCCAATTCCTTTTTTGGCAGTGCCTCTTAGCGCAATATTTTCTGCCCAAGAGCTGGTTCAAGTTGCTACATTTTCTACCCATATGTGGAGAGTACTTCTACCTCTCTGAGGAGTGATTTTGTTATTCCATTTTAATTTCCACAACTCGGTTTTAGCACCAGCTCACTCAAGTAAGCATATGGGAACCAACCATCTTTAGTGAGCAATGAGAAGCTGTATGTGATTTGCATCCTGTTCTTAGAACTATGAGAAAACTTCTGAGGGATAACAACATATTTTCAAATGACACATTACATCTCAAGGTTCTACAGGAATATACGCACCAAGATAGCAAAGACTTATCCTTTATCCTCCTGTTTATTTTAATTTTCTGACTTCACTCAACCTCTGCTGCAGGCAGCCACTCGCGAGATGATGCAAGATGCTGCTGACACTCCTTTGGTGCCTCGTCCAAGACAGCATTGTTCATATGCAAGCCTGGGCAGTGTCAATAGACTATTTGATGATTTAGGAGCATGACAGCTGAGGCCAACTTGCGTGATATTCACAACCACCACCAAGGTGACCTGCTATTTTCAAAATCTGCCACAAGGCAACCATATCTGACTGCTGGCAATGGAGCGTTAGACGAAAACTAACCTAATCCAATTCTTTGCTCTTTTCCCTAAACTATTAACATTATTTGTCTTCAAGTCTGCATTGTTCATATGCAAGACTGGGCAGTGTCAATAGACTATTTGATGATTTAGGAGCATCAATGTGAAGATAAGATTTAAAAATCTAATTTTTAAATCTTATCAACTGTGAAATATAAATTAAATTCTCTGAATTAGCAGAATTTGGCATCAAGGGTATCAAAATATATTGCCACTATGCTCTGCATGTTTTTGTTTTGAAAAGCAGTATGGCATTATAATGGTAAAGTCACTCTCAAACAGATGCTGGTAATATAATTTACACCCATTTCCTGTTGCCCCCGCGCCCCCTCTCCCTTCCCCAAAGCACTTCAACCTAACCTGGCGTTGCATGGCTCTTGAACGATCCTGGGTGTGCCCATTCACAACTCGATGGATAATCAGTTTTATACTCATGGAACCTTTGAACACGCACACACATCAAACATAAAATCAATTCGATCTCATTGCAGTTCTTACCTTTAGATCTCTGTGGATAATTGGAGTTTTGCATTGATGTAGCCTTGCAACTGCCTCACAGACATCACAAAAAATGTGCAAGACTTCTGTCTCAATGAAACCCGTCTGTAGCCTCTGGTTCATTTGGTTCACAACTTGTCCCGCTGTCAAATAAATACCATTAATCTGTGTGAGCACTAGTTTCCAAACAGCAGGAAGGCAGAACTGAGCATTATAATTTTCTCAGCTCTCAAAAATAAGTTACAATGAATGGTCTGCATGAATGCAAATTTGACAACTTTCATCACAAACAAGATTACGTTTACTACAATCACCAAAAATCTAGAATTCACTGGGGTTATTTTATTTTTTTTAAACTTGTATGAATTAGAATTCAAATAAAGCAAAATACCCACTATTTCCTTAAATATTTCATCAATCACTAAATCAGAGTGTAAATCTCTTCCTATGACTTAGTAAATTGATGCAATATTTCATTTAATACTGCTATAAAGGTGAATGTAGATGAAGCACAGAACAAAAGCAAAACTGTCAACGCTGTGGCGGTTTTTAAGCACATAATAAATCTAAAGCACATCTCATTATATTCACAACAATTACAATTACTGATATTTAAACAAGTTTACAGGGCTCAGATTAGATCTTTCAATTCCATAATCAAATTGTTGCTAGCTAGAAAAGGGTACACTTGTAATAAATTACCAAAAAGATGGTTTCTAGACCAACTACTAACACAAGTTAGCGAGAGATACATTAAATATGTTTTAAAGTTTTCTAATAATGGGGAAGTTATAAACAATGCAAGCCCAGTTTCCTGCCTGCAACTTAAAAGTAAAGTAGGTGGACTGCGCCCGAGCTTGCTCCACAATCTGCATATCAATATTGAGGAGCCAATAATAAACAAATGCAAATTAGTCCACTTTGTGGTTATTTTAGTAGCAGGGTCTCTGGGGTTAGCAGTGTCTCTCTCTCAGAGAAATAAGATACATCTCACACGTCAGGTAGACCTGCAGAAACCAGTCTAGCTTATTAATGCGATATGAGTGCATGGACATGCCCTCAATGCTGCAAACATTATCTTATTTCTCTGTTAATTTGTAAGGAAGTCCTAGCTTGGACAAATTAGTGTATCATATTGGTATTATGCTTATTACAGGACAATCCACGTGTGTCGAGGAACAGCTACACATATGTCTTGAGGAGAAGTTAAATTGATTTAATGAAATGATAGCCAATCGTCCTGCAGGTGAAAACAAAATCACGACTGGCTGAAAATCGGGAAGCAATGCTTTTATTCTGGGGACATGTGGTTCCAAATCAGGACCCCAAAGCGCTGACTGTGTCAGTCTGGGAGTAGTCAAATAAATTTCAATTTACGTCAAGATCTCAAATTTGGATTAAAAAAATAGGAAGCGGAAAAGAAGAAACCCATAACATTTGTGAACATTATAAAACTGTTAAAGTAAAGAATTTCACAGATACACCATTTCAATAATGCTTTCTTACCTCGACAATATTCCATTAGAATAAGGACTTCCCAGACATTATCACTGATGGCTGTAATGGAACAGTCTAAGTAGCCTACAATATTTTTATGACCTGAAAGCTCTTTCTAAAAGAAAAGGACAAAAAGTACTGGTTATAAGAGCATACTGGAGATTGTGTTTTGCTCATCTTATTCAGCAAAATTATGCTGTAAATAACAGCGGATAACATCATCTTTCAGCTCTGGGATCAGAACTTTAATCCAGCCAGCCCAGACTCAGTGGATGAATCTTTGCCCGTTCTACAGGTTTTAAATGATATGTTTGGGCAGTCACATTCAAGCTGCCAACGGCTGCATGGTAACATCGCTAAACTATCCCACATGTTAACACAGTCAAAGGTTTTATTCCAAGTTCATATGTAAGAAATGAAACAATGTAGTGGGTGCAGGAAAAGGTGATATGGGATTAGAATGAAGGTGCATTATTGGGATAGATTACTGTTTATTCCGCAACTGACTTTGTTACATGGGGTGTGGATGTGTTGGATTCCAAAAGGGTTCCCCAAACCATTTAATTCCCCAAATATCCATTCCTCAAATTTTTCTAAACAAAACTCTGAAATTAAATATGTATTATAAAAACTTTGCAGCAAACCTTTATTGTGCACTATTTGGGAGCTGCCAAATGCAGGATACATTCCCTCAGGAAAGGAATCTCAGAGGGAAAGATATCCTAGGCCATCTATCTTGAACTCCCTCCCTGACAGCTGCAGAACAGCATTGGCAGAGCCCGGAGCAAATAATTTGGGATTTGATGGTTTTCTTGAATAAGGCATTGTTTGTGAAGAGCAAAGAAACTAGGTCTATCAGGATTACTGGATTTTGGACAGAAGTTGTAGACCTTAACCAGCAATTTGTTCTCTATCCCAAAACAATGCAACAACAACAACTTGCATTCATATAGTGCTTTTCACGTCAGGAGACCATCTTTAGGCTCTGGACAGTCAAGCACATGAGCTGGGGATTGGATTCGGGAGGTATGGGGTGGGAGGAAAGAGCACTGAAGGCGCAGTCATAAATGAAGGCCTCAAGATGGACTCTGAAGGAGGCCAGGGAAGGGGTGAGGTAAAAGGGTCTTCAGGGGGAATTCCAGAGACTGGGGACAGATAGGCTGATAGCTCGACTTCTAATTGTGGGGCGGGCATGGCAGTGGTTGTGAAACAGGCTGCGAAGTGGAAGGAGCATTTAAGAATTTTGCAGAGTTAGGGTGGGGTAAGACGGCGAGGGATTTAAAAGTGAGGATGAGGATCTTGAACTCAATCGTCTGGGCAATGGGGAGCAGCTGGAGCTGTGATGATGGAGGTCATAGACTCATCGAGTCTAGCGCTGGAGAGGACACAAGCTGCACAGTTCCCTGGCCCTTGGAGGGAAAAGTTGGGAAGTGTCGAGAGGAGATTTGGCAATAGTCTTGCCTCGATATAATGAATGCAATACAGTAATTCATTAATATTGTCTTGGGTAGTAGTTTTCATTTCAGATAAACAATAATGCACTAACTATTTCTCTTCCCTTCCAACTTTCGTTCTGATTTTCACATTTTAGCTGTTATTCTCAAAGACATATTCTATCGTATTGATCCAGTCGTGGCAGCAAATCTCCATGTACAAGTCTGAAGAGTGAGCACCAGTAACGTATCCTTTCCTGGCATCCACACCTTGCTTTCCAATATTTTTACTTACAAGATACAGTCACTACACTTTACAGTAAATCCTGTAAAGCACTTTGAGGCATTCTCCAGATGTGAAAGACACTAAATCAAATGCAAGAATTAATACTGTGTATCACTGTTCTCAGTATCGTGGGTATAACCCTAGCTGTAGTATAACCTTTTCTTTTCCTTTATACATCTTTTTCTCTTCCCCTGCCCCTACACATGTCAAATTGTAATTTTAGCACCAGAAGGGATATTCAAAGGTTATTGCAGGACCACCAATCTGAACATTACATTGGTACCTACAAATCAATACAGACCTTTCATAGGCCTCCACCCGCCTTGTCTCAAAAACTAAGCATAATAATAATCCTTACATTTGATATAGCGCTTTTCATGTCTTCTAGATGTCTCAAAGCGCTTCACAGAATATGCTGTAAAGTGAATTGACTGCATAGTTGTGGGCGAAACGCGGCAGCCAATTGTGCACAACAGTGTCCCACAAACAGTGTCAAACCTAAAACTTCTAACATTTAGTGTACAAACTTGAAAATATTTTCTAGATGTTAATTAAAAAAAACTAAAATCAAAGTTTCTTACCATAACGGTTACTTCCCTTTTGCAAACATTTAAGTCATGTTGGTCATTAACATACATGCGTTTTAGGGCACAACGTACTCCACTGTGGGTTCGAGCCAAGAACACAATGGAGAATCCACCTGTAACATATTTAAACAGAACAAATCTTTGTTATAGCATATCAAGCTGAAAATTTTTGTACAAAGCATTTGGTGATTACAGAAACACTTTTTTTTAAAAAGTAAACCCCCGCCCACCCCCTTCAGGTTGAAAAGGGGAAAATCAATCAGTGGTCCCATTCCTGATGGCCCTCCAATGACTACTAATGGAGTAGACCAAGTGTACTATGCTTTAGAGTATTCAAACCATACGATAAGAGTTCTATCCATATGCATGGTTTTTACGTCTTAACTCAGAGGGAATAGTGTGCGAAGTATAGTCTTGTAGACTGGTGGAGTCCTCAGTGGTTAGTGCTCTCGCCTCGCAAGCAACAGGGCCTGGGTTTGATTCCCGGGCAGGGTAAAATGCTGGGCAAGTTTCTTTACTCCACACAACTCTATTCACCTAGCAGAAAGTAGGAACCTGGTTGTTAGTTGATTGGCGGATTGCTTTTCGGGGCTAATAATCCCTTCAAAATAATAATAATTTGGTCTTTCAATCTATGATTGTGTGGGACACTACTGTGTGCAATTGGCTGCCACTGTAAGAAAGTTTCGGGAACCTGAATGACACTGTTCAATTATTTCAGCATTCTGGTCTGCTTTCTGGTCTATTTAGAGAATATGTAACAGAAGTTGTGTAGATTGCTATTTTCAACAATCACATCATTTGTTACTTGCCCCCACGCTCGTCCTCTTTATAACATTCTTATTTACATTATTTTCCTTCAATACACATGAGAATAATGTCATTCCATAGTTTGTCTTTCCATCACTTTCAAAGACAAAACAGGCCCTGTGAGACCACCTGTTACTAATTTAATGTGATAAGGGCTTCCTTTTGGATTACCCTGTTATTTTCATTCATATGCAACTTTTTTTGTATAAACAAAATAAATACAGATTTGTATAATCTGCAAACCCTTGGTTATACTCTGTAAATTATTTAACATCGCTTTGGGACGTCCTCCCGACGTGAAAAGCACTATACAAAGTAATTTTGTTGTTGTTGATGTCACTTTTAACACCACTGGGACATGAAACAGAATTTATACTTTCAATTCCGAGTTACCACGCCCAACATTATTGCATTAAAAAAGGTCCTAAATGTTCTTAAATTGGACTTCCCAAAAACTTTTAAAAAGGAATCATTTTAAAATGAAGGCCAAACTGCACCAGCTGCTTTATAGTTATAGTACCGCAAATTGATGTTCTGCCAAAAAAAAAAACCCTTCAAAGTGATCTCAGCAGCTGGTTTCCATGCAAGTCATTGGGTTTTATTTCAGAACATTAGTGCGATTTTTGCAGATCGATGCCAGAAAAAGAATATCAAGCGGATATAAATAACCATCAACCCTGTAATGTTACAGCACCCGTCACATCACGCAACAGCTTGCATTTAAAACAGTACATCTCTTCAGATCAAACCTTCAAGCTTCAAAACCAAACTAAAACTATATAGTCATTTGAACCATCAAATATTCAAAATGCAAAAAAAAACTACAATGTTAAAAAAAGGAGACAAATGGCCACCTAGTTCAACAACCCCACTTTCTCCATAATATGTGCATGATTTAAAAAGACCTTATTAAAAGCCCTATCTCGTTGACCATGCTTTGTCATCTTTCCCCTCCCTGCCCACCTGGACTCTACCTCCGCTCAAATGCCAAACTAGGGTTGTTAAGACCCTTGAGATGTCCTCCAAGAGCGCTGTATAAAACAACAATGTGTTTAGTATTGTACTGAGTATTCATCATGGACTCTATTCTCCAGCCCAAAATCAGTTGATGATCTAGGAACAGAAGCAAACTAGTCTGTTCGACCACTATATTAGATCTGGGAGATATTTGCCTGCCTTTTCACCATCTTGTTCAATTTCCTTACCTCCTATCAATCTTTCTATTTTTAAACTTTCCAATTGATTTGCATCTATGGCCTTCCTATGGCAGTTAATTCCATTCTCAGAACTCAGTGTGAATAAATGTTTCTGAATTCACTTTGAACCAATTTAGCTCTAAATTTATATCCCCTTTTTAAGGATCTTTCTACCAGCAATAAGGAATATCACCTATCTATCTTGGCAATTCCCTCCATTATTTAAAAAGAAACTCAATCAGACACCATTTAGCCTCTTGAGTTCAAGGGAATATAATCCACATTTACCCAGCCTCTCATTTTTGTTAAATACAGTATCTTCATTAGTTAATCAGCATAAGATACATCGAAGGCTACTATATCCATTGGAAAGTTCCTACATTGCTCTTCCTTAGCCCTCAAAAATCAGCAAGCAAAGGTTCAGAATACTAAATCTATCAGGCAGTGGAAGTGCATACAGTATCTATAATTAGTTCTCTGCAAAATCAGGGACTGCATTAAATTGTCAAGTTTCTGTTGATATAAACAATTTCTGGTCAATTGTTTTGGTTTATTTGAAACATTGCATTTGAAAATGCCATCAGAATACTACGTATTTAATACTTTTTGCCACAGATTGTGAAATGAGATGGGTTTTCCATCGTCACTATATATCATTTATACAAAATATACATCTTTGATCCTTAATTGTACAAACATTTGAACAGCTGCAATGCACCAAGATTTTTTTCTCATTGTCTTTTTTAAACAAAACATGGTTTTATGCAAATAAATTTACTTGGGTTCCATGGCAATGTTTTATCAGTAGATACAGGTAATTATGTAGATAAGTCTTAAATGCCGTCATGTGATTGCCAGGATGGTGAAAGGGGAACTGGGTGGATGCTGGTCTTCGTTCACCTAGCAAATTCTTAGGTACTTTTTTTTAAAACAGCAGCCTTTTGAGTAAAACTGTGCTGACACTGAAATAGACTGGACTGGTTCCGCTTTTATTTATACCGCTTGAGAAAGTTAAATGTTCTGCTGACAATATTTCAAAACACAACTTTTATAATACTAACTTAATTACTCATTTAACTTAAGAGGTTACAATCGGAACCCATATCAATTGTTTATCTTTTTAAGAACATCAACTGGCAAGTCAGGATGCTAAGTGTTCAATCAATTTAATCACCAGTTAGGTCTGCTTCTGGTGATAACTGCTGCAAAATCCTGAATACATCCTGTGTGAACACAACTAGTTGCCTACAATTATAAATCCAGTTAAGTGTACAGGTAACAGTTAAAAATTACAGCATGAAAAAATTGTTTAACACAAAACTTTTGTCAATTAACCAAAATGGAACATTTTGTACTAACAGGCACAGTGTGTGACAAATCTTAATTGGCAAAACTGGTACAAACATATGATGATTGCCAAAGTAAAGTTCCAGGGACCAACCGATGGCAGCGATCACAGAAGGACGAGTTAAATATCCACATATATACAGATCATTTTGAAACGGACACATTGTCAACCCAATGTGAAATGATGTGAAATCATCAAATATAATTCTTACATCACAATGCATTCGGAGTAGAAACCTTTTGTCTGAAAGCTTAATGGGATTTTTTTTGTGGGGCCGCATTCATCCCTTTTCACAATATAGTACATTTTCCTTGAGGCATGTCTTGGTAGTATTATGCATCCATTTAAAGTACTCAATATGAAATCCCTTGGAAGTAGTCATTAAATGATACACTAAGACATTTTGTTTTTCCTTGATGGACATTAGGAAAGTCCCTCTTTGGTAGGTCAATCTAGGAGCTGTCTATCCATCTGTGTAAAATCTATAGGGGACTAGTTTATATCGTTCCATGTATTTTCCATACCAGTTATCCTTTGTTCTCTTAGGACTGTTATTTCTACAAGCTATAGGCAGTTTTAAGGTGCAGTTCTCCACCCACTTGCAACGAGTTCAAATCTCAATAACTACAGTAAATTCTCATCTTGGTGGTTAAAAAATATATATGATGTTGGGGGATTACACTCCTCACCCATGACCCCAGCTCCACCATCAACAAAGATCAACTGATTCAAATCTCCGCCAGCTGAATCCTCCACCGTACCAAAGTTTGCAACCCCATCACCTAATTTCTCACCAGGCTCCATTGGTTTATCACAGAATAAATGGATTTCAAGATTCTCAGAATCGGGTATAAATCACTTCATGCCCCAGCACTTCCTGACCTCTCCAATTTGGTCACACGCCATTCCTCTACCCTTTGCTTACGTGGCTCATGCCTTCTGCACATATGTCAACCCCTCAGTGTTCCATCATCAGTGGCTGTGCTGTCAGCCACAATGCCCAAACCTCAAACTCCCTGCCTCAATCCCTCCGCCTTACCCCTTTTGCTCATATTCAGATCATAGAAGGCCATTCAGTCAATCGTGCCTGAATCATTCAGATCGCATGAAGACTTTCCCCCTCGACCATATCTTCAGTCATCTTTCCCTTCTCCCTGGCTTGGTATCAAACTATGCCACTGAACTATGATCAGCTCTCTGAGACACTATTCTGCATGAAGGGAGTTGTTGCTGTTGTTGAGCAGTGTCACACTTTATGTGACTACATCACACAGACTCACAAGACTTCAATGAAGCCTCATAAATGTGAGTACTTTACATGATTCTCTGGCGACAATGTAGTTATAGCACATGTGCATTTACAGCCAATCAGTTTGCCACACCAGAGTACTTTATAAATCCCAGTGTTACGGTGTAAAAGACTTATTCGTCAAACATTTAGTATTCGTTATTAATTTACAAGTGTTGTAATTTATTTGAATTGTAAATTTAAAATGTAGAAGTAATATCAGAGAAACATCCCAGTCAACATCAGTTTTGAAGAATAATGTGACAAATAGAATTTATTTTTCAGTCTTTATGAACTTAGTGCTAAGCAATATATGAATTATGATAATTATTATAAACAGATAGAAACCAATGTAACAATTTAACAACTTAATTAATTTTGGGCACCAACAGTATGGCTGTAATCATAAAAAAACCTTAGAGCTTAACATAAGAGATAAATACAACATAAAAACAATACTATTGTTATAAATCCAAAAAGGAATACCAGCAATATGTTACAGACTGTTACAGCATGAAAACAGGCCATTCACCCAACTAGTCCATGCTGGAATTTATACTCATAAGCCTCCACATCTCCTACTCCACTGTCCCACATGTCTTGATTTCCTGCTCCTATATACATCAAGTTCCCTCTTAAATACATTGCATCGATGTTTCAACTGCAGCTTGTAGCAGTGAGTTCTACATTCCTACCACCCTCGGCATAAAGAAATTTCTCCTAAACTCCTTTTTAGATCCAACCCTGGATATCATATTTATGCCCTTTTGTTTTGGATTCAAAGTGGAAACCACCTATTAATGTCCACCTTATCAAATCATTTAATAATAATAATGGAATTTGATAGTGATTTATCACATCGTTGAGACATCTGAAAGTGCTTTACAATGGTGAATTGACTATTTTGTGGGCAAAACAATTTAATAATTTTTAACATTTTGATCAGGTCCCCTCTAAATTGTCTCATCTCCCAACAGAAAAATGCAAACTTGTCCAAGCTTTCTTGAAAGCTGTATCCACTTATCTCTGGCAACATTTTAGTAAATCTACACCATACTCTCTCTTCCGTGCTGCACTTTTTTTACACTATATGACAACCAGAACTGCACATAGAGGAAATCATTAACATATTTACACTCAGGATGTAGCCACACTGATCTCAAGTTAATGCAACAATTTTGACTAGCAGCATTATAGCTCATATACAGAGTGATTTAGAAACAAAAGGTCTACTGGGCCATAGGGCCAGTAAAATAGAAAAAATGGATGTTGAAGCTTTATGCACATTATTTATTGTATTATCAGAGATAAGAGATGACAAGGTGATCCACTTAATGAGCATTCTATCCCACTGAAGTCTATTCTCTAAGTGCAGCCTGGGGCCATGTGTGTGTGTGTGTATCTGTATAAACAAACAGATTCAGTGCTGCAAGAGAACAAACCACACCTTTCTGATTTTTTGTCACACAAGTCACTTTTAAAATATAGATTTCTTTCACTCTTCCCTGAACTATCCCCAATTATGATCATTGCAGCTTTCAGTTATAACCACAGGCTGTGTTCTTCCGAATAGAATTTCCTTCACGGTTATTATATTTTATCTGGAGACACAGCATATGTTAAGTCCTAATGTGTGCTGCTTACTTTGGAAGAAACACAATACAGAAATCTGTGTTTCTTCCAAAGCCAAAAATTCCTTTCTGCCTAACATTTTTTCCTGCTGCTAGCTAGACAAGTGCAGATTACAAATCCTAGCTACATCTCTGCAAAGAGGTACTGTACAAAGTTACTCAGAGACTACAATTGTCATGCTCCCATTCAAAATCACCAACATCCATCTACCTACAAAATCAGAACACATAACCACACTCTCAACCACCAGGTTTAAGCAAGTTATATATTGATGTAGGTTACCCAATTGCAAAATATGCAAAATACTGTATACATTGCACTGTAGCAACTTCAACATGTTCTGTACTACATACATACAAATTCTGCCATAATATTTGCCTCATCATCTTAAACTTAATCACCCACTAGAATCTACAAACATTAGTGGTTAGAACAACAATTCCATTTTTTTTTAAAATGAGATAACTTGGATCCATTTAAGGCTCAAACCTGTTTATCAACTCCTCCACACTTGCAGTCACTTGCCACTAAGAAATATTTGCAATTTTCTATTGATGAGTAAAATCATTTAGACCAGTGCTGTTTTTGACCTCACGTTATTTCACTGACTACTGTACAATTTTGCAATTAAGAATAGCGTAAGTCAGTTGCTATTTCCCTTTCTGTTTAATATTCTTCCTGAAGACACGAGAATTTCACAAAACATGGATTTCTGTAAAGAACTTGGTATTAACATGGTCACTGAAAGATAATTCCCCAGCTCCCTCCCCTATTTGATGGTGATTTTAAAATACAAAGTTAGAAATCTGTTTTTTATCTACACACAGAAACAGAAAACTATTCCTTAGTGGTAAGCAGCCATATGGAGGAGTAAATACACAGGCCAAGATTCAGAACAGTGAAGAGGGTTGAGCTATGAATAGGTCCTAGTTACCTCACAAAAAAATAACTATTGCTATTCTAACCCACTTATGTGAAGCTTTAGTGGGAGATGAAAGTTCAGTTGATGACAGATTTTGCATTTTTTAATGGGATAACTAGGTTACAGGCACCATGATACCGTCAAGAGGATTGAACAAGAAGAGTTTTTTTTGGTCAGGTAGGTGTCTGACACATCAGAAACCTATCACTATGCTTCCGAGATTCCAAACCAGACAGAATTCTACATATGTAATCCACCTACACATGGAAATTTACATCTAGAATTGAAATGAACACTCTCCCTGGAAGGACACACTCTGCTTACCTAATTCCAGAGTATTAGGCACAGGTTGGCAAGAGTCAAGGCTTGGGGAACACTGCGTGTGCGTTGGGCTACTAACACTTCACTTAACAGCAATTATCTGAAGCTCTGAGGGATTGGCATTATGGATCCTGCATCAGGTACAAGAATTATAAATGTGTATCATCCAATGAATAGCCATCTTTTAAATAAATCAGCCATGAATCTGTCTCTAAACCACGCTTTCAGACATTTACCTCTCTTCCACCTCCTCAGTCTCATCCTCGTGGTGTGAAAAGCAATACGGAAATGTGTGTTGTACTGTAATTCAATGAAAAGTGTCAGGAGCTGACCAGGTGTATACACATTGGGAGAACAAAAAGTATATGACCCAGTCAGTCCAACCATTCTTCTGCACCAAACAGAGGCAGATGCAGGGAAAGAAGGTGATTATTATCCCCTTTCACTGCAAAATGGTACATGGGGAGGAAAATAATATGGGGTCAAAAACTGAGTAATATTATTCAAAAGCAATAGAGAACTTCCTAAATGACAAGACATAATGAGGAGCGGAATTTATTTGAAAGAAAAAGTACAAATGAAGAAAAAAAGCTGCAAGATTGCACCAAAAACCAAACAAACTGCCACTGTCAAAGCTCACATGAATAATCGTCACTTTGGTGAAATACCAGAAAGTTACCAGGGCCCTGTAAAAAACACACTCCCTGTAAAGCAGAATGAGGAATCAAACCATTTCATAAGTTGAGGGGTAAAGGAGAAAATTGGCATGGAATTAAGTAAAAGGCAAAAGCATTCATTCACACAGCCTGGAAAGAGATCATCACACAGACAAGTCAGTATTTTTTTAAAAAAAGACAGACCTTCCAATTCATTTACTATGTATACACAGATAAAGAAGTTGTGCAGTGGACAGAGTACAACAGTCCTTCTTTGTAAATTCTCATTTGCAGTACCAAAACCGTGATCCAAAATGTCCCAATACTTCAGCTGAGAAGCCTACTTGAAATTCAACAACAAAAGAGGCCTACTTGAAACGCGTTAAATGGTTCGGAATACATTCCAAAGCCTGAGCTAACTGCTTGCATAGCTACAGAAGCACCATTTATTACTGCTTTACAAACACTTCCAGAATGCAAGTTACTTCACGTAACTTTGTGCATCAATCATGGAGCAGATAGTCGCTGTAGCTAATCAAAAACAGAAAGTATCTGCATAAATAACCATCTATGTTTTGAAAGCAAACTCTTGTTATACAAACACAAATACCTTCAAAAATATGTTTCTAAGTTTTATATAAGTAACACATTTTTATTAGGATTTACTAGAATGACTTTTACATTGGTTGCCTGTCAGACATCAAGTCCTGGTTGAGAACTAACTTTCTCCAGCTGAATGTCAACAAGACAGAGGCTCTCCTGCTTGGCTCCTGTCAGTGCCTTCTCACCTCAGGCGATGACGGCATCAATCTACACATTCCACCTCAGAGAGCCAGTGCGGAAACTCAGTACCTTATTCGACTCAACTATCCTTTAAACCCCACATCCATGACTTGTTCAACTTTACCCTACCTCCACAACATTGTCAGCCTCCGCCACTACCTCTCCCCTCAGGCTGTCAAGACCCTTATCCATGCTTTTATCACTTCCAGGCTCGCCTATGTCAACTCTCTGCTCACCATACTTCCCAACTCTTCACTCCACAAGCTACGGATCATTCAGAACTTTGCAGCTTGTGTCCTCTCCCACACCAGGCTTCATGAGCCCATCACCCCCATCCTTACCGACCTCCACATCCCCCAGAGGATCAAATTCAAGATCCTCATCCTCACTTTTAAATCCTTCCATGATCTTGCCACACCCTACCTCGGTGACCTTCTAAAACCCTACCAACCAACTTACTCCCTCTGCTCAACAGGCACTGGTTTACTTCACGTCGCCGCCTTGCCAATCCCATCAGGCCTTCAGCCTTCCTGCACCAACTCTCCAGAACTCCATCCCGAAGTTCCTTGGCCTTGCCCTTCCCTCGCTTCCTTCAAGGTCCTGTTTCAAGACCTTCCACTTTCATGTGCCTTCGGTCATCTTCCCATCCCCACGCCCTCTGCCCCAACCGCTACCGAATAAACCCCCCCAGCTCAGGGCAAACCCTCAAATGTCTAGCACCTTGGGACTTCCTCCCAAAAGGTGGTATGTGGTAGTGGATAAATGCTGCTGGTCTTCAAATAATTAGAAAGTATAGAGATCTATTGTCTCACAAGAAAGCTTGATTACTTTTTCCAAAAACAATGAAATTGGACCATGTGTTCGCCTGGAGCATTACTTTCTCATCTCTACAGAGCACTTTTCATATTCTTTCAAACAACACATTTCTTTCCCTCCCCCTAAAGATTATAAATTTGAAAGATTTTACCAATTGAAAATCAAAAAATTTAAAAGCAGAACCAATTTTCTGATTATGTGAAGCAGATGGCCCACTCCTCTAAAGCTACAGACTGAGAACATGGGGTTCATTTAACAATATTACAGAAAGAAAACCAATCAAACAAATATCATTCTTTCTTTAAGACTTATTACACATTGTAATGGTATCACAACATTTTGGTCACCCTGTACACACTCCACCCAAGAAGGTACTTGAGTGTAATTTGGCCCAGTGTCTCCTGACAAAATAATCTGATGCTTTTTCAGACAATGCTAGGATGGAAAGTCTACTATACGTTTATGGGCTTGTCAGCACTCTGTACATCTCCAAACAGATCATAATCTGCAAACCGAAACATATAAACATCAGCATTAAAAGTATAATTGTACCTTTGAAATTTTAATAAAAATTGCATTTTTTGGGGTCTCCTGAACAAGTTACTTTTGTCGAAACTGTTAAATGCTCAACCAAAATTCTAAGACTCTCAATACTATATTAACAAAAATAATGATCAGATCTGTTGCCCTCATATCGCTATTTGAGCCTGAAAAAGATCCTGCAATACAGATATACAATATTGTGAATAAAGTACTACAAAACCTCTTTTTTAAAAAAACATGGTTTCCTTTTCGATCCTTATCCCAAGTAGCTGAGCCCTATTCCCTTTAATTCTATCCCTCTCTTCTGTGAAAATTAAGGCAAGGTAAACATTAAATAGGTGAGCTATACTCTGCTTTACTACCACTAATATCTCTAAGAGGCCCACTTTTTGAGCAATGCTTTGCAAACTGGTTCACTTTAATAATGTGAGTGGTTAATAGGAGTTCACATTATCGGGGAATCCCACAGATAGCAAAGTGAGTGCCACCCTTGTGTTGAGGTTTTTAACAGTCGTCAACAACATGTTTATGCTGATTTGAGGTACACACTGAGTCACCAATGAACTGTGTTAAATAAACAGCTACACAGCAAAAATCAATCAAGCAGCTGAAATACATAAATGCTGGGTGCCAATTCTAATGTCTTCTATAAGTGAAATTAATTCATTTAATTCTAAACTCAGCAACCCCATTCAAACATGCCTTACAGGGAAATTAAAATCAGTTAGATACAAATTTTAAGATTAACATGATGAGTGAAAATGCTTGGGAAACTCATGAAAGTTTTTTGTTTACATGAAAGTTCTAAGATAGTTGGATACAACTGCACCTCATATTCTTAAATTGCATACCTTATAGATTGATGTAGAGGAGTTTCTGCACATATGTTCTAAACACATAATAATTATAATCCTTGCATTTGATATAGCACCTTATCACATCATTGAGACGTCTCAAAGCATTTCACAAAATAAACTTGCCTATGGTTCATGCTGCCCAGGAATCGAACCCTGTGATTAAGTTATCTTCTTAATTTTTTTTAAAAAATGCTTTTAAAAAACTCTTCAAAATAAAAACCCGTTTCTGGGAGTGAAACAACTGTTGGGGTGGGGGTGAGAGGAAGCGAGATGGAACACATTTTCCAAGTGGCTCTCTTTGGAAACAAAGTTGCCGTTTAACAAACTGAATTGGCAAGTTAAAAAAAAAGTTTATAAAAAACTCTCAGGAGAATCTAGGCTACCCAGCACAAACTTAATAGTAAAATGCTATGCGGAGGATAAAAAAAGGAATTTCACTGAAGTGAAAATATGCTTTAAATGAGCAAGTTTAGGTTCAATAGTGAATTACCTGTTAAAACCCTTTAATATGATAGTTTAATATATTGTACTGGTAGCATTATTTTTTTAATATAATAATCCTTGCATTTGATATAGCACTTTTCATGTCTTCTAGATGTCTCAAAACTCTTCACAGAATATATTGTAAAGTGAATTGACAGTATATTTGTGAGCGAAACGGGGCAGCCAATTTGCGCACAGCAGTGTCCCACAAACAGTCGTAGATTGAAGTAACCAAATTATTATTGTTTTTTTAAGGATTATTATCCCCGGAAAAGCAATCCGCTAATAAACTAAAAACCAGGTTCCTACTTACTGCTCGGTAAACAGAGGCGTGTGGAGTAAGGAAACTTGCCCAACATTTCGCCTGCCAGGAATAGAACCCAGATTTCTCGCTTGCGAGGCAAGTGCTCTAACCACTGAGCTACAGGACTCCATAATATAAATACTCTACATCTGGTATTTTGTTTTCATCCAATGTCCCGCTTCTGCTCTAATAAAGTTTTTTTTAAAAACATTTGAAACATAGTAACTGACTATGGAAAAATCAATGAACAGAATAACTTCTGAGCCAAATATTCTGAAAGGCCAATGATCTGAAAGGCACAGAATTCAAGATCAAAGATGATGCAATTGCACTTCCACAGAATGGAAAGACAAAACTGTTTCCTAGCATGTGCACTGTTTGCATCCACTCCATTATAAAACATATCAAGCAATTCGGATAGGTGCAAGCTCATCAATCAGAGAGGAAATTTCCACATTACCAATCTTCTTGAAGAGGAATTCTTTCAAATAAAATCTTAGATCAATGTGACAGGCTCATTTTTCAGCTTGAATTCCAATTACCAAGTTCCACCTCAAGCAAGATACTATACTACTGCGTTCACACTTTTATTTTTAAAATATAGCCAACTATATTTTAAGTAGGGAGGAGGTGACATAAGCAGTCGAAAAGGTAGGTATTAAAGTGGCTAACTATCCAAAACTCAACAATCTTGCTCATAAGGGTCACAGAATGGTTTGTATCCAAATTGGAAAATGCAGCAAGGGATGCAGGAACATTGTTGGAACAGAATAACAAGAACTAGCTTTATGCTGCATTTAAGCATTTAACTGTACTGCACTTGACCCAGAAGTGCTTGATCCTGGCACAAGGTGCCCAAACTGGGAAAGCATTCCATCCCCAACATTATTACTGATTTCCCTCTTCCTGACAAGTACAAAATTTACCAGCTAAGTCAAAATCTTCATCAAACTCTAAAATTGACAATATTTCTCCTGTATCAAATGGGATTGAAGGCATAATGTTCATTGGTTCTCATCAGTTTTATTCAATCATACAACCTGGAGCAACTTGACAGAAACCTGGAAGTTATGTACAATAATGGATACTTCAAAAGTACACTGGAGCTCAACACTGGCTTTTTTTCAAATGCCCAACTACAGCAAATGACTTGCTTTAAAATAGTAACAGACTTTGAATTTAATAATGAAAATAACCATTTCATTGAGATATTATGAAATATATATATATTATGAAACATCTCCTGAAATTTCACAGCCTGTCAACTAACACTATTCAGCTACAAGTGGTAGGAATACAGCAATCAATTCCAGCCTCAACTTTACAATTACGCCCTTTTATATTCATCACAATATTCATCCTGAATCATCCTACAACACACAAACCACTATTTAGGATATATAGTATTCTTAAAATATTAAGAACTTATGTTGTCTTGTTCATATTGTTATGTTTGCAATAAATTGGGATCTTGTTCATCTAACCTCATCTTCACTTCAGTTTTCACTAAATTGTAGATTGTTACCGACTGCAAAGTGTGAGTCTATGAGCAAACGAGTCAAGGACATTATAGCGATTAGATCTGGAAGCTCAAATAACTCACAAGCAACAAAATTGTGAGTTGTAGAGATATACAATATCAGTTGAGGATAACAGGGAAGGATCCAGATGAACTATGATATACTTCAGGGTCAAATAGCCCGTTGACATAAGTATGGCTATTTAGAAAGATATCGGAGGGTTGACAGAATCTGTGGAATTGAATCACCATGAATCAGTACTTTCAGGAATGGACGGAACAAAATTGAAAAATACAAAACATATGGGGTCTTTATTTTCTTTTGATGTTTTCATTTAATTCCAGTTCAGATTTTGAACATAATAGCTAAATAAAGGCAAAGCATTCTCATTAAAGTTTATAAATATGTTATACCATACATGTGCTAGATGTTGAATTTGGCAAGAGGTCCCAATGTGCTGTAAATATAACTGACAACTTTGTTGCCTGTAAGGTGTTCAGCCTTTGCAATTGCTGCAATTTATTCCATATATAATGGCTAAAAGGCTTCAATATAACAAAATATTTGTATACAACTGGCTTCTGCAAATTCCCCTCCCTCCTCCTGTTTTAATTCTATACTATGACCAATGTCACAATAAACTCTAAAAGTGAACTTGGGTGACATTTCTAAAATCTTGAAGTTGCACAGAGAAGAATTTATTAAACCAGTCTCTTGACAGACTGCTCAAGGCGTTGTGTGAAAGCACTCGCACTGAAAGATTAACAAATGTGTTGTAAACACTGCAAGTCGATCAAACAGGTAAACAACAACTTGAAAGCAGCTGATCACCAGGATGCACTACACATTACCCAAATGTAACTATTCCTCCCTCTCCCCGCCGAGTTTCTTTAACCCTCCGCTCTTAAAACATATTGAGTAAAGTTGCACGAATTAGATTGTAGTCTGTAACACACTCCTGGTGATATGTTATTCTATATATAATCCATCTGAACCCATGTATGTAACTCACATCAGTTATCCTCTATCAATATCTTCTGGTTGTAAGTAGATACCCGGTTGTTAGTCGATTGGTAGATCACTTTCAAGATAATGCCTCCAAAAAAATAATAATAATTTGGTCACTCAATCCACAACTGTTTGCGCACTGCTATGGGTAACTGGCTGCCACATTTCACCCACAAATTATACAGTCAATTCACTTTACAGTATATTCTGTGAAGCATTTTGAGACGTCACAAAAACTTAAGGCACTATGTCAAATGCAAGGATTATTATAATTATTTTAATTTTGAAGTGTATTATAACATTGCAATGTTGGAACGATACCAGCTTCCATCTTGATGCACCTTCTTATTTAAAAACAGAGGAAACAAGCTTAAAGCTAGAAGAGTACCTCTATAAAAATGTTTCCTTTCTTAAAAAAATACATTTATGAATTATATGAATGATTTTATTTAATGTTAAAAAGTCAACCATTGAGAAATCAAAGAGGACATAAATGTAATGTACAAATCTTATACTAAGTATTGTGTTTGGGGACACTATTTCAGAATAGGTTACATGGAACTCAGCATTCCCATGGAAAAAGGCCAAGATCTGTTTCAGAGCACATTACAATGACAATGTTCTTTGACAGCTTCAAATTGAGCCAATGATTTGTAAAGGGGTAAGTACAGTGCCAACCTTTAAACTGAACAATTAACACCAACTCACTGATTAGTCATTTTAGATTTCTTTGGAGGAAAAGCTACACTATCTATGAAGTACACACCACCAGAATGTATCAAAATCAACATTATATAATTCAACACATTATCTTCTGTTAAACAAAACTTACTGTTGGCAATACACATTCATTTCAAGGGTTTCTCAAGATTTGAAAACAGACGAAAGTGATATACTTTAGTCTCAAGAAGAAGAATTTACCACTTATTATTCTACTTTCTAGTAGCTCCAACACAACCACATAGAACTTATTCACTACAAAATGATTAGTCTGTTTACAGTCCAAACCAGTCAGAGAATCTCCAAAGTTCTGGACCTCTTATGACTGATGACCAGATTCTCTTCCATTTTCAGCAATAAAAAGAAAGCTGTGTACGTCAGCGCCATAATAACCAGGACACTGCGTACTAGAGTGAAGAATTTTTAAAAAAAAGGCAAGTCACAAGTGCACACCAATCGTTCCTCACATGCCAAGTTTATAATCTTGATCTTGATCAGCTGTCAGGAACAAGTGCAAAATTTTCTCATGGAAAAAAAATTGTATACAATTTACAAAGGACTATTTCGACACCCCTCCTCTCAAGATAATGCTCCATGCTAGGGGTAGTTTCACAGGTAGTAGTAGCCCTCTGCTATCCAAGCAGCAATTGTTTGTGTAAACCTGCAAGTTTAGTAATGGGGCTAATACCATCTGAGCACAATCCTGTACATTCACCTAATATGAACAAGTAGAAGCTAGAAGATAATAATCAGGAACATGGAAGAATGTTATCTTCTCTCTAGTCCAGAAATGCTAAATTCAAGTATCGTCTCCTAAATACAACCACAATCGAGTTCAGTTAACACAGCATAGACCGAAAAACAAAGCTGAACATTTATGGCTCTGAACCAAAACACACTCCAACTACATTGAAATCTCCACCAGTTGGGAATTAAAAAAGAAAACTAAATTCAATTCAAATTGTTATACAAGTCCCAAATGATATCAAGGGAGGTAACTACACATGATCTACTCCTGTTGAGAGCACCTGTGTTTTAATATTGATAAGTGTTGGTTAGGTGTCTGAGAAGATAAAGTCCAATATTGCCCACAAAATATACAGTATATTCCGTGAAGCTCTTTGAGATGCCTCGAAGACGTGATAAGCTGTATCAAATGCAAGGATTATTATTATATCCCTATTGCAATATTGTGAAGTTCCACTTTGTATCATAATGAATGAGAACTTCAAACAGTTCTAGAATACTAATTGGATGCCTTAAGTTGTCACCAGACAAAGAACAGCTGCAATAATCATTTTAAACATAAGCATAAACATGGCTCAGTGGGTAGCAATCTCACCACCGAGTTAGAGATTGATTGTGGGTTTAGGCCCCATCTCGGTACTCTGAATTTATATAGTCTAGGCTGACACTCCAATGCTTTCCTGGGGATGTGCTATATTGTTGAAGGTGCTTTCCTTCGAACGAGATAATAAAGCAATAAATGTAGGTTTCAGGAGGGAAGCAGTCATGCGAATGAAGGATAAAAGCTTGAAAGGGTATGGAGATAACAGGGCAATGGGATTGAATGAACACCATCGAGCAGATTCAATGGCTGAATGGCCTCCTCTGTGCTGTAAATTTTTATAATTATATGAAACCGAGGTCCTATCTGCCTGTTCAGGTGGACATTAAAGATCGCGTGGCACTGTTTGAAAAGTGAAGGGAGTTTTCTGGTCAATATTTCCCCAAATAAAATTAGTCATTCTCTTCATGGCTGTTTGTGGACAAATGGACTGTGCATTTGCCTACAAAATACAGTCATTACCTTTTATCATATATCCTGTGAAGTACTTTGAAATGTCCTCCCAAAGTGAAAGTCGCTATACCAAATGTAATTATGATTTGAAACCTGAGCAAACAGGAAACAAAGCACTGAACCAGTTTGGTGAGTTATCTGTCAAGAACCACACAAATACTGAAAACCACAAAGTTTAAGATGTAGCCCAACTGCGAAGAAGATTGTAGTCTGGAAGGTAGCAATATTTTGGAAAATAATTTATCCCACCCTTCCATCCCAGAAGGGCTGAAAAGAGATTACCGAGGGAATAAATGCAATCTCAATCAAGATACCTGCCTCACAGTCAAAAAATATCCAATGATATGAAAAGAAGAAACCATCAGATGTTAAACCATCAGAACAGCATGGCAACAGAAGCAAATACCTAGAGGTTAAAGGCCTTTGTCACAAAGATTGAAAAAAATGATTCTCAGCTATTTAGCTGGGAACGAAAGGAAGAATTAATAACAATTAACATTTAGGCTCTGCTAATGGTGAGGTATCTGTTCTGTCTTCAAGAACATCTTACTCAAATGCAATGTTGATATTGAACAGTGTGAAATTATAAATGGTGAAATCAAGCATTCCAGCAGAGTCCACCAGCCTGACAGATTAATTTGCCCATCGAACCTACATCATGATTTGAGAACAAAAGTAAATACTGCCCAAATGTAAAATGAATACCAAGACTCCCATTCCCCTCATGGTGGAAAGCAGTCAACTAAATTATTTTGTCAGGAAATTACACCAACTAGCTCAAGCCATGTATAACTAGCTATCAAAACACAAGGGATGAGGGTATTGCAGTAGTAATATAGACACAGACATCTCTAATAAAGTTAGAAGTATACAAAGCTTTAGATTTAAATGATTTCAGTTTTTAAGAAAAACAAAGTTCTGTGTCATCTCCTGCCATCTTCATTGATTTCTTGACTTTTCCCCCCTGATTTTTCTACATATAAAAGTATAATTTATTGTTTCCCTTCATGCCCTCACACCTCCCTACCTATCCGATTTGCTTAGCCCCTACTCCTCCACCCACTACCTCCGCTCATCCGGCCTCCTGTTAGTCCCTCGCACCACCATCAGTAGCCGTGCTTTCAGACACTACGCCTCAAAGCTCTGGAACTCCCTCCCTCAATCCCTCAGTTTTGCCCCCTCCCGCCCCACTTTCAAATCCCACCTAAAGTCCTTTCTTTTTGATCGTGCTTACGGTCACCAGTCCCCTCCCTCTTCCTGTGGCTCGGGTCAGACTCCGCCACTGTCAAGTGCTCTGGGATGCTATCCTGCGTGAAGGGCACTATATAAATGCAAGTTGTTGTATTAACATCTTTTGTCAAGCAGGTCCTTCATAAATTCACACAATTGATGAGCCATATACACATCCCCACAGAACGTAATACTATATAGAGCTGGGACTGTGATACAGGCCAGTAAAACCTCAATGGGTGCAGATTACAGCAAAACTAGTGAAACTCAAGCAGTTTATCAATGACATTAGAATTTCAAGATTCATTACCATCTCAAAATATCCCTGTGTATTTACTCTGTATAACACAGAAGTATTCACTGCTTTTTAAAAAAACATCTTGTAGCACATTTCCAGATAGTTATCTCCAATCCAAATACAACTCAAACTCAGTACATATTGACATTTTGCTTAATATAATTAGTCCTAAAATACTGGAGCATCATTTATGTGATGTCTAGTGCAGTTAATCAGAATGCTACAAATTTCTCTATGTAACAGTGTAATGTGTAGGAAGATACACAGCATACCATTTTGCATGATGCAGAGTTGCAACATTTCAGTTAAGTTAAAATAGCCCAGATAATGGACCACATGTTCAACGTGAACATGCTCAATTCTAATTCATTTCCTTCTAATAATTAAGCTTAACATAGCCAAAAGATAAAGCCTGTACGAAAAGCTCCTGCTAAACTGAGTAACGACGAATAAGAGCAGTAAGAGTGAATAGTGAGCAAAAAAGTTTAATTGTATGCTACACAGTATGCTATGTGGTATTTTGAAAGGCAGACACATCTGGATGCTTAAATTTAGGGAAGAGAAATGGATTTAACCACAAACATCAACAATAACAACAAAATTACATTTGTAGAGGGCCTTTCACTTCAGGAGGACGTCCAAAAGCGCTGTACAAACATAATACAGTAATAACCCAAACTTTGCATTTGGCCATCACAAGAGAAGCTGAAATGTAATTCTGTCATTTGCACTACTTTCAAATTATCCTCATTGCTATTAGGTTGCTATGTCAAAATCAACATTGGTTTTACAAAACAGTCACTACACTTAATTAATTACCAAGAAGCTCTTTGGGGCACTGACATCAAAGGCACTGAATCAAATACAAGTATCAGTATCATTAAAGTATTATAAACTAACACTTTCAGATCAAAATCAGTAACTAGATGACTATTCAGTGACTAGAGCTGCCACTTTAATGAACTCACTGGCGACAACTGAACATTATTTTGGCATTTTCTCTGCTTGAAATGTCAAAACTCAATAAAACAGCAAATAAAATGAGAATTTTTCAAACTAAGCCTAAATAGCCATACATAAATTACCTGGGTGAGTTTTTTTTTAAAAAACCAAGTACTTTAAAACATTCTCCATCTATATACAGTAATAGTATTTACATTCTTACATTTAAAAATCATCCACTGTATAAAGATCAATAATCATTGCTTCTAAACACTCAGTGCTGTACATACAAGGTTAACATACTGAGCGGAAGTAAAATTCTAAAAAACAAACTCCCACAATAACAAACTAGCAACTAGATTACTGGAAAAGAGATAATGCTGTTGGGTCACTGCAAGGTCCTTTTTCTAACAATCTTATCAATTTTAAGTCAATGTCATATATTCAGCAAACTAGAATAGAAACTTTAGGTCGGTAAGAAGATTTATACAATAAGTCACTCTGCATTTCATATTGATGATTTCAAAATAAGGCAATGACATTCAATGGTAATACTATGGTAATACTTCGCAAACAAAATTGCATTGTTAAACTTTACATACATATTCCTAAAATGTCATATCCTTTTAAGTTACATAAATAAAAGCTATAAGAAAAGTATCCTGCCACTTTAAACTCACTGCTGGTGACTACAATAATCTGTTTTTGGGGGGCAAAGTGAAAAGAGTACAATAAGCAGTGGGCGTCTAAAATAATAATCCTTGCATTTGATAATGCAATATTTGAAATATATTTAAGATTTAAACAAATATATTTTTTAAAACAAACTCATGGACTTTTTAAAACATTCACAATGCATATTTTGCTAGCAGAAAAAAACAGATAATGAGGTAATTTCCATTAGTCAACTGAAAGATATTTAAAACAGATGCTTCCAAGTAATGGATTTTTATGGGCAGGAAAAAGTGGTCATCATGGAAGAAATGTGACACAGTATTTGGGTTCACAATAATTAAAAAATGCATCTCAAATCAAGACTGAAAGAAGCCAGCAGCATAAATTAATGATCTTGGGCAGGACACAAATGATTCTTTGACAATGTGATCATATCACAAATATGAAGTATTGGGAGGGCAAAGGTTAAAAGAGACTCTAGCTTCATTAGCTAAGGAGTCTGTCCTCCACCGATAGGGATCTCGAGGCTTTGAAACTGGGAGTCAGACGCAACATGGCTTTTTGCAAACCATCCTTTAAATTTAGTATAAACAGAACGCCACCGTTTTTTTCATATTTTTAAAAGGTCCCTAAATAGAACATACTTGAATCTCTGCAAGCCAGGGTGAAACTTCAAAAAAAAACATTTCCAGATACCTTAGAAGAATATATTCCTTTATCCACAGTGCAGCTTTGGGAAAGCAAGAGGATTGTCTGAGTACAATTTAAACATTTACACTTCCATTAAGCTTTTAGGACTGTTGTAAGAACTATTTCAAGAACCCTATATATATTTCATGATTTCATTTAATTGCTGATTGTAAATAAAATTATTTTAGTTTCATTTGTAAAAGCCTCTGGTCAGATTTTAATAATACAGTATAATGGCACTTAATCACACAACAGATAACTGCCACGTCTTCTTATCGTCATCATGACTCAAATGCAGAAGTAAAACCGGGCTATAATGTTAGTAAAATAAAATGTGCACATTTACCCAACGGCACAAGGTAAAGAGATCAATGTATATGAATATTTTGTTTCCCACCTGCTGACATAAAAGGCGCTCTATACAAATGTAATTTTGTTGTTGTTGTTCTTGTTGTTTGATCCACCTGGTGCCCAATACATGCAGAAATCAGTAGCATATGCTCATCACCTACACATAAAAACGTCTACATGCCTGAAATAGAATTTGTAATCTCTCCCCAAAAGGATGTAATCATTCTGCTTACTCAATTCTGGAAAGTATTAGGGCTATGCTCATAATGGCATATGTTGTTTTAGTTAGTTAAACTCCAGCAGTACCCCCAATGTACACTCTGTGGTCCCCAAGCCTTGGGTCCTACTTATTGTGTGTGTTCCCTAATTGTTTTTGAAGGGATTATTGTACACGGAAAAGCGATCCGCCAATCGACTAACAACCAGGTTCCTACTTACTGCGTATGGAGTAAGGAAACTTGCTCAACGTTTCGCCCTGCCCGGGAATTGAACCTTGATCTTCTCGTTTGAGAAGCGTTTGCTCTAAACACTAAGATGCAGGACTCCACATAGTGTGAAGTGCAGTGACTGTGTACTTTGTAAGCAAAACAAGGCAGCTCATTTGCATACAGCAACATCCCACAAACAGCCATTAAGTGAATAATCAATTTTATTTGTGGGGTTTGTTGGCCAGGACAATGGGAGCAACTCTGTTCTTTCTTCTTCAGTGTACCAGCACACTGCATTTACACCTGGCTGACCGTGGCATCTTGCGTCACAGAGTATGCATGTAGCCAAGCGGTGGGAACAAAATAAAGAACACAGACAAAGCTAAGCCGTGGTAACAACAAAATTACATTCTTAAAGCGCCGAGTCCTACCAAAAGGAGTCCTCCCACAGGAGTCCACCCAGATGAGTATAGGTAAAGATGAAATGTCTGTCTGTGTGTCAATCTACATTCCATATTGGATCCTTTGATTGCAAGCGTAGTACAGCTAGTACTAAATAAAATGGGTGACCATGAACAACCCTGTCTTACCCCCTATCAAGGGCGAAAGGTTCAACAAGTCTCCACGAGTCTACTACACAGATCTTGCAATTGGAATACACATCCCGGATAATAAAAAAAATTGTCCATATACTCCCATCCATAGCTTCCAGCTTCATGAGAGATTAGGTCAAAAGCCTGTCGAAATCCATGAATAGGTGGGGTTCCCCCACACTTTATCATTTGAGAGACAAAACCTCATATGCACAATGTTAGAGGCAATATAATAATAATAGTGGTGAATGAATGAGTGAATGAGCAATGAGTGAAAAACACACAACACACACATAAAACAATGGAGCTGGTCCTGATAAGTGCAGATATTGGGTTCTCTACTGTTCCTCAATCTTCTGATAAAAATGACAATGTAGCTGGCGACTTGAGCAATAATATATTAAGTATTGATTTGTTAAGCACTGAAAGCTACCTGCTATGTGAAAAGGGCAGGCATAACAAAAAAAGTGAAACTTTAGTTCATAGGAGCGGATATGTCTGCTTGTGGAAATTGTGTGGACATCTTAATACTGTATAAGAAGTTTTTCAGATTGTGACATCACATGACAAAGTACTTGACTTGCACTTAAACGTGTTTTCACTTTCTAATCGCCTCAAATAAACTGCATTTTTTTATAGATACTGTTGTCTCATATTTCACCTTGAACATCTCTTTCTATTACCTGTGAGCTAAGTGAATTGAAAAAGAGTATCATCTCTCTTTTTATTCTTCAAGATAAACAGCACGTATAGATCATGGGAGTTGAACCAGGTCACTTGATCAATCTGCGGAAACGAAAATGCATGCGCTCTCTGAAGTTGACATTGCCAACAACAATTAATACATCAGCTGTTCCCATTTGGAGCAGTATAAAAGCTTCAGTACACACTGCAGCAGCAATTAGGTTATTTTTTCTTAGTGTCTGTACCTTAATATGCACTTGCCAGATAGCACAGTTGAGTAAGAGCTCAGCTTTTGGAGGATGCTTCTCTCAAAAAGAATGAAGGTCTAAGATAAATAATATTATTTAATTCTGTCGCCTCTAATCAGAGGCTATACCACACGGAAACGTTAATAGAGCTACTGGAGTTCATGTCTGAGAGAAAATAAAGCAATATATTTTCCACCAGTGATTGGTTTTCAGTTCATATGCAAAACTACTGTATTGCTAGTGAGGTTTGTACCATCAACCAATGTTCCACACAAAGCTAAACACAATGTCTGATGCCGAGTAGATGAACATACATCAACCAATGTGCATTTATATAGCACCCTTCACACCGGACAGAGTCTCAGATCGCTTATTCCACAAACATGCAAACTGAAGGCTTTCAGCATTGGTCTTTGTGGGATGCATTACACACATAAAAATGAAAATTATTCTCTGGGGAGAGGATGGATGGGAGAGGATGGATATGGAGTTTTCCTGGCTTGAACTTGCTGAAGAAAGTTGTCTGTTGAGAGTTGAACAGTCTGACTCATCAATTGAAAATTTAGACATATCCCCAAAAAACAAAACTCAAATGGGTATAGCAATCATAGCTGAACAATTACTGCTAAAATGTTTCAATGCTTTCCGCAAACAAGATGCACAGTTGCCAATTATTCTAGAGCAATGTTTTATCTCAGATCTACATGAAGATTGGAAGAACAAAATCTGGGAATTTCCTGAGTCAAGTGGAAATGAGTACAATTGTTGGCAGGAAACTGCAGTTTTTCCAACACATCCTAATCAGATTTCCAAATAAGTTGAGTGATTGACAACCAGTATTACAGTATTTCACTAATTCCTCTAACTGAAATTATAGCAACTAGAAATGCAGTCTTCCATGACAGGAATTTGAGCTCACAATTACCTAAATGTTGAAGCAGGGGGTACATCAATTTATAAAGAACTAAATTTAGTTCCCAAACTAGCAATAATCAGTGAACTCTAAAAAGCCGATTGACGAGCTATGATAGATGTCCAGTGGGCAAGTCCAAAGATGAGCTGTTAAAAATGATAAGCATTTTATCAATATATTGGTAGACGATAGGTCAAAGGTGAGTTTTTTCCATTTAGCCTCACCACCAGCCCATGATCACCTCATAGGTGAGAACTCACACTTGGATGATCTACACGTTATTCTCTGTACAAGATGTAGTTTACACAACGAGCGAGCATTTCATTGACGAGGTATCAGTCAGATTAGCACTTTCAACCCAACTGTCAGGCAGCAAATAAACGAGGCAAATGGGATATTAAACTACACTGCCAATTAATTGAGTTCACATCCCCAGAAGCCATGCTGGTCAGGCAACACTTTTAATTGTACGAGGTAGCAGAACAAAGGAGCACGGGTTCAGGGTTGTTATTGGCAGTTTTAGAACAGACATCATGAGCCATTTTATACACAGCAATTGCTGGAATGGGCTACTGGGAAATTAAGACTCAATTAAGACACAGCTTGATGTTTTAAAAGGAAGACAGTATTGGAAATCAAATGTGTTGAAGATCCTTCTTCACGATCAAACTGTTCTTTGTGATCTTGATAACCGTGACCCTGAATGTGCCATACCCACTAAACCCATGGAAACATATTGAAGATATTGAAATGTGCTGAAAATCATGAGAAGATAATGTCCTCTTACGCCTCCAGGGTTTTGCCTCCACCCTATCTGTCACCTCCTCAATACGTACAAACCCATTTGCAACCTCTGTTCAGTGGGCATCGGCCTGCTTCATGTCCCCACCCCACCCTCAGAAGTCAGACTTTCAGCATAAATGCCCCACTTTCTGGCTGGAACTCTATTCTTGCACCTTTCCACTCCTCCTTCAAGGTCCGCCTCAACACCTTCCTCTTTGACTGCACTTTAGGCAACCTTCCAAAACCCTCACCTCCCGTCCCCAGCTCAAGCACAAACCTTAACACTGTCCAGTACTTTGGGACATCCTTCCAACGTGCAAAGCGTTATATAAATGCACGTTTGTATGTACGTGTCACATGGTTTCTCTAGGTATCCATTTTAACTGCAGCAATGTATAGGGAGGAAGGTGGTTTGCAAAAAAAGCCTAAATTTGATTCTGTTAAAAATAATTTCAGTACTACTGTATTTGCAACAGACACTACATCCGCATAAATCAAGAAAGACCAAACTTACTGAATTAGTTTAAGTTTACTTGAATACTGCCAATATAACATATCCATTTTTCAGTCAGGCAACTCTGCTGTAATTTGTCCACATTGAAAAATAAATTCTTGTAATGCAAGAAATCTTAACATGCTGCTGACCCAGAAAACCATACAGAAGCCACATACAAATGGATTGGAGATATTTCACCATTCTGAAATTTGAAAGCGTAGGACTGCAGAGAAAATCAAACTGAAATGATACGTCGCACTTATGTTAAAACACACTACTGGCTAAGGAATCAATATACGACATCAAAATAAAATTACAGAGGGTGTGTGGACATTTGGGGGAGGAAAAGTGAAGTTTTTGGAAAGATCCTCTCCAGTCTCTCAATACAACAGATTCTAAACTTGCACTGAAAAACTTGTACAAACAAAAAGACTTCCCTCCTTGCTCCTGTCATTCATAGTCCCAGGAGAGTGAAACCTCACATCCTGCTCCTCCATGTGTGACTCCTTCTTGCTCACCATCAACAACAATTTGCATTTATATAGCGCCCTTCACGCGGGGTAGCATCCCGGAGCGTGAGCTTCTTCGGTTCACAATCACTCTCATGGCCCTCTTCTGTTCACAATTACTTGTGTGACCACCTCCTGCTCACTATCATTCGTGTAACTACCTCCTGCTCACTATCACTTGTGTAACCAACCCCTGCTCACTTTCAGTCATGTAACCACCCCCTGCTCACTATCACTGTGTAACCACCCCCTGCCCACCATCACTGTGTAACCACCCCCTGCCCACCATCACTTGTGTAACCACCCCCTGCCCACCATCACTGTGTAACCACCCCTGCCCACCATCACTTGTGTAACAACCCCCTGCCCACCATCACTTGTGTAACCACTCCCTGCCCACCATCACTTGTGTAACCACTCCCTACTCACCTTCACTTGCATAACCACCCCCTGCTCACTATCACTGTGTAACCACCCCCTGCCCACCATCACTGTGTAACCACCCCCTGCCCACCATCACTGTGTAACCACCCACTGCTCACCATCACTTGTGTAACCCTCCCCTGCCCACCATCACTTGTGCAACCACCCACTGCTCACCATCACTTGTGCAACCACCTCCCCCTGCTCACCATCACTTGTGTAACCTCCCCCTGCTCACTATCACTGTGTAACCATCCCCTGCCCACCATCACTGTGTAACCACCCCCTGCCCACCATCACTGTGTAACCACCCCCTGCCCACCATCACTGTGTAACCACCCCCTGCCCACCATCACTGTGTAACCACCCTCTGCCCACCATCACTTGTGTAACCACCCCCTGCTCACTATCACTTGTGTAACCCTCCCCTGCCCACCATCACTGTGTAACCACCCTCTGCCCACCATCACTTGTGTAACCACCCCCTGCTCACTATCACTTGTGTAACCCTCCCCTGCCCACCATCACTTGTGTAACCACCCACTGCTCACCATCACTTGTGCAACCACCTCCCCCTGCCCACCATCACTTGTGTAACCTCCCCCTGCTCACCATCACTTGTGTAACCTCCCCCTGCTCACCATCACTTGTGTAACCTCCCCCTGCTCACCATCACTTGTGTAACCTCCCCCTGCTCACCATCACTTGTGTAACCACCCTCTGCCCACCATCACTTGTGTAACCACCCTCTGCCCACCATCACTTGTGTAACCACCCTCTGCCCACCATCAATTGTGTAACCACTCACTACTCACCATCACTTGTGTAACCCTCCCATGCCCACCATCACTTGTGTAACCACCCCCTGCCCACCATCACTTGTGTAACCACCCCTGCCCACCATCACTTGTGTAACCCTCCCCTGCTCACCATCACTTGTGTAACCCTCCCCTGCTCACCATCACTTGTGTAACCCTCCCCTGCTCACCATCACTTGTGTAACCTCCCCCTGCTCACCATCACTTGTGTAACCACCCTCTGCCCACCATCACTTGTGTAACCACCCTCTGCCCACCATCACTTGTGTAACCCTCCCCTGCTCACCATCACTTGTGTAACCACCCCCTGCTCACCATCACTTGTATAACCACCCCGTGTTCACCATCACTCGTGTAACCGCACACACACACACACACACTGCACACACACTGCACACACCAGCTGCTCCTCTCGTACCTTCAGCGATCAGCTCCTCCACAGTCACCTGGTAGCGGCCCACACTGAACACTCTGCCCACATAGTTGCTGACGCTTCCCATC
Source organism: Callorhinchus milii (assembly GCF_018977255.1). Taxonomy (NCBI): domain Eukaryota; kingdom Metazoa; phylum Chordata; class Chondrichthyes; order Chimaeriformes; family Callorhinchidae; genus Callorhinchus; species Callorhinchus milii. The sequence continues at coordinate 35,140,412 of NW_024704742.1, read as the reverse complement.
GAGCCGCCGCCGCCTCCTCCGCCGCCGCCGCCCCCGGCACCGATATAACCCGCGCCCTCGGGCTTCGAGATCCGCGAGAATTTCTTCATGGTTCAAACGAAAGTGAGTGAGAGAGAGAGACACAACACACACACACACACACACACACAGGGAGAGTTTCGGACTTTGGGCTGCGTGGTGACTGCCGCTCTCTGGGGAGTGTGGAGCCCTCTCTCTCCCTCGTTCCTCTCTCCTCTCCCCCTCCTGTGTGTGCAGTGTGGACGGAGTCCGTCTCTGGTCGCGCGGCTCCTGCGCTCCCAACCGCCCGCCGTTCCACAGCCAATTCAAACGCCCCTAAATTCCTCCCCCACCTTCCATTCCGTTAAACTTCGAACCAGCGCGAGCGGGAAGTTCGGGGCGGGGCCGAGGAGGGGGGTTGAGGGGTGGGGGGGGGGTGGTGGTATTGTGTGAGGGCGGGGCCGGGCCGGGGGTTTTGGTCGAGGCCGGATCGGGCCGCGCGGCCGTCTCTTTCACGCTCGTTCCGTTCTCCTCCGAAGCCAGACACAACCTACCTTGTTTGAACTCCACCTCCTCCCTCCTCATTGGCCGCTGGGCTCCACGTCCCGCCTCCGCCCTCGGGCGCCGCGCCTTGCGATTGGCTGGCCGCGCCATCCGTCGGCGAGGGCGTACCGCGGCTCTTCCGCCGTCAAGTTCGGTTGAGAAGCGGAAGAGCGGTGACAAGAGGCACGAGGAGGGGGTCTGAGTGATGGTCACAGCGACGGCTCAACTGCTAATCCCCGCGCTTTAATATCACTGTATTCCTCACGTCTGGAGTACAGCGCCTGTCATTGTCAGGACGAGGTCCCAAAGCGCTTCATCCTGTAAATTGGCTGTAAAGACCTGGAAGGGCAGACCAGTCACTGGGGGGGGAGACAGGGAGCCCTCCCTCTCAGCTCCTGGTAACCCTGATGGCTGAGGGTGGTCCTCGCTGGACCAGCAGCGGGAAAGCTTGGCACGCGCAGCGAGATCAATGGCAGGCTCCGCGGCGTTCGCTGGTCAAGACTCCCGGCAGTTTCCCCAAACGCGCGGCCCCGGGGTCCCCGAGCCGTGGCTCCTGCCGGCCTGAGCCCCAAGGCCAGCAGGATGCGCCCCTCCAGGGAGAGAGGGTTCATCGCGTCCCGGCAGTCCGTCTCCGGGATTTCCACGTGTAGGTGGGATGCACGTGCGAATTTCAGTTTGGTTTGGATACTCTCGAGCCTGGCCACGGGCTTTTGCGGGCGTCAGACACCCGTGGGACGCTGCCGTGCGCAAGTCGGCTGCCGCGCTCACCCACGAAACAAAAGTGTTTTGTGGATGAACGCGGCGCGGGCACTGTTCCACGAACAGCCTTTAACGCATCGCCGGAACGTCGTCCAAAGCGCTTCGCGGGATTTTTTTTTTTTTTTAAAAAACTGTTAAAAGAGTGGAGCGACGGTGTACTTTGTGGGTCAACGCGGCAGCCAACAACACGTTCCCGGATCATTCCCACAGCCAACATTCCCAGAACAGCCACGGCCAATGTTATTTGGGGGGGAATTGTTGCCCAGAAAACCCCTTCTCTTTTCGAAGAGTGCTGCGGGATCTTTTAACCTCCACCCGAACCGGCAGAGGGGACCTCAGTTTGACGTCTCATCCAACAACGCAGCGCTCCCTCCGCCACCGCAGTGTCAGCCGAAATTGTGAGTTTGAATTCATGATGAAGGGCTTGAACCCATAACCTTCTGACTCACAGGCAAAGGTGCTGCCAACTGAACCAGGGTGACACCTAATGCCATTAAATGCCAAAGGGAGGACTTTGTTGAAACCAACTTTTTTAAAAAAAAAACACAATTAAATTTAAAAATGAAGCCAGCACACCTTGTGATAAATGCTGAATCTGCCTTAATTACTGTGAAAACTGATCACAGCCAGAACTGTTACGAAGCTTTTAAACAAAAGTTACCCAGAAACCAAAAACACTCTTTTTTTTTGAAAATGTACAAATTTTGAGGAAATAAATTGCATTGACCTGACTGAAAAAAATCCCTAAAGTGCAAATGCAGTGAAGACAAAGAGCCAAATTTTGTAGAAACTGTTTATTTGGTGAAGGGAATTTTTTTCACAGTTGCCACATTGTGTTAGCCATGAAACCCATTGAAGTGTGCTACAAAGTTACAGTTGGTTCAAAACTACAAAATCAGTAACCCTTTTCTGTTTATGACAGTAAAATCCCCTGAATACAGTCCCTATATGCCAGAAATTTCGAAGTACCAATCTTGGTTTTACTCATTTTTATTTCCTTCTTTCAAATTTAATTCTTTTTCCTCCCCTTAAATTACTTATCCATCAGGATTTGAAGGCAGATATGAATGGAAAATACAGTAATTTGCATTGCAAAATTTAACAACATTTAGTTTAGTTTTGCAGCTTTTGTAATTTTCATGTCAGTTTTAGTCTAGCTCAGTTTTTGGGTTTGTCTTTGAAGAAAACATCTGTAAAGATTAGCAAAATCCTGTCTCTTATAGTAAATTACAAGAAACATTACCAATTTAAAATATAATAAAATTGCTCATCTAAATTGTTAATCATTATTCTGTATATTTATACAGTAATGCCTATCCCAGGTTTCATTGTTGTTAGATCTAAAGGTATTAGATCAAAAGGCTGACTAATAATGGTTTACTGTGGAAATGTTGGGTTAGCTTCAAAACTCAGAATGTTTTTCCTAACTTGCCTTTGTGTGGGAAATGCCTTTACCTCTTTCTGCTGGGGAAAAGAGACACAGGCAAAGCTTAACAAAAACGATGTATCCCCATATTAAGGAGCTAAATTAGACTAGATCATTGTGTTCCATAGAAAAACACGTCTGTCCCACACAGACCATTTGTTTCAGGAATAGGGAAGCCTGTTGGTGTAAAATACTCTCTCACTGAGTACTTTACTACAAGTTGAGTCTCCCTTATATGTTTCATACCCTATAATGAACAAAATTTACCACTCACATGCACATGTATTAGTTTCTTATTATGTTAGGATACTGGAATGGCTGAAACAATCTGGCTGTCAGAATCCACATGCAGAGTTGTTATAACATTTCGCTCAGTTATAATACAGTAAAAAGGAGTTGCAACAGTGAGTTGGCAGCACAGCTTCATAATATACTAACTAGTTCTACTTGAGCACTGTGCACTTGCAATGCTCAACAATTAAATAAATCCTTGCAAATGCCTATAAAGTCCAAGAACATTTCAAAATGTTTCACAATTTCTGTAAAGTGTACTGACTGCATTTTGTATGCAAATTATGTTACTTTGACTTATCACACCTGGATAAGTGCTTATCACAGTGCTTCCTGTGAGTCGAAAACAAATATATTTGCACATTTTTTGCAGCATAACTGAAACTATTGTCTAGATACCAGCTACTTCTTTGTGGAGGTTTCACTCACATTAAAGATGCAAAGAAAATCCAACTGACTGTCTACTTAAGAACTTATTAAACATTGTTCTTGAATTTTAGAAAGTTCACTTTGCACCAGCTGCAGTTACACTACAATAGTGGCAGTGCCAGCTGAACTGTGTGAGATTATCCATTGGAAATGGTTTCCCACCACTTCCCTTAAGATTAATTGTTTTCCTTAAACTGCAGCTAAACTAAAGATTTATTGTGGCAACCGGGCATGGAAAAAACATTACATTTCATCTATAACTGGCCTCCACAGACAGAGACTCTCTCTCTCTCTCTCTCTCTCACACACACACACACAGAAAAACAAAAACTTTCATTTATATAGCACCCATCACATGTCTGCTTTGCAGCGATAGTGACTACCACTGATTGGGGGTGGGTGATAAGCGAGAAAAACAACCACAGACATGGTCAAAGAAGTGGGTTTTTAGGGGCTTTTAAAAGTAGATAGAGAGGCGGCAAGACTGTGGGAGATGGAGAGCGATCCAAAGGACGTGATCTGAAAGGGTCTGAAGATGAGGGCTAGGATGTGCAGTAGGCCTGAGTTTGCTGAGCAGAGGAGGCAAAAGGAAAAATGAACCTGGATACGATTACAAAGAGAGGCGCGATCTTAAACTTGATCTGCAGAGAGTCAGTAGATCCTAGCGAGGGCAGCGGGGATGGGAATGCAAAGTTTCATTCAAATAAGGGTACTTCCAAAAGCATTAGATTAGCTGGAGCTTGTGGATCATGTTGAATCTGGAGGTGCGAAGATGTGAATGGGAGTTTCATGAGTATTAGGGGTGAAGTAGGGATGGAGGCCAGCATTGTGTTGAAGATGCAGGAATGTGTTTCTGCTCAAGAACAACAAGTTGCATTTATACAGCAGGATGGCGTCTCGGAGCGCTTAACAACAGCAGAGTTTGATCCCGACCCATGGAGAGGGGGGAGGTGACTGCAGAAAGGAAAGGTGGAAGGATTGAGAGCAGAGTTCCATAGTTTTGGAGCATGGTGGCTGAAAGCACTGCCACCGATGGAGGAGCAGAGGGGATGAGGGATGTGCAGGAGTCCAGGGCCAGCTAAGCGAAGGAAGCGGATAGTGAAATGGGATGTAAGCAGGTCAGAGAAGAAGGGAGGCACCGGGACATGTAGTAATTTGTAAGTGAGTGTGAGGATCGTGAAATTGATCTATTCTACAACAGGCAGCCAGTGGAGCCCAGCAAGGACAGGGGTGATGGGGGTACGGAGTTTGGTGCGGGACCAGATGTGAGGGAGGAAGGCGAGATGAGGGTCGAACCGAACACAGTTGTACTCTGGGTCAGTGAGTTGGAGGCCTGGAAGGTTGAAGAAATGAGAGCCATTAGGCTTCAGAAAACGGAACTTTCATATTATAAAATAAAATAATCTTGATCTGTCATGGCCCCTTTTGTAGTTTTCCTAAATAACAAGTGAAACATGCCACTTGTTTTTTTCTTTATGCATGTTTTCTGTTTTGTTTTTTCCTGTTGTTCGTCAGTCATCATAACCAGGCTTGTCATAAACGCACACAAGTTTTACCACTGCTTTCTCCTCACTGGCAGATCCTGCAGCTGACTGCTGTTTCTCTTGCTTTATCACATCTGAAAAATGTTTCTGCTGCACAGTGCCTTCCTGTGAGTGAAAAAACAAATACGTTTGCAATACTTTGTTTCAGTGTGGCTGAAATTGATTGTGAATGGTTGTTATGGGACCAATTAATCTGTTTTGCTTTAAGCAGGTGTTTCTTGTCATGAATCTCATATTGTCAGGAGGAGAATTAGGAGAAATTTAATAAAAACATTTATGCTTGTTCAACATTGAATGTGTTTATGGAAAGTGTATAACAGAATATCTGACTACAAAATATCGGATGCAGATGTACCCTGGCCTTCTACCACACATTTTAAGAGGATGTTTGATTCATTTACAAAGAAAGCTACAAATAGCTTTTCCACTGTAGGCAGTATTAACTAATTCACCAGTAGCACTGCACCTAATGTCGCTGTTACCAAGTACAAGTAGGAAGGAGCTGAGTGAGGAATCTAACAGTTTAACTAATGTAGAAATTTTATTTTCACCCAGGACAGGATGACAGGAAACCATTATTGGGGCTAGAAAAGGTATCAAGACAGAACCAGAATAGTGTTTGTTTTATAGTAATAATAATATTCATAATAATAATAATCTTACATTTGATATAACATCTTTCACATTGGGAGGATAAAGCTTTTCACATGATATATTATAAGGTGTGGTTAGTAACTGTGTGCTTTGTAGGCAAACATTTCAACTGAGTTCCTATAAAATAACTGAATATTGTCCTCACTCTACATACACCGATCCCCCTGATAAAGGAAGAATCAATTCATGTACCCAGTATTTTTAAAATTATAATTGAACACGTTCTTCCCGATTGGATTACATGGAGTGCTGGAATGCTGTTACCATGATTCTTTTCTACTTCTGTTTGTGCCACAAGTCTACAAATCCTTTCACACACTGGCACCTCCCTACTGACCTCCCTGCTAAGCGTTCTGAGACGCTACCTTGCGTGACGGGCGCTATATAAGTGCAAGTTGTTGTTCATTCACTCCACTACCTCCTGCCTTCACTTGGCTAGCTCTGGCTTCCTGCTTGTGCCTCATCCCTTTCACTCCACCCATCGGCAGCTGCACTTTCAGCCACTGCACCTTAAAGCTTTGAAACTCTCTCTCTCAATCTCTCCATCTTGCCCCCTTCTTCCCCTCTTTTAGATCACAACTGAAGACCTTCCTCTTCAATCACGTTTATAATCACCTCCTCCCTCTCACAGGCTGGGCATTAGGCATCGCCAACCTTATGCGCTCCAAGACACTGCCCTGCATGCAGCGCGCTATATAAATACAAGTGGTTGAGGTTGTTGCCATTCTCTTTTGTTCTTGCCAGTCTCTTATTACTATTGTTCAGCTCAGCTGAAATTCTGCCGTTAAAAGCTGACACTTATTTTGCAGTTCATGACAACTTATTTTATTCTGAGGGATTCCATCATCATCCAGTACTTTTAAAATAATTGTGTACTTGCATTTTACCCTGTTGAGTAACTGCAACACCATAAATATTACGGGTAAGGATTAAAGTAAAGTACATTACTGTAATTCTGTTTTTCACTTTAGCGACACATGGGGAATTCCCTCTCCCCTCCCCCAGCAACCAGGAACTTACAAAACCACAGTTTGGGTTTGTTTACTTTAGTGGAGTGTTCAATCTCTTGCTGACAGAACCCACCCTGCCCCCCTATATCCCAAGAACACAGGTTTGGGTTGGTAGAACCCAACATAGTAAAAGAGCCCTCCCTCTACCCCCAACCCAAGTGAGTGTGCGAAATTACTGGAATATATCGAATTAAGGTTGTGCAATTTACAAGTGTGATTGTGTGTTTTCCCACTGTCTGGTGTGACACTCACTTGACTCATGATGACATTGACTTGCAAAAATAGGAGGTAATAGCAGATTCACTCAGCAATATGTTTACTCCCTCAAGACTACAACAACTTGCACGTTTTGCGCCCTTCACGCAGGACGGTTTCTCAAAGTGCTTAAGGGCCTTTAAGACCCATTTGTAGGAAGGTTGTACTATTATCAACATGATCCAGTCCTGTCTAATTCAGGTATTTGATCACCAAATCCACCAGAGAGGATTGAGTCAGCTCTGTTCTCCTGTTGTCAAGCATGTTACCTTGGAGCCAGCTCAAGACGCTCTTATCTCCACCAAACTAAACTGGTCCCAAATTTGTCATCAGAAAGCTGACTTTCACTAGATGGACAGTAACCTGTGTTTGAACCTCTCAAGACATCTCTGTGTGGAGTATAAACACTGGCAAGGACTACTAGTTGGGCTGAATAGTTTGTTTCACTCCTGTAATGTAGTACGTAATTTTAGCTTGTGCCAGGAGCACCACCCAAGGTATAGAGAATAACATAGCTGCGTGTACAGGAGTGAAAATTTCTGAATGTGGTAATTATTATCCATGACAATTAAAGCAAAACTTTGTTGGTGTCTGGTGTTATCACCCAGCTAACCCACTCCCCACTTTGTTACAATGGTTGCGGCTCAACATACATTGCACTTTCATCCTGCGGAGTGCACCACTGGAGTGCCAGTTCCTGGGTCACCAGTTTAACTTTGATCTTATTAAGTTCATCCAGTATTCTGCACTACGACAACAACAACAATAAAATTACATTTGTATAGAGCCTTTCACGTCAGGAGGATGTCCCAAGGCGCTGGACAGACAGAGTTTCGGACCCAAGCTGGGGGTCAGGGTTCGGGAGGCAGAGGGTGGAAGGCAGGGTGGGAAGCAGCGAAATTGAAAGCACAGTCGAAGAAGGTGGCAAGGGAGGGGGTGAGGTGAGGGACTATGGGATGGAGAACCAGAGGGTGGGGGCAGAGTGGCAGAACGCCTGCCCGCCAATAGTGGGGCGAGTGAGGCAGGGGACGTGAAGCAGGCTGGAGCCCGCTAAGCGGAGTGAGCGAGCAGGATGGTAGGGGATTAGGAGGTCACATAATCTGCATAGTCGAGCCTCGATGTAATGAAAGCATGGATGAGGGTTTTGGAGGCCTGCAGTGTGAGACAGTGGCGGAGCCGGGTGATGTTGTGGAGGTGGGGGAAGACAGAGCGGGTCACGGCGCAGATGTGGGGTAGAAAGGATAGTTGAGGGTCAAACAAGACCCCAAGGTTCCGGACTGGCTTAGTAAGGTGGAGTGTGCGACCATGGATGGAGATGCTGTCAGCGCCTGAGGTGAGGAGGTGCTGACGGGAACCAATCAGGAGAGCTTCGGTCTCATTGACGTTCAACTGAAGAAAGTTCGCTCTCATCCAGGAATTGATGTCCGACAAACATTCAGTCAGGACAGCAGTGGTCCTGGAGTCAAGGGTGGAGGCAGAGAGATAGAGTTGGGTGTCATCCGTATGAAATTATAGAAAAAGCAACAAGTAATAAACCAGCAAAATGGGCTTCTCATAACACGGTAAACAACCAGTTTGTAGTGCACAGGGAATAAAATAGCTGATGGCTTACAAATGTAATTTTGTTGTTGTTAAAGTATACGTGTTTGATTTAAGCCAGGTGCGCTCAGCAGCATGCACCTGTGCTTTAAGGGAGCGGAGGTGACTGGTGTACCATGGTGACTTACGTGAATAGGAGATGGTCCGGAGAGGGAAGCAAGGGAATCGAGAGTGGAGGAGAGGGAGCTGCAGAGAAGAGTGACCGAGGAGGATAGGTGCGGGTGGAAGTCCAGAGGGGAAGGAGTTCAGATGATTCCAAGGCAGCTGAGAGGGAAGTGGGGCGAGATTGTTTTCCGGGGTGGTAGGAGATGGAGGTGGGTTGGGTGGCAGCGGGGAGAGGGATTGAGAAGTTAACGGAGATGAAGTGATGGTCCGAGATCACTTTGTCGAAGATGGTGAGGTCTGAGACGGTGAGGCCCCAAGTGATCACCAGGTCACCAGGGTATGACCGCGGACGTGTGTGGCGAAGTGGATGTGGAGGGAGAGATTGCGGGAGGAAATAAAGGAGGAAAAGTCAGCAGAGGTAGAGCAGGATTCATTATCCTAATACATTCCAAACGGCACCAAACAACTGGTCTGACCTCTGTTCTGCTGTGCTAGTCTTGTTCACACCTGCCCCTCTTCTGCCGAAGGTGAGTTTCGTTTTACAAGCTGGAAATAAGCCAATTTATTTTTCTTGTGTCTCCTTCTTTCTTTCTAACTTACAAATTCTAGTGAACTCTCCTGGTGCAAGTTTGCCTTATATTGTTGCTTGTTATGATGGGTTTGTATCCCTAACTCCAAGTGATTGACTTACCTTCCGTCAAGACTGAATACAGAACTTCCTAAAATTGCAGGAATTTGCAACCTCTTATCTGGCCAGCAAGGAAGGCTCTCAGGACTAGCCTCCCTCTCCACACAGAACTTGACTTTGGGCCCAATTACATTTCCAGAAAAAATTTTCTTCAAAATCTCGTTTTGACTGTACAAATTCTGCCAAAAAAGTTCCCACCCCAGCATTTGTCACCCTTTGCAATACTCTAATTTTCACTTCTTATTTACAATGAAAAGTTCAAAGACAGGTTCCCTTTTCAAAATTACTGAACTTGTTTCAGGATCAGACATTCCGGTATCATCTGACAGATTAGGTTAGTTTTTATCAAAATTCAGCCCCTCCACATCTGTAGGACCAGATGGGAAACTACACTTATATTTTAACAACAACAACAAAATTACATTTGTAAACCATCAGCTATTTTATTCCCTGTGCACTACAAACTGGTTGTTTACTGTAGTTATGAGAAGCCCATTTTGCTGGTTTATCACTTGTTGCTTTTTCCATTATAATTTCATTTTTCCTACACTGATTTTCAATTGCAACAGCTGTACCGTAGTGAAAAGGGTTGTATGTTCATCTGCCTGTTACTGTACCAGGTTTTAGCTTTCAGTACAACAACAACAACTTGCTTGCTCCTATTCTCAAGATTCACTAAATTATCAAAAACAGCTTATAAACTTATCCAATTTGCAAGGCATTTCTTTGGAACCTTTATTCTCAACACCTTCTCAATGTTTGTAGCTATCGTTTTTTAAATTATATTCAATAATAAATAATAATCCTTGTATTTGATATAGTGCTTTTTCCCGTCTTCTGGACATCTCAAAGCACTTCACAGAATATACTGTAAGGTGAATTGACTGTACATTTGTGGGCGAAACACGGCAGCCAATTGCACACAGCAGTGTCCCACAAACAGTCGTGGATTGAGTGACCAAATTATTATTTCTTTTTTTCTTGATTTTTTTGGTGCACAGAGGAAAATGCGCATAAACTACCAGAATAACACTTAGTACACAACAACAAATTTTAATCCAGAGCACAGTAAACCCCTTTATACATTCTCATTGGTATATAACCAAGTGTGGCAGGCAAATGATCTTTGGTACTTAATGCAGATAAAACTGCATCTGGTATCTGCAAGTCTTGAATCAGTTGCAGAAAAATCACAAGAGAAGCTCAGATGAAGAAGCACCCTTCAACTCATTTAATCTCATCTGCACGATGGATAACTAACCTTTGGCACTTAATGCAGACCACACTGCATCTCTTAGTCTTAAGGCATTGCTGATTCAGTAATTTGCTTGACCTCCAGCCTTATCTTGATTTGATAATCTCTTTGGTTTGTGTTATTTTAGGTTGCTTAATGAGAAATAAACTACAGAAATTGTTATCTCAAATAAACACAATTTTCTCTCCTGTTGCTTTTGATCAATAACAGCCTTCAGGCTCCTTATATCACACTCCTGCATGCCAAGCATTCTCCAAATCTTTTCTGAAATAATCATATTGTACCCTGCACCGGCTTACAAGTGTCTCGGTTGCAACTGGTTGTTCTGGTTGGTCTGGAAGGTAAGTGTTAACTTAGCTGAGCTCTGAGGAGAGATCCCACTAGGTTGACTCTAGCCTCCTCCTTGTCCTTTGTCCCTTCCACTCCACCATCGGCAGCCACGCTTTCAGCCACCGTGCCCCGAAAATTTGGAACTCGCTCCCTCAATCTTTTTTCGGTTTGCCCGTCCTTCCCTTTTTCAGAGCACACCTGAAGCCCTTCCTCTTTGACTGTGCTTAGGAGCACTTCCTCCCCCCTCACCCAGCCCCCACTCCTGGCTCGGCATCAGACTCTGTCACAATTAAGCACTCTGAGACACTATATGAATGCAAGTTGTTATTGCTGAATTTTACCCTGTCAAGAAAATTACAATGTGTTCACAAATGAAAGCAATGCCGGAATGGTCTCACAGGCAAAATATTGATTAAGTTTGGGGCCTGAAGTGGCTACTGCAAAGATAAGTGTTATCAATGGTCTGCAATCTGCTAAATTTTCAAGGCTGACAGATAGCCCACAGAATTCTACAATACATTATTCTACTTAGCCTGAAAGCGCTTATTGGACAGTCCTCCATTGTAGCTATTTGTTGTGTTTCTTTACATGGTAGAGTATACTTTGTGATGGAATTCTTTCCTAGGAGAAGTGACAAATTGAATCCTTGTTATAAGACAGTAATAAGTCCCAACCTGCCTTATAATGAGACTGCAATAATTGATTTCATTGTGAATACACGCACGTCTATATTCACCAGCTGGCTCTTGCATTAAAAAAACAACTTCCAAGTCATTAGACCTCCACCAACAAAACTTCCTCTGTCCTGCATTGGAAGTAACATTGGCGGCAAACTGCTGATCTAGAAATTCTCCATTTTTAAAGCAGGACCTAGCCAAGGCATGGAAAGCAAGCTGTCTGGCTAACTGCATTCACGCTGAATGAGGCCCACACCTCATTCATGTTACAAGCTACAATGTCAGTGCTACAATGAAGCTGGTTATAAAGGTATATGTTATGGGGAGGAGCAACATCAGTCATTGAGTTTTCTGAGTATGGGCACTTTGGAACCAATCTGGGGTAGAAATGTTACTTGATCTAAGGTTTACTCTATTTTCTTAGCATTTCAGAACCTACAGAATTTGGCAAATTCTTGCATTTTGTCTAAATATTGAAACCCGTTTACATCGTTCTTAAAATAACTCATAGAAAAACGGCTTCCAAATTCAAATTTTTTTTTACAATTTGCAGATTCTGGATGCTCTGACATACTGTGAAAATAATAATAATAATAATAATAATAATAGTCCTTGCATTTGATGTAGCCCCTTATCACATCTTCGAGACGACTCAAAGCGCTTTACAGAATATACTGTAAAGAGAATTGATTGTGTATTTTGTGGGTGAAAAGCGGCAGTTAATTGCACACTTGGAGTAAATCTAGAATAAATCAGCTGCTTTCTTTCCCAGAAGCTTCCGACTAATGAAGTATACATGATACCCAGTAATACAACAACAACAACTTGGATTTATATAGCACCCTCCACGCTGGACGGCATCTCAGAGCGCTTCACAGTAACGAATCCCGGGGCTGAGCCAGGGGGAGGGGGGGGAAGCTGACCAAAGGTGCGGTCGAAAAGAAAGGTCTTCAGCTGAGACCTAAAAATAGAAAGAGAGGGGGTGAGGCGAAGGGAGTGAGGAAGGGAGTTCCAGAGACTTGGGGCATAGTGGCTGAAGGCACAGCCGCCGATGGTGGAGCGGAGGATTCGGGTACAAAGAGGAGGCCAGACCTGGAGGAACGAAGGCAACGGGCACTGTTGTGAGGAGAGAGGAGGTCAGAGAGGTGGGGGGAGTGCAGAGGAATGGAGACAAGAGTGAGGATCTTGAAGTTGAAGTTTTGGATGACCTGGATTTTATGAATGGAAGTGGAGGGGAGACTGGCGAGGAGGGCATTTGAATAGTCCAGCCGAGAGGTAACAAAGGCATGGACCAGGGTTTCAGTGGCTTTTGGGGAGAGGTATTGGCGTAGACGGGTGATGCGTCGGAGGTGGAAGAAAGCAGTGCTGGTGAGGGACTGGATGTGGGGAAGGAAGGATAATTGGGGGTCGAACCTGATGCCTAGGTTGCGTATGGGTTCATTGAGTTTTAGGGGCAGGTCGGGTAGGTGGAGGAGGTGAGAACTATGTGATTTTAGATGTTGACGACAGCCAAAGAGTATGGCTTCCGTCATGTCAAAATTTAGCTGAAGGAAATTTGCGCTCATCAAGCTCTGACAGACAGGCTGACAGAACAGGTGGCTGGGGGTTGCAAAGTGAGGTGGAAAAATAGAGTTGGGTGTCATCCGCATACATGCGGAAGTGTACCCCATATCTGCGGATGACATCCCCAAGAGGGAGTACATAGATTAGGAAGAGGAGGGGACCAAGGATGGATCCTTGGGTACCCCGCAAGTAATAGGGTGAGAGCGGGAGGAAAAGCCGTTTGTACAGATGTAAAGCTGGCGGTTTGTGAGGTAGGACTCGAACCAGGCGAGTGCAGTCCCACTGAGGTGGATGATGGAGGAAAGGAGGTGGAGGAGGATGGCGTGATCGACTGTGTCGAAAGCTGCGGAGAGGTCCAGGAGGATAAGGAGGCAGAGGGAGCCTTGGTCACAGATAGAGAGGATGTCGTTTGTGACTTTCACAAGCGCAGTCTCGGTACTGTGGGCAGGGCGGAAACCGGACTGGAGGGGTTCGAAGAGGGAGTGGGAGGAGAGGTGTGCGTGGAGTTGATTGGCAACAACGCGTTTTAGGACTTTGGCGAGGAAGGGCAAGTTTGAAATAGGGCGGTAATGGCTAGGGTTTGAGGGATCTAGGGAAGATTTTTTTGAGGAATACAACCTAATACAGAACTTTCCTAGGAACCTTCCAGACTAGAGCAGGCTAGTGCAGCAGAATGAGTCCTGAGTTTGACACTAAAATTATTATCAGTAGCTTTTGGGAAAATGTTGAATTAGAACTCTTTTTCTTTGTATTTCTTGAGGGAGTGCAATTCTTTGACTGAATGAATTCCCTTGAGATTTCAGTTCCTTTTTAGTTTTATCCTATTTGTGGGTTTCTTCCTGTCTCTCACGTATGGTATACTGAAACAAAGAAGATAAAAGGAAATGTCAATTTGAAGAACAATTTCATTTCCTGGTAAACTCAATATATTTCACTATTTTATTGAATGCTTGCAACATTAAAACAAATTATACAATTCGCAAATACAGATTTATTGGGTGCAGCTCTGTAAGCAATAATTCTGTTAAACCACTTTTATTTCTCAAAAAGAAGGCAATTAACATTTTGTATATTATTGTACTTTTTTTAAAAAACGCCATCCTTCCTGGTAACCTGCATCCTGTTACTTGCTTCCTTGTTTCCTCTTCAAGTCATTATGTTCTCTCTGGCAAGCTACCCGCTGCTTGTCCAACTAGGATTACCTTAACCATTAGCGCTTTGGCTTTCAGGGTTAACAGGAGCAGAGTGGGAACAATCTCTGCCCCAGTCTAGCTCTCCAAGTCATGTCAATGGGTTAGGTTGGCTGGTCTGCCATTAGCAGTGCTCTGGTGAACTGCTGACCTGTCTGTCTTAGGAACCTGATTACCAAGACCACTGGAGGATGTTGTCTGGAATTCAACATTCCTTTCCAAGGTACATCAGTTTGGAACCAGCTCTGCCCCAAACAGATCCCACTTGCTTCCCCCCAAGAAGGATAGTCACTTGTTAGGACTATAGTCTTTGGAGGATTATACTCCTTGGAGTGGGGTGGGGGTGGGGGAGATGGGAGGGGAGAGATAGGCAGGGTCTTCTTGGAGCTGATTTGGCTCCAAGATAACATGTTTGGCAACGGACGGTCAGAATTGAGCCAACCTACTGTGGCAGTCTTGGTAGTCTAGTACTCTCAATGACAAGCAGTTTTAGCTGGTTAGACTCCAGCAGTACCTCAATACACTCTCTGGGATTCCCAAGCCTTGACTCTTGCCAACCTGCACCTAATACTCTCTGGAATTAGGAAAGCAGGATACGTCCTCTAGGGAGTGAATGCACATTCCATTCCAATAAATATCTCGGGAATTTCCATGTATAAGTGGTACATGTGGAACTCTCTGTTTAGTTTAGACATTCTGAAGCACGGTGATGGTTTTCTGCATGGGTCAGGCACCCAGCTGACCCACAAAAAATATCTACAAGCTGCAAACTTGTTTTCCTTCAGTAATCCACACTATAGACAATGTGTATATATAGTGCTTGACCGGTGTTATAAATATTACATAGGTTTTTTTTATTAATATACATAATGTACATTATTTAATGCCCTTGTACCAATGGTTTTTATCAAGTTCAACAGAATAAGTAATGCTGTATTAATGCCAAAAAATACATTTCTTATTTTAAATAATTTATTTTATTCAGGATATTCAGCACTTTAAAAGCAGTGGACCTTTAAAAGTTATTGTCTCTGCCACTTATAAATATTTTCAATAGTCTATTATGCACCATGTGTAAATCATGTGTAAACCAGGTGAATTTTTAATGTACACATAGGGTCCCAGCAAATCCCAGTTGCTCTTAATTATGTATGTAATGAATATGGAATTTCTTAGTATTAGGAAAATTTGTTGACTTATATCAGGTTCAAACACCTCAAAGCACTTTAGAAATAATTACCATTTGTGTTCACATCATGATTACAAATAGTCATGAGGTGAACAATTAATTACGACATACCTTTTGCAAACCCATGCTGACTCCCTTTCATGGAGTCCTGTAGCTCAGTGGTTAGAACACTCGCCTTGCAAGCGAGACACATGGGTTCAATTCCAGGCAGAGCGAAACCTTGGGCAAGTTTCCTTACTCCACACGCCTAATAATAATCCCTCCAAAACAAAACAATAATAAATTGGTCCACGACTGTTTGTGGGACATTGCTGTGTGCAATTGGCTGCCCTGTTCCACCCACAAATATACAGTCAATTCACTTTACAATATATTCTGTGAAGGGCTTTGAGACGTCTAGAAGATGTGAAAAACGCTATATCAAATGCAAGGACTACTTATTTTTATTATTATAATGTAGAAGATTGATGACCATGGTACTGGAAGAAACTCCCTTCTCTCTTTGAATAATGTAATGGGACCTCAGTTTAATGTCTCATCGGAAAGACAGCATCTCTGACAATGTATTACTATGTGTCAATCTGGTCTACAATCTTGACATGTTTAGAAGAACATAAGCGTTTTGAAGAACAACAGGGCAGATTGGAACTAATATCATACAATGGGTTTTGAAAGGCCACCCTATTATTCCAGGTGATAGCACTGATGGCTCTTTAGCGTTGCACAATGGAATAATACAGCTTAAAGTGGACGTTACCTCAGGGAACCTTCTTATTATTTTTATAGCTGTCTATAGTGGGCGGTCTCAGTATTCCCTGGGGAAATAGGTCAGATGACATTTTGTGATGGTCTGATTTAGATCAAGTTTATTCTAGTTTTGCTGTACTATTAGATTTGATAATTTCATTCTTTGCTTTCCTTGAATTCATGTTATATGTGAGAAAAGTTCTGGATGATGTGCTATAGTTGTGTGAAATGTCTTACACACAATCAGATATATAGCTAAATTGTAGTCAGGGGTTCGAATCGCAAAGACTTGTAGGAGTTTACTTAAGAAGCATTATTCAATTCAAAGTCTTAAATGTAGTGTAATATCTATATATTTGTAGGCAAACACAGCAGCCAGTTTGTGCGTGACTACACAAAGTACAGCTTCTATTAGTACTGAAGAATATAATCATTGTTTGGGGCAAAATGAATTCATATACAGGTTTCAAAACCATCCTGATGCAATATAAATACATCATGTACTTGAGCATCTCTAACTCTACTCTGCTTGTCCCTCCGCTCGGCTAACTCAGGTGTGCTGAGGTGCCCTACCTCACCTGTGCCGTAATCAAGAACAAAACTTTCCAATTATATGCGCCTAAACTCCAGAAGTCCTTCCCTCAACCTCTCTGTCTAACCCTCTGTCTGTCCATCTTACCCCCCCACTCTTTGTCTCCAAGTCCCACCTTTAAACCTTTCACTTCAAGGTCACTTCATATGGTCAATTCTGCCTCAACAACCCTTCCCTGGTGTCCCCGCCATTGCAAAGTGCACAAGATGTTATTTTATGTGAAGGGCACTATATAGATGCAAGTTATCATTGTTATATAAACCATCAAGGTGTGAATAAATGCAGTCAATGCGTTTGTGAATTCAAATGTTAACTCCTTCAGCATGGCTTTGTTAACAAGATCCATCCATGCTTTTAAATTTGCACGGTCGAAGAGGAGGGTCTTGAGATGGGTCTTGAAGGAGGCAAGGGAGGGGGCGAGATGGAGCAATTGGGGGATAGAGTTCCAGAGGGTGTGGGCAGAGTGGCAGAAGGCACGCCCGTTGATGGTGGGGCGGGTGTGGTGGGGGATGTGAAGCAGGCTGGAGCCCACTAAGTGGAGGGAGCAGGCCATGGAGGGCTTTCAAGGTGAGGACCAGGATCTTGAACTATATCCTCTGAGCAACGGGAAGCCAGTGGAGTCAGGCGAGGATGGAGGTGATAGGGTCACAGAGTCTGGTGCAGGAGAGGACAGGGGCTGCAGAGTTCTGGATGATCTGCAGTCTGTGGAGGGACGAGTTGGGGAGGCCAACAAGGAAGGAGTTTGCATAGTCAAGCCTCGATGTTATGAATGCACATATGAGGATTTCGGCGGCCTGAGGTGTGAGACACTGTCGGAGCCGGGCGATGTTGTGGAAGTGGGGGAAGGCAGAGCGGGTGATGGCAAGGATGTGGGGCACAAAGGATAGTTGAGGGTCAAACAAGACACCAAGTTTCCAGACTGGCTCAGTGAGGTGGAGTGTGCCACCATGGATGGTGATGTTGTCAGTGCCTGAGGTGTGGAGGCGCTGACGGGAGCCAATCAGATGAGCCTCGGTCTTGTTGATGTTCAACTGAAGAAAGTTAGTTCCCATGCAAGACTTCATGTCTGACAGACATTCTGTCAGCACAGCAGTGGTCCTGGAGTCAAGAGTGGAGGCGGAGAGGTACAGTTGGGTGTCATCCGCATCCATGTGGAAATTGACCCCATGTCTGCGGATGATGTCAAGCTACATTTTGGTCTAATTTTAGCTGCATTTGATGGCTTCGATAGTTGTACCAAGTGGTTAGGATAAATGATTATACATTTATGCTCCATATGTGCCCAGTTTGTAAATGCTTCATCAAGCCGCAATATCAATCGGCCATTGTAATGAACTGAAGCTTCCCATTTTAAACAAAAAGTTGTGACAAAATAGAAGAAAAAAAATAAAACAATCGGAACCATAAATCTGAACTATTAATGATATGTTTATTAAGGAAACAGATTAAGCATTAAGAAAACTCAAATCAAAAAAACAGGAAAGTATGTTGAACTTAATAAACATAATACTGTACTTGCAAACAGCCAGTAATATTAAACTTACTGAGTATACACTATGATGAAGATGCTTACTTTTTTTAAATTCCAAATTAGAGGCTAAAATGGCTATGAATGTTTAGGATTAAGTAGTCATTGAGTGGCAGTGTATGCATGGTTACTGCTGAACTGCTAGTCCTTAGTAAAAGATTGCCACTACTTTTGAGATGGCTGATCCTTCAATATTTTGGTCCATGTAGGAATAATCAGCGGAATCCAATATTACTATGTTTAGGTCTTGCGATATCTTAAGCGATTCAACCAGATACTATTGAAGCTGCTTTGTCATTCTCATTTCCATCAACATTTTGAATGATTTTCAACGATTGAAATGATTCACAAAAGAAGTATTGTCTTTGGAAATATTAGTGTTTTGTATGCAATTTAAGTGAGACAAGCGGATTGGAGAACTTTTTTTCTTGGTATAACAAGTCATGCATTCAACCAGTACATTGTGTAATTTGGTATCAACCATTTACAATAGTTAACATCTTCAATGTCAGGAAAAAGACACAGCTTTTGGCTTTACAGTTACTAACTAAACAATACCTAGGTCGCTAGCTCACCCACTGGGACTAACTACTTAGTGTTAATTCCATATTCTTTTTCTTCAAATGTTTGTCTTTTTAATGAGATCTTCTCTAGATGTTCTACTTTTATGCATCAACGTGTTGTGTGAACCATGATGTCCTCCCAACGTGAAAGGCTCTATACAAATGTAATTTAGTATTGTATTATTTTATCACATTGTTGAAACATCTCAATGCACTTTATAAGATTTCTG
Organism: Callorhinchus milii; assembly: GCF_018977255.1. Lineage (NCBI taxonomy): Eukaryota > Metazoa > Chordata > Chondrichthyes > Chimaeriformes > Callorhinchidae > Callorhinchus > Callorhinchus milii. The sequence continues at coordinate 35,121,248 of NW_024704742.1, read as the reverse complement.
TAAAGCTTAGTAAAAAGATAAGCATTCTGAGACGCTACCCTGCGTGGAGGGCGCTATATAAGTGCAAGTTATTGTTGTAAGTATTTCGTACACGAACACAGCAGCAAATTTGCAAACAGTAATGTATCACAAACAGCCAGGAACTGAATGGATAATTTTATTTGGAAGACTGTTGGCAAGGACAAGTGAAAATGAACCAAAACTGAAATAAATTATCCAAGCTAGGTTTAACAGAGTTCTTTACATTATCTGATCCAGGTTTATTCTGAAACAAGCAGAATTCTCCCAACAATATCATTCTCTGACGGTCAGCATCAGTCCTATGAGTCCTCTACAGTGATGCAATTACAATTAACCAGTAAAACAGTAGATAATTACAAGACATTTAAAACACTATGTCTTGTACTCTAACTAAACAATTCAAACAAAAGCCAATCTATTCTCTACGTTGAAATCCAAGCCACACCGTTATCTGCTATTTGCTGACTGTTTAATTCTCTGATCCGCAGATTTTAAGCAAAAGCTTCTTGTAGTCTCCAGAAGTTTCACTCTTTTTTAAAAAAAACAGAAGAGAGAGGTTGTAAAATTTAAAGTCACAATATTCAGACACTCAAAACTATTTTGCTGCTGAACATTCAAAAACAATGTGGAAAGAAATGGTCCCTGCCCATTTTTCAAATTTTTTTAAAAAAATGTTTTCAAAATTTCACCTCCCTTAACTGAAAGATTAATTGACATAAGAATAAGTTACAAACCCACCCTTGTACATCTAATATAGCTTTCTTTTTCTCCTCCCCCCTTCTTGCCCTCCCCCACTGACCCCCAACCTGTATTCTTCTGATGTGGTTGAAAGCATTTAGCTGCAAATTGTACTGGATTTCATCCATGTTCCAAATTATGTACCCATGCAGGCTCTTCAGATAATAAATATTTGCATTTGATATAGCACCTTTCATGTTGAGAGAACATGTCTTAAGCATTTAACAGGATTCACTGTAAAGTGGTGAGACTGTGTGTTTTGTTGGTAAACATTGCAAGTGATTTGTTCACAACAGGTTCCACAAACAACCATGAAGTGAATGACCAATTTTATTTAGGGGATTGATGGGTGAATAGCGCCATGACGTCCTCTCAACGTGAAAGGCGCTATACAAATGTAATTTTGTTGTTGTAATATCCACAGATATGGGGATGGCAGATTGGTTTAATTTCTCATCTGAAGGCCAGCACCTCAAACAATGCAGCACACCCCAGCTCAACTACATTGGAGTGTCAACCTAGAGTACGAGTTCCTAGCGTGAATCCACAATATTCTGACTCAGAGGCAAGAGTGCAACTGGCTGAACTGGAGCTTGCATTATATGGTTGAAAGCAAGTTCACAATCTGATTGGCATGTAAAGGTAAACTATTACATTATTAATTATCAAATGGCATTCACAAGAAAACTATTATGACAAACTCACAGGGCGAGGGGAAGAGATGAGGCTAAGAATTTTTTTTATCTCAATTGACAATTCAGTCTTACCTTAATAGTGGAGGACATTGAGCAGCCAGCTAACAGCTTGTACTGATCTTGAATATCCAGCAGGTCCATCTCTGACCTGGTGACAAGGATTCTGGTCAGGGTATTCTCATCGGTGCCCAGACCCTGCAAAAGAATAGCACATTGTTGTTTTCACAGCAGTGGAAGCCTTCTCACTGAGGGGCATAGTCAACACACTGTTCTCACGTTCTCATGCTCCTCCTTGTGGATGAACCGTGTGTAACATAGACAAAATCAGCTGTTCGTCCTCCCCTCCAAGTGACGAGGTGCACGAGAAAAAAAGGGCAATAAAGTGGTTGCAATATTTCTACCAGGAGGAAAGGAGAGAAAAAAAATCTGGTGTAGTGGCACTTCAGTGATCTCTCGAACAATTGGTAATGGAGTGAGCGAGTTACGCCTCACACCCAGATGAACATTGGTCCAGGGAAGAAAGATTATATTTGCAATTGAGGATACAATACCCTTCACTGGAAGATACCTCATGTGCAAAAAAAAACTCCAAGAAATACAATTAGGAGCTCTAATTTAGATAGGCTTCAGGTTTCACATGTTTCACATTGTCATTTCAGTGAATCAGTCCTTTTGTCAAATCCCTTCATATTAGTACATTAGAACAACTGTCCCCTCATTCCAAATATTTTCATAAGCTCAACAAAACCAAAATCACTTTTGTACATTGTATAATTATCATACTGAAAGAGTATTGTTTTTGTTCCATCTGTCAATTTACCAACCTTTGGGGCAGTAGACATGAAGCAGGCTGAAGTTTGTTGAGTGGAGAAAACAAGCAGGCCAGTAAATGAGTAACATAAACTAAAGATGTTCTACTCACTTTCCTTTATTGCTTTAGCCCTGTGGGAAGTCACCTTGTGTGAAGGGCACTATATTAATGCAAGTTGTTCTAGCTGCCGTATATCCCCTGAATATGAGGATTCAGGCAGATTCAGCAGATATAAAAATGATTAAATGAGCTCCTTGCACAGCTTCAGAAAATGAAATGCAAGTGTTTTAAAAATCCGTATTTTGACCTTTGAACATTTAAAAGTTTTCCAAGTGTCAGACAAGTTTACTCATTAAAGTCATTATTTTTTGTGGGGGAGGGGAGAGAAAGCAATAAATACCAGTGAGTACGTAGTTTAAAATAATCCTAGAATTTGATACAACACCTCATCATGACAGTAAGCTATCTAAACACTTCACAGAATACTGCAACGAGTAGCAACTGTCTTTTGTAGGCACACATGGCAGCCTTTCAAAATAATAGTCTTTGCAATATCTAGTCACAATTTCTCAAAGCACAGAGTTTCTGTAAAAGTGTAGAAATTGTATTTGTAAATCAATGCCACAGCCAATTTGTGCACAGCAATATCCCATCACTGGCCATGAAGTGAACGAGCAATTTTATCTGGGAGATTGTTGGCCAGGTGCCAGAAGAAACTCCCTGCTCTTTTTTAAACAGTGTCTTAGGACCTTCTTGGTTTGACTAACAAAACAAATGACCCAGTTGCATCTAGGAAACAACCACATCATTCAGTAATGTGGGTCTGAGCCAGCTTCACAGGATAAATTGAGCCAGCCGCATATTCAATCAACAGACAACATTTTGAAGTTCCTCAGACTTTCACAATGGAGGATAAGAGCAAGGAGAAACAGGATAAAAGGATATAGGTAGGAACTTCAATCTAGCCCCTGCTCCAAGCTATCAAATAGAAAAAAGGCAAAGCAGAAAGAATGGGATAGAGATAATAAGGATAACATGAAGAGCAGAATTAAAAGGTATGGCAGTCCTAGCTGGACAAGCAAGGGGAAACTTGCCAGACCATTTTCAATGGCAAGCTATGCAGTTTTAGCTGGTTAAATGTGTACCCTCAATACGCACTCTGGGTCCCCAAACCTTGGCTCTTGCCAACCTACATCTAATTCTCTTTGGAATTAGGTAAGCAGAGCATGTTTCCCAAGGAAGAGAGTGCATATTCCATTCCAAATACAGAAAATTGCACGCATTGGTGGCATACTTGGTTTTGATGCTCTTAAGCATAACCATGGGTTTTCACATATTCAGACACCCCGCTGACAGAAGCAAAGTTTTGTTTAAACAATACGGTCAGTATCTTCCACAGATTAATCTGAGTCCAGTAAACATTTACCACAGAACTTATGATCTAAGGAGAAGGATGACATTTATATTACTACTAATATTAATCATTGCATTTGATATAGCACCTTATCACAACATCTCAAAGTGTTTCACAGAATATACTGTAAAGTTGTTTGACTGTGTATTCTGTGGGTGAAACAGAATACAACAACAAATTGGATTTATACTGTTGATCGCCAAGTAGCATTAGCGCTATTGGCTGAAGTGACTAATGTTTAATGGTATTAAGCCATGTTTTCTCCTCATTAGTGTAGCTGCCGGCAATGTACTGCTAATGAGTGGATTCAGTCACAAAAACATTTCTAATGCAGTGCAGGAAGTCATGCCAACCAAACTTAAATTACTTCTGCTGTCTTGACCCAGACACAACTGAGAGGGTGTAGGAGCAGCATTTGCCTCAATTTACTTCAAAGTTTCAAAAAGATTATTAATAACTTTGCCCTTAGGGAATTGGTACCTTAATTTCTCCCCAGAACATATTCAGTGAAGACCATTTATCCTCCAAAGTTTGAAAGGAAACATTTATTTTTGTTTTTAATTTGTTTTATTTACATTAGCGCAACTGCAAATAATCCAAATAAAACTGTTCAATATTTGGTTCAGTAAATGTCATGCAGACTTTGTTCTTTGTGCAAACAAACTAAGTCTGAAGAAGAGGCTCAAAGGAACATGGCAACATTTTATATCAAGTTAAACTGAGGCTCAGTGTTAAAACTACCTTTGAGAGTAAAGAGTGAACAACTAGACCCAACGTTTCTTCAGCCAGAATTTCAGCTCTTACCTTTACACTTTTCACAATTTTGTTAGCAAAGAAGGTTGGTGCAGACTTTGCATACTGAACTGAGAAAACAAATAAAAAACATCAATGAAAAAGCAAAGCCAGTTTATTTTCTTCTTTAAGACAGAACATCTAATGCCCCAGTCAAGAACCCAGCCAAGAGTTTATCAAACTCACACAACTGAAGCTCAGGGGAGAAAACAATCAAGTGGCTCGTAGTCATGGACACATGACTGGGAGCCAAGCTCAATTAGTTGAGTCACTAAGCTGTGAACAGAATACATTGTTCTAAATATTTACTTTAAATTTCTATCGTTACAAACAAGAAAAAACATAAATACAAACAAAAAGGTTTTGCTCACATGAACTGGGGGAAGGCAAAGAAAATCCAAACTATGTTTGTTTTGAGTTTGGGACATGGCCAACTGGTCATAACACAATATTGCCCATGCTTACACAATGTGATGACATGGTGAAGTATCGACTGATTTTTTTGTAAATGAATCCAGGTTGATGTTCCACCATCACACAATATATTTATATAGTGCCTTTCAAAACAGGAAAAAAAACTCTGAGCTTTGGACTTACCCATAGTTAGCATGAAGTTTCTCAGATCCCCAGACATCTCACTCTTAATACTCTCCTCCAGATCTTTGTTACTTATGATCTTGTATGTTTCAAAAGCTAAAAAGAAATGCAAATAAGTTTAAGTCTTTATCTAGTAAACCTGGGTGGGGGGTGGAGGGGAGACAGGAAAACTATTTAAAAGGACCTTCTTACTGGCTTGTAGATGAGGAATGCTCCTGGAGCACAAAATGTCAATGAACTTGTCTTCATCTGTCCCTAACTGCTTCTCACCAGCCTTGTGAAGAGCCTAGAGTGTACAAGACAATTACAAAACACAGGAGTTACTTACGAGGAGAAATTAGATAAACCCGATCAGTTTTCGTTAGAGCAGAGAAGGTTTAAGAGGAGGTCTGATGGCAGGTTTTTGAAATCATGAGGAGGATTTTAAATGGAGTAAATAGAGAGAATTATTTACATTGGTTGAGAGTCGGTAACGAGACAACATAAATTTCACATACACGTTAGCACTGCATTGTCCTTTCAAAACAGCAGAATCTAGAATAACTTTGAGAAGGGAATTAGACATACTTTTGAAAAAAAATGTTTATGGGACTAAACGCATAGTTCTAATAGAGAGATATCACAGATATGGTGAGCTAATGATGGCCTTCTGTGGTGAACATTTCTAGGATTCTACATTTCCATGTGTACAACAAGGAGAACAAAATAAATGACGAATGATAGGAAAGGAATGAGAGGAAGAGAAAAGTCATCGGAGTGAAGATGATAAAGAAAAGAAGGCCCTTTAGGTTTATTTGCAAGGTCAGATGTCAGTGTTGTAAAATGTCTCATAAGCTCAAGTAACTAAGAAAATGCTGCCCTCTGCCTGAAAATATCCCCATAGGCAGCAGATAAAAAATATTGTTTGGGGAGGTTGAGTGATCAAGCACAGCCTCCGTGCCAGTGTTAATGGCAACCTCCCCTCCCTCCTTCTTATTGGGTAGGCTCCGTGCCAGCTTCAAAGATGGCCGCCCCCACCCTCCGCACCAGGTAGACTGAGGTCCATCAGAGTCTGCACAGTGCGGAGGGGCAGCTGTGCTTATTGCTGACATGGAATCTGCGCAGCAAGGATGAAAGCTGAACTCCCTCTAGCCCTAGCCATCCGCCAAAGTGTATCCCCTTTGCTGTTCAAATATTCATATGTGAACCTGCAGATCGCGGTTTGGAATCTGCCAGTAGGAAGTGGTTGCACGGTCAGGTTTTATATTAATAGCCAAATGATGTGGGCATGATATAGTGAGACCATATCATACAAGAGCATTGTCTCCCCACACCATGACCCCAATTCTAACCCAGCTTCGAAGATTATATTCTACTCCATAGCTTCTTATTGTAAATATGACTTAAACTGCAACTATTAGTGGTGAAGGAGGGAATTAAAATCAGGAGCCAGTAACTTGTACAGTGATTGAGAAAAATATTTAGACATTTGGATGAGGAAAAGATAGTGTCAGTTTTAGATTCAAATATTTTGGCTAAGCATCATCTCAAATTACCCATTGCTGAACCAGTGTAAACAAATTGGCACACTATCTTGTTGTAGTTATTAAAGCGAGTCCCATTTGGTTTCCACAGCCTTAGCTGTTATTGATAAAACAATTTAGGACAAATACATTCAAGTTTAATTCCTATTGAAACATTTACCCTGTGGGCATCACAGATCATTTTAAGCAGCACTTTCACAACCTTACTTCAGTAATAATTGTTTAGAATAATTGTTTAGAATAATTGTTTGGCCACATTTCACATGCAACTATTCTAGGTAACCTTACGAGCACAGCACATTTTCATTTTCCTTCAGTAGGATAGCAAACATGCAGAAACAATTAATAGTCATCAAAAANTGATTTGTTAAAGCAATACCTGTGCATCATTCCTAACCAGCTTTTCATCCACAACTGGACAGTTTTCATCCCTTCTAGCCTGGGAGTAAATAGAACAATTAGAGGTATTGTAGTTATTTTGCAACATTTAATCCAAAGTATACACAACGGTAGGAAAATTATGAAAATAATAATTGAGGCAGAGCCAGCACTTGATTAAACACAATTTCCCCTCCCCCTCCAACCTCCAAAATGTTCCCAACACCTATTCCACAGACACCCTTTGGTACCACACCCAAGTGATCATCAATTATGGTGATTGGACGGGGGAAAAAGTCAGCAAAGCAATCCCAGATATTCCCTCAAGAGATCTACAGAATTATACATCCAGCAGAGGTCACTAAACAGCACTCAGGAGCAGGACTCTATTCCATTGATAAAGAACTTGCATTTTTACAGTGTCAATGTCTCAATTTTTTTTACAGCAGGTATAGACAAATATAAACTGCATTTATATGTAGGTAGGCATATACCGCAGATACTTTAGACACAGCAATGCCGACACATGACTGTGAGGTGAATGACGTATTAATTTGGAAGATTGCTTGGGCTTGGATGCTGGAAGAAACACCCTTTTCTTTTTGAATGGCACCACAGAATCTTTAATTATCCACCTGGGAACAGGCAAATAGGATTTTGGTTTAACATCTCATATAATAATAATATGGTTACTCACTCCACAACTGTTTGTGGGACACTGCTGTGTGCAATTGGGCTACTGCGTTTTGCCCACAAAATGATGTGCTAAAATGCTATATGAAATGCAAAGATTATAAAAGATATCACAGTGGAAATCCAGAGTAATCCCAACTAATCATAGCAGTGCTTTAGGAAACTCAGGACAAATTTGACATTGAACAATGGATGTTCCTAAGTGTATGTATAAACTATTTGCTGAACAAAGCCTGGGTCATCTTCGAGTCAAAAGGTTGAGTGTTAGAAGTCCAATGTTGGGACTTTGAACACAGATGTCTAGGTTGACACTCCAATGCAGTATAGGGGATGTGCTGCATTCATTCAGATGGGATGTTAAATGAAAGTTCCGTTTGCCTATTGAGATAAACGTTAAAGATCCCATGACACTATTTGAAAGGAGAAGAGGGATTCTCCTGGTAAATTTGCCAAATATGCCCCACATTCACCCACAAAATACACACAGTAAATATACACGCTTTACAGTATCTCCTTTGAAGCGCATTAAGACATCTCAACAAAGTGATGAGGCAATACATCAAATGCAAAGTCAATTACTTTTATAAACTGTGTGTTTGCAGAAAGTTGATGATTTAAACATTAAGAAATCTGTTGAGAAATTCTGGGATGACATTTGTAATGCATTATCAAATCTGCTAAGATACTGAAGACTACCCCACTCTTCCCAATTTTGATAGAATAACTTGACCTGAAGATTTCAACATTTTCATTGCTGCCTGTAATGTTTCACAGGTTGCTGGTTTAAGTTGCATTGAGTGAAGTCAGTGTCTTGAGAAACGGTAATGAAACATTACGCTCCATCACAGAAATAATAATTGGTAGCAGTAGTGGCAATAGCAGCATTGACATTGTCAGACTGCCTTCACACACAACCACTGAACTCAAGTCAGGTGGGAGCTGGATGATTCAGCCAGTCTAATATTGAGCTGGATATTGCTAATTTTAAACAGATTATTTGAGAACACTTTAAAACTGTTAAACAATTGTCATCCCATTGCAAATGAGAATATACATGATCAGTTTATTCCTCGTCTTCAAAGCCCACCTTAAGACCTATCTTTTCCATCGTGCTTTCAGTCACCTTCCTCCTCTTCCTGCTCCCACCTCCTCCCTCAAGCTTGGCTAACATTTAACAGCAAAATGCTTTGAGAAGACTTTCCAATATAAGGTGCTACATAAATGTGAAGTCCTGTAGCTCAGTGGTTAGAGCACCTGCCTTGCAAGCGAGACACCTGGGTTCAATTCCAGGCAGGGCGAAACCTTGGGCAAATTTCTTTACTCCACACGCCTGATAATAATCCCTCCAAAACAAAACAAATAAATTGGTCATTTTCAATCCACGAATGTTTGTGGGACACTGCTGTGCACAATTGGCGTTTCGCCCACAAATATACAGTCAATTCACTTTACAATATATTCTGTGAAAAGCTTTGAAACATTTAGAAAATGTGAAAAGCACTATATCAAATGCAAGGATTATTATTATTATTATTAAATGTAAATTGTTGACTGAAACGAAGAATCATAAAAAAACTTGATTTTTGTGCACCCTTAGTTCCCATTTCCAGTCTTGACTAACATATCCTGAATCAAGCTAAGTTCTCTAATCATGCGGAATTTATTTTCACTGAAACGGGCACATTTGCATTAAATGTATAAGATGTTTTCAATAAGGAATGGTATAGGAATAATAACTTTAAAACTGTATTGTAGTAAACTACATTTAATGAATTAGACACATACCTCTAGCAAGGTGATCACAGCTCTTTTAAAATCCCCTGAAACGTCTGAGGCAATATCCTTTACCAAGTCATCTTTATATTCTAGAAAATATTTACAAAGAAAATGTGACCATTACTCCCATTGAACAGGATTTTTTTTAAAAAATCACTTTGCCACTTGAAAGCTAAAAGAGAAGCAAAATTAAGAGAAATGTTGAAATATTGGAAAAGAGGGAGAAAAATTAAAGAAGGTTTGGAATATTTCATCCTTCAGTGATCTTTGCGCTGAGATTCATTTGGATTCAAGTAAGATTGAAAAAAAGAATAGTACAGTACAGAACACTATTTCAACCCTACTACCTACCCACAGTAACATCAAGTGATTTTTTAAATGAGTCCAGGATTCTGGCCTCAATCACTCTTCCTCGAAACCCATTCCAGTGATTAATAAATGCTCGCTCGAGTCCGTTCTGAAATTGCATTTCACGACCCTGGGTCCTCAACTTTGCAAGTCAAAGCAGTTATGCGAGGGACTCTTAACAGGAAAAATACCGTTATGCAAAGGCAATTTTTAAAAAAAAAATGTTTTGGGAAAGGAGAGAGCTTTATTTTGACACAAAAAATGCGAAAAGAATCTGAAGAAACAAAGCACTTTGAACACAGACAGAAGTTCTAAATGAATTTTCAAGTCTGAACGTCTTATGAAGCTGATCCTGGAGAAAATGGTCTCAAACATTATATCTGGGGTCTGTAGAATAATGCACAATACCTGCTTGGTAGGCTTCCTTTATTTCTCTTATCTGTTGGTTGTTTCTTGAAACAAGAATTTCAGTTAGCAAACCTTCATCTGTACCAGCTCCCTAAGAAGAAGAAAAAAAAATCAGAGAAAGGTTTTGGATTATTTTAGCACTAAATCTTTACCAGAAGTGAAGTTTAGGGTTAGCATCCTGGGGCAGGCAGAGGAAGCAAGAAAAGACAAGGATAGATATAATTCCCCCAAACTGGCACATCTTCCAACATTATCTGTCAATGCTCAAAGTATGAATAGTAGTCATTGGCTGTATAGTCAAATGTAACCTGTGCCTATTGAACTCTACCCTTGGAGAAGGGGAGAGAGGGGAACTCCCCCACCACCCTACACACACAGTTTTGTATCACTTTTACAGTACAGGCCTCACAGCAACTTCACTCCTGTTTTCAGTGGTTGGCCATTAAAAATATACTAATCTACCTTGAGACACCTGCAATTGAACCTCTTCAGCTACTGGATACTTCACTGGACATGGTAGTCACTGTAGCCATTCTCAGGTGATGCAAGCATAATTATGTACGTTCATAAAAACATGTTTTTTCTGATGCACTTACTTTAGCAGCAGCAGGTCAGAAGGAATAGGATGAAAGCAAAATTAGCTGAATTCAGGTGCTGCTCCCAGCTTTCTCTAATACCATTACAGAATAAGACAGTGAGTGATCAGAACATTTTCATAAGATTTCATGTATACATGTATGGAACAAAAATGGATATCCCAAGAGTTTTGAATATAAAGATTGCAGCTGGACTGCAAGCAATGCTCAGTGCAACCAGCATCAAAATAGATAATATTAATGAATCCTTGTATTTGATATAGAACCTTATCATGTCGTTGAGACATCTCAATGCGCTTCACATGATTTACAATAAAGTGGATTGATTGTATACTTTTGTGGGCAAAACGTGGCAGCCAATTACACACAGCAATGTCCCACGGAGTGGCAAGGAGTGAGTGACCAATTTTATTTTGGGGGATTGTTGGCCAGGACACTCTTGCCAGGAGATGTCAGCATTCTTATTTCTGGCTCAGTGGTTTATGGATGTTTCAATCCCCATGTCAGGACATTGAGCTCAGTCCTAGACTGACATTCACTACCAGAGGACTGCTGCAGAGGTTCTATCCTTTGGATGAGCAGGAGACCAGTTGCATCTATCTGCTTGGGTGAACAATAACAATCACATGAACACTGACGTTTTTCCCAATCTTCTAGCCAATAATACCCCACATAAGATGATTGTAGGACCATGCTTTGATACAACAACATTATGGTGCTATCTCAGATTCAATGATGAATTAAAACAGCACAATTTGATCAAAATGTTCTATTTATAAGAAAGTTGAACATGATTAACTGAATTTCATGGTGACTCATGTAATTCACAAGTTCCAAGTGTGTTTATGATGTATGAAACACAGAGTTTTCATTTTTTTTGATAAGCTGACAAGCCTGTAAGGCAACACTGATGGAACTCACCTGAATCGCTTTTCTCAGTACTTTTGCATCATACACTGCTGGGTACTCCATCAGAGCAGTGATTGCCTGTCTAAAATCACCAGAGAGGTCATTTTGTAAGTCAGCGATTAGTTCCTGTAACAGAAACACACGTCAGCTGATTAAAATATAATGAAGATAAGATAAACTTTTATTTTGTTTAAGACAAAGGGTCGCTACAATGCAAGACACAGATGATCGGCTTCTTTTCACAGCTATAATTTGTTTCAGCGACAAGCTTTCATGGTTCTTTTATGAATCAGAAGCTTCCGATTTCAAGCGCTTAAACATGATCTTCAGTTACAGTAGGCTAACTTCATGCAAACTTTTGGTTAATGGATGCATCACGTAACCATTCAGCCTTACATTTGACCTCTTTAGAAAACAAAACTCTCTCGTAATTTGTTTTAAAAAAATGTCTGTCAACATGAACGGGTTCTATTTTCCATCTTTATTGTGGCATTGTCACTTAAGAAGTGTAAATATGCCCTTGTTGTACCACAGATATGCTATTTCTCCCCTCACAGCTGGTACAGGCTTATGTCTGTCACAAGATCTTTGTAATTGAATAGTAACACTATATACACCCAAGAAGATGAGAAGAGCAACTACTTCATTTGCTAGTTTTGAAAATAAATGATATCAGCAAGAATAATGACTGGTGGGGAGAGAAGTATTATAATTGAGTGTTACTATTTTCAGGGGGTTCCCAAACACAGGAGCATTTAGGTCAATTACAACACAACTGTAGCTGCTGACCCAATTGAGATTAGCTAACTCCGCAGTAAACTAGCATCAAATACTTTCAAATAGTTGAGTCAATGTAAAAGGCACAACACAAGGCAGAGGTTTGGAAGCAGGTCATCTAGCATAGACAACAGAGGGAAATATCTTGACAAAAGTTGGTCTATTAGATTCATACACAGCATGAACATACACCTAGAACACAAGACGTACAAAGATATGCATTCTGCATTCACCATGTCATGACAAGTATCATGTATGGCCAAAAACAAGAGCAGGTAAACTATATAGTTGCAATCTACATATCCAGCACATTTAAACAGCATCATCTAAATACATACATTTCCACAGGTACTTTTATATTCTTTAGCAATCTGTTGGCGTTGAGCATTGGATCTGTGTGTCAGGATGTCAATGATTGCTTGCTCATCGGTTCCTAAAATGTTAAAATAAAACAGAAAATGGGAATCGTCAGCCTTGGAGCTTCTCTGTGGAGACTGAATTCTGCACCAATATTTCAATGTTGGCTGATATTAAATGAGGAAGGCTCCTTTGTTGTACACAAGGTTTATTCCATATTATTAATCACTCTCCATAGAGTGTCATGTGATGAGAAATTGTGCGCAGACAGTATACAGTATCTACCTACCCAGTATTTAGTTTTAAAATCAATTATTTAGCAATGCAGTGGCCTTTATTCAGTAGTTAGGTCTCTTTTTTGAGCTTTCCTGGTTCGGAAATAAACAAGTTTGACAAGTTTGTGTAAAACAAATATTCCTAGACTACAATACAGAGTCTCTTGGCTGGACAGAGCAAGATCCATCCTGCCCATTGTATATATTGATATTGTATATAAGAACACATTTCTTCCCCTTGATCCTACAAATTTCAAATACTCTTAATTTGGATACCTGGGTTCACTTTCCCATCCTCATTAAGTTTCTGAATTTTTCCTGAATTGTGTAAAGCCCTTCAGAATTGGGGCTATCTGCTCGTTGTCCAGCTGCGATATTTCCACTGGACAATTTGAATGGAACATTCATTCCGTTGCTGAGCCAATCAACTATTTGTTCGTAGTCCTACATGGAACAGACCAACTGTAGTTCTATATCTGCTGTATATTTGGTCACTTACAACTCACATATGATGACCGTCTTCCTCCCCAGATGCTACTTTCAAAATATGGCTAAAATCTTTAACTGTTCACAATTTCTAATGATCTTTGCCTATAAATGTAAGTGAGATTTTTTTTATTGTGTGCAAAAATAATTGTACAAGTGCTGTTAAAAGCATTAAACACTTTCATCAGTTAACCATAAATGATCAGGAAGCTGCACTAAAATATGGAGTCTGGAAAGCTCAGAGCCACAGGTTTCAACACAGGGTCGTGTTGCTTCAGTTAGTAAGAAGTAAAAACTAAATTTATAATGTGCTGGCCTACAACACATCAATATTAGTAAAACTGTAGATATAATTTGTAGAAAATGTCTAGCAACGTCAAAGGGAAGAGAATGCTTGGCAGATTCTCAATACTGGGGCATAAGTTCTGGAGACTACATAAAACAAAAAGCTTGTTGGCCATAGCCTCCTCCCAACCACAATGACAAATGCACTGCTAGGTGCATTGCTAAGTCCCGAGATCAAGATCTTGGAGCCTAGCAACATACCCAGTCTTTGATCCAGAGAATCCTGCTTCAATCTTTCAACTATGCAGTCATTTGATGTGGCATGGATGGAAGTGGAGCATTACAATTACCCTCAACATATTTACATTATGGAAGTGGGTGGGGATGGGGGTGGAATACAAGCCAGAGTTCATTTTCTTCATCATTAGTGACCAATACACAGAATGCACATATAAGTTTCAAGTTGAGGACAGATCAGGCTTCAATACTCATTTCAGCTGACAAGGCAGGGGCAACTAGACCCCATGATAAATTGCCTCATTTTTAAAGAGCAGCATAAAAAATTATAATGAATGGAAGAATGTTAACAGAAGTTTTTTTGGCATGATAAATTTGTGTAAATATTTCACAATATTAATAATGTGCATTTTAACAAAAAATATTCATGATTACTAAAAAAAAGCCTACACACAAATTTATAGTGGTCAACATCTGAAGTAAGGAATAAAGAAAGAGAGGGGTTTCAAAATCACACCCAGATGTAGTGTACTCTTACCTAATCCTACCAGAGCTTTACGAAGAAGATCAGCATCTTTGCCTGGGTTGAAGCAAGTGTAATCACAGATAGTTCCTCGAATAGTTCCAGGCTATTCAAAAGGAAATTATAGAACATTAAACTTCAGACTGGTATTTCAGGTTAACAAGAATAGTGATTCTTTGTTAAAAGATCTAATTCATCATCTCAACACACTCATACTACTGCTTTTAATAAAGTGCTAATCGCATTTCAATGCAACACTTAGAACTCTTCAAAATGAAGGATTGGTACTTGGAATGGCGTAAATGGTGTCCAAAAGAAAGTTTTGCTGTATAAACCATTCAAATACACACATAAATAACCATCACAAACCCTGATGGAAAGGACAGAACATAATTACTTCCACAACATGCACCGACTATATAGACCATAGAAACTACAGGTGACACTGAAAAAATTGCACTGGCCCGCATTGCTGATAGCCCATTTGAGCAAATTAAAGTAATTAAGTTGGATTAGATCAAAAGGTCTCAGTCAGACTTCATTGTTCCCAGTATAATACAACACATTATAAGCAGAGATAAATCATCTTTTAGTAACTACAGCTGAGCCCCACTTGGTCTATTTTTGCAAAAATATACAAAGGGAGTGTGTATTCTTTGTGAACCATTCTTGGCACTAGAACCTACTAAACCATGCACTAGATTTAACCCACTTCAATTAGTAGAGTTTTGTTTTGCATAATTTTGTCAGAGAGCACAAAAATGTCCATTAATGTTACACAGAAAGCACTGCAAAAGGAATTTTAAATTTGTTTCATCTTGGCTTGAGAGACAATAGTATTGGTGTGGTCCTGATGGTTCATAGAATTATAGATCCTTTTGACTAGTGGAATTAAATACCCTTTAACTTCCTGGGTCCTGCAAGAGAATTCTGGTATTCCAATAAAATAATGCCCCATTTTGTTAAAACAAAATTCTGGTATCATCAACACAAATATTTACAAAATATTGTACATTTAGAATCTTTAATATCTGACTCATAGATATATTAGAGCCCTATAAAAATAGTATTTGGGGTTCTATAAAATCCCAACTTGTGCTATAACAGGGCAAGATCCTAGTCAGCACTTCCACATTCATTTTGCATTGTGCAGAAAGCATGCTCCATAGTTGCTTCAAAACGCTGGCCAAATGGGAAGTCAAATGTCCAACTACCATGCCATTAGGTTTCTTCCAACCTCACTTCCTGTACAAAACACAAAATACTGCAGATGCTGGAATCTGAAACAAAAACAGAGAGAGCTGGGAAAACTCAGCAAGTCAGGCAGCACCTCTGGAGAAAGGAAAGTGAGTCAATGTTTCGGGTCCACAACCTGGTCGTTGACTCACTTTCCTTTCTCCATAGATGCTGCCTGACTTGCTGAGTTTCCCAGCTCTCTCTCCGTTTTTGTTTCACTTCCTGTACATTTTAGCTTCCAGTGCGCTAGCTGGCATTTTGAAGCACAGATTGAAATTGATTTGCACATTTTGGATGAGAAAAAGCAAGCTAATTAAGCTAAAAGTAAATCAGTATTCTTATGAGCCACATTATACCAGGGATTTTCCTGTATTTGCCACCAGTGTTTTGGACAGTAACTTTGAAGAGAAATTCCTTATATCACTAAGTACAGTCACTGGCAATTTACGCTGAGGTAAATTGTGTTAGGACAAATATATGATCAATGCTGTTGCACTTTGTGGCAATGGGGAATGTGTCACTACAGGAGCCTGTGTTGGTGTTATGTAATTAGTGAAGAGACAACGTACAACTGGTCCTCACAAAAACTTCACCAAATTGCACATCAAATTATGTTTTCCAAAGAGAAAGTACATTATGATTATACTAGCAACAGAACAATCTAGGAGCCAGAAGCTGCAAATTTTCATTAAACACACAATATTGGAAAATGCCAGATGGTTATTTTAAGCAAGAATCCTGCCTGCCCTATAATTGGAAGATTGCAGCATGCTACATAAATAGATCTTGAAAACCTCGACTGAAGAAAACCCAAAATTGTGCTTTACATCAAAGCAAGTTCCCTATTGAAAATATGTTCCTCATTTTATTTAGTGCTCCAGATTGGCTGTTGAGATTGAATTTGCACAATTATGTACGTGCCCACATACATGAGATGGTTCTAGATGGTATAGGAAATATTACCTTACCTAACATTTTGGATTTAATATTAATCCTTGCATTTGATATAGGGCCTTATCATGTCTTCAAGACATTTCAAAGCACTTCACAAAATATACTGTAACATGAATTGACTGTGTATTTTGTGGGCGAAACGAAGCAGCCAATTGAGCACAGCAGTGTCCCACAAACAGTTGTGGATTGAGTGACCAATTTATTGTTATTATTTTTATGAAGGAATTATTACCACCGGAAAAGCCATCCCCCAATGGACTACTTACCACTAGGTAAACTGAGGCATGTGTGTGGAAAAAGGAAACTTGCCCAACATTTCATCCTGCTGGGTGTGGTCTCTGGGTTTGATTCCCAGCAGGTTTCATTCCCAATTAAATCTCTTCCATCTTTAAAGTGGGGAATTGTGTTGGTATTTAGTCTTTTCCAGCAACAGTGGCAAGATTGTAGGATTGAGCCTATGGTCCAAATCTTAGCTAAACAGAGGCAGTGACTTTAACCAACTGGAGTAGAGTTATCCAAGGACATTCTTCCAGACCTCTCAGTTGGTATTGTTACATGACCCTGTTCCTGTCCTGTACAAAATGGATAAGGTGGAAAAGTTCAGCGCAGCCCATCTGCTCAGATCCCAGAGTTTGTAAAATGCCATATAATCCCCAATTTGTGCACTTAAAAATGTGCACTTAAAAAAGCGTAAAAATATGTTTTTCATCAACATTACACAGGTACTCTTGAATTTTCTGCTATTGGCAATCCTCCTGCCTCCCAGGACAATCTGTTCCACACATTCAACACCTTCTGTGTGAAGTACAGCAGTTAAATGTTCAACACATCTTCTCCTCTGGCTGAAGTATGTGCCAGAGTTATGGAGTCTGTGGTTATATCAAACATATTATTTGGATTCACCATTTAGTAGTGACCAGTAGTCCTGGGAGACCCATTTATAGGCCACTGCTATCACCAGCCCATATTATATGCTTTAGTAAGCTGACTATATTAACACTATAATTCAATCTGTCTGCAGGATTGCACAGAACCACTTGAATAGCAACTGCAAAGCTTATCCTAGTACACATCACTTACAGAGTATTGCCGACCAGTAGGGTTGCCTAAACCATTAGCAATTTAGCTCCTGCAACAGATACACCTCCAAAGCTGAATGCTGAGCCAGATAGGCTGGCTACCTTTAGATAATGCATTGGATTACTACATACACTGCATTTGGCATTGCTCCACAGGGCTACTCCAAGGAACCCGCAGTGCAATTGCCTACTCCCTACACTATTTCATATTACATTGAAGAGAATGATAGTTTGATTTCATTTAATCTTTTATTAGGTCAAACTGCGGCTTGTGATATCACATTAACCACATGCAGCTAAAAGCGATTAATCACTGCCCCCCACTCGCCCCCAAAAGGCTGTGGATGCTGGATCCAGCCACACCTTCAAGAGTGAGGTTGATAGATTTTTGGTAGGTCAGGGTATTAAGGAATACGGAGAGGAAGCCAGAAATTGGAATTAAAAGGATTAGTTGAGGTACAGATTAGCCATGATCTAATTAAATGGCGGAACAGGCACGAAGAGCTGAATGGCCTCCTTCTGTTTCTACGTTCCCCCTTCCATGGTAACTATTGACTCCTAACTTTTTAGACCTTGATAATTATTATTGGTGATAACTTGTGCTCCAATTGTTGACCCATATGTTCCAGAGACCCTTTAACCAACACTGATGCTAACACTGTACTTTAGTTTCAAATCCATGCAACTGAATAAGCCTGAAACTCCAAGCAATATTTTTTATCTAATACAAGGAATTTCTTGAAGAGTTAGGCAACTTTGATTTTCAGACTTGGAGAGTAGAATGCAGCCCCCGCCTTCTGCTAACTGGGGGGGTTGGGGTGGGGGGAGGTTAAAGTTCTCCAGGATAAGAGGGTATCATCCCACCACCAACCAGCAGTGATTTACATTTTTTTAATTGTCTACCAGTAAATAGGAATTTGTTACAATTAACTTCCTAAACCACACCCACTTTCTTCCTCAAACCCTGGCTACAGCTCCAATTAACATCCCATTGAGAGCAATTTGAAGAATCTAGCACATTAGTATCTTGGTACATTGCCAATGATTCTACTCAGTGAAGTACAATATAGTGCCATCTTCGTGCTTGCTTTCTTCCTTATAGGGCCCCCAATTCATCAGAAGTGCAAATTCCTGTTTGTAACCAAACACTTTGCAGTGCCAAAAGACTGAATAGCAATGCAAGTTAGCTACAGTGCTTTTCACCCATTTTACATGAAATGTAAAATGCCCTCACTCCAAAGTAGTTGGGCAAGCTGAATATATTGTGACTGATCCTCACAAACAATCTAAGATTACAGGACACATTTCCTCCATTCCCATCCCAACACCACCATGCAAGACTGAAACATACTCACAAGCGCATAACGGCCACATAGAGCGGGTCCAGTTTGCTCCCCACCATCACCGTTACTTCCCTCTGATACACATTCACCATGAGACCACCAGGAATCACACGCCTCACCATTAGACTGACAACCAGAAAGAAATGTAAAGAGACAAATACAAAATGATCAGCTACTTGTTCCACTAGTGTTCCCAGGAATTGCACACACACAGGAGGAATAAAAAGTTAAGACTTTTTCCCCCCCGTCAAGAAACAGCGCAAAGTGGTCTGAATTTAGTCAAATTTCAGCCCGAGGGCACGATTGAGCTACTGTTACTGGAAACATATGAAAAGGCAACATCGAATCCAAATAAGATGATCCCTGTCCAGCTCTTCATATAAGGGCAGTTATTTTCATTATTATCAATAATCCTTGCATTTGGTGTAGTAGGTTTCATGTTGGGAGGACGTCCTAAAGTGCTTCACAGGATTTACTGCGAGGAGGAGTGATTGTGTATTTGTACACAAAAGATGCAGCACAATTGTGCACAGCAATGTCCCACAAACAGTCCAGAAAGGAGAGAACAATTTTATTTGGGGAATTGTTGGCCAGGACACCGGGAGAAACTCCCTTCTCTTTTTGAAAAGTGCCATGGGATCTTTAATATCCACCTGAAAATGCAGACAGGACCTTGGTTTAATGTCTCATCTGAAAGTCACCTCCGACAAGGCAATGCTCTCCCAGCATACATTGGAGCGTCAGCTTAAACGATACGGGTTCATGTTCTGATGTGGGGCTTGAACCCACAATCTTCCAACTCAGAGGTTAGAATGCTCACACTGAGACAGACTGACACGGTGTGCAATAATGACACTTTTATCAAAACGATCAACTCAGATACAGACAAAGAGGAACTGAAGTAGAGGTTTGGATAAATTATTAGCACAAATAAATAGAGCTGGAGAATGAATGAGAGAAAACTCTACTCTGCAAATTAAACTTAAACACCGTTTAACAAAGAAACTGGTTATTTTGGAAAGGGAATGATACTTTGCAATGACAATGGCTCCTCATCCCCCTCAAGCATTCATAAAGGAGTTTCGATTGTGCAGTGTGCTCTGGCAGCATCAACCTCCATGGTTGCACACTTCAACTCACCATAGCCAGTCAGGGACCTAGGTGTCTTGGTCGACCCTCAACCGTCTTTTCTTGCCCACATCCAAGCCATGACCCGCTCTGCCTTCCCTCAACTCCGGAACATCACCCGACTCCGCCACTACCTCACCCCTCAGGTCACTGAAACTCTTGTTCATGCCTTCACCACCTCCAGGCTCAACTGTGCAAATGCTCTGCTTGTCAGCCTTCCCAACTCCTCCCTCCACAGGCTGCAGATAATCCAGAACTCTGCAGCCCGTGTCCTCTCCTGCACCAAACTCAGTGACCCCATCTCCCCCGACTCCATTGGCTCCCTATACTTCAGAGAATCCAGTTCAAGATTCTGGTCCTCACCTACAAAGCCCTCGATAGCCTCACCCCATGCGACCTCCTAACTGTCTACCAACCTGCCCGCTCCCTCAGCTCAGCCGGCTCTGGCCTGCTTCACGTCCCCCGACCCACCCGCCTCACCATTGGCGGGAGAGCCTTCTGCCACTCTGCCACCAACCTCTGGAATTCCATCCCTCAATTACTCCACCTCGCCCCCTCCTTAGCCTCCTTCAAGTCCCCCTCAAAACCTCCTCTTCAACCATCCTATCGGTCACCCCCTTCTCCTCCCCTCTCCTGCCCTGACCCCAGCTCAGGCCTGAAATGATGTACACTGTCCAGCGCCTTGGGACATCTTCCCGACTTGAAAGGTGCTATACAAATGTAATCTTGTTGTTGTTATTGTTGTAAAGGGATTTGAAATGCAGTCAAGTCAGAGGTGGATCTGGTTGTTGGTTGGATAAAGGAGGTCAACCCAAACCATGGAAGTCTTGTAGATAGTAGGCACTCCCTGGTTGTGCATTAAGCCCTCCCACGATATTACTCCATGTGAAGGGTGCTATATAAAATCCAAGTTCTTTTCCTGAAGTATCAATGTAGGATATTGATAGAATGGCTACTTAAGTGGTATTGAATGAGTCCCATTTGAGAGATTGGATTTAGAGTAGAGAATGAGAAAATCAAAAGCAAAAAATGTAACAAACAGAATTTCTATAGCTCTGCAATGTAGAAATAGAAGAGAAATGGGAGATGAGAAAGAAACTTTCAAATTACTCTGGTAAACAGAAATAAAAGACTGTAGATTTATCAAAACTTAAAATACCCATTAACTGCTAAAGCAGCGACAATGTATGAGACCTAAGAAGGAAGATTCAAAGAGATGGCTCTAAGAAACAAGACACCGCGAATGAATGACAAAAACTGGGCCACAATGGTCAAAATTTTAGACAACTCAACTGAGCCATGCCGGTCAAACTCAAGAAATGACCTAAAATGTAACACGTCTGAGAGACATTTAACAAAGATCATACTGCATTGTATTTGCCCTCTGAGGCACTTACATAGGATTGATTGCGATGCTTGTATTTCTTATTTAACCTGACTTTACAACTAAATTTCCTTGACTCTTCTTCTAAGATTCAGACCAGCGTTACGTTATGTTATTATAATAATAATAAATAATCCTTGCATTTGATATAGCGCTTTTCACGTCGGAGGACGTCCCAAAGCGCTTCACAGAACACACTGTAAAGTGAATTGACTGTATATTTGTGGGCGAACGCGGCAGCCAATTGCGCACAGCAATGTCCCACAAACAGTCATAGAGTGAAAGTGACCAATTTATTATTGTTTTGTTTTGGAGGGATTATTATTAGGCGTATTGTATGTATGGTTTATGTATGTATGTATACGTTTGGTTGAATTATAATTTTTACTAAACCCTGTGAATAAAATAATGAGCAAATGAAATTGTGTGTTGTTAAAGTCCTTGATTTTTCTTTGGTGAAACGAGAGTTACAAATTCTTGTCAGAGCAGAGTATTGGTCAGCTTCAGAAAGTTCCTATAAAATCTGATTAAAAAAAACAGTTTCAGTCAAACAAACACGAAATATGAAAGGGGTAGTTTCTGGGACAGACAGTGAAATGCATTGGCAAGTATTGTTGTTGCAAGTTATTGAATTGGTGAATTAAAATTGAATCTAAAGACAGTAAAATTATGCAAAACAGTTTGAAGCCAATTTCAGCATCACTAAATTAAAATCATATTCATACACTGGAAGAACTTCCCAATGCTAATTAATATTTTGGGAATATTTTCACTTACTATCCAACAGAGAGATGTATATACAACAACAACTTGCACTTATATAGCGCCCTCCATGCAGGGTAGTGTTTCAGAGCGCTTAACACTGGCGGAGCCTGACTCCAAGCTGGGTGGGGAAGTGGCTGTAAGCATGGTCGAAATGGAAAGTTTTCAGGCGGGGCTTGAAAAAGGGGAGAGAGGGGGCAAGGTGGAGGAATTGAAAGAGAGTGTTCCAGAGTTTTGGGGTGTAGTGGCTGAAAGTGCAACCTCTAATGGTGGGCAGAGGGTGTAAGGGACGAGCAGGAGGCTGGTGCCAGTCGAGCGTACATGTAAGATATATACGCACTGTCTATATTCTTATATCTTGAGCATTATCCAATATAGGACATCTTACATTTTAGAGCATCTCATCCAGGATACTTAAGCCATCTTCTTACATATCAGATGCTATTTTGGGATGATATATAATAATGCTAGCGTTTGATACACAACCATATAACATTGTTAAAACTTCTCAAAGCTCTTCACAAGATTTTGCTGTGACTATATACATTACTGTAAATCTATAGAACCACTTCTTACAGCAGCCTAAATGAAAGTTGCATTTGGATAGTGTCTATTAGTGATCATCACTGAAGGGATACGAAAGAGGCATTCTGAAAAGATTTTTCCACATTTATGGACTGAAAGTCTGAATTGTGAAACAAAAACCACATCAATACACACAAGATTATACAGTATCTGATTTGAGGACAGTCCACTCTCCCACATCTAATTACAATGAACAAAACCAAATGCCACATAATAGTCCATGTTGCTAAATTAAGTAATTAAAGATTCACTCTTTAATCCATTCCTGTAATCTTTCACTTCAGAAAAATTAAATTTAGTCAAACTAACATTTAAAGCCAGATGAGCATGGGCATGTTCTTGAGTATTTTCTTACGTCCTTATGAGTACTGGTTGTTTATGGCACAATTTCTCAAACAATCTCTAAAAAAAATTGTTTTTAAACAAGTCGCATTCTTCATTTCCATTTGCAGCAGATACACAAGGGAAGAGCAGTAGCAACAAAAAGAGAAACCATTGGCTTATATTTAGAGAGTTTGGAAGCAGGTTTAGCTCCTGAAACCACCAACAACTATAAGGAAATTACAAACTTTTTTAGTTGCTAAGCCTCAATAAGTATGTTTACGTGAGAAATAGATAAATGCGTGAATAGCAGAAATATTAAGGGGTTTTGTGAAAGGGTAGGTGTTGGACCTAAATATCTGCCAATATTTAATAAACTGTTGGAATAGGCTGAATAGCTTTTTCTTGTTCTCAGTAGTTTTGTGGAGCAAAATCTTTTGTGACATGGTTTTCTGCAGCACTGTGCTAATGGTTGCTGGGAGCTCTGCACATTCAACACAGAGCTACCCTGCATGGCATCAAAAGGCTGTTACTTCCTTAATGTTACTGGTGAGCCAGTTGCCTGTCAAGCACTTTAACATTAAAAGGTCTGTAGGAGTCCCAATGGACTGCCTTATACTTATTTAAACTGAGTCAAAAATGACTGGAATAAGCAGCAGCATAAAACCAGATGTTACAGTATCTTAAGTTCAATAAAATTGAATCAATGGCCCTAAAACCTGAATTATACGACACTGAATCAATGCTAACTGCAGTACAATTAGGTTATAGTTCCAAGCTCGCAGGTCACACTATTACACTCGACACATGTAAAAAAATTCAAAACGGAAATAGCCTTCACCCAGCCAGACTTCATAGTGGTTAATATTTGTAACTTACCCATGTGGTTGACATTTTCTTCTTTAATGGAGAATAGCTTCAAAGGTGGAAAAGCTCTGGAAAAGAAAGAAAAAAAGATGTGAAATAAATACATAAAATTCATTTTCCTAGTAGACTGAATGGAATATAGTCCTACCATGATAAAATAACACATTTAATAATAATAATAATCCTTGCATTTGATATAGCGCTCTTCACATCTTCTAGACGTCTCAAAGGGCTCCACAGAATAGACTGTAAAGTGAAGTGACTGAATATTTGTGGGCGAAATTTAACTCCTTCTATACTTTCCCTGGCACAATGCCACGTTGGTTTTGTCGTCAATGCTTTTGGGGACCAAAAATGTGACATTCTTTATTGTCATAGCACCAAATTAAGAACTCCAAATTGTGCACAATCTTAAATTTTAATGGTCTCAGAACTGGGACATCTGGAAAAATTGACTCCAGCTGATGAGCTGAAAAGTAATGATTCTTTCAGTATGGAAATTCTGTACATTCAACAAGTTTCTCCTAAATCTCTGGCTCTTCACTGTGTCCCATGGCTTTTTGTCACATTCCTGGCTCTGTTGGTCCATTCAATCTCCTGCTGCATTTGATATTTTTTATAAGGTTACACAAATGAGAAAAAGTTAGTCTAGTCAATTTCAAAACATTCAGCAGTAGTTGTAATGATCCAACCACCTTTTTTGAACCTATTGGATGCCCTTAAATCATTTTCATTTTCTTTTGAACAAGCCATAAACAATTACACTGAAGAAATAACTACAGTATAATATGAAGGATCACAGAAGTAGGTTTCTGTCTGTTGTAGTGGGTTAATGCTAAAGTGTGCTTTAAGAATATAAAATAGAAGTGCAAAGATTGCAAAGCTAAGTAACTGCATGGCAGAACCCAAAACAAGGTGGCAAAATAAGATTAGGAAGTACAAGGATACAGAAAGTAGAGACTGTTGCTATGCAAGCTTGTAGAAGATAATCATATAAGAAGTTGTTTTTCTTAATAAGTCAGCTTTGTTGGGAGTATTTAAGTTGTCATTAAAAAAGGTGTGTTAGATATATCTCCAGAACTGTATCGGAGCAGTGTGAGAGACGACCAGTGCTGTAACAGAAATCCGGTAGTACCGTTTTGTGTCTTGTGTATTATTGTTTCATTTATTTGTGTATTACCTGCTGTTTTGACCTGAATAAAGTGACTTAACACAACCAATTGGTATACTGGAATCAGATCATTTTAAAGTTGTTGGAGATAGTTGCAAATGTTTCAAAAAAAATTGGCGTAGTCGGGATGCACTCGGGATGAGTCAGGGACAGTGTTACAATATGTGGATGATATTTTGATTGCCACCACTACAGAAGAACAACATAAACACCTCCTGGAACAAATATTGGCTAAACTACATGTAGCAGGATTAAAGGTCCAATTGATGCAGAAACAGGTAACCTTTTTGGGATTACAGTTGACACCCACGGGCATGAAACCAGATGAACACAAAGTGGAAATAATTAAACGACTGCCATTATCCCGAACCAAAACTGCTTTAAGATCATTTTTGGGTTTGGTAGGGTATCAGCGAAGTTTCTTTCCCCAATTTTCGGAGTATGGAAAACCACTTTATGAATTGCTAAAAGGACCTGATGACCAACCCTTTGGTGTCAGGTGGAATGTCAAACATAGTGAAGCAGTCACCTCTCTTAAACAAGCAGTGATGCAAGCTACTACACTGGTTGCACCGTCCCTATCGTAACCCTCCCACCTGGAGGTGGCTGGGACAAATGACAGTCTTGCTGCTGTGCTAACCCAACATGTTGGAGGTCGGTACTGTTCCATTGCCTATGCTTCACGCATTTTGACGGGAGTGGAACAACAATACGACCCATGTGAGAGACATTTGTTGGTCACCTATGGGCTGTAAAACATTTCACTTACATCACTGGACTGCAGAAGCTCATCTTACATTCGCCCCATACACCTTTAAATTTGTTACTGAAACCAGGGGATACAATGGTGTCATCTCAAAGACTCAGCAATTGGATCCTGTGCTTGACAGGGAGGGACATTGAGATTATCTTGGCTGAAGACCTTTCTTTTCGACCGCGCCTTTGGTCACCTTCCTCCCCCTCCCCCTGGCTTGGCCCCGGGATCCGTTATTGTGAAGCGCTCTGAGACCCCGTCCAGTGTGGAAGGTGCTAAATAAATCCAAGTTGTTGTTGTTGTTGTATCTCCGGACTCACCACCTTGATTCCACAGATGCTGTTGTGTGATGGTGAACCAGTATTCAGATTGACTTTGTTGAGCCACTTACCACGGCTCAAGGTGGATATAAGTATGGGTTAGTCATCATTGATAAATTTACTAAGTGGATGGAGGCCTTTCTGGTTAAGAATTGTTCAGCTTTAACTGCGGCTCGTATTTTGTTTTGTGAGGTGATCTGCAGGTGGGGAATACCTGTAACCTTGGACAATGATCAGGGGTCCCATTTCACAGGGGAAGTTTTTACTGATTTAATGAAATTAATGGAAATAAAACATAAATTGAATATCTCATTTCCACCCTCAGTCATCTGGGATAGTTGAAAGAGGGAACTGAACGCTCAAAACGATGTTAAAGAAATTTTGTGCAGATCACTCCAAACACTGGCCTGTGGCTACACCCATGTGCTTAATGGCTATTAGACCTACCCCTCACTCTACTGCAGGAATAACACCTTATTAGGCAATGGCAGGAAGGCTGATGAAGTTACCTGGACATATGCTGGTAACCACTAAAGAACAACAACAACAACAACAAGATTCCATTTATAAAGCGCCTTTCACGTCAGGAGGACGTCCCAAGGTGCTGCACAGTTGGGTCATGACCCGAGCAGGGGGGAAATGGTCAGGGTGAGGGGAGGGAAGGGAGGGAGCGAGGAGGGGGAAGAGAGTCGATAGGGGAGCTGAAGGCTCGGTCAAAGAGAAAGGTTTTGAGACCGGCCTTGAAGGAGGAAAGGGAGGAGGCGGCGAAGGCACTGGGGGATGGAGTTCCAGAGCCTAGGGGCTGAGAGGCTGAAAGCCCGACCACCGATGGTAGGACGATTGGGGCGGGGGACGTGGAGCAGACCGGAGCCAGTGTTAGGAAGTGGAGAAGGGAATGCTAAATTACAGGGAACGGTAACCGAGAACTGGCTTAAGATCATGATGGCCCATATTCAGGCCAATACTGCTGTTTTGACCTGAATAAAGTGACTTAACTCAACCAATTGGTATACTGGAATCGGATCATTCCAAAGTTGTTGGAGATAGTTGCAAATGTTTCTAACATGTCCAATTTGAATAAAGAGATTTAAACCCATTGCTTCAGCAAGTGATCATCCCCCTCATCCACCCACCCACCCCACCCCTTCATTCTCAGGGAGACTCTGTTTTAGCCCATACTGTACTAAGATTTTGCATTCCAAGATCAAACTCTTATTTAGACTAAAATACTATTCAGAGGCTTAACATTAGAGCACCCGGCACTTTTCTACACTGCAATTTGTATACACGATGGAGTAAATTGCAGACAAAGATAAAACAATATAATCAACCACAACCCAACCCGAAGATCACTTGAAATTTAACTCAGGAAAATTTCACCCAGTCACATTGTTAGATGTGAGATAGATAAAGTGCAGGGAAAATCCACCCTTATGAATAAATTTAGTTTGTTCATCATAACCTTCACAGCTGCAGGATCTTCAGCATATTTTCTTTGGGAACTAGAAAATCTGAAATTGTTGGGACTGGGGAAAGAGCTATTGGCTAGGGAACTTTCTAAATTTAGCAGCACTTCAGAAATTCACATCTACCTTTGCATTGTAGCAATACATAATAAAGTTGGACTCTACAAAATTAGCTCAGTGACATTTATAGTCTAATTAAGATGCTAATTGACAAAAGCTTTCTCTATCCATCCTCAGCCTCTTTCCAGAACTTACAGTTTAAATGCCCATCCCTGAGTCTCGTAATATTACATTTTAATCAATTATAGATTGAACAAAACAAAAATGCTACCAAAACAAAAGTAAATATAATAGCAGCAACAAAATAAACCTTGCTTGTAAAACCTTGGATATTTGTTTGCTGGCCATTTCTGCAGTTTTCCTTCTGTCTGGGCACAATTTGTTTGTTCTTATGAACTAACAAGCTTGCTGACTTGTTTATTATGTGCCCATTAAGTGTTTCCCACTGCCTTTTGAGATTTACATCCTTTAAATAAGCAAACCTCAATCAGTACAACACTCCATGTAAGAAATTTGCAACTCTCCATCCCCTCTTCACATATAGCACCAGGCTACTTAAATGCCCGATTTTAATTCTTAACAGCTTTAATGATTGACAGGAGGAAGCACTCTCCTTGCCACTTTAATTTTTATTAAAACTTACACTAAAATGACATTAACTTAGGCTTTCGTTGTCACCAAACAATCTCAGTATACACACTGGGTTTTAAAACGAATAGTACATTCACACGTCACCTTCACATAGCTTTTCAATTCATATCATAATACACACATCCTCTAAGAGTGTCCACTGCAATATTACAGCATGTTACAGTTACACACTGGTTTGACACATGAAAACCATAGCATTATATCCTCAGAACTTCAGGACACACATGGAACACATTTAAACTATGACAATTAGACACTTCAAACCACCTATAAAACATTGCAACCATTTCACACAGATAAAATGTACTCATTATTGTTACATGAATACTTTTTTTAAAATAACTTAGCTAGTTCCCAATTCACTTTTTTAAAAACAAAATTTCAAAACATTTAAAGGCAAACTACAATAACACTCTCAAGACTACTCTTTGGTCTCTCTCCCTCCTGTTAAAGTTGATTTGGGGGTAAAAGGAAGGATTTCACTCTCTGCAAACAGTTTACAAACTCACTTCCAATTGCCCCTCAGTTTGTGGGGAAAAAACAGAACTCACTTCAACAGCTGGAGATGGGGCAATTAATTATTAGCAGGCACATACACAAATATTAAGGTCAGTACCTTCTAAATTGTAGAAATAGGAACTTTTGTATTTATTTACCTTGAACTTGAGTGGGATCCTCACTCTGCAAACCCGCTTTGCAACCGAATAGTCCAGTTGCCTTTGAGCCCTCACTTTTTATACAAATTTCGACGGATATGATGCAAATGAAACATTACAACCAACCTTTTGTGGTTTTGTGTGAGGAGTTACTCAATTGCTGGGCTTATCTAGAATTACAGCTTGATTTCATAGCCACAGCAAAGAGAGGGCATCTTTCCCACAGGCTCCAAGTCTGGAGACTGCACAAAATCATACAGGGCAAACACATTGTTGTGGTTTATTAAAGTTTGCTTTATTTAGTGCCATTTTGCCTATCATAAAATTAATTCTAAACTTAGACTAAAGTCCATTCAGCACTTAGATATTACACTGTATGTTGTATATGGTGACAATAGTCTAGAATCTTGGTCAAAGATTTATTTGATACCAAGGTAGGGAGAGCAATACAAGTTAATAATTTTCATTATAATCTGTCCTTTTTGATCTTGCAACAGCTTTGACAAGCTGTTTAAAGACTTACTGGAAACCGAGAGCGGTGAGTTACATCATCTGTTGCGTTAGCATTTCACCCACAAATATACAGTCAATTCACTTTACAGCATATTCTGTGAAGCGCTTTGCGATGTCTAGAAGACATGAAAAGCGCTATATCAAATGCAAGGATTATTATTATTATTCATATGTGTTATAAAAGACATTCATAAAACACTACACAAAGTCACTATGCTTCAGTTTATATCTTGTTCAGTGCTTCGAAATGTCCTCCCGCCATGAAAGACGCCTCATCTAATGCAAAGGCTATTTAAAATATTTAACTTATCTATTTTGTCCTGTTTCTTCTGTCTTACTGTTACAGTATTTCCAGTTTATGAATATTTCCAGTTTTTACTTCTATATCAGCATCTTACAGTATATTATTACTACATATACAATTGTATTATTTATATGCTGATTTTCATGCATCCCACCTACACATGGAAATCCCAGAGATAGATTGTTGGAATGGAATGTGCCCTCTCTTCCTGCAGGGACCCATCCTGTTTACCTAATTCTGGAAAGTATTAGGCGCAGATTGGCAAGAGCCAAGGCTTGGGGACCCCAGAGTGTACAATTGGGTTACTGCTGGAGTCTCATTATCTAAACCTGCATAGCTGCCATTGATATTGCTGTCTGGCAAACTTTCCCGCTGCTTGTCCGGCTTGGACCACCCTACCCATTAGGGCTTTGGCTTGTAGAGTTAACAGGAGCTGAGTGGGATGACTCTCTGCCCCGGTAACTGGTCTGTCCTTCCAGGTACTGCCGATGAGCCAAGCTGACTGTGCTGTCACTAGCAGTGATCGGGAATACTCCAGACCTGCCTGGCTCAAGAACTGGACTACCGAGGCTGCCACAGTGGACTGGCTCTATTCTGACATTCTTTTTACCAGGCATGTCACCTTGGAGCCAGTTCAGCTCCAGAGAAACCCCACTTACCCCCACACCCCCCACACCCCCCACCCCCAGGAGGATAGATTACTACATAAACAATTGTCAAGATGATGTGATAAGGAGTTATACCAAATGCAAGCACTTTATAGGATTTTACTATGAAGTGTAGTGACTATGTATTTGTCGGCAAACTCAACAGCCAATCTGAAAGCAGACCCATCCTACAAATTATCAAGTGAATGGCTTGTTTTATCTGGGGGATTGTTGGCCAGGACATAGGGAGGAACTCCTTTCTCTTTCGGAGTAGTGCCATGGACCTTTCACATCCTCCTGAAGAGGCAGATGGGACTTCCGACAATATAGCGCTCCTCCAACACTGCCTTGGTGTGTCAGCCTAGACTATGAGTTCATCGACCTGACTTGAGACTTAAATCCACAATCTTCTGATTCAGAGGCGAGAGTGCTACTAACTGAACCAGCCTGATACCTATTACTGTTGCTGGTGCAGAATACCTGTCATATTTGCCTATATAAGAAATCAATTCATTTTTATATATTTCAAAGCACTTTGAGATATTTATTTTTATCTGAAAGTTGCTATAAAAGTACATGTTGTTTTTGTTTTGTTGAGAATTTTCAGATAAATATTCAAAAATGTTCATGTTATTTGATGGATATCCTGCATATTTTTCTATGTATGCATGACTAGAAATGTATATAGTAAGAAGGAAATCATGAAACTGAAGATCTAGTATTTTGTTGTTTGTGTATATGCAAAGTTAAATCAACAACATACTTTTACATGAGAATTTCGGTCAAGATCTTCATCCATGCTTTCATCATGTCCAGGCTTGACTACACTAATGCTCTGTTCACCGGACTCCACAGCTCCAGTCTGCACAAGCTGCCTTCTATTCAGATCTCTGCATGCAGCCTGTGTCCTCTCCCACACCAGGCTCCATGAGCCTCTTACCCCCATCCTCGATCAGCTTCAATGATTCCCCATTCCTCCAGGAGATCAAGGTCAAGATCCTTGTTCGCACTGAGATATCCTTCCACGGGTCTCACCCCATCCTAACTCTGCGATCTCCCTATTGACCTGGCTGCTCAACTTTGTTTCATGTCCCTTGCCCCATCCACCTCACCATTGGCAGTCAGGCAGGTGTGCTTTCAGCCATTTTGCCCCCACATTCTGGAAATTTGTCCCAGAGTCCCTTCTGACTCGTTCCCTCCCTCCCCTATTTCAAGACACTTCTGTTTTCTGTTATCCTATCTATGCACCTCTTAATTCATACTATATTTTGCTCTGTCCTTTACTGATGTATATATGTGTGGCTTTTTATTTGTGTTATCATTGACTGAATCAACTTACAATCTCACCAGTCCAATCCACAAATATGCTACATTTCTTCCTTGAAGAATGTGCACATTCATTGAATTGCCATGAATGTTAAATATATATTGTACTGTACTGGGAACAGCATATTCCACCAGTGGTTTCCAAAAACAAGGGAGAAATTTATAAACCTGTCCAAATAGAACAGCATAATATTTATTTCAATTAATGAATTGACTATGTGGAGCTTCTGGAGTTGATTTTTATAAACTGCTTTCATAGGAGCACAGGAAATTATTGAATAGGAAAAGACAGTGGCAGTTCATCTGACCAGTCCCAAATTAAATTTTATTTTGTTTTAAATAATAATAAATAAACCTACACTGCATCTTTCATCATCTGTTTATATCATCTGAACCACTTAATTTGTTTTATGACGCGCTCTGAGCCACTTATTAATCTATTTACAGTAGAATGTGAAAGTATTTTGTTTGTTTAATACAGAATCAAATTTCATTACTTTGAGCAGATGGTTGTGGAGTCCTGTACCGTAGTGGTTGGAGCACTCACCTTGCAAGCGAAAGACCTGGGTTTGATTCCCAGGCAGAGCGAAATGTTGGGCAAGTTTCCTTACTCCACGTGCCTCTGTTTACCTAGCAGTAAGTAGGAACCCAGTTGTTAATCGATTGGTGGATCGCTTTTCCAAGGTTAATGATTCCTTCAAAAAAAATAAGAGTAAATTGGTCACTCATTCACGACTGTTTGTGGGCAATGCTGTGTGCAATTGGCTGCTGTGTTTCACCCACAAAATATAGTCAATTTACTTATCAGTATATTTTGTAAAGCGCTTTGAGACATCTCGAAGATGTGATAAGGTGCTATATCAAAGGCAAGGATTATTATTAAGATCCCATAGCACAATATGAAAGCAGAAGGGAGTTTCTACCAGTCTGCTGTTAACAGTAACAAAATTACATTTCTATAGCACCTTTCATGTTGGGAGGACGTCCCAAAGCGCTGGACAGTGTACAGCATTTCAGACCTGAGCTAGGGTCAGGGGAGGAGAAGGGAGGGGAGGGGAAGGGGGGTGGCCGATGGCATGGTCGAAGAGGAGGGTCTTGAGGCAAGACTTGAAGGAGGCTAAAGAGGGGGCGAGACGGAGTGATTGGGGGATGGAATTCCAGAGGTTGGGGGCAGAGTGGCTGAAGGCTCTCCCGCCAATAGTGGGGCGGGTGGGTCGGGGGATGTTGAGCAGGTCAGAGCCGGCTGAGTGGAGGGAGCGGGCAGGTTGGTAGGGGGTTAGGAGGTCGCAGAGGTAGGGCGGGGCGAGGCCATGGAGGGCTTTGTAGGTGAGGACCAGGATCTTGAACTGGATCCTCTGAAGGATAGGGAGCCAATGGAGTCAGGCGAGAATGGGGGAGATGGGGTCACGGAGTTTGGTCCGGGAGAGGACACGGGCTCCAGAGTTCTGGATTATCTGCAGCCTGTGGAGGGAGGAGTTGGGAAGGCCAACAAGCAGAGCATTTGCATAGTTGAGTCTGGAGGTGATGAAGGACGAAACAAGAGTTTCAGGGGCCTGAGGGGTGAGGTAGTGGCGGAATCGGGCAATGTTACGGAGGTGAGGGAAGGCAGAGTGGGTCAAGGCTTGGATGTGGGGAAGAAAAGAAAGTTGAGTGTCGAACAAGACACCAGGTTCCTGACTGCATATGGTGAGTTGAAGTGTGCAACCATGGAGGTTGATGCTGCCAGAGCCTGAGGTGCTGAGGCGCTGGCGCGAGCCAATCAGGAGGGCCTCAGTCTTGTTCACATTCAACTGTAAGAAACTTGCCCTCATCCAGGTCTTGATGTCCGACAGACAGTCTGTCAGGACAGCAGTGGTCCTGGAGTTGACGGTGGAAGCAGAAAGATAGAGTTGGGTGTCATCCGCATACATATGGAAGTTGACCCCATGTCTGCGGATGATGTCACCAAGGGGGAGCATGTAGATATTAAAGAGGAGAGGGCCAAGGACAGAGCCCTGGGGGACGCCAGATGTGACAGTGTGGGGGCTGGAGGAGAAACCATTGGAGGCAACACAGTGGAGACGGTGATAGGGATAGTAATCGAACCAGGCAAGGGCATGTTTGTGAAGATTTAGTAAAGCGGAGAGGTAGTGTATGAGGATGGCGTGGTCGACAGTGTCGAAGGCGGCAGAGAGGTCGAGAAGGACAAGGAGGCAGAGGGAGTCCTGATCACAGATGTTCAGAATGTCATTAGTGACTTTGACCAGGGCTGTTTCCGTGCTGTGGGCAGCGTGGAAGTCGGATTGGAGGGGTTCAAAGAGGGAATGGCGAGAAAGAAAGGAGTGGAGCTGGGACATGATGACTTGTTCCAGGACCTTGGAGAGATAGGGTCGAAGGAGTGTGGGGAGGATGGGTGGGTCATGCGGGAGAGGTGACGTGGGTGTCTGGGGACAGGGCAGAGTTGGCTGAACGTATCCCCTCGATTTTAGATTCGAGGAAGTCCAGCATCTCCTCACAGTTGGCGATTGAGGAGAGGATGGGCAAGGTATGGGAAGGTGGACGGAGGAAACGGTTTGTGGTGGAAAAGAGAAACCTGGGGTTGTCCTTTGCCTCCAAGATAACCTTGGAGTAGAAGGAGGATTTGGCGGAGGCAAGAGGGCAGCAGTAGGTCTTGGTGTGGTGAAGCCAGATCTACTGATGAACCATTAGTTTGGATTTGGTCCACGTGAGTTTGATAGCTCACACTTGTGCCTTGAAGGAATGGAGATGGCTGGTGTACTAGGGGGATTTATGGGAGTATGAGGCAGTTCGGGAGGTGAGGGGGGCAAGGGAGTCCAGAATGGAGGAGAAGGAGTTGTGGAGAAAAGAGAGTGAGGAGGGGAGATCGGTCAGTGAGGGCCAGAGGTGTAGGAGTTCAAATGACTCCAGGGCAGTGGAGGGGGAGGAATTTTTTTTCCATGGACGGTAAGTGATCGTGGAGGGTTGAGAAATGGGAAGGGGTACGGAGGTGTTGAGGGAGATGAAGTGGTGATCTGAGATGGCTTTATCGATGATGATGATGTCCGAGACGGTGAGGCCCCGGGTGATCACCAGGTTAAGGGAGTGGCCATGGTCAAGAGTGGGGAAATGGATGAGGAGGGAGAGGTTAAGGGAAGAGAGGAGGGAGAAGTTGGCAGAGGTAGAGCAGAGTAGAGCAGGAGGGGATGAAGTGGATGTTGAAGTCACCTAAGATTAGAGGCGTTTAGAGCAGAAGGAGAGGGAAGGTAGGATCCCCAGTTAAACACTTCATGGCTGTCTGTGGCAAATTGCTGTGGACAAATTGGCTGCCTCATTCACCTACAAAAGTCAGCATTTCCCCTTGATAGTAACAATAGCTTACCATTGTGGGAAATTACATATAACTAGAAGGTTTAGGATGCTAAGTTTTATAGTCTGTCATCTGAAGTGTTCCTGTATCCTGCAGTTCTTCTGAGCTCTCTACTGGCTATTTTCTGGACAAAAGTGATGTTATGGCAAACGTCAAATAACTATCTTATCAATGCATTTACACAATGTAATGCTAAAATGTTTGTGACTTGTTGAAGAATGGAGCAATGTCAGTAAGACACCCTGATTGCATTCATTCAAGATAAATTCATAAGATAGTACATCAATAAGGCTTAAAGTATCACAAGTAATTAGAAGGCTCTGCAGGAATGAAACTGAACTTATTGGTTAATAATAATATACTCTGGGTCTTGAATGCGCTGAATGTTTGTAGTTGGAAATAAGTGAACATTTATTTTTAAAAAGCCAGACAGTACAGTTTAATTAGCTTTTAAATTTAAAAGAGGCTAAGTGAAGGAGGGTTATTATATCATGAAAAGAAACTGCGCTGATCAGGGAAAAAGACAGACTAAATTAGTCAAGAACATCCGATATTGTGGTTGATTTATACAAGTCTGATTTATAGTTATAAATGGAAAACTATTTAAAAACATTAAAATGGCTGTGTTTAAGTTTTGAAAATTGTAAGTGTCTTTAGCACTGTAGCCTAAAAAATAGTCTACATTCAAGCCTACTGTTGTTTTTATAATCGTAATAATCCTTGCATTTGATATAGCACCTAATGAATGGGCATTTAACAGAGGGAATTACAAGTGTCTTCAATTCAGTAAATTAACAACCAATGCAAAGGATTTCACATTCACCTATGATCCTTTTATTGCATGTTAAATACTTAATTAAGAGCACATTTTATTCTCTCTGCAGTCATGCATTTACACATGGTTTACATAATTTGCACAATAGACCCCAATATCGGCAAGATTTATTAACAATGAATACACTTTAACCGTTTATTCAACTATAAAATCCACCAATTTACAATTGAGGTACTGAATTTCACAAAGAGAAACAACTAAATACACAGAGCATCAGGTATCTATCTAATTGAGCTCTAATTGTTACAAATAGCCAATTAGCGGTGACTGTGATCCACCATCTGTCTATTATATCTCAATGCCCCATGGTCTGGGGTAGGCAGATACAGTAGCGTATTAGTTTGTGAGGCCTCATTGTATTGTGTACCTGAAAAAGGCGACAAAAGGATTGGCACAATTCCTAAAATGGGGATTGGACATTAGGAAAGCTAGGAGCATTTCCACTTGAATATTCAATATGTTTCACTTGCCAATTAATCTTCGTTGAGGATCCTATCAAGATTTTGTTTTGGAGTCCTGTGGCTCAGTGGTTAGAGCACTCCCCTTGCAAGCGAGAGACCTGGATTTGATTCCTGGTAGGGTGAAACGTTGGGCAAGTTTCCTCACCTAGTAGTAAGTGGGACCCTGGCTGTTAGTAGAATGGCGGATCGTTTTTCCGGGGGTAATAATTCCTTCCAAAAAAAATAATAAATTGGTCACTCATTCCATGACTGTTTGTGGGAAACTGCTGTGCGCAATTGGCTGCTGCGTTTCACCCACAAAATAATTCTTTACAGTATATTCTGTGAAGCACTTTGAGACAACTCAAAAATGTGATAAAGGCTCTATATCAAATGCAAGGATTATTATTATTAAAATATCCAGAATGTATTTGACAGTTCAAATAAAACAATAACATTTTTCTAGTACTGAATTGCAAGTGTCTGCAATGGAGATTTTTTTGATCAGCTGGATGTCTGATACAAGTGGAAAACCATCACCATGCTTAAGATTATCGAAACCAAGCAGAGCCCCATGCATCCCACCTATACTTTGAAATATAATGTGCATTCTGTCCCTGAAGAACATATCTTGCTTACCTATTTCTGGAGATTATTAGGTATAAATTGGCAAGAGCCAAGGCTTGGGGACCCCACAGTGGTCATTGAGGTCCTGCTGGAGTTCTTACCAGCTAAACTGCATAGCTTCCCATTAAAAGCACTGCCTGACAAGCTTGTCCAGCTAGGACCACCCTACCCTTTAGAACTTTGGCTTGCAGGGTAACAGGAGCTGAGTGGGAAGAGTCCCGAGCCCAGTGACTGGGCTGCCTTTCCAGGTTCTATCAATGAGGCTGGCTGAGCTGTCAGCAGCAGTGCCCTGGAGAATGGCATTTTGCACATGGCAGAACACCAAACTCAAGTTTTTTTTTAAACATTATTAAAGAGCTGGTCACATGACATGGCTCTTTAATAATGTTCAAAAATGCTCCTTTCAAGCTTTGAATCAAACTTGGGAATGGGTCCAGTGCGCTCTGCACCTGACACAATTATGTTGCGCTGACTTGAATTGCACTGCTCTGGAAACCAACTCCTCCAGGCAATGAAAGGAGCCTGCCTCCTGGCTTCAGGCTGTCTGCATCTCCACAATATGCATGTTTTGCAGCTGTACCCTCTATGATTTGCCACAAAATGTAAAGTGTAAGCAGAATATCAGAAACCGTGGTGAAAACAGGATTCATTCAACAAATCCCAAACTGGCATTTTCCAGACTGAATTGACAGCTTTAGTATCCGAGTGAAAATTATTTTCTTTTTTTCAAGCACTAAAAGAAGACAAAAGCACATCGTTGTAACTATGAAAGAGCTACAAAGTAAGAAAAATAGAATTTGTCCACATTTAACAAAATGTTCTTTATTAGTAAAAAAAACACCTCAGGTTATGTCATGTAGCAGTCAGTTTACTCGTATCATAAGCCCACATACTAAAGTTTTAAATACACAAATGTAAAGATTAAACTACAGCACCACAATTTAAGTCACTTAATAACAGCACGAGCACTAGTGGGAAAGTGGGTTGATCCATACTGAATATGAGATGTTGGTGGTGTTTATCTTAAGAGAATGGAATTACTGAAAACAGTGGTAT
Source organism: Callorhinchus milii (assembly GCF_018977255.1). Classification (NCBI taxonomy): domain Eukaryota; kingdom Metazoa; phylum Chordata; class Chondrichthyes; order Chimaeriformes; family Callorhinchidae; genus Callorhinchus; species Callorhinchus milii. Next base: position 35,082,778 of record NW_024704742.1, on the reverse strand, counting down.
GCCCGGGTGCTATGGTCTTTCATCAACAGAAACTGCTGAGGTCCTCTTGTTGATTGATAGATACAACAATATAACAATCAAATATGATTTGTCACAGAGCTCCGTTACACAGTTTAACCATAAAGTTCACTTCTACTTCACTACACAGTATATAAAAGCAATGGTACGTAATACACTGTAAATTTATATTTGTTTTCAAATAAGCACTAAAATCAAGATTACATCGCCAGGAGAGGAGTTTTTTTTAAAATGATGTCCAAACAGACAACAATAATGGTCTCATTTCAGTTTGTCCAAAGTTTTACCATGAGTAAGTATAAAAATAATAACTGAAAGCCTTTCGGCCGAAATAAAGCCAATAAAGAGAACAAGCATTCTCAAACACACAACCTGATTGTTTCACAAGTCAACCTGGATGAACCTTGCCTCCAAACAGGAATTGCACTTAAAAGGATATTTACATAACTCATCCAGTTATAAACAAACTTTTACATGACTGAACACATTTGAGTGCTTGGCTGGAAACAAGGCAATAATACTCATGTGTAATTTAAAGTGGTTTGATCTTTCACTGGTGTGTTTACATTTACACAGTTCAAACAATTCATTAGCCCAGCCAGAAGATGGTGAAAATGCTGGATATTTAAAAGCACACACAAGGCTTGAGCTACCAGTAGAAAAATAGAGATAGAGATGGGGGGATGAGGAGGAGAGGGAATACTGCACCATGATTAAACTCCTGAATGGATCTGCACCAGCTAAAATGGATGAGTGCTGTATTATAATGTGTTACATGCTTGCATAGAATGAGGTAGCTCAATTACCAAATGTATTACACTGCATAACTGACCACCACGGAAATCGTTTCCCTTTTTTCCTCGAGATTTTACAGACCCCGTCTCCCAGAATTACATATCTTATAACAACATTTGTCTGCCATCAAACCTCTGTTCCATCGTGTAGATTATTTTGGAGCTTAACGTTTAGGTTCACCTGCTTAACTTTGACACCCTTTACCCGAACCATGTCATCATTTTTATTTAAAATGTTGATATTCTTTACTGTGCACTGCTTGCTGTTTAAGTTTTTCTCAAGCCTGTTCAGTGTTTTGCTGCAGATTTCCACTTTTGTGTTCAGTGGATACTCCTCTGGGATCTCTTTGGGCAGCTTCTTCTTTTGCTTACATTTTCTTGCCAAAATGCAAGCAGCAAGGAGGAAGAGGAAGAGGAGCATTACAGCAGCGACTGCACCTCCAATTGATGCATCTTTGTGCAAGGTTGATGCCAAGGCTTCGGACTCCAATCTTAAGTTCTTCATATTGGTACCATTCTTAACCTTGTCGTTCTCATTGTCATAAATCAATGAGTCGTCCAGTGTTAGTTTGCCATCCTTGTCCACCAGATCCCGCTTTGTCCGTGGCAGACGGGAGCTGAGTGAGCGCTGGACACGTGGTCCAGAAAGTGACTCTGGACCAATGATGTAGATGACTTGTAAGTACCATTGATGCCCAGCTTCCACCTGGCAACAAAGCAAAGAGCTTAGTCAACAAAAACTTCTTGCCAATGGATGGATCAAAAAAAAATTGTTCAGCCTGCCTCAACTGGCAGTTATGCTCGCCTCTGAATGTAAACCCCGTCCTCACCTTCAAAGCCCTCCACAGCCTTGCCTCTTCCTACCTCTGTGACCTGTTAACCCCTTATCAACCTGTCTGCTCCCTCCGCTCTGCAGGCTCTGGCCTGCTTCATGTCCCCCGCCCGGTCCACCCCACTATCAATAGTCAGGCCTTCAGCCTCTCTGCCTCCACCCTCTGGAATTCTATCCCACATTCCCTTCACCTTGCTCCCTCCCTTGCCTCCTTCAAGGTACATTTCAACACCCTCCTTTTCGAACACACCATCATTGGGCACCCTCCTTACCCTACCTGATCCCAACCCACCCCCGCCAGCTGTCCAGCACCTTGGGATGTCCACTCGACATGAAAGGCGCTATAGAAATGAAATTTTGTATTGTATTGTAAACATGTAAAATGTCACCATATTCCTACCACTGGAGGTAACTATTTTCCTGGAATAAAAGCACAAAAACATATACTTAAGAAACAAAGCAGCATGTGAGTGGAGAAGTTTTATATTGGTTTTGCAATCATTGTTTTTTTAAAAAAGGGGCAGAACAAATTACTATCACAAAAGGGTAAATTTCTAGAATTTGCAAATCGAATTAAAATTGTGCAATTCAAGCCTCTTTGAGAGCATTTTGTTCTGTTTAATCTCCCTGAACAAGCCATAAAAATTGACTGCACCACTAACTTCTGGCTGTGCAATGATTGAGGATGCTGCTTCGAACATTGTGTTGCAGGAAGCCTGACTGCTATTTTGGCATGGCAATGGGAAGGAAACAGACAAACCTTGTAAAGGGCATCCACCTTCATGGTAAAGCCATCCACTCCAGGCATGTGCCTCATGACGTGAAACTCAGGTGCATCCGATGCAAAGTTAGCATCAAATGGAACATCATGAAAATACTGGTCCGTTACCTCTGGTTGGTTCCGATCCTTTAATAAAGTGGAAAGAATAAATAGAAATATTCAACCATCAGCAGTATATACTGATTCTGCTCAAATATACCCAAAATAGCAGCATATTTAAGACAACACCCAAAAATCCTCCTAGTCTTCGGCTCTAAGATTGTCTGTTTTAACATTCAAGATCATGCAGAATTGTGGAAAATTGTTCATTTAAGCCTTAATTTGGAAGCTCCTTTTCTGCAGTTCTTGAAAAGATTCAGTTTCCAAATTACAACAACTCGCATTCTTACAGCCCCTCTCACGCAGGGAAGCGTGTCTCAGTGCTTAAATTAAGATGGAGTTTAGCAATTTGCCACAATTCTATGCAATCTTGAACTTTCAGCTGAAATGTTCGTACATGCTAGGTTGTATTTAAGGCAAATTATCTTCAAGGTAGAATATAGATGTAATATTCCTTCAACAAATCTCCAATTATTCTTTAGGTTGCAGGACATTTAGACATGTTGTAAGAATAACAACATTAAATATGGCTTAACTTCCTCCCTCCCTCCCCAGCCCACGGATAAATATATCTTAAACCTACCAAAAGCAGGAATCTATGTTTCAAGTGTTTGTTGGGCTGGATACAACCATACTGGGGACCCTCGTTATAAATAGTCCCAGTGGGATCAAAGAAAGGGACATAACCATCTTTCCCAGTGCAGAGGTACACCTTCTCTAGTTGTAGCCTGTATGCAGAGTTGAGGTTCTGTTCTGGGTTCCAGAGAACACGTCCATATAATGTCTGACCTATTAAAACAAGAGAAGTGAATGAATCTCTTGGGCAATGGTTCATGATGTGGTTATGGCACATGCAATTGGACATTCCTTGCTATATATAAACACACTCTGCAATTATCATATGTTTCAGTATTCTGAAGGACTAGAAACTTTGGAAATGCAAGGTTGTCCTTTCTGTAGGGGCCGGTAGCCACTTACATCTCCCACTTACTTGGCTGGTGCACGTTCAATGAATTTGTTGTCAGATATGACAAGGAAATGTTTTCAATAGGTCTGAGCCTGAACTGGTAATGTTTTAACATAATAATAATACAATAATGCTTGGATTTGATATAGGACCTTTTGATGTATTTGAACATCTCACAGTGCTTCTTCACAGGATTTACTTTAAAGTGTAGTGACTGTATTTGTAGGCATTACAGATATCTGCATCAGGGCCAACACAACACAATCTATTGCACAGAGCTCCAATTACAGACTCCGTGACCCACATTTAAGTATAACCTTTGAAATAACGTGGTTTAGAGATGCTCCTCAAATGCTGTTGTGTTGGTGGGCAGAAGGAATGAAAGCTAATGAAAGACTACAGTGAATTGGTTGGTTGCTGAAACTGAAAACGCCTCTGGTTCACCCTTTTATTTGTGCTCTTTATAGTAAAAGATATTTCCAATATGCTGTGTTTTTTTCTTCTAAATTCTTAGCAATATGGATGTATGTGCCCTGGACAGTTTAGATAACTATAATCATACTGCCAAGTGACAGAGCCAGCCCCCTACTCACTTGAATTGGGAGGTTGGGGGGGCAGGGGTAGAGAAAGGGAGGTCTTGACTGGGATACTAGATAAAAAAGTTATGCCAGAAACAAGAGACATCTTAGACTTAAGAGTTTGTCAAAACAGAATTCCTGGAAAACCCGTTATCTTGTTTGGTGTAATCATCACTTCCAGTTAGAGCATTCAGCAAGTGAACCCTATCCATTTTTGAGAAGTGTAAATTACTACTTTGATGAGAAATCAATACCACTATTTGAACGTTTGTTTTTTTTTAAACATAGTTTTAGCTCCTGCTCTATGAATAGAGGAAATTACTTTGACTCCTACCTGCACTTTTATTTGAAGACTACTTACTAAAGTTATAACACCATTTGAATAACAGTGCAGAACAAGATTAAGCGAATGACAAAAATGGATGAAATCCAGCCCAATAAAATTGCATACATGACAATTTAGCAAAAATAAATATGATGTAAATCAAAAGTTGCAGTTTTCCCCATATAAAATATATGCACTGAGTAATACTGAGCGGTGCTAACAAACTTCCAACTTAAATTCATAATTTAATACACAGATGTTTGCAGGACATTGCACTGACTGTCCAGCACCTAGGGACATCCTTCCGAAGTGAAAGGTGCTGTACAAATGTAATTTATTGCTGTTGTGTACAAATTGGCTGCCCCGTTCGGCTACAAACACAGGCACTACACTTTATAGTAAAATCCCATGAAGTGCTTTGAGATGTTTTGACCACATGAGAAGGCACAATATCACATGAAGGATTATTATTATTATTATTATGACAGTCAACTGTGGGACTATGCCGTTATAAATTCTCCTGGGACCACAAAAACACTTTTTCAAAAAGAAGTTTGCAATAGATTCTACTTTGCAGAAGCTTTCTTTCATTTCAAATAATTTAATAAAAAAGATGCAGACCCATAGAGAAGGCTCCTTTATAATCCATTTCAGCTAAGGACATCTCAGTTTCGGAGGGATCCATCATAAAAACTTTATCATTATTACAAAGATGAAACTCTGTGTTGAGGGAATAGACCACTGGAACGGGACGATTGGTCTGTTGGAATGCAATGGGGACAAGGAACCTTGACAGAAAAAGAAACACAATTTAAATGTACATCTCACAGTTTCTTTCAAAAAACATTTATTTCTGCAGAATCAGAAGTTATAAATAAATGCAGCAATAAGAGATTACATACAACAAATGCTTTTGAAACTACAATTCTTTATAATAATTAAAACTTTGTCTCTGTTTTTTGCACTGGTACAATGCAGTACTGCTACATTTAGAGTTTAAAACATATTGAAACTACCAGCTTTTGAATGTGGTCTACCTCTCCCTACCATTTACTCTTTGGCTACAGCTTAATGTATACTTTGGGGTACATCAGAGTAAAAAAAATGTGTTTGACCGTTCAGATCTTTCACTCTTTGGGTCTAATTTGTGAGTTGTGTAAACCTTGTGCAATTGCTCTTCATTATGCAATTAATAACAAGTGAAAACAATTCCAGGTGATTTTGCATTGGTCAGTGACTATCCAATACACTGATGGGGGAATGCAGCATTGTCAGATGTTGAACTTCCTAATGATGTTCATAGTGAGTACTGTCAAGTGCTGACTGTTTTGCAGGCAACCTCAACATTCCTTTACAACAACAACAACAAGATTCTATTTATAAAGCGCCTTTCACGTCAGGAGGACGTCCCAAGGCGCTGCACAGTTGGGTCATGACCCGAGCAGGGGGGAAATGGTCAGGGGGAGGGGAGGGAGCGAGGAGGGGGGAAATGGTCAGGGTGAGGGGAGGGATGGGAGGGAGCGAGAAGGGGGAAGAGAGTCGAGAGGGGAGCTGAAGACTCGGTCAAAGAGAAACTTCTTACACCAGCAAGGTCCCACAAACAGCAATAGGGTGAATACCATTTCATCTAGAGAACTGTTGTCCAGAACACAGAAGGATAAGGTCCCTCTATTTTGAAATAATGTCATGGGATCTTGAACATCTATCTAAATCAAGTAGATCTGGGTTTGATTTCATATCTTATTGAAAACATGGTAAGTTGGACAGTGCAGTGCCCCCTCAGTACTGCACTGGAATATCACCCTGGACGATGAACTCCTAACATGGTCCTTGAACCTGCAACCTTCTGAACCATAGGCACAAATGCTGACTGAGCTAGGCTGACATTCATACCTGTTAGATTTTTCACTAGTGAACCAATTTTTGCATCTGTAGCAAATGATGCATTGACTTTGAATCACAGGAAAAATATCTGTGTCTTAGGTAGGGCCCGACTTATATTAGGAAGGGTGCTAGAAAGATTGCTAGATCCTGAGATAAACTATATATGCTTAAATGACGTTCTTTAAGCAACAAGAATTGCTGCAGTAAATGATTTCCCTCTATCTTATCCCATGAAAGATGTGACAATATTGTTCTGCACTGCTGACAACACAGCAGTTCCTCACAAAGCCACAATAATGTACTGCTGGCCTTCAATCAGCTATCATTACTATTCTTTTCATTTTATTGAGACCACAGTATATATTATTAAAAATATACAGCTGGTAGACCGGACACAAGAGGTACAGTTTGAAGCCGTAATTTAATCTCAAGATCCGCTCTCATGGTTTATTGAACAATCAGCTCGCCACCACAAACATTCAATGTTAAACGTTCGCTCACCATGAATTAAGCAAAAACTAGATTTCAGATGTTTGGTGCAAAAATGTTCTAAAACGGATTAGCAATTTGTACAGTCAAATCAGGATGAACATACTTCTCAACAGCATGTGCGGTACAGGCCAGGGGCTTGTCTCCAGGGTCGATCCAAGGTTGTGTGGGTTGCACAGTACAAGGAATCAGAAGAATAGTGTACTCTCCTGAATAATCTTTTCTGTGGACAAATGCATAAAGAAAAATTATTTACCATACAGAGCAAACAATGGACCTTAAATAAAACTACTGACAATTCATCTCAACATTGCAGTTCTGCAAATATTTAACCATTTAATCTAGTGCTATGCATAACACTGTATACATTTTACAGAATACAATAATTGTTCTGCAAGTTTTTAAAAAGGATGCAATTATAAACATTTTCCTGGCTCTGCCAGAGCTATTGAATGGAATATTACACATGATAGTGTGGTGAGAAGTATACTTACTCATTTTCAAAATCTGACAGGCTTAAAAAATCACATAGAAATAGTCAGTAACTACAAAGAACTATTTCAGTCATGTAATCTTTAATTAAACAGAATTCAGTTAAAAGCAGTTTTTGCATTTCAACTTTAGAGTAGACTGAACAAAAAATGCATTATTCTGTAAACAAAATGTTTTATGCTGCTAGATAAACAAAGGTTAACTTAGTGACAAAATTCATCCAGTCTGGCTCATAACATCATCTGAAACAGACTCATTTTTGTTCATATTAGATTGCAATCAGTCTCACTTCCATATTTATTTGCTTCTTCAAAAATTTCACATAAAAAAATGCACTGTCTGTTTTTTCACGTTTGTCAATACAATTATTTAACAGGAACTGTTTCTGCCTGAGGTCAGAGACATAGCTTCTGCTGACAATACTGTACAGGAATGGCTTTCATCATTCGTAACTCCAATGGTTTCTAGTATCTCCTCATGTTGCCTAGCTTGTTGGCTGGAGGTTTGCTGTCCTACCTAATATTGTATGACTATTGCCTAAGTAACCATACAACCTGTGCCATTGCATTACATTATTTTGTATTGAGGCCCAAAGTGGATTAATGATTCGCTGGCACTTTAATGTAAATAGGATTGGGGTGGTATTTTTCTGGCAAGAATTTAAGTTTTAGAAATGAACTCCAAAACAACCCTTAACATTATTTAAAGAGAAACTGTTAAAAAAAATAAGCTACAATGATTTACCCCCATTGAGTGTTCTGATCAAAATTAAACTATAGGTTCCGTGTGGACTATTTGATCCATCAAGTGTGCTCTCCACTTCATCAGATCAGGCAACATTTCACCATCTGTGCAAGGTCATCAATTTTCCTCTATGCAATAGATTGTGAGTGGGACATGAGCTACAGACACGGTTTACTCTCAGACTAGAATGAATCAGAAATAAAAGAATCATTATTTTTGATGACAAGATTTCCATTTGAAATTTTGTACAGCTAACAGTTTTATATGAGCGAAATCACTGCACAATAACACTAGGTTTACCAGAAAGACAATAAGAAGTAGAAATAAAGGTATTTCTCCTCTCCCCCTTTCTAATGCGGTGAAAACATAAAATATTTACAATCTATAGTTCAGGACTATATAACAGCATATTGGTTTAGAACAAAATAATATTCTGCTTCTGTGTAAGTTAATGACAATGGTTTAAAAAAAACAGTACAACAAAATTACATTTATAGAGCGCCTTTCATGTCGGGAGCACGTCCCAAAGCGCTGGTAGTTTTCTTTAGACAAAGTTCTCCAAAAGAAAGGTTTAATGTCCTCTACCTGTTGTATGAACTAGTTGCTCGCCACAGCTGATAAGGGGAGTCAAATGTCTGAGCGCTCCAGAGCAACTGCAGGTCAAATTCTATACCTCCCAGGTGACCGGGAGCTACGATTTCAGATTTTTGACTGGGTAGCGTGTGGTGGTCCATCACAAATTGACCTGTGGAGGGAAAAGCACGTGATTGAGGACTCTTATGATGCAACCAAACCGGCATTTGGATACATTTGGAAAGCTCTTTATTTAAAAATAGATTTAAAACTATTTAATACTAATAATAATGTGGCATACAGCCTTTCACATCAGGATGACATCTCAAAGCACAGGATTTACTGTAGTCTAGTGACTGTCCAGTGACCATCTGATTTCAAACTTCAAACCTATTTTTTTTAATCCCTAGCTCCCAGTTAGCTGTGCGAAGGCTTTGAGATACCCTCCTGATCTGAAAGATGCTATATGAATGTAAATTATAATTGTAACAAGATTAATGTCCTATAATTTGGTTCTACTTTGTTCTTTCTCGTTTTATAATAAAGTTGTCATACGCTTTTTACATTGATGGTAACGTAGAGCAGTCTTGTATGTACAACATTGGATGATGAACAGTCAAAACTCATGTCCTCTCATGTACCAAGCTCCGTGACCCGACCACCCATCCTCGTCCGGCTCCACTGGCTCCCCATGCATTAGTGGGTTGAGTTTAAAATCCTCATCCTCACTTTTAAAGCCCTCCACGGTTGTGCTCCTCCTACCTCTGCAACCTATTAACACCATACCTGCTCCCTCTGCTCAGAAGGCACTGGTCTGCCCCATGTCCCTCACCTTGCCCACTGTGCCATTGTTGGTCAGGCCTTGAGCATTTCTGTGCCCACCCTCTGGAACTCCATCCTGGAGTCCCTTTGCCTCGTCCCCTCCCTTGCCTCCTGCCTCTGACCATACCTTTAGCCACCCTCCCATCTCCGGCCACCCTCCCATCTCCACCTCCACTAACTTCGATTTCAACCCCCAGCTTTCAACAACCCTTAACTGTCCCGTGCCTTGGGACATCCTTCCAACATGAAAGGCGCTATATAAAAGCAATTTATTGTTGTTGTTGATCCACAGGCATGACAGTGTTTGTAAAAATCATTTGCAAAGATTGTTATTCAGTGTACTCCAACCCTTCCCCCTTTTGAGCTTTCTTCATCATATAAGGAAATGACTTGCCTCTGAACTTTGCGTGGGTCTTGAATTCAATGACAAGTCGTCCATCTTCCCTGATGTAGATGCGTATGATTTGAAGTCGTGCTGACAGCACACTGTCAGTCTGAATGCCTACGTCAAGTAACGGGAACACAATTAAATGGTATTTTTTTTAAAAACATGCATATATTAAAATAATAGGAACAGGATGGAAAGAAAAGCTTTATTTCGTAGCTCTCATTTGACATACCTGTTCTCCAAAGAACCGTGTCATAAAAGAAGGAGAACTCCATCTCAGTGTGATGCTCCAATGAAGCCCAGCCTCGTGGTGCTGTCACGTAAATGTAAGACACGTACAATGGCACCGACACGGTCAGGAATGACTGAGCCGAGTCACGCACCTGTCAATCAAAGCAATATACAATGTATACAGCATACGCATAGTATTTGGGGGAGATGGGCGAACAGAACAAACTTTTTGATAGACATAAACCCTGATCCTTCGGTATGTAGACCATGTCCATCCTGCTTCACTGTGGACTCTATCCAATTCATTTCATAGAATCATAGGATTATACAGCACAGAAGGAGGCCATTTGGCCCATTGTTTCCTTGTCCGCTCTTTGAAAAGCTATCCAAATCAATCCCACTCCCCCGCTTTCTCTCCATAGCCCTACAAACTTGTCCTCCCAAAATTTTATGTTCCTGATACAGAGTTGCAAAGATCCACATTTTCTTCCTATCCAAATTCACCAAAGTAGATTAACTAGACATTCACCTCATTCTGTTTGTGGGATTTTATTTAAATGGATCAGCTGCTACATTTTCCCCCCACATAACACTTTAAAACAATAATTTGTTTTGGTCAGAGCATCCAATCCAAAATGAAAATCCCATGGATCTCACTAACACATGGAAATTCCCCCGCTATTTTTAGGAATGGAATGCACAATCTCTCCCTAGAGGGACAGCCTACATAAATCCAACGAGTATTGGGACCAGGTTGGAAAGAGCCAAGGCTTGGGGACAGTAACACAATGTGTGAAGCACTTTGAAACTTTTTATCAAACTATAGAAATTGACAGCACAGAAGAAGCTCATCGTGTCTGTGCTGGTTCTTTTAAAGAGCAACCATTTCAGTCCCATTTCCCTATATTTTCCCCACACCCTGTAGTTTGCTTCTTTTTAGAGATCTATGTAGTTCCTTTTTGAATGCTAATATGGATTTTTCAATGTGATAACTATTACTGTATTACTTTTTATATAAAAGACAGGTTGGGGAGAAGGAGGCTGTAAAAAAAAGTGCATAATATTGATGCAAGGACTAACTCCTCTTCTGACGCTTCAATGTTTAGAAAATATCTCACCTGGAAGTCAGCTGTCACAGAGCCACCGCACACGTCAATCAGCTCAGTCATGTCGTAGTAAGCATTGAACGTCCAGATACAGCTCTTCAGGTTCAGGTGTTTGTACAACTGGATGGTTTTAGATTCTCTCACATTTGGGTCAAACTGGAACGGTCGATCATAACCAGGGCCAAGAGTGATCCTGTCATAGTTAACATCGTCCAGAAATCCAGATTCTGCAAAAGAGAGCCCAGGTTTTTACTAAAAAATAGTGTAATTACTGAACTGGCAGTGGTGTGATTTCATTACTTTTAGAATCATAGAATCAGAATATTACAGCACAGAAGGAGCCCATTCAGCCCATCGAGCCTGTGCCAGCTCTTTGGAAGAGCTATCCAATCAGTCCCATCCCCCTGCTCCTTCCCCATATGCTTGCAAATTTTTCTTCTTCAAGTACCTATCTCATTCCCTTTTGAAAGTCGTTATTGAATCTGTTTCCACCACCCTTTCAGACAATGCATTCCAGACCGTAACAACTTTCTGTAAAAAAAAATCTCTTCATCTTCCCTCTGGTTCATTTGCCAATTATCTTAAAAACTATGTCCCCTGGTTACCGACTCACCTGCCAGTGGAAACAGTTTCCCCTTATCTATTCTATCAAAATCCCTCATAATTTTGAACACCTCTATTAAATCTCCTTTTAACCTCTCTGCTCTAAGGAGAACAATCTCAACTTCACTAGTCTCTTCACATAACTAAAGTTCCTCATCCCTGGTACCATTCTGGTAAATCTCTTCTCCTCTAAGGCCGTGATATCCTTCCTAAAGTGTGGTGCCCCGAATTGGACACAATACTCCAGCTGAGGTCTAACCAGTGACTTATAAAGGTTTAGCAGAACTTCCTTGGTTTTGTACTCTATACTTCTATTTATAAAGCCAAGGATCCCATACGATTTTTTAACAGCTCGATCAACCTGTCCTGTCACCTTCAAATACTTTGCTCCTGTACCGCTTTAATACTTTACCATTTAGTGTGTATTGCCGCTCCTCATTCTTCCTCCCAAAATGCATTACCTCACACTTCTCTGCATTAAACTTCATCTGCCAGGTGTCTTCCCATTTCACCACTTTGGCTACATCCTACTGTATTCTCCTACCACCCTACTCACTATTTACTACATTCTCAAGTTTCTTTCATCTGCAAACTTTAAAATTTTGACCCCGAAAATTGCCATGAGAAAATAAAGTGGATTTTTAGAGAACATTGTGTCAAAACCTGTCAAAGCTCTTCCCAGTGACTGTCTTTGTAAATAAAAGCAGCAGTGATTTGAGCCAATAAGGTCTTATAGCCATGAGGTTAAAAAAATTGATCTGGAGGACTGTTGGCCAGGACACTGAGAACAGTTTTTTTTTCCAATAGTGTAATGGAATCTTTAACATCTACCTGAACAGGCAAACATCAATGTAGCATCACATCCGGAAGGCGAACAGTTTGTTGAAAAGGTTTTAATGTTATGTTCATACAGAAGAAACATAGCAGCAAAAAACTAGCCTTACATTGCATTTCCTAAAGCGTTCTGGGACTCTACCCTGCATAAGGGGCGCTCTATAAATGCAAGTTGATTTTGTTGCTGGCTTTTGCACCCTACCTGTGATACTCTTGAGGTCTTTGAGTGTCACCAGATTGGAGCAGATGTGCTGGTGTCTGTAGATGGACTCCGACAGGAGGAAATGCAGGTTATGCAGGGGCATGGTGGAGACGAGAGGCAGCATCCCATCCTGGTGAGGGATCTGCACCGAAATATGGATTCTGTGCAAAATAAATGAAAAATAAATCCATAGGCCTGTTTATCCACTCTGCTTGTTTGAATGGGGGAAAAAAAACAATCCATAATATTCAGAGTACAGTAGTCAACACAGGCAATTGGTATATCGATGCTTTAGGCAATTTACATATCCAGGTAAACTATGCCACAAACATGGATCACTTTAACAGCTGATGAAGCACAGCAGTTTTCCATATGTTAGTCGGGAAAACAACTGTGTAAATGGTATCTCATGGTGGAAACTGCACCTTGGGATATCAAGTACATCTCGTGCTAAGAACCCATGATTGTTATGACAATTCAGATCGACAAATACTCAAGTCCAACCAGAGATCTCATTATAGCTGAGATCATGTGGGACAGTGTGAATGTGGGCTTCTCTGGGTTTCACTCATTTTACATCCTGAGCTAATAATCCTTAAATTTGATATAGTGCCATATCACATTTTTTTTACTTTGCCGGCTTGGTATTTGCGATTTGCTGTTTTGTAATCTCATAATAGAATATTTACAAAGTAAAAGTCTCAATTAAAACAACATCAAGCTTGAGGATGTCAGATTTTAGGCCTTTATTATATCGTTATATTGCTGATCCAATTCCTTTCTGTACCTATGGAGATGTTCATTGTGCTTCAGTACTTTAGTGTTGCAACAAACAACTAAGCCTGGAACCCTGTGTTCCTTACAGTGCTTTTTAAAGCCCAATATTAGCTTACTATTTAAGGTACATCAGTACTGAAATTACCAGTCTCCAATAGAGTATTCTGACCTTAGTTCTTTTAGAACAGGATGTGCAGCTGCTCTGATCTTTCTTGTGTGCTGTATATCAGAAAAGAACATCCCCTCACCACAAAGATAAACTGACTCTAATCAAAGGACACCACAGTGCCAGCGGTGATGCCATTTGTTTCATTACACGGCTGCTTTCCCTCTCTTTAATTACTATGAAAGCCGAGTGATACTCATAGTAATTAAAAGAAGAGCAAAGAGACTGAGGTAATGAAAGACATTGCTTCAGTACTCGAATTTAGTTACCAATAATGTGCTGAAGGACATATGCACTCAGTGGACAAGTAACATTCTACATTTCTATCTGGAAAGGCTGCGCTACTATATAAGCACCGGCAGGTAGTGAGATAGATACAATGAAGAAAACCTTGTGGGAAACTGGATGACAGGCTGGATGGTTCGCTGCTGCCTGAAATTGGCCCAGTGGAAGATGATGCTCTCACGGGGTATAAACTGTGATATTAGGAGTTACAGATTGCAATATCCAGTTTGCAAGATTGGTAATAATGATAATCCTTGCATTTGATATAGCGTTTTTCACGTCTTCTAGACGTCTCAAAGCTCTTCACAGAATAGACTGTAAAATGAATTGACTGTATATGTGTGGGCGAAACGCGGCAGCCAATTGCGCACATCAGTGTCCCACAAACAGTCGTGGATTGAAGTGACAATTTTATTATTGTTTTTTTCTCAAAGGGTTATTATCAGGAAACGTGCCCAAGGTTTCGCCCTGCCGGGAATCAAACCCAGGTCTCTCACTTGTGAGGCGAGTGCTTTAACCACTCTATCACAGGACTCCTTAAACCAGCGAAACTCAAAGCTGGCAAAGTCCGCAAAAATAGTCAATGAGCAAAATGCTGTGTCTTTCACAGTATTTTGGTTGCTGGCATTTTTCTATTTAAAGCAAAGACTTAAGGCTTGAGAAGGTCGCATTTTAGACTCCACAGGTTGTTACATCGTAACGTTACAGTACCTATTGGGATGTTCCTTGTGCTTCACATCTAAGTACTTCAGAGTTGCAATAAACGATTGAGCCTGGAACCCTCTGGCTGTCCCTGCCACTACAGGCGTGTGGCAGATACTGCTATCTGTTCCTATGGTGACTATATTGCTCCTTAGTGGTGTCCCAACGTGACCAGCTTTGTCAACTGCTTTTGCAACACAACGCACGTGGAAACGACGGCTGAAGTAGATACTGTCTAGGACCTTGGTGGGGGAGAAGTGAAAAATAGAATCATTACTTTTTTTGAAGTTTTAGTAATAGAAAGTAACAGATCGTATTGAGTAGTGTTCTCCTAACCCAACCACCTCTGCAGGAGATCCCCTGTTTAGTGTACAATTATGATAAACTTTGGCCAGTTTTATGGTACACACCCATGCCTAATAAGATCTGAGCTGAGACTACCCAAATGCACTTCACAAAGAAAATATTAGAAAAAATAACACCCCCAAAACATCCAGCATTTCAGTATATGGATAAAAAAATGACTTTAAATATGAGTGATAACACATGTACCAGTGGAAGATTTGGTTGTAACTATTATTCTCACTGCACAGTTTTCAGCATTTGCTTTTGTTTTATTGAAAACTTTCACATTAGAATGACTGAGAATAGTTTGCTTTTGTAAGACAAATTCATTCCTTTTATCGACTACAGATCTGGCTTAAAATAGGGTTCAATCTTCGTTTCTAAGAGAATTTATGAAACGGTGACGCCTGTTGGTCAACTCTGAGAAGTACAATTTACATGCAGTTTTACAATAGCCGTACAGAATTTACATGTAAACAAGTCTTTCAAACTGCAGTGGTTGTTTTCTTAAACAGGTTACCCAATTATCAAATTTGTTTTTTTCATGGTTGCTTTGGTCAGATAATCACACACCCTCGCCCTAAAATACTAGCGTGAACATTTTCACTTCAACAGTAAAATCCATTTCATACAAAGTGTAACAGATATAAATTATCATGGAAAGTCACCTAAGCAAATAGTACAAGTAGATTCATGAAACAAATAACCAGAGAATATCAAGTAAGATAGTCTGAAGAAAAGTGAGGTATAATCAGTAAAAGTAGAGTAATCCATTCACTAATAGAAATCAACAGTATGCAAATGTGACTTTAGTGTGTGTGGAATCCTTAACTGGGGTTTATAATCCCATAAACTGGCTGAAGTTAAGATACAAGTATGTAAAGGTATGCTTGGAGCTGGGAACCCTTGGCCTTACAGTCAGATTGGGTAACAGGAACTTAAATAAAGTGCTCTTACTTCTGCAAAATGCATCATTGCCCTGTGCTCCTCTCTTATGTGCAAGTTACCAATTGCTATGTAAGGCCTGTGATGAACATGCAGTTTTGGGCTGCCTCGAGAGTGATAAAATCTGATTTCACTGGTTTAATAGGGATGTGGGACTTGAGGTAAGAAATTCCTGTTGAAACACTGCCCTTCAACAGCCACGTGTGGTTGTACTTACCATATGATTGACACTGGTGAAAGGGGTGTTATCTGTCACTGTCTCAAAGGGAGATCTGGCACCACTTGTGTCTGTGGGTGCTGCCACCTCCCAGCTGAAGCGGACAGAAGATTGATTAATTCCTGCTTCAACACAGCGTTCTTTCATAACAGCGAACTTAGGAAAGTGTGGGTCACATGGTGTCACGCACACCAGTGGATAGCCGGGAGATGGTGTCTTCTTGCTCCCTTCTTTTGTCACCTCTTCAACATGCTCGTAGTCAGCTAAAGATACAACCTAGAGCAAAATAAGCAAAGAAAGGTTTGGGGTAAGACACAAAATCACGTTTCAATGTAATACTTCCATTTTTGAATTTACATTAATAGCAATTTTTATGTTTGAATACAAATATCCACCTCTCGCTTTCAACCTGAAAGGATTCTATTGATTGTGTACGTATCAAATATGTTCAACTTTAAATTGGGAATCTAAAATATGGCATTTGCAAACCAGACATCTTGCGCTAATCGTGACAAATTCTGCCTGAAATTGAGCTTAAAAAAAATAACAATCTTGAACACTGGCAAAGGATATTTGACATTCTCATCGTTCTTTTGGGGGCTTTTTCTCAGTTGAGAAATAGATTGAAAGTAAAATGCCAGCCAGTATCACAAGTGTATTTTAGACCCCATTTTCACAAGCCACAGGATATTCTTTTATAAAGTTTGAATGTCTCCACTACAGCAACAACAACGTATTTATATAGCACCTTCCACTTTAGGAAGATGTCCCAAGGCACTGGACAGTCGAGGGTTTCCACCTGAGCTGCAGGTTGGATTCGGGAGGGATGGAGGCCAAGGTGTGGTGGTGGGAAGGGCAGATGACCAAAGTTGTAGTCAAAGAGGAAGATCTTGAGCCAGACCTTGAAGGAGGCGAGACAAGGGGTGAGTAGGAGGGATTCTGTGGTGGAGTTCCAGACAGTGTGGCAGATAGGTTTAATGCCTGACTGCTGATTGTGGGGTGGGCAGGGCAGGAGACATTAAAGAAGGTCGGTGCCTACTGAGTGGAGGGAGTGGGTGGGTAGGTAGGGGTTTAGAAGGTAACAGAGGTAGGCGAGTCAAGACTGTGGAGGACTTTAAAAATTGAGGACGAGGATCTTGAACGCGATCCTCTGGGGGATGGGGTTCAGTAGAGCCGGGCGAGGACGAGGGTGATGGGTTTGCGGAGCCTAGTGCAGGAGAGAACACGAGCTGCAGAGTTCTTGATGGACTGCAGCTTGTGGAGGGAACATTTGGGAAGACTGGAGATTTAACATCAGTAACTATCAGCACAAGTCAGGTAATCAGAAAATTACAAGACTGGTTTGGATGAAGAAAGCCCTTCGGCCCATCTGATCTCACCGAATATCACTCGACATTCCTTTCATAACAACATAAGTTGCTTTTTAAATGAGTCCAGTGTCCGGGCCCCAACCACACTTCCTGGCAACCTATTAGAGTCATCAATTAAATTTGTTGGTATCTGTCCTTTGTAACTCTAAACCTATGTTCTCTTGTTCTACTAACATGGCACATCCAGGTTTATTCTTTCAATCCCATTTAAAATATTAAACACCTTTATGGGGTCCTCATTAAGTCACTTTCTCTCAAGACTTGCTTGGAATGTGGCAACTGAAATTGGACGCAAGCTCTACTTACACTGTAACAGATGTCAACATCTATTTGCATATGAACTACAGCTGTTCATGTAAAGTCACTCGTTTCTACAATCTAAATTGATCCCAGAGTATTGTAGCCTAATTTGGTGCTAGCTTTTTGATATGGAGACATAGAGTAGCTCTTGTAAATAATGGTCAGATTTTCTGCCATGTCCAACCTTGCTGTACCAACTTGGATCTCCCTGGGCCTTCTTCTCAGGAAATAAAAATAAACAAAAAAAACTTAAAAAACAAAGGTTGTCTGTGTTCACAGTCAGCGTTTGATGTATGCATGTGCAACGACTGGAGAATGCACAGACACAAATACATACAAATAGCATGACCGCAGAACGACTCAGAGAATATAAATGGGATGGATCATCCCACAGAACCTGAAGTAATGACCCAGTGAAGATTCAGTAAAAATTAGTCAACTGTCAAATCACGCACACACTTACTATAGGTGGGGCTGGCAAAATCAGACTCCCTGCTGCCTCCTGGTCAATGATGGTCACTGTGGCTGTGATGACATCGCCAAGTATTGCCTCGACCGGATCGTCTGGTCCCAGGACCAGAGAGAACGACTCATGCCACTCTCGGTCCTCATTGGATAGGATTTCCACTTTGAATATTATATGGTCAATACCTGGGTAGGCGGAGTGAGGAGATGTCAGGGGAGGAGGGGAAGAGAATATTATTATTATTATTATTATTATAAGATTGATAACAGTTAGAGACTGTTCGGATCCTCTTCCTCTGTTCAGAAGCACAAGTAGACATGGACACTCTGTATGTTTATTAAATTCATTTACATATTATCTTACATTTATTATAGAAAATAAAACAGACTTAGTTGCAGCAGTTTTTTATCCAAATTTTTTTAAGCAAACAAAATGTCGCGACCCATAGTAAGGGATCCCATGTCTGGTAAATAGACACAACGTAGTTTAAAGTTACAAAAGGGCTCAGCCCTTCCAACAAGTTCACGGTCACCAATAACTGTGATTTCCCAATAACTCTCCAAGAAGTTAAATTTAAATCCAAAATGTAGTGCGTGGACCTCCAACTTTCTATTTGCACGTGTTCTTCGCATGACAGAATTTCCACTAGCAGGGGAGGCAGTGCCTCGGAGTTAAAAGACAATCACAAGAAGAGTGAAAGGAGGCACGGTCGAAGAGGAAGATCTTGAGTTGGGCCTTGAAGGAGGCAAGGGAAGAGTCGAGGCGGAGGGGTTCCGGGATGGAGTTCCAGAGTTTGGGGAGCAGAAAGTCTGAAAGCCCATCTGCCGATTGTATATTATAAGCCTTTAGTTTTATTGCTTTATTTGGTTATTCTAATCCTGCATCTAATGGTTTGGTTCCTTGGTTTGTTCTGTACCTGTGAATTATTATGTTAGATGGGAACCTATGCAACCTAACTATTCTGGTGACCTAATGCTTTGTCTGGACTATAGCAGTGTTAGTTAAACTGGTGCTATTACACACAGCTCCAGACATCACAACACTGTAACATGTAAAGTTATTTCTGACAAGAATATATTTATCCACTGCTGCTTCTTTAAAATATAGACAATAGAACTGATTGAGAGATTGCATAGAAATTCACCAAATCACCCTCTGATAGAAAGAGCATTCTGGTTTCAAACTGCTTTAGACTTTCTAACACCAAAATACTTACCAGGAATAAACTTAAGGACCCTGCTCTTGGGGTTGTAGTCTACACCTGACTGGGCGGATCCATCCCGAGTGCTACAGCGAACCTTTGAGGTCCTGTCCTGGTCTCCTTTCCTGATGACCTTGACATTTAGTATAGCAATGCCATCTGGCCCTGGGGGTTCGTGCACTTGGTAAATCGCTTCCTCAAATTCAATTATTGGAGCTGAAACATTTTCACAAAGGAAAGAAAATAAGCAAAATAATAAAAACAACTAAGAGGAAATATATATAAATTGCATTTCTACAGCTTTTCAAGTAGAAAAGTAAAGTATCAAAATACTTTACAATAATTATTTACAATAATAATAAATAATAATCCATGCATATAGCCCCTTTTATGTCAGGATGGCTCAAAGTGCTTCATAGGATATACTGTAAAATACAGTGATGGTGTGTATTTGTCGTCAAACACGGCAATCTATTTGAGCACAGCAATGTCTATGAAGTGAATGACCAATTTTATTGGGGGATTGTTGGCCAGAACACCAGGAGAAACTCCCTTCTCTCTCCAAATAGTGTCATGAGAATATTTAACATCCACCTAACAAGGCAGATGAGACCTTGGATTGAATGTCTCATCTGAAGGACAGCATCTCTGACAATGCAACACCTCCCGCCAACTCCGCCCCCGCCCCGCCCCCGCCTGCCAACCACTGCACAGGAGTGTCAGCCGAGACTACGTCAGTTATTATAATTTTACAAAAGAAAATTTCCCCTGCAAAAAGCAGCAGCATACCATCTTCATCATTTGAGATAGTCACGATGGCGATGTCGTTGTTTCCAAGTTTGGCTCCACTCCAGTGGCTGCCCAGTGGGTTACCAAGTTGTAGCTGAAACCTTTCCTCTGGCTCAAAGACGGTGTCGTCATTTATTAACACAGTGCAATTCTTCACCTGCTCATTCAAAGATAAACATTAGACAATAGGAGGATCATGCTCCTCAGAATTGTGAGCGCGGAGCAGTTTCAGCTCTAATCTTTAATTTCAAAAACAAACTTCTGCTAGAGCCATCGACAGAACAACTGACCACACGCTGAAGTTCCAGCCCTATTTGTGAACCTCAGGCGTCAAAATAACAGGCTGCCTCTGCAAAAGAACCCAACATAAGCTGTCATTTTCTGGGTCATGTGATGATTCAAGCAGAGGAATATTTCCTGTGTTATTTCTGACTTCTTGATGAACCATCAGATAAAGACTGAAGGTTTCTGGTGAATGAGCTGGGCGTTCTGCAACTTGTTAAACTGACTGAGACTCGCTGCAGTGTTTCACTGATGCAGGAAGAAGAGGAACAATAATACATCTTTTCAGTTCGTTAGGTAGACAAATAGAGGAAAGCGGAGATCTTGGAGTGACAAAGTCAATCGGATCGGGTATAACATCAATGAGGTAACATCAGATAACATCAATGAGGACTGCTATTCAGTGATGCCTTCCTCTTCCTGGGTGGACATCAGCGGCCAAGATCTTCATGGTCTTAGCTTTAGGACAATTGTTTTAAAATTGAAGAGTCTCCAAACCAACCTACTCAGAGTTTCACATGTGGATTCTGTTTGTTTGGTGTGTAGTGTACATTCTGAGCACCAGAGGGACACAATCTGCTTACTTATCCCAGAGTTTAGGGGAAGTGCGGCAAGAGCCAAAGTATAGAGAATCCCCTACACTTTGGCTCTTGCCATGCTTGTTGGGGTACTGCTGTAATTTAACAAGCTAAAACTACAGAGTTTGCCAATGCGCACACTAGTAAGCTTCCCACTGGTCGATGAAGACAAGGAGATCTACAGTTCTGAAGTCCTGGGAAAGCAAGGGTTAGAATGGGAGACAATGGTGATCGGTTTTGATTTCAAGTCGAGGAGAAATGAGACATGTGGGACAGAATACTTGAAATTGGGCAGAGAGAAAAGGGAAAATTGTTGGCATTTGAAGCAAAACTTGGCGCTGGCTGTGTTCAGACGAAAGGCAACTGTGATCATTCTGTAAAAGGATCAATTATGTAGCAAATCACAGCAGTTGGCATACACAAGGCTTCCCTATGTTGCATAGCACCACACGTGATGCATTCTGACTGGCTGAAGTGCTCTTCTGTAAGGCTCTTTAATTCAGTATTGAGACACACAAAGAGATAAGCACTTCATACTCCTGATACTCTTCTCCACTGCCTGCTGAATCGCCCGCTCAGCATGGAAAAGCTTTCAGATGAAAATGAAGAGGTTACCAATTGTTGGAATTCATATTTATCATAAAAAGGCAACCCAATGTTGATTTTTGCCACCCTGCTCTCAGGCTGGTCTAGATTGTTACCCTAAATTTGGGTATGAGGCAAAGACGGGGAATTGGAGTTGAGGTGCCTGGCCTACTCCTGTTCAATGTTCCTATCCCACATCGTTGGTCTATCCCAGACTCTCTCCTTGCAAGATGACGCATCAATATTACCATAAGGTATCACTACTCACACTCCCTTCCATCTAGAGTATTTCTAGATTAGCAAGATTTCTCCTTATACTCCTTAAAACGAAGAGGCTTTACCTTTTCCCCCTTCAGGAATGTAATGCGGGAATCATCAGAATTCCTTCTTTCCTCAAAGTCTTCCATGACCTGTGCTGTCAGTTGTCGAGTATAACACCTCACCGAGGACTCGTAGCTGAGATCACCAGTCCGGATAATAGGAACGTGCAATTCCCTTTCCTTCTCCTTCACAATGTAGATATCTTTCCCAAATTGCATGCTAGGGACTGAAATATTAACATAGATTAGAATCCATAGTTGCCTTATTTACAAATATGCCGAAGCTAATCTTGTGTAAATTTATCTCGCTCATTCGTGATCTTTATCCTTATTGATGGAACTTTACCGAGATAACGTTACCATGTTTTGAAATTCAAAATGCTTTGGCTAACAAGCCAGAAATTCCCAATTCGCCATTTGGAAAAAGAGTAGGGTGTCAGTCTGGTAGCACTCTCGCCTCAGAGTCAGAAGGTTCAAGCACGATATATGTGGGTTCAAGCACTATATTGTGACGGAGTTCACTGTCCACACTGACATTTCAGTACAGGGCTAGGGGTGCACAGAAAGACTGTTGACAAGGACAACAGGAGAAACTCCCTTCACTTTTTGAACAGCGTCATGGCTTATTTAGTGTCCACCTGAACAGGCAGATGTGACTGAACTTGGTTTTAAGTTATATAAGATCTCATTCACAACAGATAAATCTAGCTTACTTGCAGGACTACAGGATTAAAGGGTTGGAGATACCGAATAATGCCTATTGTTGTTTTAAGCTGTTACTGAAGCAACTTACCATCCTGATAGGTGTCATTGATAACAACAATGGCCTGGTAGGGTTTAACCAGCTCTGCTCCCTGTGCTGAGCTCAGGAATATAATAAAAGTTTCATTCCCTTCAATAATTGGATTCTGCACATCATCTAGGATAGTTAAAGTACAAATCTGCAAGAAATAAAACCAAGAGTGAGTAACGTCAGCCACCAAATAGCTGTTTCTATCAGTACAACTTTTTTTCTCTTTTTTTTGAAAGTAGAAAATTATGTCTAGAATCAGTTTAAATATAAAATACTTTTTCCATTGCCCCTTGCTAATGTTGCTATCTCCTCCTACATCCCATACTCTGCATTGGACAGCAGAACCCTTAGATTAACTTCAAGTCTCCTTTGATTTGCCAAGATGCTCACCTGAAAAACTTAATAAATCTGAATGTTTATATTCTATTGGAGTCTGACGATGAACGAAACTGCAGCATCATTGAGCAGTCAGAATCCTCACAGTTGATGGAGTACAGTAAACATACTTTTAAGATACTGTTTCCATCTTTTGCTTTCTATTGTCTCATCTTCTCAAGGCAACACACACATTGGAATAGAAATTCCACCATGGTCTAGGTTTACTTTTAAATATATAGCATTTCAGTGCATCCAGAATTTGGCAAATTCTTAAATATTGCCTTAATTTTAATGGCTTCAAAATTCAGACTGAATTCAACAATTTGTCAAATTCTGGATGCTCTGAAATGCTACATAAACATAGTAAATCTTGGCCCAGGTGAAATTTCAAATAATGCCTGAAAAGCAACCTCTTTAATTGTGCTTTCACCCACCTTCCCATGAATCACAAGCTGCCTCCTTGCTTGGGTTCCCAGTTAGCCTTCCTAAAGCACTTTATACAATACAAATATCATTCATATGGTGGCTTTCGTTTGACTCAGCTGATTGGGGCACCTGAGCATTGAGACATTTTCCCAAAGCAAAAGGTGCTCTTTAAGTGTAAATTGCTGTTATCGGCATCTTTTAAACACAGAATGCAATGCTAATTGTGAACGGGAGCAACTTACCTCTTCTGTCTTGCCTGGTGCAAAATCAATCTTCTTGGAGCTGGGGATGTAGTCAATGCCTGGAGTAGCAGACGGAGGATCTGAAGGCCGGGCAGCACACCACACTGAGGTTGATGTGGATAAATCACTCCCCTGTCTAATAACTGGTATTTCGATGGTACCTGTACAATGAACACACACCTCTGTATAAGGAATGTGCACAGACTGGAGAGAGATTGCACAGTTTACAAAATACACGACTTTACATGCTTTAAACTTTAGGGGCCGACACTACAATCACATTTTAAGGTAATCTCAGGTCAGAATCCAGGTATTCAACCTAGTTTAAGATTATGAAGATTGATAAAGATTTTCATTTTTGCAAAGAGTTCAGATAAAAGGGGGAATAGAACTTAAAAACAAAACTGGAAAACCAGAAGGGAGGAGGGAAGTCAGTTACAACAGTAGGCCGTTGAAGCAGAAAACAGATCCTCGAGACAATCAGACACATTTCTAGAGACAGTGATTGAGTAATGTTTCTGGAGGTTGTTGGGAGTGATCAATGAAATACATTATTGGCCTTTTACTGATCCGAAATAAATATTCTGCGCGAGTGAGGCTCACATCAGGATCTGTGTGTTATGTGCGTGCAAGTGGTGCATGTGCATGTACGCAGGTGCATATCGCACAAACTATTATGTGCCATAGCTCTGATCGTTGGCTAATGAATGTTGTTATTTAACGTAACGGTAGCGTAGGGAGCTGAATGAAAGAATGGAATGAAAAGTGTGATGTTATGCGATAATTATCACAGATGATATTTTCCAACCACCAAATTTTGGGGTTCCCCATTGGTGTTCTTGACAAAACTCCCATTTTGACATTAAATGTCTCCCTCTCTCCTTTGAAGCCATAAAGCTGTCTTCATGTGAGATAGTGAGCAGGAGATCCTACTTCCAGGTCTCCATACAGGCCAGAACTGAGGCAGCCCCTGGGAGTTGGATTAGTTTTGTGTATTATGCAAACATTGTCTGGCACTGATTAATCACCTTATATACTGTCATATACTGAACTCTTTTGCTGCGTTCAAAGCATTTGAATATTTTACCCAATTACGGTGTGCGGTTCTTTAAAAAGTAAAGTAAATAAGATTGTTCTGTTTTCTTCAACTCTTGAATTATTATTTGTTACTGACTTTTGACTGAGGTTAGATGATTGATGATAACTGCGCTGGGTAATTGCACACATACCTGCATCTTCACTAACAGTGAAAGAAGAGTTTCCGAGAAATACAAGCGAGGCATCGTTGGGACCATTTATCATAACTTTGGCAACTGCAACTTCCCCGAGGCGTGCATTGTGGGATGCATCAGCCAGGGCGATCTCAAAGTCTTCTTCCTCCTCGTATTCACTGTCATCAATCAGCTTGATGTCGCACGTTGACATGCTTACACCAGGGCCAAAGACCACACGATTTTCATTTGTCATTCCCCTGGACTTGAAATCTGAGCCAGACTCCAAGGCGTGCAGGCTGCTACCCTTGGCCGTTTTGGGGACAGTGTAACAGATTGCAGAGACGGTACTGCTGGTATCTCCTACGGAGCGATGACAATTCAGAGATTTATGTGCATTCTGGTTTATTTACAGGTTAATCAGAATTATATGGAATTGTCGTCAAGAGACTGCAGCGCCCTGTCTGTTTGCCTGATACAGTCCAGTAGCAATCTGTGAGAAAACAGCTGGTTTGTAGCCGAAAATAACAATTTGAGTTCTGCTAGAATAAAAGCGAAGGCTGGCTCTTACACTGTTGTAAAACAACCAGAAGACTCACTCTACAAAGCTTCATTTTGAATTCTAGTTAATTTTTTCACACAACTCTTGTGTGTGACTATCATTTTAAATTGTGGTTATTTACTTTATTACAAGTGGTAAAACAAAACCGCTAAGACGTGTAGTGATCCAATAGCAGTAATGAACTGCAAAGTGTGTGCTAACAACTAATGCTTGAACATACTGCTTGTTATTTTACCACTTGGCTTCAGCTCATGTTAAATCATCTGAGGGATGTTAAATTCCTTGGTATACGTCCAACATGCCATTCAGCCTGACAATAGGTCCTTACCAATTACCTGCTGCGCTTCAAACCAATAAATAATCCTTGCATTTGATAGAGCGCCTTATCACCTTGTCGAGAGTGCTTCGCAGGATGTACTGTGCCAGAGGTGGGCAGTGTCAGCATTGTGCATTTTGTGGGCAAAATGAGGCAACCAGTTTGTGCACAGCTATGTCCCATACACAGCCATGGAGTGAGTGACCAACATTATTTGGGGAATGTAGGGGCTAGGACACCAGGACAAACTCCCTTCTCTTTTCGAACAGTATCGTGGAATCTTTAACGTCCGCTTGAACAAACAAATGAGATCTTGGTTTAATGTTTCATCCGAAGGATGGCACCTCTGACAATGCAACACCCCCCCATTACTGCACTGGAGTATCAGCTTAGACTATGTGATTCCAATTAAGATGTGGGTCTTGAACCCACAACCTTCTGACTCACCGAGTTGAGATTGCTACCAATGAGCCAGGATGACACTCTAACTCAGAATTAAAAGTGTTACATAAAGTAAGGAGTGTTTGATAAGAAACTGGGTGGTGTTTTGAACACTCCTCTTTCAGTACCTACTATTACAGCACTTCCGCCAGCTTTGCTTGAATTTGTAAACTAACAGCCAAATTTCTTCATGAATGGCTTCGGGGATGTACATTGCAAGAATGCTTATTTGCTGTCTTCTTTAGATAGACTGTAGGATGGTGGGTACCAACTTATGTTGACTGCTGAAAATAATAATAATCCTTGCATTTGATACAGAGCCTTATCATGTCGTTGATACGTCTCAAAGCACTTCACAGGATATACTGTAAAGTGTAATGACTGTGTGTTTTGTTAGATCCTACTCAGGAGTCTTATATAGCTGACCAAAACGTCATGATATCTACCCTATTATGCAAAAAAAATCATTTCTTTAAGACATTGCAACGACTTTTTGGTCACTCTGTATCTCCGTCCCCCCAAAATAGCACAGGCAAGGTTTGGGGGAAGAATAAGGGACCCCGATGCTCTGCGTAAAGGTAAGTTTACCACACTTGGGATATGAGCTAATACTGGAAAATCCCCAAGGATTTCCCCAAGGTTATCTAATCTTAGCACTGGCTCTAGATCTCCTATCATCTATCTCTAGCTCATTGTTCTGGTTAGATTTTATGATCAGGCTGAAAACCCAGTCTGTTGCCAGAAACGGGCAGTGTCAGCACTTTATAAATGGTCAACAATCTAAGTTTTGCTTCCGGTGGAATGGGAATTAGTAATATTGGTCACATGTGGATTGACAATAGATTTGCAACCTGAAGGGGGGTGGGAGTGGGTATAGAGATGACCAAAAGAGATCAAAGAAGTAAATCTTAAATTATAGAACCAGAGGCATTTCCAGCACAGAAGGTGCCTGGGCAGGCTTTCTGAAAGAGCTATTTGTTTAGTCCCATTCTTGCATTTCCCCCCACATCCTGTTAAATGCTTCTTTTTAAGATTTTTATCCAATTCTTTCTTAAAAGCTGACTGTATAGCACAAATAGATGGAGAAAAAGTTGTCCGGGATTGCGGGCAACGAGGGATTACTTCTGCTGATAACCAAAAAGAGTCCAGTCTATAAGGAGATAAGAAATCACTTTGATAAAGAAGTTTATGAAGGTCAGATTAAAGTGAAGCGGGCCAAATAGTTGTTGGTGATGTGTGGCGCTTTGTTGTATGGAGAGAAGTGAAGAGAAAGTAAAATACACGCAGCAATAACTAGAGTGTGTGCAGCAAGAACTGTCAGAGATAAAACAGGAGAAAATAAATTTATTGGGCAAAGTATCTGAGTTACTGTCTCAGCTAGTCACTAATATGGCACAGTGTGTGGGAGCTGGAGTTACTCACAGAAAAGAGCAAGGGAAATTACAGGAATTAAAACAAAAGAATAGAGAATGGCAAGAGACATTAAAAGGAAAGAGCAGAGAAGGGCATGAGAGAGAGTGAGAAACTCTTGCGCGCCAGAGTATCTGAATTAAAGCATTATCTTGCCACAACAGCTGTGCAGTGCATTGCTTCAACCATTACTAGCCAAGAAAATGCAGAATTGAAAGGCGAATTGGCAAAACTAAAAGATAATTCGTATGAAACTAGAGCAGCTTTGAGAGCGGCTTTACAGAAACCGCCCTCCAAATCAAGAAAATCATAAGGCTTGTAAGAGGGAGTTAGAACAAGAAAAAGCAAGAACAATTTATGCCAGAAAAGTTGCAGAGAGTCTTATGACCCAGAACGGGAATGATGGGGATGATATTAATTGGGATGATCTGGAAGATAAGGAACGCCTGTACTATAATCCATCAATAGAATCACCATCACCGCCTCCTGCTCCCGTTTGGGGAAGTAGGCCACCCCTCGACGAGGAGCCCTTGCCAGTAGCCGTCATAGTAAGAACTAACAAGTTTGATCATGCTGGAGTACTGCAGGGTCACACCATTGTAAATCACAAATACGGAGGTAAAAGCATTGGCTTCCGAGTTATGAGCCATAAATATGACTACTGACCCAGCTGATGCTATGCACCATATGGTAACCTTCGGGGCTCAACACCCAGAATTAAACAATGAAGAGCATGGGGAAGTAATCAAGGCTGCATGTTCGGGAGATGTCAGGAGCACTGTCCCAGGTGATTTACATGCTCCGGCAACTACTAAACAGCAATAGCAATGAGGTACTTTAACTGTCTTGGGATGGGATTAGGAAGTTTTAATGTGAAAGACCAGTGAAATGAAGCAGGGACCAATAGAACACCCAAGGGCTTTTTCAGCATGTCTATTCAATGTGCACGAACTAGCCATGCAGGCAACCCAAGCTTCATCACCAGCATCTGTGGCTGCAGGAGCAAATGCTGTTCTGGGTGTTATTGTCAGGCCTGTCCCTGCAATGGCAGATCCTCAATTTAAATTAACTTTCTTAAAACAGTTATTGCCAGAATTGAGGGTGTATCTAGGGGCATCTGTAAACAAGATTACATTATGGCTGGATTGTAATAGAGACTGTTTCCCAGGGTTGGGACATGATTACACCTCAGAGAATGATAAAACAGCAGAAGGGGTCTGAGGCAGGAGAAGTGACAGCAGTAAAGAGACACCTTCATAGAATGGGACAAGGAAAGAGAAGAGGAAGTTAAGGTCCCAGGAAAAGACCACGAATGTGTTATAATTTTGGGAAACCTGAGCATCATGCCTACAGATGTCGGTCAAGTTGTGTGGAGGGTCAGCACACTTCCCAGTGGAATCAATATCGATTTTAAGGTATCTGTGGTCTCAGTTTTAAGAATAAGTTAAGCTATTTGTATTAGTTAATAAACCTTGCATTATTACACAATCATATTGATCGTCTCCGTCCGAATCTCTTACAAACACTGCTATGCACAATTGGCTGCTGCGTTTTGCCCACAAAATATACAGTCAATTTACTTTATTGTATATTCTGTGAAGCGCTTTGACAAGTCTTGAAGAAATGATAAGGCTCTATATCAAATGTAAGGATTATTATAATATCAAATACAAGAATTATTATTATTATATGGATTATGTATCAACCACAATTCTATGTAGAACAACCGCATCCTAAAATCCCTCTGTGTAAAACAAATCCTCCTAATTACTCCCTTTGCTGTATTAGTAATTAATTACCTTCACTTAAAAATCTATGCTCCCTAAGGCTGGCAAAGCCAGTTTTGCAATCAGTACTTTACAATCCAACTAGGAAAGCCTTTCTCAACCTATAATAGGACCTGAAAACAATCCACAATCCTGACTTCTGATTTGCAAATGCTGCACTTTAAACACAGTTGTAAACAAACGAGAGCATGTCTGACCTTTGCGCTCCATCGGTGCAAGCAGAAATCCAGCACTTTCGTTAACTCGGTACATTTTCTTATCAAACTGAAGGGTGGGCTCGTCTTCCGTGTCGTTGATGTTCACTTTGGCTCTTGTTGTCTGACCTAGCAAGGCATATGCAGGCATGCTCAACTCCACGTTAAAGCTTTCAATGTTTTCAAACACCTGGTCATCATTTATGATTATGGTGCATGCTTTCATATCTTCCCTCTCATCAAATTGAACCTGTTTGAGGAAGCAAATCATATGAAGGCAATTTTATTTTGTCTGCACTGTACAAAGATAAATGGACAATCTTGCATTTTATACCAACCATTATTAATCAGGCCCTTTGATACCTTTTGAATTTGGTTCCTCCTAAGTGCTTTGAAACATTTAACTACATGAAATGGTGATAGACGGGCAAGTTATTACACAACTGAAACGTTTTGATCCGTTTATTTTCGATAATTTTTTGTTTGTAAAGCTTTGTGGCTATGAAGATGAAACATGTTAATATTGGAAAAAAGGCACACTGTTACACTTTGCATACTGCATCAACATTGAGTAGTCAATCATAGGTAACGTTTAGCGAGAGAAAAGCTCTCTCCATTCTGCATTCACAATGCATCTTAAATCTATCTTCAGATCAAGCACAGCTCTACTGAAATCGGTTGAGAACTTTCATTTCACCCACCCTATGGTCTCTCTAGCTTAGTTTAAAACGTGTGTTGAATCATGGGGAGATTTGAGCTGTGAACTTGCATTCATTTGGAAGTAGGTCAACCCTGCATTCAATCATTCCAAATTAGACTCTTACCTCTATCCCATTAAATGTGGCTAGATTTGTAGCCAATAAAATAATCTTTCTAATGTTTTAAACATTCTTTACATACCACAACTCCAGCCCAGTCCAATCACGCCAACCTATAGAGTCACTAATTACCATAGGCACACAAGACAAATATACGACTGAACAGTTTGTCGTCATTGAGACAAAGCCTGAAAGCCTTGAAAACATGTGTATGCATTCCACTGTGCATTTATGTGCTTGCTGGTAAATCATTGGAGAGGAAAACTGATAACTTCTCATTAAGTGGAAAACATACAGATCAATTGTCAAAGCATAAAAATTCCATTAAAGAAATTAGGATCAAGGTAAGATTTCATATTGCCTTACATTGTTAGTCACTAAATGTTTAGTGGAACTGATGCCCTTTCAAAAGAGTCAAAATGAAATATCCACTTTAAACGTTTACAGTAAAAGGTTCAGACAACTGACTCCCAGGTTACATTTCTTAATTAAAGGTTTCTGTTATTTGTTTTGCCCTACGTATCTCAATCATGTACATACCTGCCCTGCGTACTCCACATAGTCCTGTTGCCCCAGCTTTGAGCCAGCACCAGAGGTAGAGGTTGCTGTACCCTGTTCAGTGCGACAGAGCACAATAGCATACTGATTGAGATTGCCGCTCCTCTTCACTGTGACACTGATAGAACCGGCCTTCTCACTCACATTGTAACTGCAGACAGACACAGTGGCTGTGTGAGGGATTGGTATCTAAAGCATTGTTTTCCTGACATGTTAAGCAAATTGGTCTTCAGCAGATCACAGAAAATTTTGCTACTTTAGATAAGATTTATCTGACTATGGAACAGTGTTATTGGAAATATTATCAATCCTTGATCTAAGTTTCCCCTCTTTGGTAACCCATGCCGTCACTACATCTGGCTAAAAGGACAGGTGACCTGGCCCCTCTATAAGCATGTGCTAGATACAATAGAATACAAATTTACATATTTAGTGCCTTTCATGTTGGGAGATGATGTGTGAGAGTGCCCTGAGGTGGATCTTTGGTCTTTCTGCTTTGTGGAGTGGTACTTTAGGCTCTGTGCGATGCTTTCCTTGAATAGGACTAGCCAAGATAGAGCACTCGTTTGTTCTCCTACAAAATACACAGTCACTGACTATACTAAATCTCTAACGCACTATGAGAAGTCCTCCTGATGTGAAAAGCACTATAACAAATGCAAGTATTATTATTATATGTACAAATGTGGTAATTAACCTATTTCCTACTGCTTTGCCTTAAAGTCCTGCCTACAGTAGCTTTGCATTACATTTCATAAAACATGCTTTTAACTGCCCACAAGTGCTGCAATTTCCAGGAATCAGAAATACACTTGTCCCTATTGACCTCCTGAGGCCAGGCAAGGCCATGAAACCCCTGGCAGTTAGTATATTTGACTCAGAATAGAGTGTGAAGGAGATCTACCTGGTATACTCAAAGCTGATGAGAGACCACTGGATGTGGAAAACATTGTCACTGACAATATTAGGTTTGCTATCTTTCACTGAAAACTTAAAAGTGTCCATTGTCTCCTGGATCTTGTCTTCGTTCAACACGTAGTGGATCAAACCCAGGTTAACTTCCTCTGCAAGGAAACAAACAGATGCAGAGGTTTTACACAGAATGGACATTTGACGAATTAAGTTTAATACTGATAAATGCAAGGCACTAGATACAGGATCCAAAAATAGGAAACACAAGTACTCCATGAATAGGATTGAACTTGCCAAAGGGGAAGCTGAAAGAGATCTAGGGTGTTAGTTGACTCATTGCTCGCTATGTCAAAACAATATGGGGCAGCAATAAACAAAGCAATCAGGACGGTAGGCTACATTATTACATCAGTTGAGTTTAGATCCCTAAACATCATACTCAGGCAGGACAGTGATTTCAAAATGATTTCAAAACAATTTCTCATGCAGCATAATGCTCTTCAGATGATCACAACTAATTTCCAAAGAATCTATATCCTATTCTGCAATTACAGATGTCCGGACAGTAGTTGGCTCACATGATGAACAGGCATTTATGATCTATCCTTGGTAATTTATTCACTATTGTATAGTTCCAAACCTGGGTTATGATAGGAAGACTGCAGCCTCCCCTCAGTATAATTGACTGTTAACCTGTTGTAGCCATGAGACATATATGAATGACACATTAATAGAGGCAATACAATGATCAATTGGCAAACCAAACATATTTTGTAGTGGTGAACTTTGGCGGTCATGCTGAGATTGCTTTCTTAACAGCCTCTGCTGTCGGTATCTAACCTGCTCATATCCTCCTCTTCTGCCCATTCTCTTCGCTCAGCTAACAAAAGCCTGCTGCACTTTCCCCGACACCTCCATTCCACCACTAATGCCTTCAGTCACTACGCCCCCAATCTCTGGAGCTCCCTGACTTGGCGCCTCCCTCTCACTTTATCTATTTTTAAATCCCACATGAAAACCTACCTCTTCAAATGTGCCTATGGTCACCTCTCATTCTTCCTTGCTCAGGGTCAAACTCTACCACTGTACAGTGCTCTGAGACGTTACCCTACGTGCAGGCCGCTATATAAACCCAAGTTGTTGTTGGACACCAATAGAACTGATGCATCAAATCTCACCTTGTGTGAATGTTGTTAGAGGGGATCCAGGCTTCAGCTTACTCTCCAGATGCCCATGTTTTGGTTCTGTAGTTATCTGATAAACCAGTTGCTTGTCTTCAGTGTCAGGATCCATGGTCAATAACTCCTTCTTTGTAATCAAATTGATCGCCTACATTCAAAGGAGCATCAATTACCAACAATAATAATATTCTGTGAATAATGCAATTAGATGAATCAGAATACAACAGGAGGTTAAGAATTATATTACAATAATGTGCATAAATCTGGGAGTAACGAATTTCTACTGACAGGTATGAATATGCATGTTTACAAATTAAACAACCTGTGACATTTTAAGTATGAGCAGGTGTCAGCCTGGCTCAGTTGATAGCACTCTGACCTCTGATTTCGAAGTTTATGGGTTCAAGTCCTACTTTGGGACTTTGAGCTCAAAGCTAGGCTGAGACTCCAGTGCAGGGGAGTACTGCACTGTCAGAAGTGTTGTCATTGGGTTGAGACTTTAACCTAACATCACATCTGCCTGGTAATGGTAAACGTTAAAAATCCCATGAGATTATTTGAAAAGTGTTTCTACGGGTGTCCTGGTTAACAATCCCCAAATAAAATTAGTCATTCACTTTATGGCTGTTAGTAGAATATTGCTATGCTCAAAATGTGTTATGCCCATAATAGTTCAATAGATAAAACGCACGTGATGGCAAAGTGCTGAATAACAAATTCATCCCTATGCAAATAAATGGGAGAAAGAAACTAGGGAAGAATTGTCTAAGTCCTTTCCACAAGTGCAATATATTCTGCATTTTGTTTGTTTCCATACGCATTATGTAAATTGGCAATACAAAAAAACTTCTTGCGTCAATTCTACTTTAGGCTTGACTACTGAAAATAAGGAGATCCGATTACCTGACATGAGCTTAAATTTAAAATACTTTTACGTTTCTTTACAAGATCATAATTTAGCATCAAAGTGTAACTTTGCATTGACTTTGGCAATGCATTCAACAAACTGTAAGTCACACTAAAGGCATTTTATCAGCGTTGGATCGATAACTCTACTATAGCTCAATCCCAAGGCTCTTAATTTTACCAACTAGGATAGAGTAAGAATCCCCACATCCAAATTCAGTACATTTAATGACTATTAGAGAATAACTTCTATGAATTCTGCAGCAAAAAGACAGCTCTCCGGTTTGCCCCAAATGGTACAGGAGTCCTGGAAGACAATTCAAAGCTCCAGATAAAAAAAGAACCCTCTAGAATTTCATGACAAATATTCCACCAGAAGTCAGACTAGATGATCATTTTAATATTTGAACTTTGCCTCATAAACTAATATCGATTACAATGAAGGGCTCATAGCACAGATGTTATTAACCTGCACCCAATGTAGCTCTTTTGCTCCCTGTGTAATTACATGTCACTTTCAGCTGAGAATAAAGAAAGTGGTCAATATTACTTTGCCATCGATGTACTCCAGCCATTGCAGTCCCAGGTTGGTAACAATTCTGGGTGTCCCGTCATCCACAGGGAGGATGTCAATCTTAAACTTCTGGGAAGCAGCAGTCACAATCTGGGGCCACACAATTAAAAATAAAATAAGACACAGGTAGTAAAAACAAACCTCTTACAAATGTTCCCTTAAATCACTGTACAGGTAGGATAAGTAAAGAGGCAGATGATGCAAGTTTTCAAAATCACCACACTTCACTCATGAGATGTTTTAACATGATGAGACGCTATATTAAATATAAGATATTATTATTATTAATTTTATTCTGTCCATGAACTTCAATGAGTTAGAGATAGCCTGAGTGCTACAAAGGATATTTGAATCTTGAACTTATTGAGAATAACAAATTCCTGAATATTTCCTTGAAATATTGGGATGAAAATTGTGAAGTTTTGATTCTTAATTAACAACTCTAGTGCTGAGTGATATAGTCAGTTCAAGGACTTCATGATATTTAATACAGTCTCTTGTTGCCTGAAACCACGACTCTCTCCCTCTCCCACAAATACCTTTCTCAAAGGTGGCTCGAAAACGTGGGTGTACCTTCCACTGGGTTTTGGAATGGAAAGAAAGCTTCTAAAAGAACTGAAAGCTAAAAAGGAAATTTGATTTTCCGATTGATTAAAATGTAGATTTCAGTCCTTTATTAAGGATACATAACAGCTCACCTCCTTGCCTCCTTCTTCAACAATGAAAAACGGATTAGTCCCGTCAGATACTGTGAAAGAGAAGCGGTCTTTCAGAGAATTGCTGCCATCGTGGTTGTAGCTGATATGGTTCTGGTAAATGTCATCCATAGTGAAGGTGTTAGTCTGACGATAGTGGTGGCCACTGTTGGTTCGTTCAATGGTTCCATGGCGAGGGGGTTGCACAATGGTAAAGGTCACTGATTCAGCCTGTAATGTTAGAGATTATAGAATTACCAGGCAAATAAAACTACAATACAGATGGAGAAATTCACAATATTCCAGTAATAGTGTCTCACCTTCAAACCCCTCCATGGTCTTGCTCCCCCCTACCTCTGCAATCTCCTAACCGCCTACCATCCTACTAACTTCCTCCACTCAGCGGGCTCTGGCCTGCTTCACGTCCCCCGTCTCGCCCACCCCACTATTGGCGGGCGGGCCTTCTGCCATTCTGGCCTCACTCTCTGGATCTCCATCCCGCAGTCCCTCCACCTTGCCCCTCCCTTGCCGCCTTCAAGACCCATCTCAAGACCCTCCTCTTCGACCGTGCTTTCAATCTCCCTGCTTCACCACCCTGCCCTCCACGACCCCGACCCCCAGCTTGCGTCCGTAACTCGGTCTGTACAGTACCTTGGGACGTCCTCCCGATGTGAAAAGCGCTTTACAAATGTAATTTTATTGTTGTTGCTGTAATATAAAATCTCCTGAATCCATCATATAATAATAAAACAAATTCACATTTTAATATATAAAACTCTTGAAAGATCGCCCTAAAGAAAAACACTGTAATTGGAGAGAGGCTGGAGAAATATATTAAAACAGAAAAGTCACAAGGTCTTACAGTAACCTTAAGCATTCAAAAATAAATAAACTCAGATCACAAGAACATCACTGTCCTCTTTATTGAAGAGGCTTCAATAGGGCTTTAATAATATGACCAACTTGCAAATAAAATAAGGTATTAGGGAAAGAAGTTTCCCTTACCAACTGTGAATGGGGGAGGGGGGGGGAATATTTCACTTTAAAATGTTTTTTGTTAGTTTTATTTGGCGTTGTTAAGTGTGGTTGCTCTGAGCTGAGTGTTGGAAACTGTAATCGGGTCTGGCCTCCTCCTTGTCCCCCGAATTCTCCGGTCCACCCTTGGCAGCCGTGCCTTTAGCCACTACACCCGAGGCTCGGGAACTCCCTTCCTCACTCCCTTCGCCCCTACTTTCAGGGGCCCCTACTCTCTTCCTACTTTCAGGTCTCGGCTAAAGACCTTTCTTTTCGACCGTGCCTTTGATCACCTTCTTCCCCCTCCCCATGGCTCGGCCCCAGGATCCGTTATTGTGAAGCGCTCTGAGACGCCGTCCGGAGTGGAGGGCACTATATAAATCCAAGTTGTTGTTGTTGTAACACTCTGTCAATAACTTTATACTGGAGACACATCCAGACTATATCTCATCACACTGAGACAAAGGCAGGGTGCAGTTTCAAAAAAAGACTTACCTCAGTGTCTGCATCTGTGGCCTTCAGCTCAAATTCTGTGATAGTCTTCCTCACTCCCTCTTGCACTCGCATTCCAGGAATCTGAACCACAGGCAGGGAGTCATCCACAGGCCGAATAGTAATATAAAAGGTTTGGGCCACCTATGGTCACAAAAAGAGGACACAACACTGCCTTTAATGGGAGCCTACAGGAACTGAGGCAGTACAAAATACAAAAAATCTTTAAGCACTGAACTCTTATTTCCAACAGTAAAATCATTGGGTCTGTTATGCGAGTCATGCATATGTAAACGTGTGTACAGAGGTAATTACCTAATTAATTAAAACAAAACAGGTTGTTAATTACATAATATCATTATTAAGGTAATTCCCTTAATTGTTTAACACATAATTGACATATGGTTACACATGCCAAATAGTAGAACTACTATGCTGCACTAAAATTAATATACCGTTCGATGAACTTGCAGGTTAAATGGATGACACAAGGTAACAATAACAGGCTCAGCATTTACCAATATTCTCATCGTACTTGTTCTTGTTTTTGACAAATGAACATTTGCATCCGTGCAATTATAAAAATAAGGTTAAATCATGTTAGTTAAAAAGATTTCTGTACTATTTGAGTACCTGGTAATTGACATTGGAGCCTGGTTTGACTGATGTTTACAGTAGTTGAGGAATCACATTTGCTAAGCACTATTCAGTATTGGAATTTGATACAGTGTGCTTTGTATGATTTTATTTTCACCGCTTAAATAGTAATTTCACCGTACCTCATTGGCACCATCAGACACTGAAAAGGTGAAATCGTCTGAATGCTTTTCTTCATCACTGGTGTGCACGTACTGGATGCTGCGAGCCGCAAGGTCAGCCTGCGAGAAGTGGCTGACCTTTGTCCCTATAAAAAAAACAAAGTGAGAATATAACAGTGCGCAAACTTCATTAAGATGTAAGGGAATGACATCCAAATCATCAATAACACATTTGAAATAATGGGATGTAATGTGCAGCTTCCACATGTATGGGGATGACACCCAATTGTACCTCTCTGCCTCCACCTTTGACTCCAGGACCACTGCTGCCCTGACATAATGTCTGTCAGACATCAGCGCCTCCTCACCTCAGGCGCTGACAGCATCACTATCCATGGTTGCACACTCCACCTTACTGAGCCAGTCTGGAATCTTGGGGTCTTGTTTGACCCTCAACTATCGTTTCTACCCCACATCTGCGCCATGCCTTCCCCCACTGCGCAGCTCTGCCTTCCCCCACTTCTGCAAAGTCGCCCGGCTCCAACACTGTCTCACACCGCAGGCCGCCGAAACCCTCACGCACGCCTTCATTACATCGAGGCTTGACTATGCAAACTCATTGCTTGTCGGCCTCCCCAATTCCTCCCTCCACAGGTTGCAGATCATCCAGAACTCTGCAGCCCTTGTCCTCTCCTGCACTAGGCTGCTCGACCCTATCACCCCCATCCTTACCCAACTCCACTGGCTTCCTATCACACAGAGGACACAGTTCAAGATCCTGGTCCTCACCTTCAAAGCCCTCCATGGTCTTGCTCCGTCCTACCTCTCCGACCTCCTAACCCCCTACCATCCTGTTCGCTCCCGCCACTCAGCAAGCTTCGGCCTGCTTCACATCCCCTACCTTGCTTGCCCCATTATTGGCGGGCGGGCCCTCAGCCACTCTGCCCCCACCCTCTGGAACTCCATCCTGCAGTTCCTCCATCTTGCCCCCTCCAAGATCCACCTCAAGACCTTCCTCTTCGACCGTGCTTTCGATCTCCCTGCTTCCCCCCCATGCCCTCCACCCTCCCCCACCCCGACCCTGTAATTCCATCTGTCCAGGGCCTTGGAAAGTCTTCCCGACATGAAAGGCACTATACAAATGTAATTTTGTTGTTGTTGCAGAGAAGTGAATAGAGGAGAGGTGCGCATTAGTGTGTGCGAGGGAGGGGAGCTAACACATCCAAGATACAAAGAAAGGTACTCTGCAGTTAGTGTGGGTTGTTTGTATTGGTTTTATTAATTTATCTGGTAAGAGTTTGTCTTGATTTTTTAATGCCTCGAGTCTCGAGTACTACAACCTCTCAGAGTAATATTACATTGATAAAAGTGCCTGACATTTCAGCATCGTTTCACTGAAATATTATTGCTTACTTCACAGTACGTGAGACAAAACCTTAAACAATAGATGATCCAAAGGAGACAGTCATTTCTCTGGAAACTCTTTGCTTTTATTTACCTGGGGAAGCAGCGTGTTCAATGTGGCCCAGCTGGGGTTGTTTGGTAATCCTGTAAACCAACTCACCAGGCTCACTGTCTTGGTCAGTGGCTGAGAGCTGGAGGGTGGTGATTTTTTTCACTGTGTTCTCGTCCAGTACAAGGCCTTTATTAATTACAATAGATGGTGGAAGCTTATCTTCTGCAAAACAAGAGGCAAGTACACATTAATAGCTTAGTAACCTTTAATTCGCTGGCTCCCCTGAAATCCAGGGCTGTTTCCAAATCCACCTGCTCCCCCTGGTACAACAGTCATCTCCGCTCACTTGAAATCTAAACCTGGATGCTCAACTCAGATGGCAGAAATCCAGCCTCATGATTCACCGCCATCTGTGGCTCAAGCACCAACTGCCTCTCCCTTTCACAAGCCAAAACTGATTTTTACTCCAAAGTCATCCTGGAGGCCAAACTAACCCAAAGACACTGTTTTCCACTGTCCATCACCTCCTCCGTGCACCCCCTCTAGCCTCCTCTAACCGCACATCAAACACCAGTGGATTGAGTTCAAGATCCTTGTTCTCCCTTTAAAATCCCTCCACGGTCTTGACCCACCCTACCTCTGTGACCTTCTTAAATCCTACAAACCTGCCCATTCCCTCTGCTTGGCAAGCACTGGCCTGCTTCATGTCCCCTGTCCTGCCTGCCCCACCATCAGCGAATAGGCTTTCAGCCTTTTTGTCCCCACTCTTTGGAACTGCATCCTGGAGTCCCTTTGCCTTACACCTTCCCTCATCTCCTTCGACTGTCCAGCACCTTGGAACGTCCCCCTGACGTGAAAGGCAATATATAAATGCAATTTGTTCTTATTTGAAATGAGAACAAAGTATTGGACACAATAAAAGATAAATGAAACAACCTCTATCACTAACAGGAATTAGAAAACACTCACCCAGCACGCTAATGAAGAAAGACTGATCAATCAGTTTATTTCCATCTGTATCGACCACATCAAACTTGAAAGCGAAACTCCCACCAGGCTCGCCCTTCTCATGCCGGTACTCCACGTACCCTAGCAACGCAGCAGAAAGTGGTGAGCGGTTAAAAGAAAATCTTGTTGAGTATTGTTGTGTCATAACATTATGGTTGCTCTTTTACTTTGCGAATGTTCTAACTTATGTTTATTAAGAATTCAAAGTCAAAAGTTAAACAAATGATTGAATATATTTTGGCAGACGTCTTTTTTAGGGTCTGAAGATAAAGTAGGTAGGATTCATTCACCTTTCTTGATGTCCGTTTGGGTGAAGCTTTTAATAGGTCCCCTGATGGAAATCTGAACCAAATTGTCATTTTTGGACATCTGCAGACGTCCCACAGTTGGGTCTTTGGTTATAACAAACTTGAGCTTCTCATTGTCAGAATCGATATCTGTAGCTTTTAGGTGCTGCTCAGTAATTACTGATACGGAGCCTAAATGCCATTAGAAGAAAAAAATGAATGAGTATGTACTGGTG
Organism: Callorhinchus milii; assembly: GCF_018977255.1. Classification (NCBI taxonomy): domain Eukaryota; kingdom Metazoa; phylum Chordata; class Chondrichthyes; order Chimaeriformes; family Callorhinchidae; genus Callorhinchus; species Callorhinchus milii. The sequence goes on along the minus strand of NW_024704742.1, from coordinate 35,042,033 downwards.
TAATGACAAACCACTTTTTGTGGTTCCGCTTTGTAACTAAAAAGGAGTTCAGATATTTAACCGAGTATAATCTCTTTTGTGCAATTTAAATTAGACCCTCTCCTGATGCCCACACCCCTAATTACATGAATAACAGGTCAGTTAGTGACTAACTGGTTCATTCTAACCCTAACATTTCTATATAATACTAAGAATTAACATGGGGGTGGGGAATCTTCAGTTGTCAGTACATTTACTCACAAATGGTGATGAAGAGACCCTTGTGTTGAGTTTGGTAAATATAGAAAATGGAGAATAAGCTTCTAGAGTTGAAGGCAGTAATGTATCTCAAGCCTGACATGATGTTGATCAACTGTTTCGATTTCACTCTCCTGATTTATGTTACCCCAGTCTCTCAACCTGGTATTATCTTGCAGAACACTCTAGAGGCCAGAAATTCCACCTAGTCTTAGCCTGTAAGATTTGTTTTTCCTGAAAAGTTAAGTTTGTGCAGAATTGTTGAAACTTCTTAAAATCAGTCCCGATTTGGAAATCAATTCATTTTGAGACCTGTAGAAAAGCAGCTTTTGAGTTACAATTGAATTTAAGAACTTTCCACAATTCTTGTGGGGGTCTTTCATTTTAAGACATAAAATGATTTTATAGCCTAAGGCTAGATGGAATTTCAGGCTTGGGGCATTACTGGATGACAACCACCACACAAAACCTTAACAACAACTTGTATTTATGTAGCATCCTTCACACAGGATAAGCATCTCAGAGTCCTGGAACCACTTAGGGGAAAATGACAAAACAATTTTGACAAAGATATTTCGAATAAGTGTCCTGCATACTGACTGTTTTCTGTCCAGGTTTTCAATCCTGTCTGAACGCTTGCTCTTACCTGCTGCGAACTGTAGACCTCGGTTAATAGTTAATCTTGGCGCCTCATTCTTTTGCTTTTCCACTTGAAACTCCATTTTCCCATTCTCTGTATACAGCCCGTCCGTGAAGGCAAATCGAAATTCGTCAGACTGGATTATGGGCCCATCGTGGGTGTAAACTATCAGAGCGTCCAGCACATCCTGGTATGTGAAGGACGAGCCTTGAGTCAGCACACGGCCATTTTCCAGTGGCTCTGAATAAAACTGCCTTCTCCGAAGTTTGCCTTAAGTTGAAACAAAAAAGAAATGGATCATTTGTCAGAGAAACTGTTCTGGGTTCTCTTTATCTTTAGAAAAAAAAATCAACTATAAAATATTTGAGTTGTTGGAATATTCAATCCACTCTCCCCACCTAACCCCTCCCTTCAAAAAGACTGATAGCTTTCCCAGTGGTTCAGTCACCTTGTACCTTAAGACCAGCTATATGAGTGAATCTTTCAACAAAATAACATTAAAAGACTATTGAGGGTTTAGCGAATCTTCATATCCTGTGAAGTGCTCTGAGAAAGGGGCTTTACCAAACGTAAGAGAATTATTGTTATTACTTACTCTACTGCTGGAGAAAATGCATAAAACAGGCATAATTCTTCTATGCAGTGTGCTACCTACCATGTAATCCCAAAATGTTTTACTGAATGAAACTGACTTAAAAATATGCTACAAATCAGAGCACATTCTACCTTATACTTTATAATGCTACTTAAAAACAGTGCTATCCAGTGCAAGTTAGGATAAAAATCTACATTGAATGTCAAATTTGTACGCTGAATCCTGGCTCCTTCAATCTCTAAATAAAATTCTATAATTATTGTAATTTAAAAAAGCAAAATCACTGATTTCTTTTGTGTTGCAGGTTCCCGGTAGGGATAACATTAGGCAAGTTTCCTTAAATGTAATTTTGTTGATCTTACTCCACACGCCTAGCAGGTTTACTTTGTAAGTAGGAACCCAGTTGTTAGTCGATTGGTGGATGGCTTTTCCGGGGGTAATAATCCCTCTCAAAAAATAACAATTTGGTCACTCAATCCAAGAGTGTTTGTGGGACAATTTGCCCACAAAATATACAGTCAACTCATTTTATAGTGAAGTGCTTTGAGACGTCTCAAAGACATGATAATACACTATATTAAATGCAGAGATTATTATTATTATACCATGGTTTGGTTTCTTGGTCACTCTGAAAACCAATTCATTCTCTGGTGTGTCCAGGTCCTGCAGGCTCAGGGAGGTGTTTGTGATCACCACGCCAGCTCCTTCCTTCACATGGACAGTTTGGACAGTCATTCTGGGAGGTTCATCGTTCTTCCGCTGGAAACAAAGAGGGAAGCTGTGTTCAAAGCTGTCCTTTCCATAATACAGTTGCAGCCTCATTGTAATCTATAAAAGCCCAACCCATTTTATAACAAGGCTGTGATTGCTGGTTTCACCAGCTGACTGGCTCGGTCCCTGCGCTGGCAAAATGGCTGGCATTTGGGTCACAAGATTGCTGTCGATATAACTTCCTGTGCTCCGTGTATGCACAAATTGCTGACTTCCAGGTTATCAAGATTCTACTCTATGGATCCCAAAACACTGTTACAATAAGGATCGACTATATGACAATATCAAATAGGATTGAAAAAGTAAACTCAAGAGAATGCTTGCACTGATGCAACAACAAAAAGCAAAAGTTCAGGTGAAAGCCAATTGCAGAATAGACACCAGGAAGTATATCTTTACACCTGACAGAAACATTTCAGTGCAGTAACCATTCATTAAATGCATGAATAATTTATATTATTATATATTATTGTAAAAGGTGAAGTGACAGCTGACCATACCAGAATAGTGATGTTGAAGTGGTACGATGGAGACCGAGTTGTGCTGTCAGTTACATAGAAGTCGAAGCCATCTGATATTGGCTCAATATTTCGATGGACGCTTTGCACATAGTAAATACTGTTATCAAGAATGTCCTGAATAGAGAAGGGAATGCCCGGGCTGATAATAACTGCTCTGTCAATTCTTCCTTCTGTCAATAAAATCAACAACAAAAAAATTTAAATCCTGCATTATGAACATCATCTAAAGTGGTGCCAATGTGGCAGTGTCCAGAGACAAGGCAACATGGGGCCTGTCTAAGTGCTTGTGACTCATTGCCGTCCTTCGGATGAGACTTTAACCCAAGGTCCCGCCTGCATGTTTGGATGGATGTCAAAGATCCCATGGCACTGCTCTAAAAGAGCAGGGAGTTTCTCCGGGCAACTTGGCAACAATCCCACAAATAAAACATCAGTCATTCACTTCGTGGATGATAATGGGACATTGCTGTGAACAAATTGGCTGCCGTATTCGCATAGAAAGTGCACATTCATTCCAATGTATTCTGTGAATCATTTTGGGACTTCCTCCCAATGTGAAATGTATTATAACTTGAATAACTTAGTCAATAATGCCTTATACCTCAAATGTAAGGATTATTATTATTAATAATAAAATACAGTGGAAGTGTATCTGGCAGTAAGTTGAGAAATGTGTCACATAATATATTAGAAGTGCAGATACTGTACCTCTATTGAGATTTTCAATGTAGCCAAAGGTCGGTGCAGTGGTTATCCTCACCAACAGGTCTCTCTGAGGGGTGTCAAAGTCCGTGGCTAGAATACTGTGTGATGACAACAGGACTCGGCCTCCCTCTTCCACCTACATCCAGTACAAATATATATCAATAGTTATGTGTGTATATATATTATATATACTCTATATATATATATGCTCCTTTCTCCCCTAACCCCCAATATATCTGCACAATTAACCAGTGAGTAGTTGACCCACAAGGACTGGGAAGGTCCCAGATTCCAAGGTAAGCTACCTGCTCCTGATACAGAGGTGCACATGCGTGGATGTTGAGTTGGATCAGGCTGAACTGTGGTACCCCTCATGTGATACCTTAACTGTTGATTCACTATTAAGACTCACAAATGAGGCCATATGGACAAAGTACCAATAAAAGGAAGAAAAACACCAAACACCAAAAAGCTCCAAAATGCAACATAAATAGAGTAAATTTAGACCCAGGTGGAATTTCTCCTCAATCGCTCCTCAAAAGTATTTATTCCAAAACAAAATAGAAAGAAATCATCATCAAGATATTTGCCTCTTCTTGATTTTTTTTAAACAGTTTTGAAAAAGATGTACCTACTATAGTTACATGTAGATGACAATAAATATATACAGATTTAAACACTGATTCATAAACTAACAAACTAACATGTGATTTCTCTTGTGTGTGCCTGAGTATCTTGTGCCAAATTGATTTCTTAAGAACATCTTCTCAACAATTCAACAGAAGTGGAATACAACAGGGATAGATTCAATGACATTTATGTGAGGGTCTACTTTTCAGCTGTTCGCAAAGTAGCTTTGTTGCATTAATTGGGACTTTCAGTTTGTGTATATTTGAATGAATTTAGTTTGCGAATATCACAAATTAACCTACATAGAGTTAACAGATGACGCACTCATGTCCTGCATTGAATTATTGCCCTGGTCTCCTTACAACACTGGCTAACTTTTTCAAAACTTACAGTGACTTCATCTCTGATGGTAACCATTGGTGGCTGGTTCTCAACAGCAGTGATGGTGATGGTAAACATTTGGTCATTGAGTTGATTGTTATCAGCATCGAAGACATTAAAGTAGAAAATATCCGTGACTGGTTGATTGCCAGTGTCATAGTCTGTGACATATCTGTTTAGGCAGCGGAGCAAATTAGTTGCATAATGTAGACAATGTTTCATTACTTCATTCATTTCATTTAATTATTGCAAATAATAACAACTCACATTTATATAGTGCTCTTCGAATCGGATAAAGTCTCAGAGTTTCATAAGCATGAGGCAGATGCTAAGCATTGGAGGATAGGGAGGTGAGGAAAGGCACAGTCAAAGAGGTAGCTTTATAGCCTTTTTACTGAGGTCTTGTGCAGGATTTTAGGGCAAAGCACTTTGTTACAGGCAAGACTATGCCAAATGTCTGCTTGTCGGATTACCAACTTTTACTTTCACAAGCTGCAGTCCATCAGGAATTCTGCAGCTCATGCCTTCTCCGGCACTAGGCTCCGTGAGCCTATTACCCCATTCTCACTGGCTCCACTGGCTCCCCATCCTCCAGAAGATTGAGTTCAACATCCTCATCCTCACTTTTGAATACATCTACAGTTTGGTCCCACCCTATTTTTGTGACCTTTTTAAACCCTACCAACTTGCCCGCTCCCTCCGCTCAGCAGGCACTGGCCTGCTTGCCCCACCATTCAACCTATCTGTCCCTAATCTCTGAAACTTCATTCCGGAGACTCTTTGCCTTGCCCCTTCTTGCTTTCAAGGTCAGTCTCAAGCCTTTACTCTTTGACCACCTTCGGTTATCTTCCCCCCTCTCACCCCCAGTCCCCTTGACCCTCACCCCTCCCGAATCCAATCTCCAGCTCGAGTGCAAACTCTCGACTGTCCAGCACCTTGGGATGCCCTCTTGATGTGAAAGGCGCTATATAAATGCAATTTGTTATTTGTTGCTGTATCAGATGGACATATTCCTAGGCATTTCATTGATGTGATGTTGCGACTCTGTCCATATGAAGTCTAAGCATGATGATGACTTGACTTAATGACCTCTGTGAATTCAAAATGTTAATAGACAGTCTACATTATCATAAAATTAAGTATAATGGGATTTATTTAAGAACATTGAGGGAATAAAATAATTTTGCTCCTGTCACTCCTTATGGCCATTAGAAAGCGCTCGAGCAGAAAATTGGCATTATTAGTATGTGGAATAAATTTTAACTTTACTCAGAGCGACTCAATAATTCCTGAGGGTCAAACAGTACAACTATACAATCAGCAAAAGGCGTCATGAAGCACTTAACGGACTTGTGAAGAATGGTTAACATGGTAACGTGGTCATTAGTCCATGTAAGAACCAAAATGTGTCAAAACAGATGGAAAATCCTTTGCGCAAAGCTCAAAAATAGAAGGTTTTTCTTTGTGTCCACAATTAAAATCTTTAACGTTTCTTTATCAATTGCTCTTTATTTTGGTACTGCTCTTGGATATCGGCCAGAGACACTCTTCACAGGTGCTGTGAAAGTGAAAAGATCCTATCAAAATGTAAGGAGTATTATTAGTAGTTTTAACCCTTACCTGATCTTCTGGTTGTTAATATCTTCCATTGTAAAAGTTGCCAGTGCTGAGAGTTCTTCGCGGTTGTTCCCAGATTTAGTCCTGGTGAGAATGCCGTACATGGGGGGAGATATTAGCTGAATTCGGATTGCAGCGTCAGGAGAATTATTATCCTAGAGGAGAAAGGACAAGTGGTTAAATACAGATCCCTTTTGTTCTTTTTAGCATCTTTATGTACATTTTTGCTCAACTTACTTAATCACGGAAAAGGAGGGAATTTTGTGAGGGTATGTAGGAGATCAGAGATATCTGTGAGGGTTTGTAACTATAGCAGGGAGCAAGGGATATCTAAGTGTATGTACTAGAGCGGGGAGTAAGGGATATCTTTGTGAGGATATGTAGGAGAACAGGGAGCGAGGGATATTAGTGGGTTTACACAGGAAGGAACAACACTGAATCATGGAAATGAAAATAAGTATAAAATAAGCAGGGAGAATATTAGAAAAAAAGAAATAATAATGTGGGAGTCACCAAATTAAAGAAAAGCCTGAATGCCCAAGTTGCAGGTAGTATACTGTGCGTACAATGTATGCCAGGTGAGATCTTGTTACTGCCCCAGAGTTCTTCTCTGGCACTGAAATGGACAGCAGGGAACCAGGTGCAAGCTGTGGTCCATCGTTGACTGTCACCCACACTTTCAGCAGCACTGTTACTGATGTAACTCCATCAGTGACCAGGATTCTCATACTGTCTTCCGTTGTCTGACTGCCATGATGAAGATACTGAAGGGTGTTCCGTTCCACATTGTCCTGTGTGAAGGCATCTCCTGCAGAAAGCGAGAAGGCCCATTAATATAGCGCCTTTTATATCAGTCACAAGGCGCTGAACAGTCCAGCTCTTGCACCAGATCTGGGGCTGGGAGCCAGGGGAGTTGAGTCATGTGGGGCGGGGAAAGATGTCCGAAAGCGAGGTCAAAGAGGAAAGTCTTGAGGCAGACCTTGAAGTAGCCGAAGGAAGGGGCGAGTCAAAGGGACTCTGGGATGCCATTTCAAACAGTGGGGACAGATATGTTGAAAGCCTGATCAGTGCTGGTAGGGTGGGCGGGTGGGGCAGGGTACTTGAAGCAGGCCAAAGCCTACTGAGCGAATGGAGTGGCCGAGTTTGTGAGGTTGGAGGAGGTTGTAGAGGTAGGCGGGGTAGGGCAGCAATGAAGAAGCCCTGACAGGAAAGCAGAGATTATGAAAGCCATCGCCAAATCTATTCACTCAAGGATATGAATTGATTGCTGAAGTATTGCTGCCTGGACAGACAACATCAAGTCCTCACTGTGTAGGCAATGCAAATAATCCAGTCCAGCTTCTGACTTGGATGATCTCCAAATCTCAGCACGTACTTTGTTTACATGAATGCAAACGCTTCATAATATCAGCAACATGATCGTTTCAGGAAGGAAAGCTTAAGATTTGCCCACCAGTATAATACAGTGCGTCCTTTCACCATGCAGGGCGGTTTAACAAAAAAAAACTGTCCATCTAAATGAACAAGCTTTTAAGCCTGCTGGAAGCAAATGGTTTAAGGAAACCTGCAACATGGCATTGTTCTGTAGCTTAGTGTGTCGCATAATAATAATCCCTCCAAAACAAAAAACTATAATAAATTGGTCATTTTCAATCCACGACTGTTTGTGGGACACTTGGCTGACGCGTTTCGCCCACAAATATACAGTCAATTCACTTTACAGCATATTCTGTGAAGCGCTTTGAGATGTCGAGAAGACGTGAAAAGCGCTATATCAAATGCAAGGATTATTATTATCTGTGTCTAAAGGGGTAATGTCGACATTGGAACAGTACGCTATTTTTCAAATAAATGTTTTGCCAAAAGATACAGTCCTATCCTCTACAGAACCAGGAATGGAGGAATGCTGCTATTACCAAAGCCTTCAAAGGGATCACATGCAGCAAGACTGATGGGCTCACAAGGCTACATTACTAAGAAGATTCAGCAGGCATTTTTGTTCTTCTCAGTTACATGCCTTTCTCATGATCCAAGTTTCAAGCTTGTCACTTTAATGCACCACTGTTTGTGGGAAGCACTCACCTTTCCTCATCTTTTTCTGGAGTCCATAGTCAGCTATCATCAGATCACCAAACTGAGGGGGCTCCACCAGCTCAAACAGAAGGTCATCTGGGTATGTATCTACATCACTGACTGCGAGCTGGCTCAAACCTGGAACAGAAACAAAGCAACGCTCCTTTACATAATGTCAGCATTTAATTCAAGGAAGGCACGTGAGGAATTTTACTCTGCACAGCTTAAATGAGTGTCATCTTATTCATAATATATAATGAAATAAATACTATTCCTGGAATTCAAATCACATGAATTGATCAACAACACTCATTGGGGTCACCTCAACTCTCCCATCCCGTTCACCTTTGTGAATTGCTCCACCTGCCCCACGTTATCGAACAAAAGAGCACTACACAAATGCAAGTTGTTGGGGTCTCATTTGTGCGTTGGGTTAGCAACCCATGTTCAAAACATGGGAAGAGTTAACCATGTGCATATGCATGTATACATGTATATGGAGGGTGTTTTTTGTAATGAACTTCCTTCTTTATACGTGTGCAGTTAAACCAACCCACAAAGACATCACTGAAAAATATAGTGCCACATAAATCCTCCATTCTAAATTCCATTTACGGACAGAGTATAAAGAATATCAGACGATGTATGTTGTTCTTTGTGACTGGGCTTTCTGTCATCGTTCCCCCCCATCTTTCCCCTCTTTGGCTCCCACCCCCCCAGCTCAGGTGGCCAGCCCGCAGTGTGAAGCACTTTGAGATATCTCCCAAGATGAAGGGTACTGTATAATTGTATTGTATCTACAACAATATAAAATTCTTGGATTGAGGTGATTGCACTAATCTATACCATCTTGTGTTTTATAATATCTATTCTATTGCACATTAATGCACATTTTCCTATGAATAGGTGCTTGAGTTGGATGTTCTTTATTATTTTTAGCAAATTAATTTAATGTGTTCAGTTTTTTTTTCTAATTTTCCCCATTGCCATACGCTTTTCTGCTCCTGCTCTGGCCCCCCTCTTGCAGGATCAAGTTTCACACATGCTGGTTTCCTTTTGATACCCACTCAATAAGTCATTGCTCATGTGTGAGCTTTCGCAGTGAGAATCAGCAGTCCAATTGATTGTATGGGGACGTTGATCTGAGCCTGACCTCTCCCCACCTGGCTGCCACACATGCACAAACAGTAGACAGTGCTTTCTTTAGACGAACTGGGAGCAGGAGCCTAGGTGGCTTTCATCTCTTCTCTCAGAAACACTGGGAAGATTTTGACCAATTTAGCCTTTCCAGGATGAGGCCTTTATATATAGCACTCCTCACGCAGGGTAGCATCACCTTATTCACCGTGAGAGCCTGCCTGCACTTGGATACTGAAGATTTGAAATACGAACTCAAAACTAAGGGCAATTTAATATCATGGCTTACCGACAGCAGCACTTCCTCCCTGGCTGACCTTTATGAAAGGATGTGCTTCTTGGAAAACAGGAGGTTGCTGATTTGTGGACAGCAGATGAATGGTGAACTCCATTTCCGGTGAAGCATGTTCACCATCAGAGACTGAGAAGGTCAAAACAAAATCACTTTCAGGTACCCAGCTGAAACTTGCAGCCACATTCTTAATTTAACAAAAGTAAAATAAGCACAAAACAGTTACAGGAATTAATAACCCTCACCATACACACTCTCTCCTGAAATACATCAGTAAGATATGTCAGTATTATGATGGCACGCGCATGTTAATTATGTCATTGTATCTGTATGATAAAGTTTCAATATGATATGTTCGTTCTGTATGACAGTGATCTAATGCTGAATTTAAATTAGAATATTTGGTAAAAGTGCTACAAAAAAGATGTTTTGCATTGTTTCTCCATTTGTGAAAGGGCTCTTCACAGTTCTGTCGTACAACAGAGGCAGTAGCTCATCAGAATCATGTTGGGAGGGGTTATTGTATATTTGCCCAGGTAATAGGGCATATTGATCCATAAAAATAATGATCTTTGGGTCTGTCTTAGAAATATAAACCATAAAGTGAATTCAATGGCAAGCTAAGCAGTACCCTCAGGTGCAAAAGTCTTGGCTCTTGACAATATGGGCCTAATATTCTCTAAAATTGGGTAAGGAGGGTAGGAACTCTCCAGGGAACGTTGCAAACATAACTGGAACTTTCAGTCTGGTTTGGACACTCATAAGCATTATGATGGGTTTTGGTCTGTGTCAGACACCGTCTGACCAACAACAAAACAATAAAAATGCTGAAAAAAAGATTGCTATGTGTTCAGTGTCAAATAGACCCAAATGTTACTAAATTTGGTGGAATAAGTTGGAATTGAATGATAGGGAACAGGTTCTTGCTCACCAGCATCTGTTCATGTGGGTCTTGACATCACTGGACCACCCTGCTGAGGTGCGGGGGAGACGAGGGGATGACGGACAAATAAACACAGATTAGGAGGAAGACCCTTCATCCTTCCAGCTGCCAAGGCTTATGACAACCACTGGGAGAGGTCTGAGTGCAGGCAAAATGCCCCATCTCATTGTCTGGAATAGACACTTTGCCACAGGGTGGGGAGGGAGAAGGGATTTAAAGAGGCAGAGCAATCAGCCATTTACAGCAGGATATTTTCTGTTTATGATAAAGTGTAGCTTTTCTCATAGAAATCTGGTGATGATATTCTTAATATCCATGTCTGAGAATATATATGCAGAACATTTAAAATATTGTACTAATAATGCAAATGGATAGTTCACAAATATTTCAATTGAACAGTAAATTTATGGAACAGATGATATTGAAACAAAGAAACACCACATAAAATATTTGCGATATTCATGCTCCCCTGCAGATCCGAATATAAAACCCTTATTTATGTAATCATGCAAAGATGTTAACAGAACCGAGGCGAGGTTGTGTGCTTGTACATCGGCTCCTTTTGCAGTGTAGAGTGAACACTCCCTGGTTAATGCTGAGAGGATTAAAAGGATGTTAACTGCAGACTTTCTTTTGTTTACCGGTGAATGGACCTTTTTCAAAAGATTTAATTTCTCAGGTTGCAAGGTCATAATTCTTTATTTGCTTCGGAGTAGGACCACAAACCTTTTTTGCATTTTACTATAAAAAAAGTATTGATAACAAAACTTGTATTTAAGGGGTCAGGTAACAGGAGACATGCATTAGTGTGGATAAATGTCACTCCATGAAAGCCTGGCGTGTTCTAATGTCTATTCCTACATGTGGCAGGAACATCAGGGCTCAATTACACCAAGTTCACAAGGTCAGAGTCAAAAACTTGTGGTAGATAAGTATGTGGCGGATATTAGTCAATGCACTTCAGTCAATTTGAGGAACGTTTATCCTCAAGTTAGAACTATATACCTGTGAAAAGGAAGTTCACCGACTCGGGCAGACCTAGGGGAATAAAACCAGGCTCAAATTACAGAGTTTACATGTGCCCCCTGTGAGAAATGGAACAAACAAATGAGCTTGCCACCACAAAAAAACGTCCCTCAAACACTTATTTAAAGTCCTGCATGCTACAAATGGAACTGTAAACCTTGTACAGCGCAGGGTGAGAACAGCTTGCCTCGTAAGAATCTCAAGGCTAAAAATTTGCGGTGTCCGTCACTGCTAAAGTTTGGCCTCAGTGTCCCCGTCACAACATAACAGGCATGTAGGGGGCAAGATCCAGTAAATTATATATTGATATGAAAATCATATAATGTTTAATTAGTGTTAAAAGTCCTGTAATTCAAAATACTAAAGTTAACACTAATGTTCTTCCTTCCTGTGGAGATAATGAGTAGTTGTATTTCCCTCCTGGTATTTGGTAGCTACAGTTTCAGATCAGTGCGCTGTATGAAATTTGAACAGCACACTTCTCATGACAATCATTTTAAAGTTTCACTCTTTTTTTTCTACATACGGAGCTTTCTATCCCAAGGATGATGAAACAATCATGGAATAAATGGGTAGGGGGGAAGAGGAACAAATCCTATTAATTCAGTATATCTCTTACCAATGAAGGAGAACTTGAATAGGCCTTGCAAGTTGGGAGAAGCTGCCGGTGGACGGTACAGGATCATTCCGTTGTTAACGTCAGCCTGAGTAAATAACGTGACTGGGAAGAAAGGCGCCTCCGAGTGTTCAAGAGCACCTGAAATAAAGTGACAACACGATTTTACAAGAAGAGCAGAAAGACAACTGAATTGGCAAGCACTATCATTTTAACATGAATTTCCTTTTTTGTTGTGAAAACTGTATTGAAGTTAATTATTAGGGCACAGGACAAAATGTGTGAAATTATTAATTTGTCGTCAAAATTCAGATATTTGAGACTATAAATGAATAATTTCGTCCACATCAACATCAAACTATAAGACCCGTAGTATCTCACTGAAAAAGAATTCTCGATTTTCCTGGTTACCTCTGTATAGAATAATTAAGACAGTAAATCCGGAGTTTATGTAGGACCATAAACTGTGAGAGATAAAACTCAACTATCTTACAAACAGGGATTATGTTACAGCCATAAATGTCTGCTGAGTTATACATAGTTATTCACGGGATAGAGATGTAAAGACTATGGGTGATATAACAGCAACTTGCATTTATATAGCGGTCTTCACACGGGTAGAGTCCCGAACCTTTATCTGCAACCTATAGCTGTCAAACACTGGTATCTGTAAATTGTTCAGTGACTTGCTACACTTGAAGATTCACCCCTCCAATGACATGACTAGAAATGTTATACGTTTTAAAGAAAGGCACTAAAACGTGTAATTATTTTATCACATATTATTTTATTAAAACTGGTTCAGCTACTGTTCACTGGTACAGTAAACTCTTGATAACTCGTCACTCCGAGGAAAACAACAACAAAATAGGGGCTCAGTGATGAGTTATCCAGAGTGGCGAGTTGGGCATATAATAATAATAATCCTTGCATTTGATATAGCGTTTTTCACATCGAGAGGACGTCCCAAAGCGCTTCACAGAACACATTGTAAAGTGAATTGACTGTATATTTGTGGGCGAACACGGCAGCCAATTGCGCACAGCAAAGTCCCACAAACAGTCGTAGATTGAAAATGAACAATTTTTACTATTGTTTTTGGTTTTGGAGGGATTATTATTAGGGTGTGGAGTAAGGAAACTTGCCCAAGGTTTCGCCCTGCCTGGAATTGAACTCAGGTCTCTCACTTGCAAAGCGAGTGCTCTAACCACTAAGCTACAGGACTCCACAATGTATATGTATCAATACATCAATAAATGTGGCCAAGACATTGATAAAATGATGTATTAAGTGGCAGTGATACGTTAAGCCAGTGCTGAGTTATTAGGAGTTTATCGTACTATGAAGAATCAGTTTGAGAAATATTTTTAAAAATAGGAGCTCAGCTCTTCCCAGATGTAATTGTTAATACACTGTATTGTTTCCCCAGTTAATTTGCGCAGAACGTTGTCTGACAAATAGCCATGAAATTAATGACTCATTTTATTTTGGGTGATTGGTGACCAGGACACCGAGAGTAACTCCCCTCTCTTTTCAAACAGTACCAGGGGACATCTTTTGTGTCCACCTGAGCAGACAGGTGGGTCCTTGGTTTCACGTCCCATCTGAAGGACAGCTTGGCTGGCAGCTGGACACGGGTTAAAAGAGCAAGTCAGCAGCAGAAAACAAAACCCTCTTTCATTCCCAAAACTCATCTATGCTGTGAAACCTTCAATAACTTTTACAATCAATGGATCTGACAGAAACATTTTATAAAACTGGTCTGGATCCCTAAACCCTACCTGTAAACTCAGGAAAAATGTATTTGACATAAATATGAGCATCGATACTTTAAAATGCAGCATTCTTTTCTCTTTTTGCCAGTTTTCACCCACAAATACACAGTCACTACACTTCACAGTAAAACCCTTTGTTTTGACAACATGGTAAGGCACTATATCAAATGCACATGTTATTTATTTATTATTTTCTCTTTTGTTGACCACCATACATACGTACAAAAGAAGCTAACAATCTTATATCAATACTTGCCATGTTCTGGGGCCAGTGGTGCAGTGATGTTGTAGATTAGATCTTGGCTGGGAGTATGTCTGTCTAGAAATGACAGTTGGGTAGCCTGGATTACAGTAACTCGATCTTCAAGTGCCTAGTAAAAGAAAAGTATAATTTCATCTAAAAATACTGCACGGAAACAAACATTGGGGTTCAAAATGTGGCATTTGCTTCCTTAATTGTCTTAATTGTCTGAGCGGGTGTGGAGACTGTAGCCCTGCTACTTTTATCTCTTCATCAGGGTTTTTATAATTTAGGAACCCAGTTACATTAGAATACATTAGAATATACAGCACAGAAACAGGCCTATCGGCCCAACTGGTCTATGCCCGGACATCTTTAATGTCCACCTGAGCAGACAGGTGGGGCCTTAGTTTAACAGTTGTTAGTTGATTGTTAGATTGCTTTTCCGGGTATAATAATGCATTCAAAAGAATAATAAAAACTAGATATTAATTTGGCCACTCAATCCACGACACTGCTGTGCACAATTGGCTGCGGTGTTTTGCTCACAAAATGCAAGGATTATTATTATTGTATTAATTTGGTGCATAGCAATTCGGAGTCACAGACAGCAGCTCCTTCTGGCACCATTCTGATCTGTTGGTGTTCCACTGCAACTAGATTTACTTGGAACAGAATTCCTGCAACACTTGGAATCCTTAATTAGCACGATCCGTGATCCTTTGAGCTTTCTGTATTGTAAAAATACAATCAGGTATCCCATTGGCAGTCAAAAGATCTGTGAGCTGGAAGTCCAGCAGAAGACCCAATTTTTAGGATGTCACCATTGCGAATAGAGTGGATGGTGATAGTGAGGGGGAGAGAGAAAGGTGATCAGTCAATGTGCATATGTGATTTCTGCTGCATAAATACTAAATAAACCCAGTTGGTGTTTAGACCAAGGACAGAAAAATACAAGGTTATTCTTCTCTGTCCGTAGAATATTGTCACTGTCAAAGGCTGGTACATTTACTGACAAGGCAGAATCACCCCTACATCTTTAATTTACAAAGTTAAAATGCCATAAATCAATAAACAAAATGTTAAAAAAACACTTCTATTGCCAACATATGCAGCAACCGGATTGCCCGCTATATTTTACAGCACTTATAAAATACCCACACGTTCACCGCTTCTTATCTAATGTTCAGCTGTGTGCAGCCAGCAGGAAATTCGGATTGCAAGCAATGCCGATTTGCAAGATTGCCCTGAATACAGATGTGGTTTTATGGCTACATCATGGTTTTAATTGACTCACAGAGGTTAAGAATTTATCAAAGGGATGACAGTTGGAATACTAATTTTGTGCAGAAAAGATCAAATACAAGCAATTAAAACAGACAACTAACATTGCTTTGAGATGAAAACAATTATGTATGGGGAACCAATAGTTACATGCTGATCATCACAACATTTGAATGATTCAATGATGAAATCAACCACAATAGTTTGTTTTTAAATCCTTCACACAGGATAGCGTCTCACAGCTTACCCTCTGAGTCCTCACCCGCAGAAACCCTACCCTGACAGCTCTCTAAAATCTCTCTGCTTTGTGCTCCCCCTCTGTTTTCTAAACTCAATTAAAAACAGATCTCTTTGATCGTTCCTTAGTTAAACCCTCAAATTCCCCTCCTTTCCTGTCTGTTTGGTGATCTTCATCATCTTCTTGAAGAACTTTGAAATGTTCATCCTTTGTTCAAGGTGCAACCTAGGAAACTGTAAGTTTTAACACCTTGATTTTTGTTATTATATATGTTAAAGTATAAAGTTCACATCACTCCTGACGTGGGTGAGATCTTTATGCTGTTATTTAGTAAACCATATTGAAAGAGAGCAGCTTAAAACATCAAAAATAACGGAAAACATTAAGATCTAGAACCTCATGCAGAGATCTAACTTCATTTTACTTGGAAAAACACACCAGATGTGGACCAAATAATGAGGCAATTCTTACTGTGATTTGTAGAGGGGTAATAATCCCTGGAGCCAGCTGTGGGGCCTCTTCGTTCTCCTGTAAAATTCCAATTTGAAATACATGGCTCTCAGTTCCACTGTATGTTCTGGGATCATTTGTAACCTGCAAAAGCCATGAGAAAAAAATCCTTTCTTACAGTGGTTTATCACATAGCATTTTGACAAGTTCACATCAAAGGGTTATTTTTACACACACACAATTGCTGGGTCGTTGAAACGTTAACTGAATGCACATTTCAGTGAAAAGAAAATCAGGGTCCATTAATATGGAGCTGTAATAGAGTAAATGTGAGGCCACAAACGTAATTCATTATTTAACTTGAAGTTATTAGTGCTCCAAGATACTACCGTGTGAAGGACACTATATAAATGCTTGTATCAGAACCGAGACCGTTAGAAGAGAGGTCAGGTAGTACTTTTTCATACAGAGGGTAGTGATGATGTGGAATGCTCTGCCCCAGAAAGCTGTAAACGAGGAATCAAAAGGAATGTTTAGAAATCAGATAGACAGTACTTGGTTAGGAATATTCATCTAATTCAGCTAATAAATTGGTGGAAACGCTTGATGGGTTGAATGGCTACCTCTTGTTCTCCCTTTCCTATATTCCTGGATGGGTTCCCTTGTCCACGTACTGTCTAGATCCCGAGATGCATTTATTCAGCGGAAGTTTTATTTGAACTTGTTCTTGCACATTAATGATTCATCTGGTCACAAACTATAATGCAACCATGGAGGCTGAGGTTTGATTGACTGGGAAACCAGAATCCAAAACTTACTCTCAGCCATCAATTGTATTTGCAAAGAAAAAAGTACTCTCACTTCTAAAACAGATAGACAGATAGAAGTAGCTAAAATAATAATCCCTCCAAAAAACCAAAAACAATAATTAAATTGGTCATTTTCAATCTACGACTGTTTGTGGGACATTGCTGTGCGCAATTGGCTGCCGCGTTCGCCCACAAAATATACAGTCAATTCACTTTACAGTATAGAAGTACGCTAAAAAGGAATTGATTATTATTATAGAAGTAGCTAAAAGAATTTTAGAAAAAGGTTAGGATGAGAAAGAATGCAAAAAGGCTCGGAGCAAGAAAAGGTCACTGGATCCACCAACCATTCCTTCCACTGACCACGCAAAACTTTCCCACCATAACTCTACTCACTCTCTCAATCTTCTGGAAGAAAATATTGACTAGAAAACATGCTTCATATAAATATAAATCAAGGAACTTCAGATAGTTGCATGTAGCTATTTCTACAAGGTCCTGAAATCAGTACTGACGCATCCTCCAGTACAGCCTAAAAAAGGTGAGGTTGATTCATTTTACTGGAATTAAATAGCTTATCCATATCCAAGTCTCGGCTGTAAAGAGAGGTAAGGCAGAGGAAAGTATGTTGCTTAGGAGACTGTTCCACAGGGACCTTTCTGTAAAGCAATAAACATTTCATGGAGCTTTTGCACCTGGCAAACATTTGGTGGTTGCAACAGCTGGACTTGTATTTCATCTTTAGTACAAAGCAAGCACATCTTTAAATAAAAATAGTTAATCAAACAGCCCTCGCCATTTCCTCTAGTTACTGAGTTTCCCATTTATCTTTATAAAGCACTTTAAGTGGGTTTCCCAATGACTCAGGTGAGTTTATTCAGTAAATCACCTAGATTGATAACGGTCTCAGGCTCAATCGCCAGGATGTGCTGTGGAACTCGGAGGGGTGATGATAGAGGGTGCTTTGACTGGGCTTTACACTCCGTGGGAGAAAGGGAGGGAAAGGAACCAGGGATCCTGCATATGGCTGTCACTCAGAGACCCCTTCACCCCAGTTGAAGGCTAAATATCTGATTGTTGAATATCGGCAGTCTTGGTCTTGATGATAATGCTCCTTGTGGTCAAAAAAACACCAACACTTACTGTCAAGGCTCATGTCCTGTATAGTCACTTGGGCAAGACATCAGGGAGTGCATGATGCCCTCAGAACCATACCTCAGGAAAAGGTCAAATAAGTCGAAAACATTCAGGAGAGAAGAAAATAGATGCTACTAAACAAATTTACATTTATACGATGTCTTTCACATCGGGAAAACTTCCCATGGTGCTTCATAGTTAGAGAAAGATTTGTGAAGAAAAGAAAATGAATCACTTAAAACTTGATGTTTTCCCCTCCCCACCTCCTCCTGGCGCCCACCACCCCTTTCCCACTCCACCCCCCTCCCCCCCTCACTGATCGGGTAGCCATCCAGCACTGTGAAGTGTTTGGAGAGCTCGTCCTGATATGAAGACACTATATAAATGTAAATTGTACTATAATTGTTTCCAAGATGGAAGCAGATTGGTGAGGGAGAATCAATAAGAAAAATATTTCTTACAATTTAATTGTTGTTTTGACAGCGGATTCCAGAAAAGATTTAAAATACCTTTCCAAATGTTGTACTTCTGCTGGCTCAAAGTGGGTTGCAAATTTTTAACAGTGTAATAAGTTTGATATTTTTGGTGCTAACCCTATTCCTTTTTAGGGATGAGGGGACCTATTCAACAGCAACACTGGCAGTATTGTACCTGAAAGTTGAATGAGTCCTTCGTAGAGATTGTCCCTGAGTGCCTGTACCACACAATACCGTCATCAATGTCCTGCTGAGTGAAAGAGGTGGTCACAGTAGCTATCCTCCCATCTGGAAGCCTTTGCCACCCATCTGCCGGACCATCAGCTGGCATCGGCACCAATAGGACCATATCACCTGTTGACAGCAAGTGTTAGTGGTGAATCTCAATGCTACCAGTTGTACAATTAGTTCCCCTGGAGATAAACAACATCAAATTAAAATTGAGTTGGATATGCAAATTCAACATTAATTGTCATAGTAGAACCACGGACACAGGTGGAGACCATTCAGCCCATCCTGTCAGTGCTGGTTCTAAAAAACAACTTTATCCCATTTTCTTGCCTTTACATTTCAGATATTTATCTGATTCCCTCTTAAAAGCGGATATGGATTCTGCCTTAACCACCATTCTAGTTTATACATTCAACATCTCAACAATTTTCTGTTTAAAACATTTATTTTCCTAACTTCTCCCTTTGTGTTTCCAGTAGCACAGGAAAACTTGCATTAGTCTTCTCGTTATAATTGTATAATCACCTAAGTCATACATTCACCCAAGTCCTAGTAAATCTGCTCCCCTATCCTCCATTATTCCTGCACTTACCGGTTGCATTGAACAGTCTCCCAAATAAAATTAAATCACTCACTCCGTGGCTCCAAGGCTGTTTGTGGCACATTGCTGTGAGTAATTGGATGTGTTTCACCCACAAAATACACAGTCAAAACACTTTACAGTATATCCTGTGAAGTGCTTTGAGACATCTCGACGATGTGATAAGGCGCTATATCAAATGTAAGGATTATTATTAACATTAACGGTTACCTACCAAATCTAGGATTTTCTTTTGCATGAGTTAGGGTGAAGATGATCTCTGAATCACTAACGTCTTTGTCCACTGCCCTCAGCAGTTTGTTGTTGATCTGCAGTAATCCCCTCTCAGGGACCCATCCCGGTGAGTTAGTCACTACATGTGGCCCTTTATCTTTCTGCTGGAAAATGAAATACAACAAAAAGCAATAAAATCCAGGGAACTGGGTGCTAAGTGGGTATCATACAGTTGTTTCACATCTGGGATTCAACTCTTCTTCTGTCACCTTGTGGCTACAAAACTCCTCGATGAAATGAGTTTGGACCATGTCAACTCAGTTCTGGTGGTGTCTTCTGTGTTCCACCATTGGCGGCCGTGCTTTCACCCTCTAAACCTGAACCTCTGGAATTCCCTGCCTCAATCTCTTTACCTATCTTCAGATCACATCTGAAGACTTTCCTCTAGGACAGTGCCTGCCGAGAGTCATCTCCTTCTGGCTCAGCATCAAACTCCACCATTGAGCAACGCCACCCATGGAGAGGGACGCTAAATTAATGCAAATTACTGTTGCATTGCCACAGCACCAAAAGGGACGCAATTCCACCTGGGTACAGAGTTACTCTTGATAGCATTTCAGACCATCCAAAAGTTAGCAAATTGTTGAATTCAGTCTTATCTTTAAATTGTGTTTATCTGTAGCTCTTAAAAAATACTTACAGTAAATTAGCTTCAAAGTTCAGGCTGTATTTAAGAATTTACCAAATTCTTAAGGTTCTGAAATGGAATTTCTCCCCAATAATTTTCCCAACTTCCATCACAATAGTACTAAATTACCCAGACTGATTGCAATAGTAAAATAGTAATTCTTAAAAATAATAGTAATTAGCATAAATCATGTAAACTTCAAATGTTGAGAAGTGATTCACAAGGGATTTCTGTAAAGTGTAGTGACGGTGCATTTGTATGGGAACATGACAACCAAATTGCACACAACGGTGTCCTACAACCCAGTCAATCAGAATAATAAAGGGATTCTTTATTGAGGAATCCCATCAGTTTGCCAGCACTCTGCTCCAAAGTAGAAGTGAATCAGAGCAGAGTTCCTGTGGCTGGTATTCCCTTTACTTTGGACTGTCATCCTAAAACCAGCATTTCAAAAGTGGTGAAATGTTTTGAACTACAGATAAATATACAGAGAAATCAAAAAGTTAAGGAAAATCCTGAGGCACCCAAAGATCCTTTACAGAGTGAGTTAGCTGAATGACTGACCCCTCTCACTGTGAGCACAGGGGGGCAGTGTACACATCCTTTTCTTGCATTCCAACAGTTTGTTGCAGTCAAAAACATTCAGCACATTTAGCAGAAGAATAAAAGAAATGCTGTCGGTCGTGACTGAACTTTAATTTCTGAATGGAAAAATTAACCTCTTCTTTTTGGGGGCATGATCGGAAGATCAAAGTCTGTGGCTGGAATGGGAAGGGACCCTGAACGAACATCAGTCGTTTGAAATTCAGAGATTAGAGTGAAGACTGCAAATAAGAAACGCCTGCGTTATTCATAAGCTTCCAGGAACACAGTTGTGATGAATAAAATTTATTTTGTTCAAACAGCGTACGAAGGACAAAATCAAAGAGCTGGCATATCAGTAGCAGAGGCTTATGTTGCATCTGGTCTTTGCTGAACACGGCAGTGCTAGGCTTTACAAATCAACCTCATAACCTCCTATATCTGGCTTGCGCCCTCTCTCTATCTGTCTTCAAGTCCTGCCTTAAAAATGACCTCTTCAACTGTACCTATGGTCACCCTCTGCTTCTCCCTTCAACCCTGCTCAGTATTTGTTCCCGCCACTGTAAATCGCTGCAAGACATTATTCTACGTGAAGGCCGCTATGTAAATGCAAGTTGTTGTTGTTGCTGGGGCAGTTTATTTCAATCTGTTTTTCCACACTGAAGAATGCCCCAGCTTTCAGAGAGGGGGAAACAATCTATCACTCTTAAATCATTAGAAAATCTAGCAAGTAATCCACATAATCACCAGGAGACCCTTCACTGTAGGAAATGAATGTTCTGGTCGATTTTTTGTGCTAAAAGATCCGCAAACTAATTGTGTGCTACATTGAGCTGAACTCTTTGGTAATTGTGCCAATCACTTTGCAAAATGAACTAAATTGAAACATTGCAAGCACAAACAATTGTGGCTTAAATTGGAAGATGGAAATGATTACAAGAAAGGGTTTGGTTGCAAAGGACAAACATCATTAAAGTACCATGTTAGTCAAATAGGCAAATGTGTGCACAAGGCTTTAGAATTAAACAAGTAAGCAAGTTTGCCAAACAAATTTGGAGGCCACACTGATAAGGTGCAGCTATTTATGTATTACAGTTTTCCCTCTGCAGTGCTCTTCTCCCATGACTTGCAGTAGATTGTGCACTGTGAAAACGCTGCCCTTTAGAATGACAGAGGTAGACCACAAAGCATTGATTGAACATCTACAAGCTTGCACATACACAACTAAACAGGCAGTGGGGAGATATTCCACGTCGGTCTATATTTACTCAATTTATATAACATTTCAGAGCGTCCAGAATTTGGCAACTTCTTCTAAGAAACTACAGATAATCAACTTCAAAGTTAAGATTGAATTGAACAACTTGCCAAATTCTGGGTGTTCTAAAATGCTACATAGAGTAAATCTAGACCCGGGGGAATTTTTTTATTAATATATCCGTGTTTACCGCATCAAAGCAAGGGATCGTAACTCTGGCCAATGAAGCACTGCATAACCAGTGATGAAATCATCTACACTCCGACCAAGTACAGGCCTTGTTTAGAAACCTGCTCCTCCATCTGTCCATCTATCTTCAAAGTATTTCTAAGTGACATTTCCAAATTTGTCTCCACTTTTAAAACCTGCCTTAATCATGCCTCTTCGACTACGTTTTCAACCATCTTTCCCCTCCCCTTCTCACCTACTGTTTTTTCCCCCAGCTCAAACTTCCAGTCATTTGTACGAAATACTTTGAGACGTCATCCCGTTGTGAAAGGTGCTACACAAGTATGTATTGCTATTTAGTCCTGAATGCTGATAATTCTGTAGTGTGGGCTTTCATCCATTGAAAGCACAGCAATATAGTTTCAATCATAAAATACACAAATTTTATTATTAATAATAATTTATATTAATCCATAAATTATTATGTAATTATTATGTAATAAAACACAAGTGATTTTTTTTCTTATGTTTCACAAGAGAGGTTCAGATGAAGAAGTCTCTTTTGGCCAATTTAATTTAATCGTTCCATAATATCAATACCACCATCCTCTCAGAAGCATTTTCTTAAACGAGTCCAGTGTTCTACCCTCAATCACCCTCATTAGTAATCCATTCCAGTTGTTAATTACACTCTCTGTGAAAAAAAATCTTCCTTGTTTCTGTCCTGAAATTGGTATTTGCAACCCTGAACCTTTGGCCTCTTATTTTTTTGCTTTCAATCCCATTCAAAATCAATTAGAATTTTATACACCTCTATAACAAACCCTCTAAGATGTCTCTTTTCAAGGCTGAAAAGCTTTAGTTTATCTAATCACTGCTCACTGCTCATTCCTCCAACACTAGGAATCCTTCACGCTCTCCTCTCCAGGACCCGGGCACAACCCTTATGTCACAACAACCAGAAATGAATGGAATACTCCAGTCCAGTCTGACCAGAGAGAGCACTGTACGGTTTGAGCATAGCTTCTCGGGTTCAGAATTCAACTGATTTCATCAACAATGCAACACAAACCCAGTTACCACAATTCTTGCTAAAGGTAGATTGAATTCACTTATAATGAGGTTGGGGGCAGATGTGAATTTTCTTACTTGAAAATCTAAATTGTGCCAACCAAAGCCTATCATTGTGAAAAAAATGCATTGTCTGTTGTTTTTTTAAGGGTAGAAAATTATCAGGAAGAAGAACAAATGGGAGCTACCCAAGGCATGACTGAAATATAGCATACTGCTCCACCACAGCTCACACCCTACATCTGTAGCTGTAAAATGATCAGGTCAAAATGCACTAAACCTGACAGGATCCCTGTGAAGTGCTTTGAGGTGTCTCAATATAGGGGCGATATTGAATGCAAATATTACTATTATAATACTGCTCCAGGTGCAATCTCTGAGGTACCCTGGTTGAATTCATTTCAAATCGGAGAAAAAAGGAGGAAAAAGGACGCCCCACATAATGAACAAGTGTTTTTGTTGAGCAGATGTGTCTGGTCAATCAGAGTTCTCTTTATCTTAGGTAGGAATGTATTGGTTTAATTCTGGAACAGCAATTATTGTATTCTGGCCTCAGTTCCTATGTAAATGTTGTTCCCTGTTTGTGTGCAAACTCAACCTTCTGCTCTAAATTCCTTTTGGCAAGGTCTACCAAAACAATAACTTGCAACAACAACATAGTGCCC
The DNA here is from genome assembly GCF_018977255.1 of Callorhinchus milii. Classification (NCBI taxonomy): domain Eukaryota; kingdom Metazoa; phylum Chordata; class Chondrichthyes; order Chimaeriformes; family Callorhinchidae; genus Callorhinchus; species Callorhinchus milii. Next base: position 35,017,962 of record NW_024704742.1, on the reverse strand, counting down.
TTCACACCGGGTCGAGTCTCGGAGCGCTTAAACCCTGGGTATGTTCCCCTGCCTTACGTAGCAATCAAACAGAGGATCATAAGTTCACATAGAATTAAAGCATGGAGCCATGCCTAACTGGACCATGCCTTATTTACACTCCCACACGATCCTCCACCCAAATGTGTGGCAGTACTTGTGAGGTTCTTCTGTAGTCTTGATGAAGCCGGGCTTATATTTAAAAATGTAGCCTGGAGCAGTAGTTTAATGGAACACATGTGATTCTGTTTCCTGCAAATTTCTGTCAGCACTTCCACATTGAAGATCATTCAGTTCAGCTACAGAGTGCTACTTTATTATCAAAACGCTCCATTTTTAAATACCACTGTATAAAAATACCCACAAATGTGTATTAAAGACAGGCAGGTAGCTAAAACCACTCCCAGAGAGAAAACAAGTCATCAACTCTGAATAAAATTTCATTTATTTTCTGATGGCCACGATGACATTCACAAGGTAAAACTGCTGTTGTGAAGAGTTTGCTGAGAGACTCAATAAATGATAAAAGGGATGTGTTTTGCTGAGTAAACTGTCAGCTACCTAATGATTAAAATATGCACTGGAATAAAACACTACTGTATTCACAAAGAACATGCCAGCTAAATACCACACTTAGTAACTGGTAGTTGAGACATCATGCTGAATTTAATAATAATAATCCTTGCATTTGATACAGCGCTTTTCACGTCAGGAGGACGTCCCAAAGCGCTTCACAGAGCACACTCTAAAGTGAATTGACTGTATATTTGTGGGCGAACGCGGCAGCCAATTGCGCACAGCAATGTCCCACAAACAGTTGTAGATTGAAAATGACCAATTTATTATTGTTTTTGGTTTTGGAGGGATTATTATTAGGCGTGTGGAGTAAGGAAACTTGCCCAAGGTTTCACCCTCTGCCTGGAATTGAACTCAGGTCTCTCACTTGCAAAGCGAGTGCTCTAACCACTGAGCTACAGGACTCCATTAGATGCTATATCAAATGCAAACGACCTACCATTTTTCGCTATAAGTTGTCTCCATCTCTGGAGACAAACTCTTTATACAAAAGCAGCCTGGCACACTGATTACAGAGTGTCATTTTAGTATTTATTTAAAGACTTCAAGTATTAAGTGACCCAGTGATGCTGAATATTGGTGAACTAATGCACAGAGGTATAGCGGTCTATTAAAAACTCATTACTAACCCTAGCTATCTTCTGGTTCATGATTATAATTAGAAATGCAAAGCTTGTTACCCATGAGCAGTGCTAGAACTAATACAGTGGTTCGGGTAACTTTTACTCCACATCTCTAAGATCCCAGTTTTGACAACTTTCTAACTGAGACACTGAGCAAGGGAATTCTTTTCAACTTAGAGAACAGGAATACTGGAGGTCAAGTTAATGCCACTTTCAGAGTGTGGTTCTGTAGGCTTGAAGTGCGATGATAAACAGCAGTTCCGTGGCATTCGAGCCTCTGCCCTTCAAGAGGGCATTGGTGACACAATAATATTGCACACACTCACAAACGTGTAACGTCATCACATATGCATAGTGATTCTGTCGGGTCGTGGCGATGCTGACCCTATTCATTTCACATTGGGATCTCCTCTGTGTGGAGGCCACAGGAGCTCGAACTCGAAAACAACCCTCAAATTTAGCTCTGGGATGACCAGTGAGTTTTTGCTATAAGTTGCCTCCATTTCTGGAGACAAACTCTTTATATATAAGCAGTCGGGCACACCGATTACAGAGTGTCATTAGCACAGACTTAGGAGCATATTTCTTGCCCATTGTTTTAAACCTAGGTGGATGGGATGAAAAACATTATAAAAAGGGGTTGGAGTTTTAAAACAGTTTAATAGGGAGAGCTTAATTTATTTTAAAACCCAGGTGTGCACAATAATGCAAGGAAAGATTTTTCGTGTTTGCACACATGTGTGAGGCTAACAGCAAGAGGGCCCAGTGACTATCTTATATTGTTGTGTTATTTCTCTCAAAAGAATATTTGGAGAGTTGAACTGGAGAGTTGAAATTCCGGTCAGCATTATGCTTTGTGCTTTGGGTGATGTGTAATTGTAAGGGGAAAATCCCCATTAGAAACCAACATGGTAAAGGCACGACATGTATCGCCAGCTGGAATTTCAGCCACGGGTCCTCTGTCACATACACACCATCCCAGAGAGGAAGAACAGGCAAGCCCTGGGGGAGGATAGTGCAGCTTGGATATTTTTCCAGTTTAGTCACTGTCCCTTCAGTTTTCAGTTGCCTCTTCCCCACAATATACGGCTGAGATCAACTGAAAAACACCATTACCAACAGCTATTGGTGACTCTCTCTCACTCAGTACAGCAGACTGTCCAATTACAATTAAACAGGCACCAGCTGACTCGTAGAAGATTTTACTTGAACAAAGTCTAGACAGACATCTTTTCAGATTATAAACTCAATATCAGCTCATTTCCCAAGGCAAAAAACTGAAGTAATAATTATCATCAATTACCTGGGCACCTGCTAACTGCACTCTCAGGCAGTGCTGTGTGTGCACCAGATGAATGAAGAAATCGCATATTTCATATGTGGTAAGCCCGTGGCTGAAACGAAACACAAATTGCACCCTTTCTACTACGCAAATTACATAAATATCTGCTGTAAAATCTTTAACCTTGCTCTGCTGGGAATTACTGAGGTCTTTGGAGTTTGTGAACTACAAACCATTGGCACTTCTTTCACTTTTGCTGAAAACTCAGAATGCTTTGTAGTGCCAAATAATCACCCCCCCACCCCCAAACCAAGTTGATCTACAAACTGCAGCCCACTCATTACTTCATTGTTCATCATCTTAATGACATTCAGCCAAAGGGTGACAAAGCCCATCATATATCTAATGCCAAGCACTGTCTGAGTCTGCATTTCAAACCACAATGTGTGAAAAAAGCACAATTATATCAAAAACATTTACCTGCTGAAAATGGTGACCCAGTCACCAGTGTTTAACAACAATTTCACTTGCAAATACTTCAGTTTTTCCAGTTTTCAGCACAATTGTCACTCAAGGTTTGATAAACAGAGAATCTCCCATTGAAAACAAAGGCTTTTTATGGAATGGAAAAAGATAGTTTTCAAAAAAGCTTGGTACCTTTTCATCTGGAATAACTTTGATCTGGAAGAGAACGTTCAGGAAATTATGCCCATCATTTATCTGCAGCAGTGTCCGATCGTACATGTTGTCTGTCCCATCATGAATGTAATGAAGCTGTCTGTGTTTCCGGTCCTTCAATTGAAAGTGTTGTACATCCACATTTGCTGGGAGCACAATCAGACGGCCATGTCTTGGAGGGTCCAATACTTCAAGGACCACATCAGAGGGGTTGTCCTCATCCTCAATGTCCAGGACGAGATTAGAAATGGCTCCCATTCCACCTCTGCTGACCAGTAACATTTCATTTGTCAGTACATATGGAGGCTGTGAAAAAAAGAGTCATTAATAATCATCTATCTGTCTCTCTCATTTGAAAGCAATGCGGAATTATATTTCTAAACTTATAGCACACCGGAAGGTCTTTTTTTGTTGCAATTTGTGTCGTGAAACTGTTGAACAATGGGAATATTTTACGGAGGACAGGAAATATTTCACTCTTTTTAACCAATATGAGAAAACCGTGAGATCTAACCAATAGTTTACAACAACAACTTGCATTTATATAGCACCCTTCACGCAGAGTTGCACCCCGGAGTGCTTAAATTTACATTTAGAAAGTGATAGCATCGAGTGTATGTGAACCTATCACTAATGGCGATGGTATTCTTCGTCTATGTATTTTATCAAATGATAGATGCTATAGAGAAGTGCACTACAGTGGTGGTCTTTACAGTGTTCATCAGCCCTTTATTTTTGTTGACCATTTGTTGCCTCTAGTTCCCAGTTTTTTTGGTCAAGTTCTTTTCAGAATCTTCCTGCGATAAAGTCTGACACAGAAATCATTCTTAGCAATAAGCTGATGTGGATAGTGGGGTCGAAACAGATCAGTGAGCATTTTTGTACCTTCTTACTAATGAAATCAAAGATGGGTAAATTAATATTCGTGAATTATTCATGATATTTATCGTGAACTTTAATGTACAGTTTATGGTCTATAAAAATTCATAAACAAGAGAGATTACCATATTAGCCTGATATGTAAATCTGTGTGATTAATGCAGAGCACAAAACATTGATCCTGTGTCCGCTGACAGGATAATTGAATAATTCATAAATTATTCAGGGAGGGTTTATTTGAAAATACTGCTTCGAAAGGCTTGCAATCCTAATAATGATGGTTTTCAAAGAAGTGGACTGCAGAATAAGAATACAGAATAACTTGTTCAAACATTATTTCCACTTCCCTCTCCAAATCTTCCCTGGTGCACCTTTCTATGCAAGAAAAGTGCTGTTTCAATAGAATGGACAGGTATTTAGCCTGCAGGGCTTCTTATGTAATCTTTATCCACTGTCTGCACTATCCCACCCATACAATTTGCAGGAGAAGAAAGCGTTAGGATCCGGCGGGTATCTGAGAGCATCTTATATGTTTGCAATGTTAAATCAAAGCTTTGCTTGTTGCGCGAACTGATTCAAAAGTGTGCTCCATGCCATGTTGAACAAACAATCTCTGGTAGGCGTTATGATTCAAAGCAACCAGTCGCTCAATTATCTTTTCACTTGACTGAATAACTACAGTCTATGCCAGACCACAAAACAAAGCTCCAGGGCCAATCATTCATCTGAACCAGAAACACACTATAAAGGCAAAGGATTTCAAAGAGCTGCAATACCTGATATCAGGTACGTTTGTCTTCAATGCTCCTTGTTTTGACTACTAACTTACTCTTTTGAGTTCAGTCAATCTATGGAATGTCTCCAAAAGGATCCAGTGAGCTGAGCATGCCATATACTGAATATACTGGATAGTATTCCTTTGCAGTTAAGTTACTTTTCAAGATTTATGTAGTCCCTTATTAATGTTGTTCCTCTACTGCAGTGAATTCTAGATGTTAAACATATTACTGTGGAGAAAAGTACAGTCCCTTTAATTTTTTGATAAAGCTGGGCATGGGTAAAGATTGCACAGTTGGGATTACATGGATTGTACTGAGCTGTGAAGTAGTTGAACACAGGATTAAATGTGCATTATATCCCCAATTTTGGTTAGTTCCCAACACTGCTCATGTCATTGGCGGTAGCCACTGCACAGAGACCATGCTCTTTCCTACATGTATGGGAGGTAAAGTAGAGTATGAATCACAGGCAGAAACTTTCCAGCGTTCTGAGTCAAAACCTTGGGCCTTGAGAGTTTTTAGTGATTTAGTTCAAGGTCCATTCACTTCGGGGCCTAGGTTTTAATTCAGCACAAATTGAGGGGATTCTCATGCAAGAATCTGCATAAAATGTGCCTGAGCATGGTGAATCGCTTTCCACGTAAGAATGAACACACACTCGGCAATATTTGTTCACAAATTAGAATTAACTTAGCAATCTTGCTCAAAGAGAATTCAAGATAGCTAGTCTAGGAACACTTGCCTGAAGATCATTTATAATAATAATCCTTGCATCTGATATAGAGCTATGATGTTGGAATGTCTCAAAGCACTTTACAATAATTTCCATTAAGTATAGTGATTACGTATTTGTAGGCAAACACAGCAGACAATTTGCGCACAGCAATAACCCAGGAGGTGAATGATCAATTTATTTTCAATGGATTTTTCGCCATCTTCAATCAGAAGTGCATTCTTTGTAGCAAAGTACAGGCAAAAGTTAAGTCTCTCCTCAAACACATGTTTCGAAGATAAAGGTTCACAAAGGATTTTCACAATTACATATGGAATGTAATAAAGAGTGACTTGCATTAAATTTAAAAAATTAAAAAATGTAATACCATACGGAGACATAATATCCATAGATAAAAGGAAAAGACTGTGCTGCAGTTTCTAGTTTGTATTCTGTGTACAGCGTAACTGTTATTGGCTTTAATCCGCAAATAATTTCTCTTTAGCTCATGAATAAAAGAGAAACTAAACCCAAATGATGATACTGTGTGGGCTAAAACATAGCTTGCTGTTCTGGTCAAACTTGGCTATCTTAGCAATGCTGTTGGTGGTGAATGCTGCAATGCAAATTAACTGGGATTTTTTAGTTATATAATTTGCAGTCATTTTAGGTGGATTTTTTTTGGACTTGTCCAGGTGAAGGATATCAGGTTCTGTGAAATGGAAGCAAAGTATCTTCATCTAAAGACTTCACTCTGAACTAAAAACTCACTTCCCATTATGCCAATGTTTTACTGTGCTTACAGATTTCATCAGGATACATGTGAGAGAATGTAAATTGCAATAGGAATCTGTAATTGTGTATGTATTGTGTAGGCATCCATTGCAAAGGTGGATAATTATCCAAGATAACTTGATTTTCTTTCCTATTAAGAAAACAAGCAATTGAAGACATTTTCAAACTCTTGCAGCTGTAGATTAAAAAACCCTGTAGCAAAATATTTTTCCTTCGTTCTCATTTGAAAGTACACTGATGCAGCCATCCATTGTAAATAATACAAGAGTTCACTGAATTCCGCAAACTGGCAGATATTTACTCCATGAAAACAGCTTGGCTATTAATGAGCTGAATCATATCTTAGGGTTATTAGCAAGATGCCATGGCAACAGCATCTCTCACTAGATCACTCCAGGAAGTGGGTTATCATTCCATCTTTGGATAAGCAAGTACAAGTCGATTCCATTATATTGCTGTGGTTTACATCCATTAAATCAGTCTATGTTACAATGCGCAGTGCTATAAAATGACTGGCAGTCAATGGTCCTGAGTGATCAGGTCACTGCTGATGATACTCTAGTTTGCTCGGACAATGGATTATTTCACCTCTCAATCTTCTTTTCTCTAACGACAATACATTTCACCCTCTCTTCATAATTTAGGGTCCCAAGTTTCGAAATCATCCCTACCACTATTTTCTGTGCTCTCTTTAGCACATCAATGTTCTTCTGAAGATTGGATACCAAAACTGCACACAACACTTTGATTATTGCTTCACCGGCAATCTCTACAAGATTAGGTTAGTCTTTCAACTCGTTCCCACAAGATGCATTTGATTAGCCTAATTAAGAACAGCTTTGCATTGACTGGGAACCTTCACTGAAATGATCAATAATCACATCCAGATCCTTTTTCTTTTCCACTTTTGCAAATGGACACAATTAGAGATTCCTATTGCAATTTACATTCCCTTACATGTATCCTGTTGAAATCTGTAAGCAGAGTAAAACATTGGCATAATCGGAAGCAAGTTTTTAATTCAGAATATAATTCTGGCACTGTTGTTCTTTAAACGACTGTTCTGTCCGGTAACTTCTCCATATTTTTTGAAAAAAAGTTTAGTGCCACAGACTGTTCAGTGTGGGCAGGAAACATGTAGTTTCCATTCTTACCTTAAGTGAAAAGGCCTGAATATTAATTGTTTCTGGACGAGAGAACAGCTGCAGATCACTGGCCTTCAGGGTGAACTGACCATTCCTGTCAAAAACAAGGTACAAAAGACAAGACTAAAGTTAAAGACTCTGTAAACAAATATAGTAAAACTTGCATAAGTCTGATTGGTATAAATAGCATAATCGCCTAAATAGTTTATTTGCCCAAGTCCCATTGAAGAGTGCATATTCTATGCAAGTTTGGCATAAATCTTACTTTGCATAAGTCATATTAAATGTATGGTCCCAATTGATATGACTTATGTGAGGTTTACTGTACCAGTGTAAAGATATGACTGAGTGTTAAGTCACATCATGTGATGAGTCATCTGAGGGTGCAGCAAAAAACTGGGGAAATTAATTATTCATGATACAGTTTTAAAATCTATGTTGCAAGCTGTCAGACTTGCTTCATATTATCACCCATTTTCAAATGAACGGTTTAACGGTGGGATATTGCTGCAGGGATTCTTCCTGTTGTGAAGTTTTTCACAATTGCCTAGTTTTAGTACACTGTAAGGCTTCAGGTTTTCTTTTGAGTAACAAATTATATTCTGAGGCTCTGAAAATATATAAATGTTACACTGTAAAATAGCAAAAAATTAATTCTGAGAAGTGGTAATATTGACTGATGGCATTGCAAATAACCATAATACATATCCTTATTCAAAGTGTTCCATAACTGAAGTTATTTCCAGGGGGGAATAATAAGTTTCTTTTAAGAATTACAGAAAATCAACTCCAAAGTCCAGGCCAAATGCAACAAATTGCCGAATTCTGGTCTCCTTAAAATGCTAGATAAAAAGAGTAAATCTAGACGAAGATCGTATATCTCCCCAAAAAAGTGATTTTCTTCCAAAAACATGTGAAACGTTTGAGCTCTTTTGAACTATGTTCCATCTTTTTACATTAAATTAAAATGAACTTCTTTCAAAAGTAGTCTTAAGTATCTCAATGTACTTCATAGGATACTGTAAAGCTTTTTGTATCTCGTAGGCAAACGCAGCAGACAATTTGCACACAACAATATCCTACAAGCAGCCAATTAAGCAAATGATCAATTGTATTTTTTTTGCCCAGAACAATGGGAGAAACGCTACTCTTTTCAAGTTATTTTCTGGAGTTCTGTAGCTCAGTGGTTAGAGCACTCGCCTTGCAAGCGAGACACCTGGGTTCAATTCCAGGTAGGGCGAAACCTTGGGCAAGTTTCCTTACTCCACACGCCTAATAATAATCCCTCCAAAACAAAACAATAATAATTTGGTCATTTTCAATCCACGACTGTTTGTGGGACACTGCTGTGCGTAATTGGCTGCCGCGTTTCTCCCACAAATATAGTCAATTAACTTTACAGCATATTTACAGCATATTCTGTGAAGAGCTTTGAGATGTCTAGAAGACATAAAAAGCGCTATAACAAATGCAAGGAATATTATTATAAGTATGGGATCTCAGTTTACATCTCCTCCGAAGGACAGCAGTTCCAACAATACAAGTCTTCCAGAGCATTGTATTGGGAGTGTCTAGGCTTTGGAATTCGATGTCCGGAAATGGGACTTAAGTCACAAGTTTCTGACTCAGAACATGCTACCAACTGAGCCAGGATGAGTCTGTGTTTCACGGAATTGTTGACACACCATATAATGTACAGCCCTGGCTGTTGGATGATATGTTAAGAAATAGAGTTTAATATAAAGTACACAAATACTAAATACCATAACACCATCAGTGTTGAATCACTGCAGGAAATAATCGTTTTTTCTGACAAGGCAATAAATATCCTGTGTAGCACTGAAGTGCATCAGTTTATAAAGCTTTCATCTATAAATTGCAAAGAATACAAATTATTCCTTCTTGATTCAGAAATCCCATCTGACTTCCACAGTAGGCTCCACAGTTTCTGAGTAGCTCTCGATATTCTAATCATTGCATCTCATTTAAGTAAATGGAATAAAATAAAACCAATGTATTATTTTTCCCAAGCTTAGGCAGATTTACAGGAGTCAAAGAATTATTGTGGACACCCATACCACTCATATTTGAAACAGCCGATTATATCACAACGGCTCAAAGTGCTTCACTGACAATGAGTTACTTTTGCCGTTATACGGGCAAGAAATGCATTGAACAGCAAAATGTCAAACAACAATGTGATGGATGAATCCGTTGAGTTTTTTTTAATATATAAATTGGACAAGGAAGCAGTTTGCTCGGATAGTTAGTTTTAGCAACACTGGCCAGTAAAGTGGCTAGTTTTGCGCTGCTTTGTATCACAGGTTCAGTCCTGCTGGCTGTGAACCATCCCACCTGACAGCAGTCATCAACATTAACAACTTGCATTTATATCGTGCCCTTTACATGGGATAGCATCTCAGAGCTTTTCTTTGTTATTAGAGATTGGAATCAGAACCTATATTTTGTCCAGAGTTCAAAGTGGATGCTGAGCTAACATAAATGTTATTTTTCTACGTGCAAGTAAATGCTATATTGCTGACAAGCATGATTCCTTGGATTTTTGGGTCCATTAAACTGAAACCCAATGCAATGCTGTGGATGTGCTGATTGTTGGAGGTGACATCCTTCAGATGAGATGTTAAATCGAGGTTTAACCGTTAAATCTGATCATATTGACGTTAAAGATCCCATGGCACTATTTGAGAAGAGAAGGGTATGCCTCCCAGTGTCTTGGCCAACATTTCTCCAAATAAAAAATGATCATTCACTACATGACTGTTTGTGGGGAATTGCTGTGCACAAAGTGCCTGCCGCAATCACCTTCAGGTTACCAAGTCACTACACTTTACAGTAAACCTTGTGAAACCCTTTGAGAAGTCTTCCTGACCTGAAAAAAATCTATATCAATTGAAAGGATTATTATTATTATGATTATCCCTAATCTGAAACAAATCTACCCCAAGCTTACACTTGGAAGTCACAATGTCTTCCTAAACTAAAAGCTCTGGCCTCACGTATAATAATGCACCAAAGGTTTCCACCATTAAATGCATTATTAAAGCTGCAATGTCCCATAAAACTGTTCATTCAGTAGCAAATATTACATTCAACAACTGGCACGCAAATTGTGTTTCTAGCACAATCTGTTCCTGATTTCACAAAATTGATTCCTGCAATCTGTTATTGTGAAATGTTTAAGTTACTATTTTGTGTGGAAATATTGCAATATTGCCAACCATATGAGCGATTCCTGTGCAAGTACACGTATTAAATCTATTAGAAAAGTTTGTGACTAGAATAGAGTACCTTTCATCAGAAATCAGATGAATTAATCATTCATATCATTGCAGTTTGGGAGACAATGTTGGCCAGATTAGCTTCCACATTTGCTTAAATAAAAGCAGTAACAACCACAACACACTTAATGTAAAATGCTTTGATTTTTTTCAATGTGAGCATGTACTATAACAAAGGCTAGTATTCATGTTTTATTATTATTAAATTTTATGTGTTGGAACAACATATAGTTGCTCCGAAACCAAGGCAAAAAAATTCTGATCCTCATACCACATTGGCATCGCTGGCCCAAGTGTCAGTTATACACTGAAGGATTCCAGCATTTGCAATGAATATTGTAACATTTTTCTCCCATTAAAGCTGCACTTACCTTGATTTTTCTTTGTCGTGAACAAATCGGATGTTTTGCTCTCTGATCTCCTTGACAGTGAAAGTGCTTCCTTTCTGAAGATGGATTTCCTTGCCCTTTTCCATTTTAATCAGTTTCCCATTGGCAGGCGGGCTGACAATATGGAAAATTAGGTTTTCAACTGGTGTGTCAGGATCACGCAGGCTGATGAAAGAAGTGTTTAGTGCCTCAGTTCCGCCGATTTCCACAAGTACTGGACTGGTTCTACGTAGGGTGGGTGCTTGAACATTAACTGCAACAACCAAATTATTTACCAAATTAGAGATTGACGAGGATTACCATTTTTTCAACCCCACCATCTAAAATATTAAGGTATACGAATGCTAGTTGGACAGTTATGGTGGAACCCTGTTACAATGGTTGTTGGGGTCCATAAAATTCCAACCAGGGTTAAAGCAAGACAGTATCACTGGCCAGCCCTTCTGCATTCACTGCACATCAGCACAGAAAGTTTGACGGCTCCATCTGCATTTCACCATGATAGCCAATCAGTGGGTAGGAAGACAAAAAGGATATCTTCTGGGACATCGAGTATGACTATCTGCAGAAGTAACCTGAGGATCTGAAAGTGGGTTATTTTGCCTTCCGGCAAACCAGCCGATGTTCCGAAGGCTGATGGAGCTGAGATGCAACTTTTGGATTTGTTAGGTAAGCAAATGTCAGTGTCCACAGTCCAGCTCTGAAGTGCTTTATAACAGGTATCCACTGAATCATACACCATACCATTATATTGCCGACCAGGCAGTTTACCAGCACATTGGATTGGTCGGAGTTGCTCGCTCGCTCACTCACTCAATAAATCGTATTGTTACTTGTTTCTTGTTCCTGTTGCTAGTGTAATCATCTCTTTTGTCTTAAAGAGAACTGTCTTTATTTACCTTATTAAAATCATAGCTAAAATATTACACTGTAAAAAAGCTTAGTGAGCTAATGGGATTAAAGATCTCCTTACTTTAAGCATATTGGCAGTTTTACATTTTACCACTGCAGCAACTGTGGTAAAGTTAAGGATCATTCATGTCAAATCAATGCCTGGCACGATAAACTGTACTAACATATACACACTGTGGTGCTTAAGATTGACTCATCTTAAACTTGCGTTGTTGTCCTCTCATTTATCATTACTGGCCAACAGCCATATGGATTTAGCGGCTAACCTCAAATAATCTAAAATACACATTGCCCGATTCCATGACCTCATGTAGAGTACAAACACCAGAATGGATTAATTGGGCTCCGTGACCTTTTTCTGGGATGTACAATCTATGTAAGACTGCCCCCAGATGTTAGCAATCCATAAAAGCACCAGGTTTTATTGAGCATTTTAATAACAACAACTAGCATTTACATAGTGCTATTCATGCGGGCTCGTGTCTCAAAACATTTAACAGTGGCGGAGCTTGATGCCAAACCAGGGAGAGGTGACTGTAGGCACAGTCAAAGAGGGAGGACTTCAAATGTCATCTGAAAACAGACTAAGAGGAGGCATAGTTTTGTTGCATAGTGGCTGAAAGCATGGCTACCAATGGTGTAGCAGAAGGGACGAGAGCCATGCAGGTGCCCGTGCCGGCTGAGCAAAGGAGGCGGTTAGTGGAGTGGGGAGTAAGCAAGTCAGAGGGAGGTACCATGGCTTGAAGTAATTTTTTGCATGAACATAAATCGATTATTTCTGTAATAGGGAGCCAGTGGAGCCTGGCAAGGACTAGGGTACAGAGTTTGGTGTGGGTGAGGATAATAGTTTGATAGGGCTTAGGGTTAGGGTAACAGTTCCACTGATACAATAACCACCCACCTGAATCTTAAGAAAACAAAAATTCGACCTAATTTTAGTCTGTATGCCAATTTTTTCTTAAAATTCAAGATTCCACAGAATAGTGGAAAATTCTTCAATTGGAAGTTGCTACAGCAAACTAGCTCTTAAATTGACCTGGCCTCAGGCTGCAAATTGGCCCCAGCCTATCCAGGGGTAGGGAGGGGAAATGAATCAAGGTTCCTGCTCTTGGTGCCTCTACAGCATTGTCCACTGGTTGTGCATGTGTAGCAGCTGGGTGGGGAGAGGTCAGGTCAGCTGTAACATCCTCTACAGTGGAATAGGTAGCTGACATTCAATGTAAAGGCTCAAAGAGGCAGTACTAAAGGGTAATCCGGTGCCTGTGGACCTGCACCTCAGCGAGAGGAGGTGAGACCAGGAGCAGAGAGGCATGTGCCAATGGGGAGAAAATTTGAAAAAAAATGTACACACTAAATTAAAAAATAGACTTAATTTAAGGATTTTCCACAATTCTATGTCATCTCAGATTTTAAGGCAAAATGGCCTGAAAGACTAGATAGAATTAATCACAAGACTCGTCTTTGAAGAGTATAAAACACAGCCCTGCAGTCAGCAAAACAGCAAGCTGATAGCACCTGAAACACTAGACTCTGCACCATGTATGTCAGGCTAATCTATGTACACGTTCCTAGATTAAAACCTTGTCTGGCTCTCTTGGAATCTGTGCTCCACTGAATCTCTGATCCTGATCAGCACCACAGTCCCCACCTTTCCCTGGAATTGATGGATTGATAAAGTCTATCTGGTTATTTCTTATCTCTTTATAGACTTCAGAGTCACTTTGTTTTGCACAAATAGGAATTCATCGTTTATTCCCAAATGGAAAGAGAAAACACAACCAGTAGAAATAAGGGTTGCATTCTTTCGCAGGTTCTTACCTTCGCACACGTGCTTGTGTGTATTACCATTGTACCCTGGACCACAATCAGCAACACAGAGCCCATTCTTCAGGAAGTGGGACTGTCACACAGTGTGCATCTCAAGGCGCTGTCACACTCTAAACATCCAGTGGAACATGCTGCCCATTGATGAAATAGCAAGAGAAAACGAGAAATGAAACAAGGCTGACTGTGACACTTCAGAGTAAATATTAGATAAGACAATTAGAATTTGTGACAGACTTTGGAAGAACAAATGATTGAATATGATATTTTACGGATAATACAGAGCGAAACTGCTGCACTAGGAGTTGCGTCAGATCCTGCTCATCAAGAATCACAAAGCACCTATTCTGAGCTCTTTATCTTTGTAATGTTCCTGCCCTAGATGAAGTCTGTGATAAAATAACAGTCTTTTCGTCTTAGAAAATATTTACTGAACAATCAACACCTCTGCAACAACTTATTCAAATGCAAAACACAAATTAAATTGACGTTTTATAATAGTACATTCTTGTAACCTGCAAACTTAATACAGCATAAATATTTTGCCTTCCAGCACAGAAAAAGTAATTCATCTTTACCTATGCATTTGTGCTGGCTGTCATCGGAGTAATATCTTTTCGCACAGACATGAACACATTGTGTTTCTAACAGGAGGTAAGGTGCTTCACACCGGCTACAGAGACTGGGCCCAGTGCAGTGTGAACAATGCTCATTGCAAGCTATAGAATATAGAAATGAAAGATATCTTAGTTGGTTAGTTGGCAGAAACAAATTTATTTCTACTGAAACAAAAGGATTTTTAAAATCTCTTTTTCTAGCAATAATTGAGCTGAAACAACTGATTTAAGTTGCCATTGGTTTCTAATCGTCAATTAAGTTCTGTTTTATGATTGATCAAATCCCTATTTTATTTGACAATCAAAACATATCAAATAGAAAAAAAAGTAAATCAGCATCTTAGTCAAGCATAATAGGAGATGATATAGACTTACGCATGCATTCTTCCCCTGCTTTGTAAAAGCCTGATGAACACTGCTTAACACAGGATCCTTCTTGCAATATGTAGCCATCCATGCACTGCAGGCAGTCGCTTCTGAGGGGTCCATTACAAGAATTGCAACTCCAGTCACATTCTGTCAAAATATATAGGTGTTACTTTTTCCCCGTAAAGTTATGCTAAGGTGCCATCAAATATTCAAGGAAAATGTATCAAAAGGATAAAAGAAACAGTCAGCAGCAAACAAGTTAAATTTAAGTTCTGATCCAATGAAAACCATTAGTAGAGGTGGCTTCAGAATGTAACGTGCTATCGATGATTTTACACTGTTTCCATGGCTCTCTCAGTGATGCAGGAATTCTCACACCAGGTACCAGAATTTGGTTTTTACCCTTCTTCAGGCATCAGGTGTTTGAAATCTAAGTGCACTTGGCTTTTAGAAGGTAATGCACATTGTACTTAGTCACTGTGAAAAGCAGAGATAAAATATTCACTATGCTTCACAGAAACATAAAAATCTTGTGAACCAATTTGAGACATTTTGACTGCATAAATGTGTGATATCAAATGCAATGATTATTATTCATGCTGTTTTCCTTGGCTCTCCTGGTTCACCTGACGTCAACCTCTTGCAGCTGGAAAACATCTCTTCCCACCTCACTGAATTCTCTCTTTAACATTTTCCCCGCCTGGATAATTCCTCCAAATATTTAACTTTCTATCAAGCAAAATTAAATCTGGCAGCTTTTCTCTTCTGCTGAAACCATTCATTCTTCTTCATTATTATTATTATTCATTCTTTGTCACTTACGACGCTTCAATAATCAACAATGGCTTCACCTCCCTTTTACTGATCAAATAGAAATTAATGCTGAATAACCCTCATTAACTACTGTTTTACCAAAATCCCCTTACAATGCTCTTACATCTATAATTTTGAAACCATGGAAGATGTAAATTTTAAAATGATCCATCACTTTGAAGATCCTGACCTAATCCATCTTTCGCCATATGTTTTTTGGGAAGACTGCTCTACTGGGTATCTTCTTGCCTATGTCATGCACCTCTGGAACTGGAGCTAGGGAGGGGAAAAGTGAGGCACAGTTCCCTCTCTTCACATCTCCAGTGACCCCCATCTCCCCTCTTTATCACTAGCACTCATTGACCAGACTCATGCATGAAGAATAGCTCCCTGGGCAAGTACCAGGTCTATTCATGCACAATGAACTGTACTCCAACAAGGGTCACTGCCTTCGGGAGGAAGGGAAAAAATTGGAAAACAATCACAAAAGAAGTTGCTTTGGAGTAGGACTAGTTTTGTTTTCACTCTAACACCACATAGGTGATGCAGACAGTGGGTATAACACATTTAAGGCCAGGGAGTGACTTTTCATATCTGCCTGACACTGGGGTGGAAGCTTATTTTACAGGCTTCTTCTGCACAATTTCTTTTTACTAAACAGCATCTGGTATCGAGTGTTTTACAAAAGGAATGCAAGGAAGTGGAGAAGATACCTGGAGCAAAGCCAACAGTTCATTGGGCTTTTGAATGATAGTATTTAAAAACATTATCCGAGCGTGTTGCAGTGTGCAGCATCAGCGGGATAAAAGAAAGTGTTTGAAGGTCGAGGACTGCAGCATGGAAACTGAGAATAATGTAACAGTGACTCCTGCATGCATCCTATATTGCAACTTAAATCAGGTTACAGAAAATTGGTGTTAATCATTATTATGGTTATTATTATCATAAGATCCAGGGTAGCTAGTGGGTTCAACACAATGCAGCCTGGATTTGAAACTCCGCAGTGTATCATTCTTGCCACATTGTCACAGCTGGCTGACACTGAGTAAACAAATATGCTCAATACAATATCTACCTAATGCAGACTGACCTCTCTAATAATAATAGTAAACCTTGCATTTGATCTAGTGCCTTATCACTTCATTGAGACATCTCACAGCACTTCACAGGATTTACTGTAAAGTGTTTTTTGACTGTGTATTTTGTGGGTAATATGTGGCTGCCAGTTGACCTCAGCAATGTCCCACAAACAGCCACGGTGTAATCGATTTTTATTGGGGGGAATTGTTGGCCAGGACATCAGGAAAAACTCCCTTCACTTTTCGAATAGTGCCAAGGGATCTTTAATGGGACCTTGGTTAACATCTTATTCGAAGGACAGAACCTTCGACAATGCAACACCCCCCACAATACTGTACTGGAGTGTCATCTTAGACTATGTGATCAATTTCTCTCTATCTCTCTCATTTTGCAGAATCAACACCAGTTGTCAAAGGTGTAGAAACTACCTTGTTTACACTGTGCTTTTCATAGTCTCCACTATGGCACAATTTCATCTGTAAAAGGATTACTACAGGAAACAGAACCTTGCCCTTGCGGAATGAGTGTGAGAATGCCATCTGCTCAATATGCTCCTTCCATCAGATAACACACTTTGTGCCTATGATGCCTTGCAAACCTTTAAAACCTGCCTCCACCCTCGACTCCAGAACCCTTGGTGTCCTGATAGATTATCTGTCAGACATCAAGTCCTGGATGAGAGCTAACTTTCAACCAGATCGAAGCTCTCCTGATTGTCTCCCATCAGCACCTCAACACCTCAGGCACTGACAGCCTCACCATCCATGGATGCACACTCCACCTTACCAAGCGAGTCCGGAATCTTGGCATCTTGTTTCACTTTCAACTGTTCTTTCTACCCCACATCCACGCCATGACTCGCTCTGCCTTCTGCCACCTCTGCAACATCGCCCGGTTCCGCCACTGGCTCACACTGCAACCTGCCGAGATCTTCATACACGGGTCTAGGCTCGACTACGCAAACTCCCTACCTGTCGGCCTCCCCTTAATAGGCTGCAGATCATCTAGAACTCTGCAACCCTTGTCGTCTCCTGCACCAGGCTCTGTAACCCTATCACCCCCATCCTCGCCCGACTCCACTGGCTTCCCATCACAGAGGATACAGTTCAAGATCCTGGGCCTCACTTTCAAAGCCCTCCATGGCCTTACTCCCCTTACCTCTGTGATCTCCTACCAACCTGCCCGTTCCGCCACTCAGCGAGCTCCGGCTTGCTTCACATCCCCTGCCTTTTGTTGTTCTTATTGTTGTTGATAAAGCCCACTTTAAAACCATATTTTTTCAATGGCACTTTTGGTAACCTTTCACGCCCCCCTTCTCAGCTTCCCCCACCCCCAGCTGAGCTCGGGCTCCGAGTAGTGAAGGGCTTTGAGATGTCCTGCTGAAGTGCAAGATGCTCTATAAACCTAAAATTGCTGTTGTTGGTGTGGAGGAACAACTGTCAGTCAAAGCCATTGCACTACATAGCTGCCAACAAGACAGCATTGTGGACAACATAACTGTGGCATTAGAAGCAGCTCCATTCATCCCGAGTTTGCACCTTAAATTTTGTTCTGAAGCTAATCCGCTATGGATTCACTCTGAAGTGTAAATTGGAACATAAACATAGCTATTTTACAAGTTCTAGGATAAATAGGACACCCAAGCCTCTCTCCTTCTAAGGTTAAAATCCAGATAATACCAGATTTGAGGAATTATAATTAAGCGAAAGGAAATAAAAGATCGATAATGAAAGCAGTGAAGGCAAAAAAGCACTCGAATAATAAATAATAAATGAATGCAACAGTGTGTGGAGACAGGCCACTAGACATCAGTAATAAAGTGTTCTTTACACAGTAATAACCTAATGCAATCATTCCACATTACTGCTAACTCACACAGCGACAAATTACATGTTGGACACAGGATAAATTCTGATGCAAATATTCCCATTAACAATCATCAACATTCATATTCATCCTGAAGCCAATACAAATATTTATTTCTCAGTCAACAAACAGGCATCCTAATCTTTCTGAGTTAGTGAACACATATATTTCAGAGAGGCTTTCTGCACAGTCCATATTGCCTCTCCTAGCAAACTTCAAATCTGCATATAATAAATATCTTTTTATTCTTTCCTAACCATGACTTTACTCTGAATCCAAATTAATTCCACCGACCAATCCATCGCAGGTGGCGTCACTCCTAAATCATACCGAAACCTTCCTTCTAATTTGAGTACAGGCAGATTTAGCAGATCAAGATCAATTTCCTTGTAAAATTCTTCATCATTTGGGGATTAAATCATCCACAAGCTAAAGAGATTTACTATAATCCTGTTGCCACAATTCTCTATCCTGGCCAAGCCACACTGCAAATGATCACACACTTGCCGACCAGAAGTCTGAGGCTACTCTGAATGAGCTGAGTTGCCTTGAACTTGCATGAAGTCAGCCTGTGTTTTGTTTCCTTGGAAATTCTATGACTTGATTCATAGAGTCATACATATTTACAGGACAGAAGGAGGCCATTCGGCCAATCGAGTCTGCAGAGCAAAATATTCATTCAATCCCACTGTTCCCACTGTTTCGTTCACTATTTGCCTTTGAAGAGCGCAGCAACTGACAAAAAAAAATGAATCCTAGACTGAGAGAGAATCTAGATTCATCTTGTTCTTACCTCGGCATGTCATGGTAGAGTAGTCAAGATAGTACTGCTGGGCGCAGGCCTCATACTGGCACTCCCCAAACAGCAGAACTTTAGCGGGGTCTTTACAGGACAAACAGGCAGAACGCGACTCACAGGTCAAACACTGGCTACTGCAGGCTGTGAGAAATAATAGTCAGTTTTTGCAATCAAACTCAATTATCACACGCTCTATCTTAGTTTAGATCAAAGTGAGTCATCTTACATCCCAAGCTCTTTGAGAGAGCCTCCCGACATGACAGGTGCTATATAAATGCAAATTGTATTGAATTGTATTCAACACAAAGAAACAAGCCTGGAATAACATTCTACAACCACTGAAATAATAACTTTCACTTCATGTCACATTGCTCATTTGTGCTTGTGCAGCTGAAAACAAATGATTATACTTCTAGCACATTGTCACAGGAAAATTATTATGACAAACCTATACTGTTAACAATTGTGACAAACTATTCAAAAGGAATTGCTACATTTTTAGCAATGGCATTTTCAACATGTTGAAACAACGCAGTATGAGAGCACCTTACAATAATATTAACAGTAATTCTTGCATTTGATATAGCACTTTGTTACTTCGGTAAGACGTCTCAAAGCGCTTCACAGAATAGTCTGTATTTTACAGGGGAAACCTTAGACACTTGTGGTCACAGAGCACTGCTCTAAACAAGCTCTTTGAAGTAATATTGAAATGGAAAACTTGTATGTGGCTAGTTTAGAGCCACAGAGCTGTTTAGCAGTGAATACCACTCACGGTCTTTAAACTTTGTGAAAAAATAAATGCACTTTTAGTGTTGCAGGTTAAATACTTTTTTTTATTGCAGTGCTGTAAAAAAAATTTTTTAATCAATTAGGATGAATGCCTTCTGGGTCCAGATTTACTCTATTTAACTTACAGAAGATAAACTTACAGAAAACCGTCTTCAAAATTGAGGCTTCTAAATTCTGGACAATCTGAAATGCTACACAAATAGAGTAAATCTAGACCCAATAAAACTTGCTGCCGGTAAAACTCACCACCGGTACACAGCCAACATTTTAAAGGTCAATTTTGTTTTAATAAGCACAAGGAGTCTGAATGAGATTGACCAATGAATTTCAGATGTGATGATATTGAGCAGAGCTCGGGTATCACTCTCTCTCTCTCTCTCCGCACTTTTGGCAGCACTCCCAGCCGGCAGTAAGCTACTCACTCGCGCCACTCTCAGAAATAGTGTATCCCACAATGAGGTGTAACTGAGGCAAAGGACTCAACTCAGGAGAGATGCAAGAAGAGGCAAACATTTCAGTTGGGGTGATAGCAAAACCCTGCACTGTAATCCATCAGAGAATAAAGGACCATGAATGCCTTACCTGAATTAACCCTCTCTCCTCATCCCCTCCTCTTAGTGTCTACAAGAACGCTAAAATTACTTTAGGTTCATTGCTGACAGGGAGTACAAATTGAATAGGGATCAGCTGTCAGAAACACAAACCATTGCAAAAAATGTCGTTTCAGCCAGAGCCGAGCATGGCAGCTTCTTACATTTGATCCCGTTATGGCATTAAATATTCCGTTGACAGCATTATTTAGCAAGGTGTCCAGATAACAATCTCAGTACACAATGGTGGGCAAAAGGCCCTTAGGGACTGGTTTCTGTTTATTGATGGCAGCACTAGCATAGTTACAGCATAGCATTAAATCACAGAAATAGAGGATAAACATGTTAAATTGCAGGGTTTGGAAATGCCGGGTTTTACTGTATATAATGTTCTTGAACCTGAGAAGCGAGAGCCCTTCAGTAAAGCTCGTGCCTCAGGTTCATTCAGTTGCAAACTTCCAGCATCCTGTCAACTCAACCCCAAGCAGCCTCTGTTGATAGGCTGCAGGGAGGCTGCTTAATGAAGGTGAAGAAGTATCTCCGCAAATCTTAATCCTGTCCACATCTGACATAAACTTGTGGATTTATCAGCAGGAGTCATTGCCTATTGACTAGGAAGGGAAAGCCAGGCTGATTTTTATCCCCTCTTCACGCCTCCTCCCCCTATCCCAACCCCAGCTCAAGATGAAAGGAAGCACCTATAATACCACGGGTGAGATCAGCCAACTGAGCATGAATATGCCAGAGGTCAGATGGTGGACCTTCCAGGTCTGTTTTTGCTTAGCACAACAAGACTGAGAAGGGCTTACTGTTCTGCAGTGACAGAGAATGATGTACTATATGCCCTTTTACATTGGCCAAAATGTTATTTTAATTTCCATGACTAATACCAAACATAGCAAATGCACAGATTAGGTTTAGCATTCCCTGCAGTGGGGACCTGCATGTCGTACAAAATAATTCAGAATAGAAGGTCACGCAAATGTGATAACTACGGGCTGCATAGACCATGCCCAGAGGTACATACGCTGGCACGCTTGGGTGTTGTCGCTGTAGAACCCCGGGAAGCAGGCAGGGACACACATGTTGTTATGGGCGAGGACCAGGTCAGCTCGACAGGTACTGCAACCAAAGGGTCCTTCACTGCTGCACGTTCTACATGATGCATGGCACCCTGAAATGAAAACCACCACTGGGTGTGAGTCTGCTTAATTAGAAAGTAGGAACAGAGCTACAGTATATCTATACAGATACTATCTATTAGTTTCTGTGAAATTAGCAATGTCATTGCTTGCCGATTTCATGATTAAGGTTACCCTCTGTACACATGGCTTACACAAGGCGCATAATGAAGCCGAAATGTCTCAGGTACAAGAGTAACCACAATAAAGAATACACAAGATAATAATCCACATCTTTGTTTCTTGAATATGCATATAATAATCCTTGCAGTTGATATAGCGCTTTTCATGTCTTCTAGACGCCTCAAAGTGCTTCACAGAATATGCTGTAAAGTGAATTGACTGCATATTTGTGATTGAAACGCGGCAGCCAATTACGCACAGCAGTGTCCCACAAACAGTCGTGGACTGAAGTAACCAATGTATTATTGTTTTCTTTCTTCTTGAGGGATTATTATCAGGCGTGTGGACTAAAGAAACTTGCCCCAGGTTTGCCCAACCAGGAATATGACATAGAAGCTCAGGTATATTTGATGGTTTGATTACTAAACTACCATTGTGTTATGGGACACAAAGGTTGCTTTGATATAATCACTATGGTTTCTGGGTGACTCCATCAGTCACTATCCTTCACAGTCTTTCCACCCGTGTACAACTGAATTGTTCAGTATCACAGCCAAGGATGATCCAATTCTCATTGCTAAATTCCCCCCATAAACATACACCCACGCATACACACACACACAGTGTGGTATCATTATAATGCACCTCTGTATAGTGCAAATTTGGTGATAACTGAATGCCATCGACTGTCATTGAGAGCACTGTCTGGAAAGCTTCCTCACACTTATTCAGCTAGGACTACGTGACCCATTAAGGCTTTGGTCTGCACGGTTAATAGAAGCCGAGTGGAAGAATCCCTGCAGCGAGTGACTGGTCTGCCACTTTGAGTCCTGCCAATGAGCCAGGGCTGGATTTGGAAGAACTGCGGAGCCACCTGGCTCAGGAACTGGACTACCCAGACTGTCAACAAGAATCAACTTGTTTCTGCTGCCAAGGATGTCACCTTGAGGCTAACTCAGGAGAAGGATATCCTGCTTACCTCTCCCACAAGGAGATCCGCTAACCCGAACCAAATCTGGGCCTTTTCTCTCCTGCCTGAATCAGCACCAAACAACTAGACATATTTTACACTCAGTCATTGACAGAGCTGCACAGAACATTATATGTTTGAGAAGTAATCATTGTATGAAGTGATAGTGTAGTTTTCATGCCGTGATATTATCAATGTAGCATGTGTTATTTCATTTCATTATATCTGGAAATAGTAGAATGCCAAGAAGTTGAAAGTCTATTTTAGTTTCGGAGTTGTATCTACTAAAAGTTGGTTCAGATTCTTCAAAGCTGTAAAGTGTTTAACTACTGAGCTGCTGCAACATCTGCCAGAAGCTTTCAGACAGTCTCTCGACATCCAGAAGTAGCTGCAGGTGTAATTATTTAATCCCATAACACAAAACGTATGTTAGCCAGATATTACTAAATTAAATTCAGAAGCAACGGGGAATTTTAAAGTATTTCAAGATTGCTCCTATCGTGTTGAGTTGAGTTTGGATCTCAAGGGAACCATGTTCAAATTGGACAGTATTGGGTCCAGTGTGGCTTCGAAGTATTGCATTCGAGTCACCAGAGTACAAGGGGCTGCCCAGGCTGTAGGGACAGTACAGATAAGGACAAAGAATGGGATGTAAGGTTGGGCTTTTCAACCTTCTACTTACTTTTGCAGGTACCTCTGTTCAGAAAATAGCCTGTGGGACAACGAGAAAAGCAGTGATCTCGCAGCAGCACCTCCCGGGGATTCTTGCAGTCCAGGCAGATACTACCTGTGTTTTGAAGGTCAGCCACACAGCTCTGACACTGTGAGTGACAATCTGAAATAAAGGAGAGGAAAAGCATCATTGGTACTGCAGCCATAGGGAAACTCCCAACTAGGAGTGGAAATTTATCATTAACTTTGGTTTCCTGGGGAAAATTGTGGACAACATTACTTAAAAGAACAAGAACAGCAGATCATGGGAATACTACCACCCTAAAGTTGTCCTCCAAATCAGTCACAATCCTGACTTGGATATATATCCTTCCTTCTACATCACTGGGGCAAAATTGATCTTCGTATATAATACAATTCACATTTATATAGTGTGTTTCACATCAGGATGACAACTCAAAGCACTTCACAGTGCTGGATGGGCACCCAAATTGGGATTGGGAGCTGGGTGGGGAGAGGAATGATCATTGTGAAGAAGAATTTGCCAAGCGTACGATTGTCCACCCACTAAAGGGAAACATGAGCTGGGATTAGATCATCGTAAAATAGTTTAGTTATCCTTACTGATGATGCATTGTTGCAATAGTAAGCTGTTACACAATACATCATGGGACCATTACCATCACAAGGACTGCTGTGCTTTAAAGAGAAGGGCCCGCCCAAGGCAGCTAGGGAATGGGACACAATTACTGGTCTGTCAGCATTGCCTGTATCCTGAGAATCAGTAAAAAAATCACATTTGAGCCTGGCATAACCTTGCTACCAGCTGCACTGTAATTGAGCCAGGAACTCATCCTGTATTCTGCAGAGCTGCTATAATAAGAAACATCTTTCGGAGCAGGAAAATCAAAGCTATTGCTTACAACGTTGGTGAGCATAAGATTTAATCCAAAAGTAAAGCATGTAATTCGTTGGTGACAAAAGTCAGAAGAAAATTTCATCCTCTTCAGTGGCATTCAACAACATCAATGTCTCATCCAAAGGACGGCACATTCCGCAATGCAGCAGCAAAGTAATGGAATAAACTTTACAATGAATTCTGTAAAATATTTGAGACATCCTCCTTACATGAAACGTGCTACATCAATAGCAATGATTTTTTTTAAGGCATTACATTTATAGGGCACCTTTCACTTTGGGAGACAAGATCAGAAATCACTGGGAACACTCAGCAGGTCAGGCAGCATCCTATGGAGAAAGGAAAGTGAGTCAATGTTTTGGGTCTATCGGGTCCAAAGTCGGGTCTACTACACCCATAAACTACATGACCCAAAACGTTGACTCACTTTCCTTTCTCCATAGATGCTGCCTGACCTGCTGAGTGTTCCCAGTGATTTCTGTTTTTGTTTCAGATTTCCAGCATCCGCAGTATTGAGGTTGCCTCAAAATGTTTAAATAGTGTATTTAAATAATAGTGATATAAGGTTAAAAGATCTGTCATGATCTAATAAACTGGTGAAATAGGCTCGATGGTTTGAGAGACTTCCTCCTGTTATGAGGTTCCTAACTATTATCAAAGAAAACTCAAGATTGCACGCGCAACCATAATAATAATCTTTTCATTCGGTATAGCTCCTTTCTCTTTGGGAGTATGTTCTAAAACTCCTCACAGGATATACTGTAACTTACAGTTGGTGTGTGTTTTGAGGGCAAACGTGGCAGTCAATTTGCGACCAGCAATGCCCATCCAACAGTCATGATGTGAATGACCAATTTTATTTGGCCAAGGCACTAAGAGAAATTTCCTTCACTTTTCAAGTAGTGATATGGGATCTTGAACATTCGGAGAGAAAGTCAGTTTAACATCTCATCTGAAGGACAATGCAACACATCACCAGCACTGTATAGAGAGCCAGCCTAGACTGTTAAGTTCAAAGGCCTGACATGGGGCCTAAATCCACAACCTTCTGAATCAAATATAAAAGTGCAATCAACTGAGCCTGGCTGACAAATGACAAATAAGTGCAATCATTTGCAGAAACTGGTGATAACACATAAATAGGGGGTTGAGAATTCAAATTTATCCTACGGTACTAATTTGTTTCGCTAAAATAATGTCCTCTTCTAACCAAAAATAAAGTCAATAATATGTTCTCTATCAGAAATTTATTTTGAGCTCTGATTAAGAGCTCATCTAAAATATGCAACAATATTCTACTACACCCATAACCTGCATGAAACCTTCATTTTGTTTAATTGTTTGATGTAAATCAAAAATTCTGTAGAATTTCTGCCCCATTACATCTCTTTGGAGGAAAAAAATCACCAGAATCTTCTGTACTAACAGAGCTTTGCTACTTCTGAAATAAATGCTGGGACAATTGCTTTAAAGTCTCAGAACAAGTGCATCATAAAAACAAGTTAACAAGTTGTCTGTCAACTGATCAGAAAAAAAGTATCACAATACTTTTCTGTATTCTTTAAAAAGTAATTTAATATGTCCAGTTATTATTTTCTAATTTTCTCCCCGCTGGCATCTGTCTCTCTGCTCCTGGTCTGGCCTCCTCTTGGTGAGGTGCAGTTACACAGGTACTAGTTTGCCCTCTGGTATTCTCTCCAAGTGACCACTGTTCTTATTTGAAGCTTTGCAGCGAGTGTTGGTGAGCTCCACAACTATACAGTGTATCTTAGACGTCAGTTGTAGAGACCTGACCTCTTCTTACCCTGCTGCCACACGGAGGGTGATGTTGAAGGAGCAGGAACTGGAATCCTGGCTGGTTTTACCCTCTCTAACCCTAGGAAGGGCTACACCAATTTAGCCTCCCCATGCATCTTTGACTGTGAGCAGCACATTCGGTATGGATTGGAAAATGTAATCATATTTCAGTTTGCTGTTTTAATATGAATGCATTTATTTTTAAAGACTAAAGTTATTCCAAACTGTACTATAATGGGATAAAACAAATTAAAATAGAAGATTATTAATTGCGCATTTCTCTATATCCTGGTGTTTTACTGCCAGAAATTAATTAAGAACCATCCTCACTGCATGCTGATCATTGTAAGACTTGAATTTAATGGTCCTAGTCTGAGAATAGACAAGTGACCGAAATTGCCTTCCAAAAAAGCAGAGAGACCATTGCACACGCTGATTGTGAATGGTTCCTTGTGGACATGACAACAGGGCATATAATAGGTCATCACAGAAAATACAAATTGATTATAGTACCAGCAAAAAANTTCTTCCATCAGGAATTTGTTGTTATAACAGCAAATGCCACTCTCTGACATCTTTCGGAGTCTCATTTCTTTAGCTTTCTGTTTCTCGTTTTCTTTTTCTCCCTCCTTCTCTTTCTATCTTTGGCTCTACATTTCTCTCACTTTAATCCAAGGTTTACTTGTAACTAACCTCGTGTTGCTGGTTCACAGTTGTGTTATGAGCCTAGAATGTGTAGCTGGAAACCTCATACATATCTGATCTTTTTTTTTGTACGGTGAATTAAAGCGGTAAACTCCACAATATGTTTACTCCATACTATTCTATGGACAGTACCTCCCTCTTGAATTGAATAACCAGCACTGTTAAGTGCTTTGGGACAACCTCCAAGCAGGAAAGGTACTAAATTGATATAGATTTGTATTGTATAGACCAGAAGGTTACAGCAGTTGAGTACTAAATTTAGCCTCAGCATGACCCTGATTTAGGGAGGGTTAGGATGAAAAAANTCAGTGAAAGTTCCCACTACTGATCGCTAAATAGAAAACGCAGCTGGAGGGTATATGTCTGTTTGTCAGGTAAGGAAGGATTGGGCTGAGATATGACCCCACCTATC
Source organism: Callorhinchus milii (assembly GCF_018977255.1). Classification (NCBI taxonomy): domain Eukaryota; kingdom Metazoa; phylum Chordata; class Chondrichthyes; order Chimaeriformes; family Callorhinchidae; genus Callorhinchus; species Callorhinchus milii. Next base: position 34,990,346 of record NW_024704742.1, on the reverse strand, counting down.
CGTCCTCCAACAGTTGGATAGCTTGTAAAAAGTCACCATTAAGGCCCATGTAAAAAATAAGGGAGATTTTGATAAGGTACTTCATCAGGAGAGGAAGAGGGGAGAAAATTGGGAGGAGAAAGAAATTGGTAAGGAAACAAAAAGATGTTGCTGCTTCTATGTTGTGCCAACTTGCTTTTTATCTATGTCAGCACAAGCTGGTTAGCTGTACATTTCTACCCAGCAGCAACTTGATGCTTCTCCCCTTACACAGAACGGTAAACTGATATTTATGATAAGCTCACTATTGTGCCATGTCATTTTGTCCTTATCACATTGTTGAAACGCAAAGCACTTTGCACTGTAAAGTGAATTAACTGTATATTTTGTGGGCAAAATTAAGTTTCACAATGTCACAGTTTGCCGGTAAAGTGTAATCAGACAATAACTGGGATGCTTTCATGGACCAATACGGTTGGGTTGGATGGCAGTTGTCCTGAGCTAGATGGTTGTCTGGAGAGATCTGGATTCATGAATGTCAATATCACAACTATCTAAAGAGTTTGTTACCAGGAGTAATTTATGAGATAATTGCTAAAGAGAGAAAGAGAGAGCAGCTGGAGGTATTGATCTTTGTGAGCTGGGAGGTTAGATTTGGGTGTTGTATGTTACGGTCAGTGCCAGGCACACTAAGAGGGAAAGTACAAAGTCAGGAACTCTGACTGGGAGTATGGCATCCATGTCAGATGACATTAAAGAAGGAGCAGGTAGCAGATACATGACAGTGTAGGTTTCCACTCATAATCCTGATGTAAGATTCTATTATGGATTTTTTTTTTTTTTAAATGAATTCATTGAGCTCTCCTGAAAGCTCAGTTGTTAAAACCACCAGGGATGTTTTACTGAGCAACACAGGCCAGGAGGGTCCCAGATATGATCTTTGATCTGTTCTGAGTCAAGGATCACAGTCAGCATGTCAATACAATTCAGCGCTCCTGAGCTACAGAGATGGAAAAACAATTAGCTAAGGTTTCCATTGTTCATTGCTATTGAGGTTACACGATCAGACTCGTGGTTATGTAGTCTGCTGCTGCTCGCTGACTTGGCTCACACATAAAGAACAGTCATTACTGCAGGGATGCTGAAATTAGCATTGCCCATCTTTATCACTGACTCTGAATGAGAACTCTATCTGACCTTTCCCTACATTAGCCCTGTGAGCAGTGGTAAGATAACATACCCGGCTTGCCCAAGCACCTGGGTTCTCACCTCTGGTTAGGATTACTCAAAGACAAAGCAGCAGGTCTAAGCCACCACATACCAGGGAACGATTACATCTCGAGTCTTCCAGACTGCTGAAATTTTGTGCTAAACCACACAGCACATATTAAAATATATAGTCAATTCACTTTACAGTATATTCTGTGAAGTGCTTTGAGACATCTCAAAGAAGTGATATATCAAATGCAAGGATTATTATTACCCAGTGAGCCATCAGGGTGTAGTTTCAAAATGTTACATTGCTATTGAACACAATTAATTCAAATCTAGATCAGACTAAAATGGCAATTTTAGAGCAGGTTCTGTTCACAATAAAATACAATTTTACACTTACATAGGGCCTTTCACATTGAGAGGTCCCAAAGTGTTTCCACCCACCCTTCCACCTCCCCTACCCTCCACCCCTCTTGATTCAAACCTCCAGCTCGGGTTAACTGTCCAGTGCCTTGGGAGGTCCAGTGTTGGGCCGACATGAAAGGTGCTATATAAATGTAATTATTACGGGGCAGGCTCGAGGGGCCGAATGGCCTACTCCTGCTCCAAATTCTTATTATTGTTGCTGTTACAGTCCTGACTTGGTACATCAGCTGTGGGTGGGAGCTGAGGGGAGATGGGGGTGGGGAGGGGAAAGATGACCAAAAGCATGGCCAAAGAGGTAGATCTGGAGACGGACCTTAAACGAGGTGAGGAGGGGAGTGAGTCAGAGGGACTCCAGAGTGGAGTTCTAGAGATTGATGGCAGATAGACTGAAAGCCCAATTGATGATGGTGGGGTGGGAGCAGGTGACATGAAGCAGGCCGGTATCCCCTGAGCAAAGCGAGGGAAAGTTCTCACTCCAAAGCTATGTGATCAACTGTAATATGAGAATGTTACGAAGAATTGACTAACATGTCTTCTAACAAGTTTAAATTCAGTTTCATGAAGGAGGAGTTGCTTCCAAATCTGTAGAACAGTGAGGAAGAGTTAAACTTACCTACACAGAACCCAACGAGGTTCAAGTACTGCCCGTCTTCGCAGCTGGTTCTGCAATATCTGTTCAGCAGAGCAACATGAGGGTGGCACGCTGTGCAGTCAGAGTCAGAGGGACCATCACATGCTCGGCAGGAGGGGTGGCACGCTAAGAAGGAAAAGAAGATTTCAGAGGTTTGAAGTCAAAGCACATTTTGATAAGAGTCATAAAATCCTACAGCCATTCGGCTCATCATGCCCGTGCCGGCTCTTTAAAAGAGCTATCCAATTAGTCCTACTCCCTCGCTCTTTCCCCATCGCCTTGAAAAAGACAACAAAAACAACAACAATTTGCATTTACATAGCGCCCGTCACACGGGGTAGCATCCCAAAATGCTGGAAGACACGTAAAGGGCAGGGCTGTCTATTAGTACTGAGCAGAGTTGTTTTGTAAAGGAATGACACATACGGTAACAGATGTTATCTTGACTGTAGAACCCTTCAGGGCACTGATGAAGGCATTTATTTTCATAGAGCACCTTAGGTGAGGAGCAGGCTGTGCAGTTTTCAGGGCTACTCCCTGTGCAGCTTGAGCAGGTGGAGTGGCAGCCTGGGTTGCAAAGTAAAGAGAAGGTATACACAAAATATATAATTAGCATTCCTCACTACACAGTATAGTGTTATATTCAGTAACAATTATATTGGCTTGCTTCATTGTACATATAAACAAAATGCAAAATACAATAGATGCTGGAAATTTGAAACAAAAACAGAAGTCGCTGGGAACACTCAGCAGGTCAGGCAGCATCTATGGAGAAAGGAAAGTGAGTCAACAGTTCGGGTTCATGGTTCTGACATTGACTACAATACAAATACAAAATCAATACATTTTACAGCATATGCTGTGCATCGCTTTGAGACGTTTCGACGATGTGATAAGGCACTATATTAAATGCAAGGATTATTATTTTGGAGATGTATTATGCCTGAGAGTGCAAATAACCACAGCTTTGTTAGAAATAAAACAAATATACAAATGAATCAAAATTACATGCTTATGTTACTTCGGTATCAACACCCACAATTGTCCTCAATAAAATCTAACAGGTATCTATCTTAATCCATCAGTCGCCAGCATGATGGATTTGATCATTCTCTAACCCTTCCATACAAAAAAACATGTTTTCTGCACGGTAATTTGATCCTTTTCAAATCTGACAGGAGTGGGAGAGAGAGAGACACTGGAATTATAAATGTATAAAAGAGAATAGCCTGAGGGAAATCAAAGTATCTGCTCAACCAAGCAATCACTACAGTATTTTGCTGCACCTTGCAATATCAGATGTGCTCACATAATTGGAAGGCATGAATGAATGCTTCACGCTATTACGACTGACACACACTTGCACAATCCTGTGAAACAATGGAACAGTAAAAGGCTGGAAATCCTTCCAGCAGTGCTGGTCATTAAGTAACCTATTAATGCACAGAAAGAACATTATTATTGTATTTTAAAGAATGAAAGTCTGAGGAGTACTTTCTGTGCAAAGTAACCCTCTCTCCTTTCTCATAAACAAAATGTAGGCATTAAGATGTATTATGCCTGAGGCTGCATAGCTTGAGCTTTCAGGGTTTTTTTTATGCTTCCATGGAAACTTTCTATCAGCTGTGCAATAACCAGGTAGTATGTTTTTAATCCAAGAATTGGAAGCCTATATATCAATCGCAGACCAGTCTAAAGCGATAGCTAATGTTAAAGTCAATTGAATTACTTCAGGATATACACAAACTATCCCAAGAACCTGAAAGATCAGAGCAATTCTGGATGGCCAGGTAGACCAATGTTTTGGTGCCAGACCTCATTTCCATCAATGTAGAAATGATTTAAAAATCAAGGCTATTAAAACCCAATACTACATATGTACCTGCATAAGTAATTTTTTTTTAGAGAGAGAGAGAGAGAGAGAGAGAGAAGTAATCTCTGAACAAGAACTCCCTCAGAGTTTCCTTTCCTGTTATGGTCCAGGAGTTGTGAATATGTACAAGAGGTCATCATGAAATGGTTCCCTTCCCCCTAGTACAAGAGATTTCCCTTGGACTAATTTGATTTCCCTCAGGCTATTCTCCCTGTTTTTTGCCCCCCACAAACACCTGCTATCCACAGGGTGAAATGTTGGGCAAGTTTCTTTACTCCACATGCCTCTGTTTACCTAGCAGCAAGTAGTAACCCGGTTGTTGGTCTATTGGCGGATCACTTTTCCGGTGGCAATAATCCCTTCAAAAAAAATTAAAAAATTTGTCACTTAATCTACGACTGTTTGTGGGACACTGCTGTGTGCAATTGCTGCCGCGTTTTGCCCACAAAATTTACAGTCATTTCACTTTACATTATATTCTGTGAAGCGCTATGAGACATCTCGAAGATGCGATAAGGCGTTATATCAAATGCAAGGATTATCATTGTTATTATTATTACAATAGCCACTTCCACTCCCTAAAGCCCCTAAAGTCCAAAGCTCTTGCATCAGATCACAAATCCAACTTTGTGGCTCAAATCCAACTTCAAAGCTTACCGCCAGATAAATCCACCTTCTGCTCCAGCATCAGAGCAAGAGAAGAGCGAAGACAACCCCAGGTTTCTCTTCTCCTCCCCCCACATTCCCTCCATTTTCATTCCCAAATACGAAGAGGTCATGGATTAACTGATGTCCAAAATTGACAAAATCTGCCCAGCTATCTTCATTTCCTCTATCCCCTTCCCCCTACCACTGCACCCCACACTTAACTCAGGTTCTTGGTGTTACTTTTGATCCTGAACTCTCCTTTGAAACTTTTAATTTGGGCACTGACCAGTCTGGGTTCCTCCATCTCAACCATATAGTCTGTCTCAATCACTACCTCATCACAAACACACCTCATCCACACTTTTGCCCTCGCCAGGCCTGATTTTTCCAATGCCCTGCTCGCTGGGCTCCATAATTCCACTGTCCACAAGCTCCAGACTAGAACTCTGCAGCCCGTATCATCTTCCACACTAGGTTCCACAAGTCCATAATCCTCATCCTTACCCAACTCCATTGGCTCCCTATCCCCCCGCAGATTAACTTCCAGATCTGCTCCTTACCTTCAGGTACCTCCAAGGTCTTGCCCATCGTACCTCTGCATTGTCCTGTTACCCAACTACCCTGGCCACACCCTCTGCTCCTGTAACTCTGCCCACTCCACTCCACCATTAGCATGCAAGCTTTCAGTCACATTGCCCCTACTTTCTCAAACTCTCCCTCTCGATACTCTTGCTCCCTCGCTGCCTTCAAAAACAGTCTGAAGCCTTATCGCTTTGACTCTTCGGTCAGTCATCTCCTTCCTTGGTCACCCACTCAGTCTTTGTGGAGCTCTTAAAAGACATATTCCCTATGTGAAAGGCGCTATGTAAGTGCAAACTGTTGTCATGTATTTGACGGGAGAAGTTTAAAAATAGCAAATGATCAGGGAAATAGTGAGATAAATCATCTGCACAAATTCAAGTAGCAAAACGAGTAAAACGATAGAGACATCAAACAAATAAAAGAGAAATACCAGTCACAAATTGCTTTTCAATAATCATTGACATCCGAACATCTTCTAGTTATTCAATAAACAATTCAGAAAAAGACATCTGCTGGGACTACTTCAATTGCATTTGATCTTTTGTTCCTTTTTTTGTGCCCTAGTGATGCTCTTTTTCATCCATCCATCATAAAGAGTTGAACTTTAAGGAAAGCATTTTGCGACAAAATTGGGTGTTATTTACCAGAATGGCTTTGTGGAATCTCATGTGCATCCCAGACAAGCTGGTTCTTGATTATGCACACATGTAACCCTGCAAACGTTCAAAGAAGCCAGCTAGCAACAGCTGCCATTGGAGTTTTCTTTCATTAATAATAAACAAAATATGAGATACAGATGCATAATGATAACACAATGATATACCCCGAGCTACAAATGAATCAAACATGTGCATGACTCAGAGCTTTTCATGATCGCAAGAACTAAGAGAATATATTTTTTTGAAAAAATAGCAAGAGGGTTATTTCAGAATATTAACAACAATAATATTGTTTGCAGGGCAATGATAAGCAGGGTTTCTGGGGCTGAGAAGTGACATGCCTTTCAAGAGAAGATCCAAAACAAGTTAATTCTCTGTGGCAAACTCGATAGTCTGGTCCTTGAGTAAAGCAGGTCTGCAGTATTCTCGGCCATTGTTGATCAATGACCAGCCAGATTAACTTAATAATAATAATCCTTACATTTGATAAAGCGCCTTATCACGTCTTTGAGACGTCCCTAAATGCTTCACAGAATATACTGTAAAGTGAACTGACTGTATATTTTGCAGGCAAAACTCAGCAGCCAATTGGCACAGCAGTGTCCCACAAACAGTCGTGGATTGAATGACCCATTTTTGTTTGAAGAAATTATTACCTCCAGAAATGCGATTCATCATTCGACTAACAATCAGGTTCCTACTTACTTCTAGGTAAACAGAGGCATGTGGAGTAAGGAAACTTGCCTAACTTTTCACCCTTCCAGGAATCAAACCTATGTCTCTTGCTTGTGAGATGAGTGCTCTAACCACTAAGCTACAGGATTCTACAGGACTTGGAAGAAGAGACCAGTTACTGGGGACAGGAATTTTTCACACTTAGGGTTTTGGCTTTGAGAGTTTTCTGATACTTAACAGATAAGATGGCCCTATGTAGACGAGCAGTGAGCAGCTTACCAGTGCTCTATAATGGTAGGCTGCACTGTTTCTGTTGGTTAAACTCTGAAGTCTTAGGTGTACTTCATTCAAATAAACTCCTACATAGGTTATTTATAAAGAAAATACTAGTGAGGATCATGGAGAAATCTGGTGATTTTTTTGAGAACTTCACCCCCCAAACGTTAGATGCAAAGAATGATAAGGTCTGGAAGAACAGTTGAGGAACAGCTATTCGTATTTCACTGAACAAGAAGCAATATATGCATCTGCTCCAGTCGAGTAAACCCAGATTCTAAAACAGAATACAACAATCCAATACTTCTCAGCTGTGTATAAATAAACAGGCACTTACTGGATTTCGCAATTTGAAGAAGTCACAAATGGACATAGAGATATGAGGACAATGGAGAACTTAAGCATTTTCCACATGATACTATACGTGAAAAATCATCCTTTGTAGTTGTAAAATATTATCTTATTCCAGGTGCCATAGCTTTGTTTTACCTGCAGTAAAATGTATAGATGACTCCTTCAATCCGAGTCAAATGAAACTAACCAAAATCCTTTTACCTGAGCACACTTTTCCTGTATTAACATAATAGTGGGGATCGCACTCAGCCATGCACGCTCCACGCCCTGTGCCCTGATGAACCTGGATGACTTGTTCTGGTTTGAGACACTCAGTACAGTCTGACGGTGTGGATCCGAAGCAGGAACGGCACAGTGGGCTGCAAGCTTAAGTGAGAACAAAGGTAACAATCAGAACCTGACTTTATAAGTTTGAACAAAAAATAAGATGAGATACTGGCACACCCATGAAAAACATTCTCTTCAAAGCAGTAAGGAATGGATATTACATCAATAATTCACTGCACAGCAAGTCCCCAGTCATGACTGCACGTCTGAGGAAGCAGAGTGGAGGCCAGTTTTGTCAAAGTGAATTTGAATTGAAAAAAATATTTGCTCAGTGTAATTATTGGGGCATCAAGAATCAAATGTCCAAATTGCTCAGCCACTCAGAGTACAATAGCGATGGTGTATTCAACTCAATATATATTTATACGTAGAATAGTGTTATCCTATGGACTTTTTTTTATTACAGCTATTGACACAGACAATCAATCTATCATTGTCACAATCTGTGCAGTACTATATCACTCAGAACAGGGAAATGAGGAGAGAGTCAGATGAAGACTTTTTGATTCATGCCTTATTAATGTTCTTCTAACTATAGCTGCAGAGCTCTATTAATACCTTCAAGTTATTCTAATAATGCAATAGGGAATATTCACAAACCCATAAAACTGGTATCCTCATAAAATCTGTTGCAGAAACATTGAAATACTGTCTTGATCTACCCGCTGCACCACAGTGTTTATGGTTTTGGCAGAAAGCAGCAATGCAGAATCAATCAATCACAGTCCTAGGAACTTGTGGTGCAGAATCAATGTCAGAGATAATACAAACCTCACACTTCTCATCTAGGCAAAGCCGCATCCCAGCAACACAACGTGGCTTAAAACGCAGCTTTTGTGAATGCAGCACTTTTGGCCCAAAATTTTGCACAACAATATATTTTAATCAGGAATCATAGCTTCAACTATCTGATACTATATTTGCAAAATCCGTAATACTCTTCCCTCACAAGCTGCAGATCATCCAAAACTCTCCAGCTCATGTCCTCTCCTGTACCAAGCTCCATGACCCAATCAGCCCCACCCAGCTTCACTGGCTACCCATCCCCCAGAAGATAGAGTTCAAAATCCTCGTCCTTGTCTTGAAAGCCTCCATGGCCTTGCTCCTTCCTACCTCTGTGACCAGCTAACACCATATTGACCTGTCCGCTCCCTCTGCTGAGCAGTCTCTGGCCTGATCCACGTCCCCCGCCCGATCCACCCCATCATTGACAGTCGGGCCTTCAGCCTCTTCCCTCCCACCCTTTGGAATTACGTCCTACAGTCCCTTTACCTCGCTCCCTCCCTTGCCTCCTTCAAGGCACATCTCAAGACCCTCCTTTTCACCCACGCCTTCGGTCACCCTCCTACCCCTGGAGAGTATTAGGCCACAGGTTGGTAAGAGTTTGGTGCCACCAGAGTGTACGTTGGGATATTGTTGGGAGTTTAACCAGCTATCTATGGGTCAGCTGAATGTCTGTCACATGCTGAAATTCATCACCATGCTTACACAACGGGGATTGCCCTCCACCCCTCCTGATCCCAATCCCCAGCTTGAGTCCAAATCCCTGACTGTTCAACACCTTGGGCCGTCTTCCCGACGTGAAAGGCTTTACAAATGTAATGTAATTTGTTGTTGTTATATCACATTCGTCTCCAGTCACTACACTACACAGTTAATGTGGAGTCCTGTAGCTCAGTGGTTAGAGCACTCGCCTTGCAACGAAACACCTGGGTTCAATTCCAGGCAGGGCGAAACCTTGGGCAAGTTTCCTTACTCCACACGCCTGATAATGATCCCTTCAAAAAAAAATAATAAATTGGTCATTTTCAATCCACGACTGTTTGTGGGACACTGCTATGCACAATTGGCTGCCGTGTTTCACCCACAAATATACAGTCAATTCACTTTACAGTATATTCTGTGTAGCACTTTGAGGCGTCTAGAAGATGTGAAAAGTGCTATATCAAATGCAAGAATTATTATTATTATTAAGCCTGAGGTGCGATCTGAGAGGTCCTCCCCACCTCAAAGCCACTATTTCAAATGCAAGGATTATTTATTTTTTATTTATCATTTATTAACCTAGAAAAGTTAATCATGTCATGAGTGAATGAATGACAAAGCCCTAATGGGTAGGGTAGTCCTAGCTTAACAAGCATTGGGAAAGCTTGCCAAATAGTGCTTTCAATGGCAAGCTATGCAGTTTTAGTTGGCTCGACTCCAGCCTTGGCTCTTGCCAATCTGTGTCTAATACTCTCCGGGCTTAGGTAAACCGGATGCATGCCTCCAGGGAGAGTACGGATTCCATTCCAACAATCTATCTCGGGAATATCCACGTGTAGGTGGGATGCATGGGACACTCAGTTTGGTTTGGATATTCTTAAGCACGGTGATGAATTTCTGCACGTGACAGACACCCGGCTGACCAAAAAACAGCTGGTTAAACTCCAACAATATCCCAACGTACACTCTGATGTCCCTAAACCCTTGCTCTTACCTACCCAGGACTAAGTAAACATGGTGTATCCCTCCCATTCTAGACACAGTCAAATCTCCATGTGTAAGTTGTATACATATGTGGATACTCTTTAAGCATGGCGATGACCAAAAAGTCTAATATACGCGCCACTTTCAGCAAGGACAAAGCATTCTGATTTACAATGTTTACAGCAATAACAACAATTTACATGTAAATGTGTAACAACAGGTAGTTTCCAGAACTATTCCAAGAGAAAACTACTTAATGGTTATGACAGTGGTAACCAATTAAAAGTTTGACAACATACACAGAATCTGTGCTGAATAATTAACACTGAAGCTAGTACACTGGAACAGTTCTCATGACTATTTCAGCTTCTCCTGTCAAAAAATATTATTGCATCACAGTAGACTTTTAAAATGAGTCAACACACGGTTGCCAGATGATGTGGCATACCTCGACATGCACCACTCTCAGGGTAAAATCCCTCAGGGCAAGCCGGGAGGCACTGTCCCTTGTGCAAGAAAAGATGGTTGGAACAGGAGGCACACTGGACAGGAGATGAACCAGTGCAGGCTGCACACGAAGTATGGCAGGCTGAAACAAGAGAAACAACAGCAGCTGTGAAATGGATATCATTATGCTGCAAACACCAGGAAACAATGGATAATAAATCAGTAAGCAATCATAATAATCCTTACATTTGGCATAGTGCCTTTCACGTCGGGATGCCATCTCAAAACGCTTCACAGGATATACTGTTAAGTAGAGCCAATATTTGCACGTGCGGCAGACAATTTGTGTACCTCCAATGTCCCACAAATAGACATGAAGGGAATGACCAGTTCTATTGCAAGATTATTGGCCAGGACAACGGGAGAAACTCTTTTTAGGTAATTTCACGATTGTTTGTGGGACACTGCTGTGTGCAGTTAGCTGCCATGTTTTGCCCATAATATACAAAGTTCAATCCATTTTACAATATACTCTGTGAAGGGCTTTGAGATGCCTCAATGACTTGATAAGGCTTTGAGACGCCTCAATGACTTGATAAATGCAAGGATTATTATTATTATTATAATCATCCGTCCGAGCAGGCAGCCAGGACCTCATGTTTAACATGTCAACTGAAGGACGGCACCTTCAACAACACACCCCTAACAGTGCATTGGCGTGTCTGTTTAGACTATATGAGTTCAGAGTTCTGACGTGGAGTTTGAACCCACAATCTTCTGACTCAGAGACGAGAGTGCTACCAACTGAGCAGGAATCCACTGAGATTTGCAACTCCAGGATATCAGGACTCCACAACTGACGAGTATGACCAAACTTGTCTTAACCATGTCACGATTGTGTTATTTGCAATTGAACATGACCATGCCTTTCACAACAGCATAAGGTGCTAGTATTTTTGCATTAAAAAACATCCTCAGTGCATTCTGTGTGCAAATTGACTGCCGGATTAGCTTACAAAATGCACAGTCATTACATTTTACAGTATATCCTGTGAAAACACTTTGTGACATCCTCTTGATATGAAAGGCATTTTAGCCAATTACGTCTTGCTCTTCGGGCTACAAGAGGCAAACAATACAAATACTCAATCACATCACTTCACAGTAAATCCAGTGAAGCACTTTGATATGTTATGATGATAGATTTTGTTCACTTTAATTAGAGAATGTAGGAGTTCACGATGACAAGATGTCTAATTTGCATCCAGCATTCATAATTGGGATTAAATAACTTTTGCAAATGATCTATCAATTGGATGAGACATTAAATTGATGCCCTGACTTTCTGTTCAGGTGGATGCTAAAGATTCCACAGCACTACTCAAAAGAGACATTTCTCCCAGTTCAAAAATCCCCCAGATAAAATTGGTCATTCACTTCATGGTTGTTTGGAGGACTTTGCTGTGCTCAAATTGATTGCAGAAATCCTTAGTGAAATCTCATAGTGCAGGACACCATAGAGGATGAAAAGGGTAGGAAAGAAAATAAGATAATTTGGGAAAAAGAGGTCAGGTGGTACAAAGCCTGGATTTTAAAACCAAGGAAACTGCAGGAGGATGGGAGCACTATGTTAGGTGGATGCTCTTCGGTCTTAAAATCTTGATTATAATAATAATAATTTGCCTTTGATATAGCACCTTATCAGGTCATTAAGACATCTCAAAGCGCTTCACAGAATATACTGTCAAGTGAATTGACTGTATATTTTGTGGACGAAACTCGGCAGCCAATTGGGCACAGCAGTGTCCCTCAAACAGTCGTGGATTGAATGTCCAAAAAAAAAAAAAATTCTCTAAGGGATTTTCACCCCCGAAAAGCAATCTGCTAGTTGACTAACAATTGGGTTCCTACTTACTACTGCGTAAACAAAAGCTTGTGAAGTAAGAAAACCTGCCTGCCGAAAGTTTTGTCCGGCCTGGGAATCGATCCTGGGTTCTCTCACTTGCGAGGCAAGTGCTCTAACCAATACACTACAGGACTCTTATCTTGAAAATGGTGCAATAAGTGAAAATGCATGAAGGAGAAACATTGAGGATAGTCCATTTGGAGCTTGGGTGAACAAGAGGATATTCAGGACTAATAAATATAGAAATATTGTTACATTAAATGATGATTTATTATAAAGCAGGAATGTGGTTGTAATGTCAGAGGTGAGAAAAGGAGCAGAAGACAAACAGCCAGTTGCCGAGTCAGTGGCCTGTGAGGAAACAGAAAGTCTGGAAGAATAGTATTAACATGGAAGATTAAAATAAGTATTTTGAAAAAAACAAAGGAGGTGCACATTGAGAAGTTACAAAGGATTATTTTAGGGAAAATAGAATAAGAAGGGAAAAAATGATTATATTTTGCTTTAACCCAATGAGGATTATTTTGGGGAAAATACTTCCATATTCATTACTCCTGAATTTCCTCTTGCTCACCCAAGCTTCAAATAGACCATCTTCAGCCTGTTAATGTTTTACTGCATTTGGTGAAAGTGGAGTTGTAGAAAGGTTTATTTCATTTATTTTTAATTTTAGGCCATGAGCTAGCATAATTTGTACTTATTTATTTATTTATTTATTAATAGTCATGAAGGGACAATCCATAATGCAAAATTGTTTTCAAGGTGATTAATATTTAATGGCCACATTGATCTCTTGAAGATTTTTTCACACCAGAGTATAAAGATTATTCTATTCTATTTTCTCCCCTTCCTGCAAAATACTCAGTCATCACACTTTACAGTGTATCCAGTGAAGCACTTTGAGTGCTATATCAAATGTAAAGTCTATTATTATCAACAATAATGATAATTATTAATCATTATTACTTTAACGATTTAATGGAGCATTAAAATAGCTTGAATCAATAATGAGTATATCTATGCAACAATTACACACAAACCCTTAAATTGTTCCTTTGGGGCACTCATTTTTTCCTCTTGTGCAAATAGTGAGAATCGCAGACAGACCCTAATCTCTCCTGCACACGGGATTAACTAAAACCAGTTGAGATTTTGTAAAAGCAATATCCCATTGGGGAAGAACTTTCAATGGAAAGCACTTCTTTCAGGACAACAACAAACATAATTGTTTAATGTGTGTTGACACTGAATCAATGAGGTTTCTCAAAAAGAACTGGATCAGTATCTGGCTTGGAGTGGTGTTGCAGGTTACAGGGATAGATGCAATAGTAACAATTTATATTCTATTAATGCCTTTATATTGGGAGGATGCCTCAAAGTCCTTCACAGAGTTGACCGGAACCTGAGTTGGTGGGGTTGAGGAAGACGAGCTTTGTTATCTGTAGGTAGGGAGGTGAAGGTAGGAAGGTTGGGGTTGAATAATGGTGATATGTAATAATAATAATATGTGATGGTGGAATACTGTGTTTTGCGGTGCTTAGAAGGATCACCTTCTCTCCCGCACTAGCTCAGGCTCCCAATCAGCTGTGTAAAGCACTTTGAGACATCCTCCTGATGTGAAAGGTAATATATCACTGCAAGAAATAAGGAATTGCAGGGCAAGGAAATAACACAGATTCCTCAAGTGATTGCTGTTGAGGAGCAACCCACAAGATTAATATATTAATATGGTATATTTATATGTAATATATTCATATATTTTGGCTTGTTTAAGGAATGGAAGTATATAAATAAATGGTAACGTGTTACTTCATTTTCTGATACCATAAATATGCAGAAGTGTGGGTGATTCATTAGGGCTCTAACACGCTCTGACCCACAGGCATGGGGGGAAAAGACCCATGAATGTGAGTCATACTCACCAGGGAATTTGTTCTGAGCGGGGAGAAGGGGGGGTGGGTACTGAACAAAGGTCAGCTGCCTCCCCACAATCTTGTGTTAATCCACTTCCCAGGGGCAGACACAGAGCCATACTCACAGACAGCCAACAACAGCTGCCCTTTCTTACCAGTCAGACATGGTGCAGGGTGTTCACAAAGCCCTGCTTTTTTTCTACAATTAATTTTTTTTTCTGTTGTAGATGAGTGGAGTCTAACAATGTCTGATACCAGTGACTTCCTCATCAAACCTGTCCACGTTACGGTCGCACGGAACATAACAACGGATCATTATCTGCCATGAGAATGATGGCAGTAGCACAGATCCCCCGAACATCTAAAAACCGTTAAACACTTATACTGAATACAATTAAGTACTTTTAAATGCTATTATCATCATTTTCACATGTTTTAGTTGTTGGTCAGTACACTATACAATAAAAAACATGGGGGTAACAGGACTTTGTGAATACACGGTACACAGGGAGTCAAAGAGGGGAGGGGAAGAGGAAGGATAAATATCTCAAATGGAAGAAAGAAGTTTGACTTCCAACTCAAGACCACCTGCCAAGCTGGAAATAGCAAACTGGATTCTCCACAAACAATCCTTTTACTTTGTCGCTCAGCACGACTGCAGCAGTGCAGAGGTACATGTAGGAAATCATTTGCAAGCCAATTAATTCTGGTTCCACCAGATCAAAACCACAGAAGGAATTATCATCCATCAACCGCAGTCACACGTAACGAAAGCCAGCGGACAGTGAAGGCTTCCCCTTTGAACATTTTTCACTCCTCAAATTAACAATGATATCAAATACTTTGCTGCACTATTTTTTCTGATGAGACTGTAAAGCACGCCTTATCCCTAATTAAACTGCATGAAATGCAAATACAATCTCTAACAGTAAGCAAAGATGCCCTTGCAGAGTACTTGACAAACTCCCCCCTGAGTAGCTTCAAATGATTTATATATTTCTGGCTGAATCACTGGCCCTGCCACTCACAGCACCATTGTAAGTTCCTACCTCTACACCACCTTGCCACATCCTTGTAATAGCCCTTGGGGCAATGTGAGGCACACTTCCCATTATGCATCACTCTCCCTGTGGGGCAGCTGAGACATTTTGCACTGTCGCTGTAGCAGGTCTGGCAGGACCGGTCACACTCTACACAAGAAGGAGAAAAAAAACACCAAGCAATGCTAAAGAGATTAAACTGTTCTCTAAGCAAAATATCACAAAACAATTAAAACACAAACCATTCAGATATGCAGTTAATAAGCTTAAGTTAACGCATGCCCTCTGCCTCAAGCATTTTTTCTGTTCAGATGAGGTATTTGCAGGTACTTCATTAAGATCTTAGGACAGTTTTTACATGCTCCTAAAGATCAACATGTACACAACACGTCTTTCTAATGAAAGATACTATCTGTCAAATGACCTGGTTCTATGATGTAATATCGTATGATTTTAGGCAATATCAGAGAAACATTTGGCGGTTTACATTAACTAGTCAGTGAATTTACACATGTGTGTTTATAATGGGATTTTCCTATTTGACTTCCCAAGGGTCAGATGAAGAGCTATACCATTACCACCAAGGTTGATATATTCACAGACAAGTGAAGATTAGTACATGCTCATTGATAAAGGATGGTAGACTTAACATGAACTGGATATGGAAACAGTGGCATGTGCAGAAAACATGAATCAACATCCTTAAATCTAGCACTTGCTACAATCACTTATAAGTTATAACTTAAAATGCTACCATTTAAAGTTCTACTGTTATTCTGCCAACACTGTGTTCTCTCCCCAAAGCATCTGAAGGCAAATGCAAATGGATTGCACCTAACTGTTTGGAGATTTAGGCTTACCGTAGCAGATGTTGTCCTTCATATAATATCCCTGACCACATTTGGCAACACAAGTCCTGCCCTTGACCAAATGTGATGGGTCTTTGCAGGTAATACAATCTGCTTCTGAAGGACCTTGACATGTCAAGCAAGACTCATGACAAGCTGAAAAAAAATGAAAGCAACCATCAAATCGATCCCTAATTCTTCAAAACGAGAGCCATGATGTTGTAACTGATGGTCTCTTTGCATTCCACAATTTACCATACGTTTTCCTTGTGCTCATTCACCTCCCCCGGCATATTACACACTACTAGTTTTGGGTTGCCATGTGAAGGTAAAAACAGTGCAGCTTAATTAACTCTTTGGTACCTCATCCTGATAGTCAGTGTTGCCAGGATATTCAACCACAGGGAGCATCGCAATGCAGTTCTGACCTGACGGCCACAGGCATGCACTTTACCATGTAGAGCATGGTGTCTGGACATGATATGCAGGAATTGTAGTTGCTTTCTCTCTCCCTAACCATTGAGGCCCATTGTACATCTCAACTGAGATCAGCTAAATCGCTGCACGTAAGTATTTTAGATGAGGAAGCATAGACCAGGATTGACACCCAATTCACAGCATTAAGCACTGAATGGAAAAAGCGTTATTTGTAACCCGGATTTAAAAATTGTGACTCCTGCAAGTTATCAGGTATGTGTTCCACTGACACAGCACCGATGAGATCTCTGTCTATAGGTGTGTCAGGGCAGAGATCCCACATGTCGATGTAAAGCATATCTGGTTACCTGCAGGAATTGCTATTTGAGAATACACCTTACGACTACCACATTTTCAACCCCCATGCTTCACTCGTGACTGTGCTAGTAATTCATAACTAGGGCAGCCCACTTGTGGGATATAATTAACAGCTCTTCACCAGGAATCTCCAGACTTACTCCCGTGTGACTTATTTTAACAACTGTGTGAGTCAATCCTCCATGGGAATCTTGGCAGTAAGGTTCCTAAACAGTGTTCACGTGTAAGTGGCGTACATGTGTAGAGCTCTCAGTCTCGTTTGGATACTTTTAAGCATGGTGTTGGGTTTCCCCATGTCTCAGATACCCGGCCGAACACAAAAAAGTACAGCATTTTATCTCACAGCGTGGCCATCAGACGCCTGAAAATCCTCATTTTCTTAAACTTCACGTCATTGCCTAAAATTTTAAGATTATGTAGAATTTTAAACTAAGTCTCAAATTCAGCCTTAATTTGGCATCCTAAAACAACAGTCCTAAGGTTAGGAACAGGTCAAATCGTTGCATTCATTATATTTCCAAAACCAACATCTTGATTCAAAATTTTACCTCTCAAAATACTCAGTGTAAGAGAATAGCTGTTTCAGTTTGCCTGATTAGAGCCAAGCTAAAACAGGAGTCAGGTTAAGGATTAGAACATATTCTTGTACAGTCTTTGTTCCCTGTCTGTATCAGATCTGACCACAATGTGAACCTATCTCTTGCCTGGTACGAAGCAGATCATTTCAGCAATGGCGAGGTATAAAAATTGAGCTGAGTGTTTCTGGCTTAGACTGACAAAAAAGTCAGGCTATTGAGAATCTGACTATTGACCTGGTACGTCTGCTGGAAAGTCCATGTGTGCAGATGTTAGCTGCGAAAAGACTGAGCTTTGGCTGAGATTGCAATAGGTTGCAAACACTTACTGTCCAGCCTCACATATAGAAGATTAGCTCCTTGGTGGTGTACTGCCAGCAAGAATCAGCAGCTTCAAACAAGGACAAGGAGAGGGCAGAAAGAAAAAAATCACCAAAACAAATGCAAAAACACTATTATATTCCAATTTGGGGGGCAGGGAGGGAGGGGGTGTGTGTGGGTGCACTCCTTTCACTATAGGGCGAGTCATTCCAGTGTGCTGGATCATTTAGGTTATACCATATGCAGATTAGATTTTGTCTTAAAAAAGGAACTAAAGCGATAAACAAGCATGTGTTCCTAGTAAATAAAAGCAGCAGAAAAATGGTAGTTATTTAAGATATTCTTGATTTTTCCCATATGTTTCATTTTCCACTACTGATGGTAAAAGGCAGGTTAGAATATTTAACTGATTGACCTGGCAGAGTTTCGGCCAATGTAGCCAACTCTGGCAGTCAGAAAGTGTCAATCTGCCAAGCAGCTCAGGCAAGCGAGATTGTAACACGAGAAAGGTCTTTGTGGCAGGACTCCCAGCTTCTGGACATCTGGAGTTACACAGCTGGAGTCATACTCTGCTGTGGGAGTACCATGGGGTGAACAGCACTCCTGACTATTGATAACACTGGAGCAAAACTTCACAATCTCCCACAAACCTTCATGAGCTCTGCGATAACATGTGTGCTCCAAAGCCACCTCTAATCAAAATGTGTGCACAATAAAGTGTGGGAACAAAGGGTGATTGTAACTTTATAAAATGTAGGAATTACTTGGGCAATCTCCAAAATGTAACCAATCTGCCATAACAGCTGAATGCTTTTGCTGCCATTTTGAAGTCTGCAAACAGTGAGAGAGCACTTTAGCATCAGGGTAAATATTGATTTACAGTAGTTTTATCATTTTCATTCATAGGTCCAATTCAAAGAGATTGCTGTGAAACTTGCAAGGTGATAAGAATCACCAGTGACAATTATCGCATCACATAATTATTTATAATTATGTTAATAATTATAATCAATTATCACATCCCTCGACCTCCCTCCCCCAACACCCGCCAGAACTTTGTCAAGGTGGTTGAGCCAAGCTGCCTGCAGTCACCACTGATGAGACTAGTTCTGGGTTTCCTAGTTAAGCCAACCAAACAAATTCAATGTTCTATTAAGATCAAAAATGAATGAATAACCGAAATACTTTTTAAAAATGCGGTTTCTGAGCGCTTCCACATAAACATAGCCATGAATATAGAGTGAAATTATTTTTAAAAAATGCCCGTTGAACAGCAACGGTTCTTTCACACTTCACACCTGAACCATCAGCTTGAGGGATGCCTGCCAAACATGTCTGACATCTTCATGCAAATATTTGGCACTCAGACAGTGCCAGGATCATGCTGAAAAGCTTAAACACAAGTGATGAGGCCCATCTAATTATTTAGCTGCTGTCTCCATCGAATAGCACCCTGTAAAATGCGCAGGAATAACCATACAGAGATCTGTCTTGTAAAATGGTAGTCCTATAAAGTAATCTATTGCAGTTGTCGTATTTAACGTCACAGGCTTTAAACATGGCACCATGCAGAATACTTCAGAAGATGCTTTGGACCACACAGGCATTCTTCTTGGTATAAATAGATGCTGCTGCTGGCTAATATGGGATATCATTTGTATCCCACAAATGAGGAAGATCAAATATCTCATGAGTCACTAATAGAGTTCTGCCTCATAGGCAAGGTATCTACATTTAACCCATGGCTATTTCATTTATACCATTAAATCTAATACATGGTAATTTCAAACATGATTCCTTTATAGGAACCCAGTTGCAAATAGAGACTCATAACTGTAACTGGAAGTACATTAGGCTGACTTGAAGAACTCTGATCGGACCACTCCTGGAATGGATTTAGAGTTACATACTTTCATTACCAGAGGATGTTCATCTCAGAGTTCCTATTAAGAAACCTTATTTGAAATTGTTGCATTTTACATCTGGAGGAATTAAAATTATTCCATTGTTGTGCTTTGAGTAAATACAGGTGTGACTGCTTCTGACAAGGTTTGTCCCATGTAGCCTGCAGCAGTCTCACTGTACCTATCCAAGGCATGACTCAATGTCAACTTCCACTTTCCTGAATATGTAACAATATAATCCTATAGTGCAGTATTCATTTGTTTTCACCTCATTTACAGAAAAAAACATACTTTATTCCTTTCCGTAAGAAGCAAATCTCCTTAATGCCTTAAAAAATTAGCATTGTATCATCTATAGAGATAGATGAGATTGCTTGATTCATTTACAACAAAGATCTTGGTAGCGATGATTTCACAAAGAGCTCCAAGCAATCAATGCGCAATAGTCCTGTCCACATTACCTGCACACCGCTGCTCTTCCTGATACATCCCATCTCCGCAGGAATTCATACACTGACCGTACTTCATCATCAGCGACTCCTTGCATAAAGTGCATTCAAACCGATTACTACAGGTGGCACAAGAATCCTTACATGCTGCGTAAGTAAACAAGGGAAATGTGTTGAAGTAAATGTTGGTCAAACATACTGTTCTAAAAAAAAGGATGTATCTGAAAAGAATGCCAGCAAAGGATCTATACTGATTCAGGAGGAGTTACAGCTTTCAGGTCTAAGTGTCGCTAAAATGCCCTGTTTACCTCCTGCAATTTAAATACTAACATGCAATACTGAACAAACCAGATCACTTTATGTATTATTCTTCGTCACTTTGGGGTCTTGGCTTGATGGGGATTCCTCATCTGAAAAAGTGGAGTCAAAATGCTGCCAATGATGCTCTTAAGCCAGCTACAAGTGGCTGTTTGACAGCCGCTGGTTTGACCTTACCACATTCTCTCCGTGTTGTGGAAAGTCTTGCACTGTCTCCTCAACATCCACCAGCAGCTGAGTCAAAGAATCTGTCTAATCCGAATCTGGACACTTTAATTTAGTCATCAATCACTGTGCCAGGCAAAAATCCATTCCACAGCTGACAGCCTTTAGGTATAAAGAAATAAGTACTGAAGGCTAGTTTAACTTGTAGCTTGAGAATCACATTTTACGGTTCTCCTGCTTTGTTCAAAATAACAAACTAAATCTGTTTTAGAGATTCCCTTCATTAGTTTAAAAGATGGAACATGTCTTCCCTTATCTTCCTTTTTTTCGAACAAGAATAAACTTGGCATCCTAAGGCTTTCTTCACAGTTCAGTGATCTGAAACTTAAAAGCTTAAGAACGTATAGGAAGCGAAAACACCATTTTGGCTGGCTCCAAAGTAACAAAAAGTGCAAGCTCTAGGATATTCTTTGGCAGAAATAGTTGAGAGGTTCATGAGATGAAGAGATCTACCAAATCTGATGAAAATCCAAGAGTTTGAAGTTAGACTATTCTGTGCTCAAAGATATAGAAATACGATACGTGGACATGCACAACATGCCCATTCTCAAAAAATTGAGGAGAGGCCAAGGGGCATTCCGCATTGAGAAAGCAATAATGTTCCAATATTATTGCAATACAACTATTATCTTAACAGTAACCTTGACACAAAGTACTCCATTGTCATTTAATTCAATTGTTTTTCCTGCTTATTTCATAAGAAACAAATCTTACAATCTTGAAAGAAAAATAGTCCATTCTGATAATAGCTAGAATATCTCCAAGAGCAGACTTACTTACATGGCCTTTTGTGGGACGCCACTGTGCGCAATCTGGCTGCTGCATTTTGCCCAAAAAATCCACAGTAAATTCACTTTACAGTATATACTGTGAAGCGCTTTGAGATTTCTCAATGACTGATAAGGCGCTTTATCAAAGCAAGTATTATTATTACTTATAGTGTCCCAGATATTTTTCAGCTTTCAATGACTTAACTCAAAGGTAAAACATTACAGAGATGGTAAATATCCTTTATTATTCACCAGGTTTCAGCAGGAACCCCAAAAGCGCCTGGGTCTAGATTTACTCTATTAACCAGCATTTCAGAGCATCCAGAATTTGGCAAATTGTTCAATTAAGTCTTAACTTTGAAGGTTTATGCACTTCTTAAGGAAGACACTACACGTGAATCTTACACACACCTTTACATAGTCTACCATCCTCATAGAACCCAGGGTCACATCTTGGCAGGCAGCGG
Organism: Callorhinchus milii; assembly: GCF_018977255.1. Lineage (NCBI taxonomy): Eukaryota > Metazoa > Chordata > Chondrichthyes > Chimaeriformes > Callorhinchidae > Callorhinchus > Callorhinchus milii. The sequence goes on along the minus strand of NW_024704742.1, from coordinate 34,968,254 downwards.
CCATTCTGCAAATATTTGCCCTTATCGGAGCAGACGTCACAATGATCGGGTGACTGCGTGCACGTCAGACAGTCAGAGTGGCATTGAGCTGTAAGTTAAGTCATAAATATATCACTAACATCATCTTACAAGGCGAGGTCACGGATAACTCTATTCATTCAACATTTCTTTTGTTGACAAACATATAAAACACAAAGTAAATTTCAAACAAAATACAGTTTTATTTATTTGGGCTATTGGAGAGACACACTTCTGTCTTTTCGAAGTTGAAACATTTTCACTTCCACTGAAAGAATAGTGATCAGAAAGCATGGTATCAGCCAAACTGCCAAACTGGTGTCTATTAATTAAACAGACAGTCTAGTCCTACCTTATCTATATCACGGTCATCTGTAATTTGTGTTGTGGATATTTGATATGTACTCACGGGTCTAAGTTATATTGCTAGATATGTATGGAAATACTAGGATTTGTAAGTAAAGGTGGAGAATCTTAAAATTCTGGATGTTAAGAGCACGCATGTTTGCACTTTAAGACAAGAGTGCCCAAGTTAACTTTAGCTGGATCCACTATCTAGGAGACCGTCTAAGTGAGAACCTCTCTGAGAGACATCATTCCACAGTGTAAGTTAATGTGTCAGCAAGTCCTTTAAATGCAGTTTGATGCTAAGCCCGAAAATACAAAACTAGGAACGAGGCCTCAGGACTGTACAAGGAACATTAAATGCACCCAATGTACAAGTGTGCATTAAACCTCAATATTTGTACAATCCAGGTTTACAGTAATGATCAATGGAATTTCAAGGTTCAAATCAATCTGATTGATATTCAAGATATTCCACATACCTGGATAGCACTCTGGACAGCACACTCCCTTGATTTCTACAGCAAGTGTCCCAACAGGGCATGGAGGGCAGGAGGGTTTATAACAGATCACCTGTGAATCTCGGCACTCACATTCTTTACAAGGGCCTTCAGTCCATTTTTCTCCATTCTATTTCAAAGCAGGATTTTTTGTTTTAAAAAAGGAACTTCTCAGTGAAGCAATTCTTTGCTCTAAAATCAATAAAGAGCTAATACATCAAGTGCTTGAAAATTGGTTAATAAATTGCAAATGATAGCAGAATAAGGCTTGACATTTCTAATGTACGTTTCACTTTTATTGTCCGGCAATTGAATTTTTTTTTAAGCAATAAGGAGGTAAAACCATAGAAATTTATGGTTTTGTTCTTTTACTGTTTACTTTACAGAAGAAGGCCATTCAACCTATTGTGCCTGTACCGGCTCCCTTAAGAGTTATCCTATAAATACCATTTACCTGCCCATTCTCTATACCCCTGTAGCTGACGTTTGGGTCTAGATTTACTAAATTTTCTTAATATTTCAGAGAATACAGTATTAAATATAATCTTCATTTTCTACATAAAACTGGCTTCAAGGTAAACACTGAATTCAACAATTTACCAAATTTTAGCCACTCTGAAATCATAAGAAATAGAATCAATCTATAGGAGACGTTAAACTGAGGTCTCATTTGCCTGTTCAGGCGGATATTAAAGAACCCGTAATTTGAAATTACAAGGGAGTTAGGTAATGTCCTAGGCAACAGTCCTTCAGGTCGATTGATCATTCAAAAATCACATCTCAATTTCATTTATCAAGAAGATTAGGCATTATTTCATGATCAGAGCAATATTGTTTGCATTATGTCCCATTTGAACAACCAGAATGTTAATTAGAACAAGTTTTGTGAGGAGAAATTCTACCTGGTTTCAGATTTACTCCATCGATGTAGCATTTTAGAATGTCCAGAAATTAGCAAATTGTTCAATTTGAAGCTGAGTTTATGTAATTCTTAAAAAACAACTTTTAAGAATTCTGGACTCTCAGAAATGCATAAATAAACCTTGGTGGGAATATTCTCCATCAGTTTTTCAACAAGTACTCAAAAAGAGTTATTTATAGAAAAACCTATTTCAAATTATAGTAATTTATTATCTTGCTAAGAATTTTTGGAAAATCAGGGTATTGTTATTCACGCCAATTAATTCGATAAAATGACCGGTTATATTTTGTAGGGATTAGATTTTATAATTATGGTTTAGTGATTGTTCCTTCACCTGTGATAGTTCTTCCTTTTGTGGAAACTGTGAATCAAACTGTAAAAGAACCAAACAGGATCTACATACCACAAGATGCTTTTCACCTTTCAAATCAGAAGGATGCATCTGAAGGAAAAGAGAGTAAATATTATGCTACAATGAAAATTAAGACATCTGTGCATGCCTCTTCTCTTAATGTATATTTGCATATTTGTATGAAGTGTCCTAATACCATCATGAAGCTAAAAATGCAGTCTCCTGTGGTTTAGATTCCCATCTCTCTCTGCATTGTCTCAATCCCCCATTCCCCACTTCCCCATTTTCTTGGCAGTATAGCATGTAGGACCAGACACAATACGTAAGCAGCTGTGTACAAATGTCACTATATTAGGCTTGATAATCGTGAAGATTGGCAGCACGAGTCATTTGGCAGCCACTCAAACACTTCACTATGGATTTTCTACACAACCTACATATAGCAAAAGAAGAAAACAGGAGGTTCTAGGTAAGGTTTACATTTCTGATAGAAAAACAAAGGTTAATTTCGAACAAATTCAGCATAAGATCTTACATGTAACAGACCTAAATTAGGTTCCAACAAAGTTGAATTTTCTTTTAAGTTTCTATATTTAAGTCAGATCATTCAAAGCATCTCAAACTAAGCCTTTACGTTTCGCATCCCCATAATTTTTCATGAGTTATATCCTCATTAGATTTACTGATATAATTTACTCTTGCACACTTGCTTTCCTTAGTTAATCAAGTGTACGCAGACAATTTAACGCACAATGGTTAACCTAGTAATGCAATTTTTCACATTAGAAGTGTTTATCGAGGTCGATCAATGTTTCCTGGCATAACTACAGCAGCATGAAAGCATCTTCCATTACGTTTGTTTTCTTGAGTATACCGAGAGGGGAGTTTCTCCTGTTTGCCGGCTAATGATCCCCCAGATGAAATCAGTCATGCACTTCATGGCTATTTGTGTGATACTGTTATGTGCAAATTGGCCACCACATTGACCAACAAAAACAAAGTCACCAGACTTTACTATATAATTCCTGTGACACAGTGTGAGATGTTTCAATGATGTGAAAAGGAGCTATATCAGATGCAAGGATTAATATATTAATTTTGTTAATATTATTGCAGATAGGTACCTACCTCCTTGGCTTGCTCTTGATAAACACAGTAACTGCTAATGGGTATGCACTCAGGGCAACACTTTCCAGGCAAAAGTAGCAGCTCTTCACCCTGCATTCAATAACAATTTCTCTCATCAAAATATAAATTAGCTACATGGTAAAATGAAACACTGAGATTCTATAGATGAGCGCTTAAAAAGATAGGTTTTACTCAAAACCTTGTATTTCCAGTTCACATGTAGGTTATTTACTTCAATACATTCTTGATAACCAAGTGTAGAAATGTAATGATGTGTCATTTTAACATTACAACCTAATAGCGAGCTGCTTCCCGTCTTAGCTCTGGATTCACCTACAAAATACATAAAGTAGTCCAAGGTAAATCCTGCTCTGCTTTACTCAATCTTCACGGACCTGCCCTTGTCTGGTTTGATTCCTATCTCTCTCACCGTCTCCACTTTGTTGCCTCCAACGGTTTCTCCTCCAGCCCCCGCACTGTCACATCTGGCGTCCCCCAGGGCTCTGTCCTTGGCCCTCTCCTCTTTAATATCTACATGCTCCCCCTTGGTGACATCATCCGCAGACATGGGGTCAACTTCCATATATATGCGGATGACACCCAACTCTATCTTTCTGCCTCCACACTCAACTCCAGGATCACTGCTGTCCTGACAGACTGTCTGTCGGACATCAAGTCCTGAATGAGGGTAAATTTCCTACAGTTGAATGTGAACAAGACTGAGGCCCTCCTGATTGGCTCACGCCAGCGCCTCAGCACCTCAGGCTCTGGCAACATTAACCTCCATGGTTGCACACTACAACTCACCAGCCAGTCAGGAACCTGGATGTCTTGTTCGACCTCAACTGTCTTTTCTCCCCCAAATTCAAGCCATGACTCGCTCTGCCTTCCCTCACCTCTGTAATATCGCCCGAATCTGCCACTACCTCACCCCTCAGGCCGCTGAAACTCTCATTCATGCCTTCATCACCTCCAGGCTCGACTATGCAAACGCCCTGCTTGTCGGCCTTCCCAACTCCTCCCTCCACAGGCTGCAGATAATCCAGAACTCTGCAGCCCACGTCCTCTCCCGCACCAAACTCTGTGACCCCATCTCCCCCACTCTCGCCCGACTCCATTGGCTCCCTATCCTTCAGAGGATCCAGTTCAAGATCCTGGTCCTCACATACAAAACCCTCTATGCCTCGCCCCACCCTACCTCTGCGACCTTCTAACCCCCTACCAACCTGCCCGCTCCCTCCACTCAGCCGGCTCCGGCCTGCTCCATGTCCCCCGACCCACCCGCCCCACCAATGGCGGGAGAACCTTCAGCCACTCTGCCCCCAACCTCTGGAATTCCATCCCCCAGTCACTCCGCCGCGCCCCCTCCTTAGCCTCCTTCAAGTCCCACCTCAAGACTTTCCTCTTCGACCATGCCATTGGCCACCCCCCTTCCCCTCCCCTCCCTTCCCCCCCCAACCCCAGCTCGGGTCTGAAATGCTGTACTCTGTCCAGCGCCTTGGGACGTCCTCCTGACGTGAAAGGCGCTATACAAATATAAATCGTGTTGTTGTTGTTGATACGTTTTTGACGATGTAGTAAAGTGCTATATCAAATGTAAGGATTATTATTCATCAGCTTTTGCTGGCCAAGCAGAACATTATCTGCAAAAGTCGGTACCCAATGAGTTAAGCTACAGGCATATGCAGATAACTAGGAAGAGAAAGGCGCATTTTCACCGAAATGAATTCAGTGCCAAAAAGCAATTGCATTTTGTTTGATTTAAGTTAGAAGGCGCTGTACTAACTGACATTATCAGCATCAGCCTTCTATTTTAAATGTTCCAGGATTACAACCAATGGCAGGAATGCTTTATGCCATGATGTGCAGATATTTTTGAATAAATGACCTGAATTCCTGACTATTCCTTCTAGTCCACTCTGATTTATAGAATAAATAGTTCTTTCACCAATTGCTGCAAGGCCAGACGATCATTTTTCGAGAACACAGAAAAAAAATGCTTCCTTACCCACAAGCACTCCACCCTGGTGCATTCTGCACGCTGACAAACCACCTGTTCCCTTTCGCACATGCAAAACTCGCAGGAACTCGCATTCCACATCTCCCCGTGATACCTCACCACACCTTGGTATGGACACTTCCCTTTCCTGGACACGCATTCCTCACAGCATTGACCAGGTCGTTGGACTTGCTGCTGCCCCTATGAAAATCAATGTACTTGTGTTATATTCATAGGAGCCTGTACTGGTGGTGCTTTGTGATGGTGATGTTAGTGATCCCATGCCACTACTTTGAAAAACAAGGAATTCTCCCAGTGTCCCGCACGACATTCCTTCCGATTCCAACTGTTTTCCCCCTTACAAAGAATTGCAATTTGCCAAACATTACTTGTGCACATTAGCTACGAATTTACCCACATAACCATCACTACACTTCAAAGTAACTTACTGTCAGAGGATCCTCAAGGGTTTGAGCTTCTACCAAGACCTGAAAGAGTCTCTCCAACTGCCTCTTTTCCTCCAGATTACAAGGTTAAAAAAATATAGTATTTTTTGAATGTAAAAATCCTGCAATAGTGACTGAGGAACTGACTACGCCCCTGGGACTGGGGTTTGAATTCTGCTGTCGAGGGATATTTTTATAAATAAAATTTTAAAATTGCAGCCTCACCTGTAAGAGAGATCCAATGTTACTTTTGTTCCCTAAAATTGTTTGGACTGATTTACTGTGTTAACTATATCGTTACAACTGAGCTAGTTTATAACATTACCTTGCATCTTTGTGCACAATGATGGTTTGATGCCAAAAGATATCAAATGGGGAATGCAGCCTCTCCTTCCCCCTCTCTCTTCACCTCCCACCCCCACAGCATCTCTCTCTCTTTCTCACACTCCTTCACGCACACCCCTAGCATCCAAACATGGAGGAAAGTGCTGTTATCTATGACGGACAGGAACAAACACCGCCCCAGCTGCTCAGAGAATCTGACAGATGGAGTCAAAAAAACGACACAGTTTAAGCCTGCCTTAACCACTGCTGGGCTAAGTGGACCAAATAGCTTGTGTGTTAATTGTTTACAGGTAATTTGGTTTACAGGCGAGAGGCAGGTAATGATTTTCACCTATAACCATTATGGATTGTGGCTTGGTGTTCCCATGGCGACTGGAGATTTTTACATGACTATTTGGTGAAACATTCTGTCGAAAATATTTGTCTCATGATTCATGGTTATATTTATGCAGCAGCGTTACATTAACTTTACAGCTGCCACTCTGTACGTAATTAGAAAGTCCCTGCATTTGCAAACCATAAATAAATGTATAAAATTGTTATCATCAGCACATTCCAGACACCAAACTATCATCTGGCATTTACCATTTAAAGACCGTAGTAATTATATTCCACATGCAGTAACAAAGCACTTGTGGCATGGATACATGCTTAAACATAATAATAAGCAAATAGAATTCTAAAATCTTCCATTTGTGCAGTTTCAAGCTTTCATAATGGTGGTTTTGAATTTAGCAAGAGGTATCAGTGATAATGTGAGTCAGCCTGGCTCAGTCGGTAGCATTCGCACGTCTGAGTCAGAAGGTTGTGGCTCCAAACCTCATGTTGGCGTGTGGGCATCTAGTCAAGCTGGCACTCCAATCCAGTACTGTGGGTGTGCTGCATTGTTAAAGATGCTGTCCTTCAGATGAAAGGTTAAATTGAGTCCCCGTTTTGCCTGCTCAGGTGGATGTTGAAAATTCTACAGTACTACTCGAAAAGAGAAAGGAGTTTCTCTTAGTGCCCTGGCCACAACCCCCAAAATAAAATTGGACCAGTGTTAAGTGCTCCAAGACCCTCCTCACGTGAAGGGGGCTGTATAGATGCAAGTTATTGTTGTTCATGGCTGTTTGTTGGACGTCTCTGTGCACAAATTGGCTGCTGCATTTGCCTCCTAAACACACAATCACTACTGGATATCCTGTGAAGAGCGTTGGTACGTCCTCCCAATGTGAAAGGCTCTACACCAAATGTAGATTAATAATTAGTGCAAGGGAGCACTTTCCCATTTGGAGAACTCAGGAAGAGCATCAAGCATCAAGGGGAGATGTAGCACATAGGGTACAGTCTTTCTGCTCTACCCACCAATGGGCCTGAGATGCTTCAATTTGAGAAAAACTGTCAACCTGTTTTAACCAATTTTCTGCGCTTGTGGTGACAGCTCTTGCCTTCGGTGCCTTAAATTCCTCAGTGCCAAATGTGTGAATGGTGATTTTTTTCCATGAAAGAAAAGTTATCAGTGAACAGAAAGCATCTTCAATGATCAGTATTTGATACTACACAAAATACCTGAGAACATCCACTTCAGGCTTATAAATCCAGCTGTGGGTGCTTTCCAAACATGTTTTTGTGTTAGATTATATTTGTGAGGGTTTAATGCTTTTAAGGCTTTTAATTAATCTTTATATACGTTTAGAATGTAACCTACCCATAATCCTTTAATAAGGTGTGTTTGATTTAATGACTAGCTCAGCAGGGGTTAAAAGTAGCTTCGCTTAACCGGTTGAGGTCAGCTTCTGATTAAATGGCTACAGCCTCAACACCTGCCTATCTCAAGGCTGAAAGCCAGCAGGCTGTGGAAGGCTGCCCAGAGGTGGACTATATCTCTCTCTCTCTTTGTGCAAAGCAGCCCGCGAGGGGTGGGGGCTGTCTCTGTGACAAGGGGAGGCAGAGGTAGAAACACAATAAAAAAAAGTAACTTTGAAATAGTTGGAGTTGTGTACAGGGTCAAAGCACTTCCTAGTGGAGGTGATATCAATTCTACTGTATCTATGTATGTGTACAGGGGTGAGGGAATTTACCTCCAGTAAGTGACCATTAAAAGTGAAAGAGGAGTGAATATTATGATTTTGTCTGTTGTCTAGTATATCTTTATAAAGGATACAGTCTAGCTGATTTGGCAACAAAACGAAAGGGCGCAGGTACAGGATTGCAAAGGGCAATTTTAGGACAGAGGGTAATTAACGACCGGAACAGGTCGTATCAATGGATGAGGCTGGGACACTGGACTGATTTAATAAGCAGCTTTGATGCTGTGATGGGAAAATGGTAGTGTGGGTATCCTGGAAGGATGATGTCAAATAGGTTGTTAGGTCTCTGAACATGTCATTGAACTTATAGATAAGTGACAAAAATTATGAAAATAGAAAAATTATGCAATGTGTAATAGATGTCATGTGGGAAGAGTGAATATACAGCAGGAAGGATTATTTCATGGGCTAACTTGTCTTGTTTCACTCCCTGCCACTCGTTTCTTCAATGGGGAAGGAGTCATGTTAACAGAAGGCCAATCGATGGTTCCTGTCCCCTTCTCAAGAATCATACAAGCACAGAAGGGGTCATTCGTCCCATCATGTCTGTGCCGGCTCTGTGAAATGAGCTATCCAAATTAATCCCACTCCTCCACTTTTTCCCCATAGCCCCGCAAATTAGTCCTCCCAAATATCTATCTATTTCTCTCTTAAAGGTTGTTATCGAATCGGCTTCCACCACCCTTTCAGCCAATGCATTCCAGATTCGAACAACTCGCTCTATGAAAAAATGTCTCCTCACCTCCCCTCTATTCTCTTTTAACAACTATTTTAAATCTGTGTCCTCAGGTTACCGACCCACCCGCTAGTGGAAATAGTTTCTCCACCTGGGAGTTTCTCTGGCCATGTGTTTAGGGTGACTGTTACTACAACAGCCACAGGCAGTATATTAATGTAGGTAGGTGGGCCTGTGGCATGGCCAAGAAACCATTTTCCCACTGAGCTTTAATGTCTTAAAGTTTAAAGCAAAATTTGCAGGATTCTTTAAAGCATTCCTTGTGCTAATTAAGACAAGTTGTGGAGTCCTGTAGCTCAGTGGTTAGAGCACTCACTTTGCAAGCGAGAGACCTGAGTTCAATTCCAGGCAGGGCGAAACCTTGGGCAAGTTTCCTTACTCCACACAGAGCCTAATAATAATCCCTCCAAAACAAAAAACAATAATAAATTGGTCATTTTCAATCTACGACTGTTTGTGGGACATTGCTGTGCGCAATTGGCTGCCGCGTTCGCCCACAAATATACAGTCAATTCACTTTACAGTGTGTTCTGTGAAGCGCTTTGGGACGTCCTCCCGACGTGAAAAGCGCTATATCAAATGCAAGGATTATTTTATTATTAATAATTGTATTTCTGTTCCTTATCCAACCTGAGTCATCAGTGCACTGATTCCAGTCTTTAATATTCACAATGTGCACTAGGGAAACAGTCCTGGGAAAACACAAAGCAAATGGCTTGGTGCTTCCCGATGTAGGTCGTGGTTCGAATAAAGAGTGTGAACTTTGTAGAGGGAAATCCCAATGGTTACACTCTTTATTTGGACCCAAGACCTCTATCAAGAGCATCTCCTGTATAAGAATACATCACTTAACATTGCTGGGCACTAATCTACCTCCATAGTAGTGAATGATCCTGTAAAAATTATTCAACAAGTTGTACAAATTCTTGAATGGTGCAGTAAATGTTGTGGAATTGTTGTGGAATAACAATGCGTTCATCTGCATGATATGGAAAATATTAAGTGTCCTGGACCCTTAAGTCCTAGGCATACGTAGAATATTTTCCTTATTCCCGATAACGGAGACGTCTCGAAGCCATAATAAGGCACTATATCAAATGCAAGGGTTATTATTATGACTTTGTGCTTTCCTTTGTTTCATTTACCTTCTCACAGGTGAGCTGTGGGCATGTCTGGGAATGGCACCGGATTTCGCCTCTGTCACAAATACAGGTGCTGCAGGCGTTCTCCTGCCATTGTTTACCGTGCTGAGGGAACAAAGAGACTTTTCAAACCAAGAAGCAAACCCTGATGAAGCTCAGCTTCACGCATAACACCACCAATGCAGGGCTGTCCCAAATTACAGCTTAACACATCAAAGTACAATTACAAAGGATGCACTAAATTTATTGTATTCTTATCCATATAATTCTGAGGCTCTGGTAACACAAACCTAGCCCGAGCTCGACATTACTTTGAATGCATGCCAAATACAACAATGTGTGAAATAATTCTGTATAACAATCAGAACTAGCCTTGGTCAAATCTCTGAAACTGATGTTCACAAGCTACTATTATTCTTACAACTGGCCTGTTTAAATGTCAAGTGTTTTGTCTTGCAAGCTGAAAATTCTAAAGGTGTGCTCCTTTATGTAAATCATAACACAACTCTGAAGTGGCTCGTGACTGAAGTAGATCTTAAGCATCTTAAGCAATAATTAATAAAATAACAGAATTAGTAATAGAGCCTATCATGTCATCCTGGTTCATCTGGCAGCACTCTTGCCTCTGAGTCAGACGGTTGTAAGTACAAGCCCCACGTTAAGACTTGAAGCTCATTGTCTAGGCTGACACTCCATATACCTCCAATGGTGCACTGTCAAAGGTGCCATCCTTCAGCTGAAACATTAAAACTCCTGCCTGTCTGTCTGGGGTGGACATTGAAAATCCTATGGCACTGTTTGTCCCATGGAGTTTGTCTCAGGGTCTTGCCAATAATCCCACGAATAAAAAAAATTATAATTAACTTCTTGGCTGTTTGTGGGACTGCCACCTTCGCCTACAAACGCAGTCACTACACTTGACAGGAAACTGTAGGAAGCAACTTTGAGATTCTGTGAGGTGATAAGAGCACTACATCAAAGGCAGTAATTATTATTTGTATTGTAACTTCTAGCAGAATGCAGAAATCTGTTTGAAAAACCAGAATGCGAGGGTTAAAACCTAGTCCAGTCATTCGCATGGTTTGCTGTGGGTAGAGTATAAAATCAGATTGTAATTCCAAGGTGATCTCAACTATTAAAATGATAACAATCACACAAGAAGTCATGCTCAGGTGAGCATAGCTTCAGACAAATTCCAAGTATTATTGAGGGCCTTTGCAGGAGGTAATGAGCTTGACTATGCGGGACCAGTGGGTGGGCCCATGCAACCTGACTTCCCTCCAGAGAAAAATGAGACCTTCCTGTTCCACCCAAACAACCAGTCGCAAAACACAAAACACATTCAGAGTTTAACCGCAATCTCGGAAAAACAAAACCATCAAAGGGACAAAAGCTTTGCAACAGCTAACCTCATCCCGAAACCCTCAGCTGTCATTATCCTTGTCGGGACTTCGAAGCAGCTAAATCCTTATCTCCATCTTTAGGTAAATATGGCTTATCAGGAACGTTACGCAAATTGTCACTTGCAACCTATGTACATTCAGGTTTCTAAAATGAGCCACTTTAACAGAAAGCAATGGTCCTGTAATCAAAGATTAGCCTATTGTGTTGTCAGAACTGGAACCCTGTGTGCAGTTGACAAATAGATCTCAATTAACTCATAAAAATGAGGTCTCTTAGTCGCCTCAAGGTTACCTCATACTCCTCCTCTGTCAGCGTACAGGATTTTGGTCGACATTCAGGGCAGCACTTTCCAGGCAGCATTGCCGCATTTTCACCCTAAAGATAAAATTAAAGATAAAAATGAATCCTTGGACTCGGCTTATAGGATTTCTGTTTGCTAGCACTTACACTTTGAATGAAAAAGGACAGGAATTTTCAGAAGCATCGGAATTTGAAGGGGTGGTAACACGAGTGTGGGTGGTGTTGGGAACATGTGTCAGTTTGACCTCATTGTGCTGCAGTGGGTTCAAATTTACTCTTTGAGTTGTTACCCTTGCTTCTAATGCCTTCCTTTAGGTTTATTATCTCCAACCCCCAGGCTGAATCAACTGAGGGAAGGGCCACCTCTGGCTCATGCGTTCGTATGAATATGAATTGTTTTTCACCTTTGGATTATTTGCTCCCTCAGTTTGCAAGAAGATCATCATCTGAGGTTCAGAATTCATCACATAATAATAATAATCCTTGCATTTGATATAGCGCTTTTCACGTCGGGAGGACGTCCCAAAGCGCTTCACAGAACACACTGTAAAGTGAATTGACTGTATATTTGTGGATGAACGCGGCAGCCAATTGCGCACAGCAATGTCCCACAAACAGTTGTAGATTGAAAATGACCAATTTATTATTGTTTTTGCTTTTTTGGAGGGATTATTATTAGGCTCTGTGTGGAGTAAGGAAACTTGCCCAAGGTTTCGCCCTGCCTGGAATTGAACTCAGGTCTCTCGCTTGCAAAGTAAGTGCTCTAACCACTGAGCTACAGGACTCCACATAACACATCTCAGAGACAGGTGTAGGGTAAGACAAAACCAGGGAGTCAGCGTGCAGTGACTAGAAGATGGGTCACCTGTGAATGGGAACGATGTGAGTCTTGTATTGTCTAAGACAATTTAAAAGTGAACTATATCCTGCTGAAGCTCTCTGCCAATAGAGACCAGCCCCACCCTCACAATCAGCATTAGCACAACAACTGCACATGGGCAAATCACAAGATTGGTTCAGATGAAGAAGGCCCTTTGGCCACTCTGATTTCATCCCTCCAGACCACCCAGACTCCCATCACAACATCAAGCTGCTTTTTAAATGAATTCAGTATTCTCGCCTCAACCACCCGTCCTGGCATACATACATTTGTAGTGTGGGTTCTCTTCCCAACCCCCAACACTCATGTTTCTTGCTGTCAACCACAGCGAAAGGAACAATTGTCCAAGATTGGATTTATTCCATGCAAGTGCTGTGCGGCAGGAAGAAATAACTGATCAGTCAACAACATCCAGGCAGATGATTATTTATTTGCTATACAAATATCGTTAAGTTACTAAAGAAAAATTCCAACTTCAACTGTGGTGCTGATAGAGAACAATCAAACAGTGACGTTTCATTCCCAACCTGAAATGAATACTCTGCTCTATGTGAAATGACAGTTCCAGTCTTTCCATGGTCACAGCTAATTGACCTTTTAAAGATGAAATTAAGCTTTTGTGACTTTCTAATTGCTGTGTTTAGAAACACAAAGAACCAGGTCCATTCAATCTGGCTTTCTCTGTATCAATAGTTTCACAAAATTACAGGTTCTTATTTGTAGCCATTTTATAATTTGTATTTCAAAAGGCAACTGAGGTGAAGAGTTCATTGCATGGGTCTCTCCTGGAAGCATTTCTTTCAGTAGCTGAACATCTCTCCTTCAATTTGTTTCTCTTTTTATCCCTTTGGCTGAACCTTTATTTTATTTGCCAACAAAATACACAGTCACTGCACTTTATAGTGAAGGTCTTTGAATCGGCGTCTTGACTTGAAAAGTGCTGTATCAAATATAAGTATTATTATTGATAATATTAATAATAATACCTCAAAACTTATCAAGTGGAAGGCTGACTGAGAAGTGGAAATCGTGGTCATTGAAGAGATTCACGTTGCTTTGACAGTAAAGACTGTGTTCTATTTCAAGCCTCAGAATTGGAGTCTAGCATTCTATCCTCTCACTTCATGGCTGTTCATAACAGCTACCCTACTAGTAAACATCAGAAGTAACCTGTAAGTGAGCCGTACAGACATGAGGAAAGAAGTTGTCATTCTGTGAACACCCTAACACTAAATCCCAAAAGTTCTAAATCCAACAAAATCTGTTAAGACAACGTCAAAATAAAAAAATGCCCAGTTACAGAAATAATTAAAAATTATTGTAGTGTTTGGGTACGAGACTTTTAACAGGGTGCTGGATTTCTCTGTGTGTGGCAAAGAATCCCAGCTCCAAAGAAAACTGTAAATCTTGCTACCAGTTAACCACAAGCCAGTGATCATTTGCCATTTAGCTATGGCTTGCCTGACTTCCTGAAAGACAAGTCTTCTGTTATATGTGCTCTGCTCCTCTCACACCAAAACCAACATTCACTCATTTATTAGATTTTTCGAATGCAATCCTCACCAATCTCCCCAGTTCCGCCTTCCAGAAGCTCCAACTATCCAGAAAACACCACCCCCATGCTCATCTACACCAAATTCTGCACACCCATCGCCCCAGTCCTAGCCAGACTCCATTAGTGCCCTGTCTTCCAATGGAATGAATTCAAGGTTCTTCAACTCCCCACGATGGGTGGCCAAGCCTTCAATTACTATGCCCCTAATCTCTGGAATTCCCTCCCTCTACCTCTCCGCCTCGACTCTTCTCTATCTTGTGAGTCCTGTAGCTCAGTGGTTAGAGCATTCGCCTCACAAGCGAGAGACTTGGGTTTGATTCCCGGCAGGGCGAAATGTTGGGCAAGTTTCCTTACTCCACACGCCTGATATTAATCCCTCAAGAAAAAAAATAATAAATCGGTCACTTCAATCCACGACTGTTTGTGCACACTGCTGTGCACAATTGGCTGCCGGTTTCGCCCACAAATATACAGTCAATTCACTTTATATTCTGTGAAGCGCTTTGAGACGTCTAGAAGACGTGAAAAGCACTATATCAACTGCAAGGATTATTATTATTATCTGTTATTAAATCCCGTATTAAAACCCACCTATTAAATTGTACCTTTGGTCACCTCCCTCTCCCTTACTCAGTGTCCAACCCTCAGACATATTATAGGGAATTGTATAAAAGCACGTTGGTATTGTTGCTCAGAATGCAGAGTTTCTGGCATCGCACAGCACAGCCCTACAATACACGTAGCATACACAGTAAAGTGGATTGTGACTATCATAGACTAAATGATATTATTTTGGAGTAAAATTTTCAACATCTGTTCCAGTGAAGATTCCCGAAAAGGTTAAAGCCATTTACAAGGAAGTGTTGGGAAATGAAGAAATGCAACAATTTCATTAAGTCTGACAGCAATTTTGCTTTTATGCTCCTTCATGTGGAGAAGGGATGCTGAGTGAATGCTGAATGAGGAGAAAGTACATTTATAAAACATTTCCTGTAAGTTTCATACAATACAGAACACTGTAAATCAGATGATGTCCTGATACCCGCAGGTTTGACACAATCACAAAGGGGGTCACTTCCCATTATTCAAAAAAACAACCTCTTCAATGTCAATGTATTTTAATTCCCAACATAACCCTAAAGGCCATAAGGAATATTAAAGAGCACCATTTGGGACGAGATTGAAAGAGAATGCTTGCTATCATTCATACAGCTTAACAAAGGTTAATTTTAGCTCATGGCATTTTTTAGTCGATTACATTAATCAATGAAAATTATCCTGCCTTGAAAAAGATATGTATTCTGCAGTACTTGTGTTTTGCATACTTGAATGTAAGGCAATACAATTTCTTCAAGTGTCAGTGAATTCATGTGTCCCACAATAAATCTCCCTTGTCCTGAGAAGCTGAAAATTGAGTCTACCTTTGTGCACTTATGTTTCAAGTATCAGGTCAATTATGCTACATCAGAAAAGCCAACTCTGATTAAGAGTTTTCCCTGCTCTCACTTCTGGGACTATCAATTTAGAAAAATGAAGCTTTCATATGGATTGCATTTTCACAAGATCAATTTGGATATAGGAGACTCTTCGGCCCATTCAATCTCATTCCTCCAGAGCACCCAACCTACTACCTTCCACCCATCACACCATTAAGCTGCTTTGTAACTGAGTCTAATGTTCTGGCCTCTCCCACCTTTCCTGTTGTCAATGACAAGCTATAAGGCATTAACTGGTTAGACATCCTCCCTTGTGAAAAGCGCTTTATCAAACATAAGGATTATTATTATTATAAAGTGCAGCTGACTCCTGGACTGCACATTCCTGGCAATATTCTAATACCTGTATGTTCAGACTGTTTGAAAGTCTGTTTCATCCTTCAAATATTCAGTAAAGCTGAATACTTCATATATTTTTGTTCACCTCAACCTATTGCCCAAATTTGAAGACCGTGCTATCTTATGGAACAATTGTATTCCATCACACAACAGCTTTTCAATCTATCTCATACATACGTTCAACATAATAGTCGTGTCCTGTATTTCAATTTTATTGATGGTCATTCTCTATTTGTCTTTATTATCCTCTCTGTGGCTATTCTCTCCCTTTTGTTCACTTCTAGCTTTAACATTTTGCAACCAAAGCCAATTTCAAATGCACAAGTAGGTTATTAATTATGCAAAACAATTTGCATCTGATTTAATCTTAGAGAGCCAGTGGAGCAGGTGTAAATCTGGATAGGCAATTCTAGGTGTGGTAAAAGGAACAATGCATGTAATCACTCACCTCCTCACAGTGTAGAGCCTCGCACTCAGCGATGTAGCACTGTACATTACCATTACTGCAGACACATTTTGAACATCCAGTTAGCTTCCACTCCTCTCCATCCCTGTACATTTCTCCCTCAAAGAAGCAGGATGCTGTAGATAAAGACAATTGATATAAATCTACGATCCACCTACAAAAATAACAAGTAGAATGTGTTTCGGTCTCTTAACTTTGATGAGGCACACCTGCACGGTCACAGTGCGTGTACAATAAATTCCCATCTAATCGGCATGATTTAATGGAGTGAACAGCGGGTTCTCTGATGTAGTAATGAAAACATAACCAGTCTATGCCTTAATTCATGAATTTGTGTACAACATCAACTCCACTCTCCATCATGATGTTCAGGTACCAAAGTCACAAATGCCGCCTATTACACTGCCAGCCCATGGACTGAGGCATTGGACTACGGGTGAACTCTAATTTATTTCTTCGATTGAACTAATATCCAGCTGACCAGCACTCGAATAATAGTAATAATAATCCTTGCCACAATGCCTAATCACATCAAAATGTCTCCAAGCACTTCACCAAACTTTTCTGTGACTGTGTATCTGTAGGTCAAATCAGCAGCCAATTCAGGCACAGCAATGTTGCACAAACAGTCATGTAGTGAATGATCACATTTTTAATCTGGAGGATTGCTGGCCAGGAGAAACTCCCTTCTCTTTGTAGTGTTATGGGACTTTTAATATCCACCTGAACAGACAGGTGGTGCCTCGGATTAAACAACTTGTCCGAAAGATGACATCTCCGACAGTTAGCGCTCCCCCAGCACTGTACTGGTTTGTCAGCCTTGACTGTAAGCTCAAAGTCTCAACATAATAATAATAATAATCCTTGCATTTGATATAGCGCTTTTCATGTCTTCTAGACGTCCCAAAGCGCTTCACAGAATACACTGTAAAGTGAATTGACTGTATATTTGTGGGCGAACGCGGCAGCCAATTGCGCACAGCAATGTCCCCCAAACAGTCATGGATTGAAAATGACCAATTTATTATTGTTTTGTTTTTTTGGAGGGATTATTATTAAACGTGTGGAGTAAGGAAACTTGCCCAAGGTTTCGCCCTCTGCCTGGAATTGAACTCGGGTCTCTCACTTGCAAAGCGAGTGCTCTAACCACTGAGCTACAGGATTCCACAAGAGGCTTGAACCCAAAACCTTCTGACTCGAGAGGCAAGAGTGGTACAAACTGAAGCAGGCTGATGAATTGGTGGGCCAGTGGGCAGCAAATGATCTTTGGACCCAAAATTTGTGTGAGAATTGGGGGGAGGGAGAAGTTTACAGCCACAGTGAGGTGATAAACATAAACTGGCCACATTTTGAACAATGTATTATTTAACATCACACATCACAATTTTGATTAAGAGATGGACCAATGTGTAAATGAACACAGCACATTTTCACCCCGGTATTAGAATTCTGAAATAAAATGCATGCTGGTGGATTCTAAGGTCTGTATTGCTTCAATACTTTATATCAGTCTTTTATACATTCACGTTTCTTCCCATCTAATTACTAAATCATAAGGAGAAATTATGTAAAAGATGGAGGGGTGGGGGAGAAGCAAAGCATGACGTTTAATCCACAAGACCAAAAAAAAATTGACTTCCTACTTCCAGTCTGCACGCATTTTGAACAGCAGTCTCCCTTCGGCGTGTAGGTGGTTTCTCCTATATCACAGGTAATTGGAGGGCAGTACTTTGGGCCACACATGGCTTTGGTGTTGGTGCAGGAGCACACTGTACACTCTGAACCCATCCACTCGGTGTCATGCTGCAGATGGAAATAATGCAGGAGCCAGTTACTTTTCAAATGAAGTATACTATACAGACAAATGGTTTGCACATAAACACATACTTATTTCTAAATGCATGGATAACAGTAAATTCAGAGGCATGCCAAACTGTGAAGAAGAATATAGGAAGATGTGCAGGGCAGGCTAGTAAGCACATACTAAATGATGTAATTCAATAGAGAGAAATGGGCAGCACATTATTACACTTCGGGGGAAAAAAACAGAGAAAGGACAATATATCTTAAATAGTAATACAGTGCAGCCTCATTAAAACACTTTTTGTTTATAGTCCTCATTCTGTTATAACGCAATTGCATTGTGGACCCCACTCACTGCCCATAGGTGGAGCAGGCACACTCACATCCCACACACTGACCAGTTTTTCGCAAACATTTCTGACTTCCAGGTCATGAAGTCATCGCCAACATCACTTCTTGCTTTATGCACAGAGGAGAATGAAGGTTTCGGCCACATTGGGTGTGAGATGCAGTGAAGATAACAAAAAGCGGTCTTGGTTAGGGACCAGATGTGAGGGAGTTGAAATGAACACTAAGTTTGTGCACTGGTTCAGTGGTTTGGAAAGGAATAAATCAATTCCATTGGAAATTGTTGCATATTTGACCTCAGTGTGCAATTATAATGGGAAATTGCACTATCAACCAAACTATTGAACTGCACTAAACATAATAAACATAGTGCCCTGCAAAGCATCATCGCACTGGGAGCAACTCTTCAACATAAAGTCAGCAGGCGTATGACAAGTAAGAACGTATTGGGCACTGCCCAATATATCCAGCTGCAAGAGCAAAATAGAAAAGCAATAAACAAAAAATATAGTCAGAACATTTATCATCACTATTTCCACCCAATTACTTTCCTGGTGTGGGTGTTGTCAGATGATGAATTGCAAACTTTATAACAAAAAAATCCTTTATATTTATATGTACTGCCTCACAACAAGGACCTTTAGCTTGTCATTGTGTCAGCATCAACTTCACTCAGTTTTGTGCGGCTGACTTATTGTTTGTTAAACTATTTCTACTTCTGTTAAAGTAGAAGGCAGGAACTCTTTCGAACAGGAGTTTCCTTACAAATGTTTTTTGAGGCTAGGCCACAGTACGGGCGTAAGATGGGTCCTGTATGAAAACGGAACAAGGAAATAAGCAGAATCTGAGCACCAGACACTGTTCGATAAAGATTCCACCTGGGTCCAGATTTACTCTGTTTTCTTAGCATTTCAGAGTGAGCAGAGTTTTACAAATTGTTGAATTCAATCTTAACTTATAGAAGACTGGCCAAAAAATTATGACTGTACTAGAGAAAGTTACCAAATTCTGGACACTCTTAAATACTAAGGAAAGAGAGCAGATCTTGACTCAGGAGGAATTTTGTTCCATAAATTGGCAATCTCGCTCAGTCAAGATCTGCACCTACAGGGATGTTTGCTGTGAAAAGCTTTTTCTTAACTAATATCCAAGTATTCCACAGAGTGACTGACACCCATTGACTGAAACATTTGCTTGTCAGCAATTTATTTGATTCTTTAACTGTTGAAAAGGTGTAGATTTCAGTTTGTCAATTGAAAGGATCACAAGAGACCTTCAGGCGAAGAAAGCCTTTCAGCCCATTTGATCTCACCCCACCAGAAAATCCATCCTCCCATCCAACTGTTTCTCACGATAATGCGATAAGTTACAATTTACATTTATGTAGAAACTCTCACATCGGGAAGATGTCTCAAAACACTTTGCGCTGTTGGCTGGACACCAAATAATTAAAATAATTGTTGAAAATGATTGAATGATAGCACCAACAACTTGCATTTATATAGCGCCCTTCACATAGAGTGCTTAACACTGACGGAACTTGACACCGAGACAGGGAGAGGTGAGAGATAATCTTAGATATTTAAATAATAATCTTAAATTATTGCTGCCTTTTAATCCTTTCGTAATAATTTGACACCTTTAGAGTTTGGAAGGTTTTTATTTATATACATTCAGCAAGTTCAACCAGATCCTTCCTACAAGTCAGTGCCAGGAACACAAGTGAAAAGTTATAGGAAATTGTAGAAGTGGTGGAAATATTAAACTTTAATATTAATTCATTCCAAAACAATGAGATCAAATGGGCTGAAAGGCTTTCTTTGCCCAAACGTCTCTTGTGATCTTTTCAATTGACAAACTGAAATCTACGTCTTTTCAGCAGTTAAATAATCAAATAAATTGCTGAGAAGTGAATGTTTCAGTCAATGGAATTAATTAATTCTAAGTGAATTGTTTTAATAATAATAATATCCTTGCATTTGATATAGTGCTTTTCGCATCTTCTAACCATCTCAAAGCGCTTCACAGAATATACTGTGAAGTGAATTGACTATATTTGTGGGAAAAACGTGGCAACCAATTGCGCACAGCAGTGTGCCAGAAACAGTTGTGGATTCAAGTGACCAATTTATTATTGTTTTTCTTCTTGAAGGATTATTATCAGGCATGTGGAGTAAGGAAACTTGCCCAAGGTTTCGTCCTGCCGGGAATGGAACCCAGGTCTCTCTCACTTGCGAGGTGAGTTCTCTAACCACTCCACAGGGACTCCACGTTTTAACACTCAATCTACAGCTCCAGTATTACTGTACATCACTTCTACTCTAACCCACAGCGGATAATAAAAGAAGAACAAAAAAGGCTTTAAAAAGGAACAATGCAAGTTAATTTGTAATCCTATTTGAAATGCCATGTATGATTTATTCCAGCAAATGAAATGATTTATGTGGTTACAGTGTTTACAGTGCTCTGAGTGAAAGGAGGGCGGTAACAGTGGCATACAATGTCTTGTGGTACACTTTGAAATTCTCTGCAGCTCCCATGGAATTTAATATACCACAAATACATGGGGGAAAAGCCAGGCCACCTACCCCATGGATCTGTCCTTCAAAATCACAGGCTTGATGTGTCCGCGGGGCACACTCAGGGCAGCACTTGTTTGGATTTATTCTGAAGACCTCTCCCTACAACAGCAAGAAGAAAACAATTATAAAATATCCAACAACACTAATGTGATCACTGGTGAGATGGTTGGACTGTGGGATATTCTGTTCCTAGAGCCCCCGCCATGGAGAAATTCTCCCTTCACCCCCAACTTCATTCTGATGGTTTCACCCAAAGATCTCTTCAGCTCTTGAGGCTGCTTTGTGAATCCCAGAAAATCAGTGCTGGTTCGGAGATTAACTCAGCTTTAAGAGTTGTCAGAGATGTTTCCAGGAGTGGAATGTCCAGTGTATGATTAATAGTATCAGTGATCACATGCAACAGTTTTCACTCCGTACAATCTAATTGATGGTATTTCTTGACAGATTTCTTCCTAAGAAATATCTAATGGTCAAACTTTCAAAACATTAAATGAGAAAGCTGACAGGGAATAGATCAAGAGGAAGAGGGATGTAAAAGAACTGTCTTTAAAAGAGCTAGCACAGACATGATGAGCCAAATGGCCCTATTCTGTGCTGTAAATTTCTATGGTTAATTAATAATTCTTTGCATTGCTATCTCCTTCTTCTCACCAAGATAGCCATCAGCACAAAGGGTGGGGGAACTGCTCCCCCCGTACCTTTGCCACTGAAGCCGGCCATTTGAAAGTCGCATGAGGAATTCTTTGGGACTGACTCCATCTCCTCTTCCATGGGGAGAAGTGGGGATCTGCTCTATCCGAACAACCAGCAGCATCTTTGTGATTAGAAACTCCAGAATGCAGGAATCATCAGAATAAACCTACGCCCCCCTTTCATCCTCTTTCGCTCCCACTCCCCCTCACATGTACCACCCTAGCCCTGACATTTGAAATCAAGCCATAACATAGTCTTTTCATTCATGAGTAAAAGTCACAATGACATTGCCAACTATTTATTGTCTACAGCAGCACACAGGAAGGGCTGACCTCTGTTCTTTCAAGTCCGACAGTGTGGGAGCAATGGTACATTATGCTTTGCTCCACATCAGGGCACTGTTTCTGTTTATTTGGCAGCTTTGCTCTGCCTCATAAAAATTAACCTCTCTCTCTCCTGTCCTGACATGGGATGCAATCTGTAAGGGCGGTGTTGAGGAGGAAATTACCTTAAACCAGTTAATATAAGCCCTGCAGGCATTTCTTCAGGTAACAAGCAAAATGACTACTTGGCAATTACTGCAGGGCACACAGTATTGTCTCACAGTAGAAAGGAAAAGGAGTCAAACATAGCTTTAGGCTAAGAGGAGGAATGAAAATTGGAGGGAAAGGTTGGTGTAAAGTTAAAGGCACAAACACCGAACACAAACACCGATGGTCTTTCTGCACAATCAAAGCATGAAAGTTTAGCCCATTCATGTTAAAATGCACTGATCATATTTAACTACACAATTACCTTCTGTAAGTCACACTGGGGGTTCTGACATTGCATAACCCTGCACAGAACAATATCACTGTGGCAGCTGCAATCTTGGCAGGAGTCTGGCTTCCAACCTGTATTATTCTGTGGAAGAGAAGAAAGAGGATGTCATTTTCTGAGAAGTCCATATTATGAAATCGTTGCCAGTCCTGTAGTCCTGACTGGCTTGTGGTGATTTTTAGTTCCTATCACAGGAGCCATTGCCATCACAATATCCTGCTCTTTTCAAAACTGCAATTAAACATTTGTTTTAAATATTCTCTCATGCTGTATTCAATCAGCATTTTGAAGCATTGTCCAAAACATCCAAGACTAATTTGTAACAAAATGTAGGTGTTTCCTAAACTATGTAAACCAGCCTCAGATATGCCAGTATTTCGCAATCTAAAACACAAGATGAGAAGATAGGGAGAGAGCAAAGGCCAATACCTGCATACCTAACTTCTCTTCCTGGTTCCATCAGGTACAAGATTCACCCCAAACATTACAAACTTGGGCATGCACTGCAGGGAGTTATTGGATGAGCAATGTGGTAATTAAGGGGAATGCCTTCAGCTTCAGTTCGACATATCTGGCATTTTAAAGCTTTAAAATAATCCAGGTTCCTCAGACTTAGCACCAGAACACTTGGCATCGTATAGGCTATTGGATAAGGAATATCATCATTCATAACTTTTTGTAAATACAGTAGAGCCCTGTTACAATGGGATAGTTGGTGGGTGAGGGGCTCCATAATATCCCAGCCAGAATTATAATTGGGCCCGATCGCTGATCAGTGCTTTCGCATTCACTGCACCTATGAGCAGAAAGCCAGTTCATTTCAAAACATCAGCTAGCTTTTTGTCCACTAAAAAATGGCTGACTTCCTGGATAATCAGGTCATTTAACCCTAGTGTGCAGGAAGTGATATTGGTGGTGACCTCATAACCTGCAAGACGATGAAAAGCTAACCAATGTTTTGAAGCTAGTCAGCTTGCTTTCTGTGCAGATTTTGGATAAGTAAATGTTGGACAACCATTGACTCTTCACTAAATGGTGTTCATTTACATATGACACAGTCACACCCCAATAGCACCATAAGCAAATTCCTGTTATACTGAAGTACATTCTAATGAGGGTCTACTGCAGTGTGAACACTCTTGGAGAGCTCTGTAAGTCATTTTCCCCTGGACAGGACTCGCTCCATTTATCCTCACTTTCTCATTCTCACGCCTAGCAGGTTTCCAATGTAGCTAATTAACTTCCCATTAATTCCATGAGTCTTAACCCCAGCAATGTCATCATCAATCAGCATTCGAATGTTCAAAGAAGCAAACAAAAGCAATCCCGGCCAAAAGGAAGGTGTTAACGTTGATTAGAACCCAAGGTAGCTGACTGATTCTTAACAAGTCGTTTTGAAGACAAGACTCAATCGTTAATGTGAACAAAGTGCAGTTGCAGAAAAGAGACTAATTTGAGCAACAAAGAAAATCATTTGAAGAAAATGGCATAAAAATCAAAAGAGACCACATGAAAGGCCATGTCACTCATCCTTAACTTATAACAAACTGCAAACTTGAAATCAGTGGTGTTTTGTGTTGTGTGATCTCTAAGTACAATTTTATAGTGTTTATAGTACATTAATCCATCACTGCAACAGGAACTAATATTGTGCACCTCAAGAGAGGCTGTCACCTGGGTGTCTTTAAAAACTCGCTGTTCACATATCTAATGAGAGTCTATCGCACATGCCTCTTCTGAGAAACGCCAGAAGCAGGCTGCTTCTTTTCTACACTCCACAGGTTGAAAAATTAGATGATTCATAACAGATTCAACAATTCTCTAGCGAGAATCCGTTAAAAAGTCTCACATTTTCCCATCCACTCTTAAAGTGAAGTGTAATGGCCGTGTCTGAAGCCAGTTCTCAGGAACTTTCAACACAATCTGGGATTCCCTTTTAACCAGAGATTCTTAGCCTCAACCTGAGCCAGTGTTTGATAACAACTGAGTTAAGTTAAGCTGTGGCTCTCCACAGAAAAGGCCAGGATCGGGATTGGAAAGAACAAAGCTGAAAACGTCAGGTGGAACATGGTGCCAAACTTTGGGGTGGAGTTTAATACCCGGGGTCAGTGTTGAGCAATGGATGGGAAAATAAGTTGTTTCATATATGGAAACATGGGAGTTCAGGAACGTAACCAATTAAATATTTTCTGAAAATACTTGACTTGCATTTGTTATGTTTTACACAGAAAAAGAAATGAGCAGCTTCTAGAGATTTGTTTTCAAAACTTCTTTCCTAACAGGTGACCTGATGTATGGTGTTTAGTCCATAAAAATGGAAGCGTTACAATGTTGAATAAACACCGCCACCACTCCTAGTTCTGTGTTATCAGATCATTGTTGACAACCACTAACTCTTCACTAAATAGTGTTCACTTACATGTTATACAGTCACTCTCCTATACAGGTATGTCATGTGAAGCACTTTGAGACGTCTCCCAACATGAAAGGCTTTATATAAAAATTAAGGATTATTATTATAAATGCTCAATATGAATCAGACTGTGCTACATTTTCCGGAGATTCCAGTTGTCATTGTCGAGATGACATAATGTGTCAATTTCTTTCAATGTCTCAAATGTTTCTAGGAGTTTTGAACCGAACAAACTACAGCAACTAGCTGTGATGGCAGGTGCTGGTAGTGTAACCAACAGAAATGAGAGACTTTTTTTTAATCCAATCTTCAGCGATTCCATTGCAACATTTCGCATTAAGATTCTCGCTATTTTTATGCATTTGGCTTGGACCAGCAGCAGATGGCTAAAGTACTTTGTAGGATCTAAAATACATCCTTATCTTTTACCACAGTTTTTGTCAGAACAACCTAAAACAACAAAAAAGTGCATTTTGCCTTATGTTTCAATAGCTTCAAAACAGAGTGGCCTCCCACACTCCCGAACACATCCCTCTGCCGACTGCCCCAAGTCCAAGAGGCATGATCTCTTCTGCTTTGATCCTTTAATGATTGAGATTACTTTGAACAGTATTAAAAACAATGTGCACCAGCTGTGTGTCTACATTTTGGCTGCCTCCCACACAAATTAGCAGTTAGGATGAAAAAGATGCTTCGGTTGATTTGACTATCGTTCCAGAATAGGTTCCAAATCGATTTTGACATCAGTCATAACAGGTCTTGCCCACTTGCTAACGTGATAAGTTTATAGAGCAGCGGTGATGAAGGCCATGGACTTAAGTGTCCTCTGCTCACACTCAGGCAGGAAACAACAGATAGTGAGAAAGGAACGTAGAGAACAATACCAAAAAAGGCTGAGGTGTGGCAGGGTGTTTTGTGCTTATCTAAGTGAAGAACGTGATTGTTCAGGAATGGAAATTCAGGAGAGGAGAAGTTGGAGGGGGAGTAAAGCATGAGTACACTTCTGAACCATTTCTCATACCAGCTCTCCTGAATAATTAGAATCCTTGCAGTTGATAGAGTGCTTTATTAGGTCAAGAATGTCTCAAAAAGCTTTGCGGAGTTTCTGTGAAGTATAAGTGTAACAGCAGCAAATTTGTGCAAAGACATGTCCCACAACAGGTAAGAAGTGAATGATCAATTTTATCTGGAGGATTGTTGGCCAACACCCCACGAGAAACTCCCTCCTCTTCTCAAATAGTGCTGCAGGACCATTACAACTAGTACAGTGGTTAGAGCACTCGCTTTGCAAGCGAGAGACCTAAGTTCAATTCCAGGCAGGGCGAAACCTTGGGCAAGTTTCCTTACTCCACACGCCTAATAATAGAGACGTCCTCCCGACGTGAAAAGCGCTATATCAAATGCAAAGATTATTATTATTATAACTAGAAAATAGATAGATTTTCATATTTCCTGTAGTATGGTAGGTTCATGCATTACAACACTGGATCAGATACAAAAGTGCACTTGAAATCAACTGGGGTTTCCACCCAGTAATTCCAGCTGGGTCTAGATTTACTCAATTAATGAAGCTTTGCAAAGTTTGCAAATTGTAGAATTTAATTCTAATTTATAGTCCATTTTCTGTAGCTTTTAAATGAAAAAGTTCAGGAAGATAAAGGCTGCTCAGAATACTGCCCAGTAGCCCACATTTGATTGGAATTTGATGTGCAGTGGTCATATTTTAAAACCATATTCTTTTTGTAGAAATACTTAATCAGAGTTCAATCTCTGAGGGAAGTCAGATTTTACAAGAAAGATCTATGGGCTCATCATGCAATTGGATACAAATCAGCCTTTCTGGAGATTGGATGTGCCAGTTTTTCATTGTTGTATAATACATTTTGAAACAAATCACTAGACGGTTCAGATTGAATAGCGGATGCAAGTTATGTAGTTATAATTTTTGTGTTATAACTTTTTGCAGTATTGCATTGTAAGAAGCACAAAAAAATGCAATCACAAAGGTCATCTGACTTTTAGTATTTTATTATTTTTTCATATCAATTTTCTGCAGAATAGATATCAAATTTACAGTGTTAGCTGTTTCTGCTTCTTTCAACCCCATTTATCATTCTCATATTCTGCAGGTAGGAAGCAGGCAAACTCTTGACAGATTCACAGACATGCATTGGGATCTGCTCCCTTGGGAACAATGAATAGAATTTTTGCCTCACATATTCCTAAATAAACAGAAAATTCCACTCAAATGTTTCCGTGCTCCTAGATAAAATACCAGCCACCAGTTACTGCAGCCAACAAAGACCAAGTTAAACTTGCTGAATATCAGACACACTGAACCAAACAATGTGGATCAGCCACACAGTTGAACGTCAAGTTAATTGCATACTTGCCAGCAAAATTACTGGAAAGATTAACTTTTGCGAAAGATTGACCATTGAACCATTCCAAACATGCACTTAACTGTTCCAGTTATAGATTGGTGCCAAATTACTTGTCCATTTATGTATCAGAATTTGGACTATTTACTTTGTTTTAATGCATAGTTCTGGTTTGTAAACCTCAGAACAGATAATGGGACAATGCCAAATCGGGGAAGGGGGGAAGTCTGTGCAGGAGTACAGGATGTGTTCATATTTCTCATTCAAGATAGATTTGCAGGATTTGTTCAACCCTCCGAGAAACTACATCCCTGGTTGTTGTGGCCTGCACCTGTTATATAAGGGGATTTATTGTAAAAGATTATCTTCACTGGTTGGTAACCCGGTAACAATGTTTTTACACAAAGGGTGAAGGATTTGGAATACATCACAATTGAAGTAGTCAAGTACATCATTTAAAAGGAAATTAAGTAAATGGCTGAAAAATAAAAAATATATACTTATGGGGATGGAGCAGGGAAGTGGAATTAGAATGGATATCTCCATTGGGGATCTTGCACAGCACAGCTATGATGGATCTCCTGTGCCAAAATTACTATGATTTCAATCATCACTGAAGAGCCCTGAGTTGACTAATAATTTACAAGGTCTTAGACTCAATCACAGAGCATGAAATAATCCATGGAGCTTTAGGATTGCAATGACACAAACAATTTGCATTTTAATTAAAAATTTTACATACAGAGAATTGAAAACCACAATCTATTCTGAATTTAATAATAATATTTAATAATAATCCTTGCATTTGGTATAGTACCTTTCACGTGGGGAGGACATGTCTAAGGACTTCACGGGATATACTATAAAGTGTCGCGACTGTGGATGAATTCTTACCATCATTATTTTTGGCCCGTCTTCCAGTATTGGATACATTTTCACAATCATAACCATGTAAGTTGTGAGCTACAATGTTTGGTTTGTAGTTGCGAGCCAGAATTTAAATTCTTTGATCACATCACAGGCATATTGTTATTAAATATAATAAATGTATCATAAATATATAATGAGTTATTTTGAGTTATCTCCCATGCCCTACTCCTGTCAGCCTAACCACGGCCTTCAAACGTGCAAGTGTGAAAGATAACAACTTACATTTCTAGTAAAACTCCTGATATCTTGTCACTCCAAGGGAAAAGAGCTCAGTGACTATGTTGATATGAGTTCTCCAGGACCACTAGGGATGCTGTAGTTGCCAGGACCCCCACAATGTCAGTGTGACAAGAGTGGCCCTGGCCACCTAACTCTCAGTTTATTTGTTAAAATGCACTGAAAGTAAGTACAGTATAAGTTTATGTATATGCATATGTGTTTATAAGGTTTTTTTAATTTTGCTCATTTAAACCACCTGAAATACTCAGACTTTAACAATCTGGCAGAACCTCACAGAAGGCAAGATCTAAAATTTGTGCTCACCGAGATCTTGCCCAACAATCCAAACAGCCTATCCTGCTGCTGGCTGGGGCCAACTTTTTCCACTGTACCAGGCCGCTCATCAGGAGAATTCATTGAGTGGCCCTGGTGTGTGGTGTGGCTGGCTGGGGTACAGGTAAGTAGAGAATGTAACTTTGTACTTTAGAAGCAAGTGATGAAATAAAGGAGGGGGCTATTACACAAGTTGAGATTTTATGGATCCGAAACAGTGCGTTATAATGGGGCTCCACTCTACACAGGAATCCACATGATAAGTCATTGATAGTGCCTCAAGGTACAGTAACCAGATGTGTGTCACCACACAGGCCTGTGGTTACTCCAGTACGTGGCTCAGCGTGGCATACCTCTGATCACCTGCAGAAATCACTGTTTGCAATTCAGAGTCAATATTTGCCACTCTCGTTACGAATCACCGCAAATCAGACCACTTTGGGAGCCAGCAAAGGAAATTCTTTGGACAAAGGCCAATATACTGGTCATGAGTAAGAATCAAATGTCATGGTCTAAGAATTCATTCCTTAAAGAAACAATTGAAAGGTGGGATGAGGTCTGGAAGCCTGATTGTTAGTAAAGTACCTCTTTAAAAGTGTTATGGTGCAAAAGTGAGCAGTGTACCAGCAAGTTTCTGTCTGCCATAACAGCACGTAATGTACCATGTCAGTCAACACGTAGCTTATTAGAAGTACTTTTTTTTAATGAAACAATCAGTGCTTCACATTACCTTTCTTTCCAAAAAAACAAGCAAATATATCAGATGAATTTCTTTGTTTGAACTCAGGGACGGTATCAGGCACTCCAAGGTCAGAGTCAGCACAGGTTATATGCTCAGCAAGCCTCTCCTTAAAACTTTTGCTCCATTTTTGTTTCCTCCTTTCCACTCTGTGGCCTCTTCATCTCCAAATAAGATTGAATCGTGACCTACTTGTTACATCGACTCACACCTGCAAAACGTGGGTTGAGACTACTAAACTCATTTCCACTTAATACCTTGAAAGTTAACAAAAAGAGACTTTCAGTCTATCAGCCTGGGACTGCGTATCAATCCAGGTGCCGAGAGATGAAAATGCCTATTTTTGAAACGCTACAGAATATCAATTTATGTCAATATTTTCCTTCTCCAGTTTTAATTTAACTTCTCCTTTTATCTCATATTACCTTAGAAAATCACATTCCATTAAAAATCCAGTGATGTGTAGTTATGTGAAGTTATGTATTTCCAGCCATCTCTTTCTTTTTTCGTATCTCTGATTGTTGTGGATCTGAGTATTTGCAAAAACGTAGACTGAGCCTGAAAAGCTAAGGTAGGGTGCAAAGCTCACTGCAATGCTCGAGTGCACAGTTTCATCACCAAGTGCAAAACTGGCAGGAAATAGATGTATATTTACCACAAGAAAGCTAGGAATTACCCATGTGCTTGTTCTTAAGTGGTACAGGAGAACAGATGCATAGCTGGTCCACTACCTACAGCAATCAAATACATCAACCCAACTAGGATACTAGGAGCAACATGCACATGTGTGCTCCAACCCCACTCAACCACAAAATCAGGGATATATCCTTCAATCACACGTACGTTGCCTTTGTTCCTGTGGCTTTACAGATAAATGTAAATGGCCATGGTGGTTGTTGTTGTGGCTTCTCCCATAAACAGAAGCCTGTGAAAGGAGTGAGCTTTTAACAGACTAAATAGTCATTTCTTATACTCAACAACAACAACTTGCATTTATATAGCACCCCTCAAGCAGGGTAGCGTTCCAGAGCACCTGAATAATCTTAAGACATCTTCTTGCACTCATAGAGTGATATTTTATTATCTATACACCGTGAGCACTTTTGATTCAAACATGATCTGAATAGATCAATAGAGCTAATTTAGACGAAATAGACCAAACAAAGTCAATGTTGGACGACAAAGGATTTGTAATTCAGTTTGAACTCATCCCCGCATTGCTGCCGCATCCCATTGAGGGTTAATGACAATATTTCTGTTAAGGTTGGAAAACAGATAGCTTCTCCGTTAATGTAGTATAATAGATGGTCATGGTGCGTTACCAAGTTGGAGATGAGCCCACATTCCTTAGGACGGTGCCAAGTGTTGACAAATGTATTACAGAAATGAACAGGCGCTTGAAAATGAATGACAGCAGATGCTTGATGTCAGGGGAAGCAGAGTCTCGATGAACGTTGAACACAGGAGGTTGGATTTACACTACACATTATGATAAGAGAAACAATTCTATCCAGACATGCAGGATTACATACAAATGTAAATCAGAACAGGAAAAACACTGGGTATTTTTCCCCGCAAAATATAGTGGCATTTAATGCTTTGCACTCTATTCCCCAAACCTGCCAACTAGCTGGTTACTAGGCTATAATAGTGATGCTCCATGTACCAGTAAATGTAACCAATTGCTGGTGCACTTACAATGGGAAATCTCATTGACAGTACACACTGTTAAAGTACACAAAATCTGCTGGAGAATAACACACTGAGGTTCATCCAAAGATTTGCCAGTGAATTTGAGGACCCTTAATAGATGATTATGGTGCATTACCAAGTTGGACATGAGCCCACATTCATTAGGATGGTGCCAAGTGTGGACAAATGTATTTGTTGATGTAATGCTGATGTGCTTAGAAAGCGAGCATGGGTGTAGGGTGGGGGACAGAGTTGGAATCAACACCAATAACAACTTGCATTTATATAGCACTCTTCACGTGGAGTAGTGCCTTGGAGCATTTAACAGTGGCAGTGCTTGCCCCCGAGCTGGGGGGAGGGAATCATCCAACTTGGCTCAGTTGGTAACACTCTCGCCTCTGACTCAGAAGGTGGTGTGTTCAGTGACCTCTGGGATATGTGTGTTTGTGGTGTGTGTGTAGGGGGGAGGGGGTGGGGGGGTGTAATCAGATATGATTACAGATTGTTGTTCATTGATCTCGGCTGAAAAATGCACATTGTGTAAAAACATGGTTGAGCTGAGCTGGGATTTATCCTATGGTTGAATAACATCACAATACTCACACTCAAAGGTAGCCATGTGGACAAGGCTCTGGAAGGTCATGTATCCCCATGGAACCAGACCTTAGTAAGGGTCAGGGCTTTCAAGACAGGGTGATGGGAGAAAAGAATATAGCTCTACACCAGCACCCCCCGCTCAAATATTATCTTAATG
This sequence comes from Callorhinchus milii, assembly GCF_018977255.1. NCBI lineage: Eukaryota > Metazoa > Chordata > Chondrichthyes > Chimaeriformes > Callorhinchidae > Callorhinchus > Callorhinchus milii. The sequence continues at coordinate 34,936,106 of NW_024704742.1, read as the reverse complement.
TCTAGATAATAATGGCTTATCTGGGGTAAAATTGACAACATCATAAAATATCTGCCCTACTGTGATGTGTGAAGTACAATGTTCGCAGCAAACAGGTGGATCATATTGGATTTAAAGGCTTTTTACGTCAGTGTGCATTGATACCACCCCTCGACAGAAATCAAGCTCTTAACTTACTTCAGAACCTCAGGAGGCAGACTTTATGGAGTCACGCATTTTTGCAAAAATACTGTACCAATTGATTTACACTACAGCTGGAAAAGCAAAGCCAGCCAAGCTATGTAATTTTTCATCCAGATAGAGTGCAGATTCCACAGAGGTCTGGTTAAACCAGCCCTTTAAAGACTCTTGGCATTTGCTGTACAACTAAAAAACACTTTTAACAGCCTGCTCATGAATGCTTCAGTTGTGTTTTGCTGGTGTGTTTTATTCTTGGGTGAGTGAAATAAAATACATCTACAGCTTATAATGCAAGCGTAATCAGAGATCACAGAAACATAAGACATTTTCAGCACATTTTGCTCACCTACAAAATACACAGTCACTACACTTTACAGTATATCCACTTTACAGTATATCCTGTAAAGTGTTTTGAGATAGCATCTGGAGGTGAAACGCACTATATCAATTGCAAGAATTATTATTATACCGCTACCTCTAGCATTAAATCATCTTTTTTTTATTAATCCCAGTTCTTTCCAGTTCCTTGCCTCAGCTCTTAATGATTTTATTATAGGCAAATTTAGAAGTCACAATCACACAACTTTACAGTATATCATGTGAAGCTCTTTGAGACGTCTTGACGACATGATAAGGCACTATATCAAAATGCAAGGATTATTATAAATTGTTAATAGTAAAATATTACAGCTACTTTTCACTATTCAAAAAAGGTCAGCTATTTTATTTCTCAACAGTTGTGTTATATTGAACTCTGGTTAATCCGCTGCATAAATATGATCAGGAAATGCATTGCAGATATAAAAGGGGAGCAGTAAAGTCTACAGTATGAGTCAAAACCAAATTCAGGGCTACATTTGTATGGTCTTCCGTGGAAAACAGAAAATCACTGTGATCTGGGCAACATCTAAAGCAATGATTTCTTTGATTTATTGCTGTCAAAGGAGATGTATCCCACATCTATTATAAAATCAAATAAAAATTTCTCCAGATTAAATTGAAATTCAAAACACAGCAATTATGTGCTGTCCCCCCTCCCCCCCATTCATAATCTTATCATTATATCTTTCTTCATTCCCACAAGTATTTTACAAAGAATTTGTATCTAATCCTGTAAATCTGCCTACAATGCAGTATTTAATGAAGTCAAGCATTGTGCTGTGAACAGGCTTCAAGGCAGTACCCGACAGTTTAATACGACAGGATAATCTGGTAAAACCAGACATCAAAATCCACGATGAAATAAATTTGCAGGCATGTAGGAACTTACTTTCAAAACAGAAATCAACCACGAGAATTGTACATGAAACTTTGTTCAAAAGAACAAGTAGAAAATACACACTGGCATTTCCTTCTATATTGTCTGGTTTGAAGATATTGCATGGAATGTTTTCTTCAGATTCCAGTGCTACTGATAAATGGAGTGCAATCCCAAATGATATCATATATGGGTTTTACCCTTCATTGAGGCAAATCTTCAGACAAAATGGTTTACTGTATAAGATGAAAAACTATCGCCACTTCGACAGGCGGAACTCTGCACAACAGGAGCCTCTCCTATTCCTGTCTCAAAGCAAAGTTCATCTCAGTTGAACAGGAGAATTTCATCTCCATAGGCAACAGGGGACGTCTTGACCAACTCTTGAAACTCAGCATAGAGACGGATATATTTAAGGGAGGGTGGAAAGTCCAATAATATAAAATGCAGATCAGTGCTGGAGTGTACTAAAGATGTGGCTTACAGTAATACTGTAAGGAAATACAGTTCCATTTTTACCCCACACTTGAGTAAGTCTGCATAGCTCACACAGTGTTGAAGTGCTTTATAAAGGTTGTCATCACCAGTGAGATAAAAATGAGATGTCATGGGTGTCACTGAGTAAGTGTTTTGTACAGTGAGTTCATTCAAGCAGACTGATTCACTTTTCAATGAGGTTCAATTCTAATAGAAACTTCTAAACATGTAGGCTACCAATTTTAGGTGCATGAGCCAACTTCCCACTCTCCTCAGTTTAGCTGTTGTGTACAAAATCCCCATGAGTAGGATTTAGGTTAAATCACATGGGTTGTTACAGCTTGGATGATGCAGAGTTGATGGAAACCTTAAGTTTCAGAAATATAATTTTAGTTCCAAAGGAGCAATATTCCAGAAGAGTATTGTATCTTTACTTTAAACTACTCCTCCCCCAGGAAAGACAAGAGGGAAAAAATCATTGAAAATCATGGAGAACAGCAGATATTCTTTAAAGAAACTTTATGGAAACTGATTTTGCGATTAACGACACGGCTAAAAAGGCTGACAAAGAAGGTACATTTCTGAATCACTTACACGGAACTGAGCTGCCATCAGTATCCTTCCCAGTCCTACAGCGATCCTTCTTGATCAGAAACCCCCTCCCATGCCGCTTGAGAATCACAATCATGAGATTTCTCTTTTCTCCTCTCCAGTGTATTGTTCTCCTTTGGAAATTAGCTTGCATTTCAGAGTATTGTGACCAGGGTCTACACTGTGCTAACAATGGAGATGTTATATCATTCCCATTTAAAGACACTCAGAAATGCAAAAGGAATTGAATTGAATTTTCTTTAAAACTTTGATTCAAATCCAGCTTATTTTATTGTGTGTCACTCTAGCTCAATGGATAGCACTCACGCCTCTGAGTCAGAAGATTGTAGATTCAAGCCCCATTTTCAACTCATAATCCATCCTGACAGTTCAATCGAGTGCTGCAGTTCAAAGTCCCAACATGGGGCTTGAACCCCCAACCTTCTGACTCAGAGACAAGGGTGCTACCAACCGAGGCTGTCTGACACCTATCCAGTGATTCCTGCTAAAAAAACTGTCGCTTTGTGGACAACACATCAGGCTGGGTTCCTGCGTGCTCATAGTGAAATAGCCTGCCAACATTCACAATCAAGACTGCTACTGGAGCAATTGGGCAACACACTGTACCAGATGGCAGCAAATGTCTATGGAACGATATTTGATATTGCAGAAGAAGGACAAGAAAGAATCAGGGCATTTTCAAGGGAGAAAGAACATTCAGGAGAATATGTTTTTAAAACAAGTATATTTTTAATTTCAATGTCAGCTCCCCTGAGGAAACAAGGAGCGGTAGAATGGAATATATACACAGCAGACTGGGAATATGTTTGATGTTTGCAATATTTGAGGAAACTGGTGTTTAAACTAGCACTCGTTTTCCGTAGTTAGGAACCCCTTCAGAGTTGAATAAGCTTTCTAGACAAAAGCAATACACAGAAATATCACTTCATTTGATATTTATCAGCTGTCTAAAAGTTGGCATGTATGGAAATAACAGTTTTACTCCTTTTACACAAAGATATTAGATAACAGGACATGGTAACATCTGTTAACTTAATGCAAATCCATCAAAGACTTCCCAAAGTATTGAACTGATACTAAACACCAATATGGATGTAGCACCCATCTCAGATTACACCCAAATTGTCCCTTCTTATAAAAAAGAAGGGATTAACAGAATGAAGAGCCAAGAGTACTCACTACTGAAATATGCACAAGCCTTTGGGGAGCTTTGTCAAGTTATTGGGGTCACGGTGTAAAAAACAAAACACCAATAGCTGGCATCTTGAATTTCAGGGTGTGATCCAGTTTTCAAAAGGAATACGTGCAATGAGCAGACGAGCTGAAATTAAGGAAAACATATATCAAAGTTTTCTTCAACTGGCTGTGACAATAAGATACAAACTGCAAAGACAAGTCAGCTTAAATTTCATGAGAGCAACCCAGGTTTTCAAAGGAACCCACACAATAAAGTGGGAACCATCGAATGTGAGCGCAACTGAAATAAAGTGACTCGCCTTTAGCATATCTTGAAGTGTCAAGCAAATGCTCACAGAACCAAAACAGGAGACAGACTGAGGCATAACATAAATTCAATGTTCGTGGCTTGTTTGGGGATGGGGGTGAAGGTACGCAAATTATTGGTTGTATTTCATATTGTAGAATATGTTTTTCTTCCTTGACTTGTTTCCCTTCACAATGCACATGATGGCCGGGCACAAAGAGCATGGGTCCTCACTCCTAGGCATCTGCTATTACTGCAGATTCATCTCAGGGAGGATTGCTGAAGGATATCAGAAGGTTGTTATTGAAGGAGGGGACAAAAAAGCCTAAGGTGGTGGGGTGGAACAAGCGAAAACAGTTCGCAGAAAGCAGGGAGTGGCCAGGGTAGTAGAGTCACAAGAGGTCAAGGGATAATATGATGTAAGGCCATGGAGACATTTGAAAATGATGAGAGGAAATAAGCGTCTGCCAGGCTCAGTTGCTAGCACTCTCATCTCTGAAGGTTGTGGGTTCAAGCTCCACTTTACAGAGACCATTTCAACCTGTGTTGTTGGAGATGCTGTCTTTCAGATTAGACATTAAATATAAAGGCCCCATCTGCTTGGTCAGGTGGACGTTAAAGAACCCACGCCACTATTTGAAAAGAGAAGGGAGTTTCTCACAGTGTGCTGGCCAAACAAATCCCCCAAATAAAATTGGTCACTCATTTCATGGCTGCTTGTGGGACTTTGCTGTGCATAAATGGGCTGCTGCATTCGCCTACAAATACACGGTGGCTACGCTTTACAGTAAACCCTGTGATGCATTTTGAGACATGAAGGGCTCTGTACTGAATCAAGGATTATTATTATAATGAGGCCAATAATACACATAATAAAAAACAAAATAAGGGCTGCCTCTGAGAGTAATTGCAAAGCTGTAAACTAATTAAAATTACTACATAAAGAGAGTCAGCACAACTCAGTGGCTTATTATTATCAAAGAAGCTCCAAGATCTATTACAGCCTTGTAAGGACTCCATGCTACGTGTGGGTTTATTTGGTTTGCGCATTGTCAGGAGTTACCAGAGCACAGGATTGTCCCTGCACTCCACATCCTGATATAAGTTGCTGTTCAGACCAGGTCATAAATGGTGTGTGGGATGTTATTAGAAAAGGATTATTGAGAAATAATCTGCAGTTATTACTGGGAACCTCTAGGTCTGGTATATATTAAACTGAGAATAATGATTCCTACAAGTGATTACAAAGCAGCAATATAATCAAGCAGATTGGGAACGAGGCCATAAATCAAGATTGTCAGATAGCCATGAGACTGCTTGTGGTGTTTGCTACTGGTTCTATTGTAAACGGATTCAATTTTATGTAGAAGGCTTTAATTCTATACTTGGCATATTTTGTCCTAAATGTGTGACAACATTTTTTTAAAGAAATACATTTGATAAATTGCTTTCACAGGGTATACCGTAAAGTGCAGTGAATGTATTTTGTAGATGAACACAGCAGCCATTTGCGCACAGCAATGAACCACAAATAGCCATGAAGTGAATGACCAATTTTTATCTGGGGGATTGTTGGCCCAGGACACCAGGAGAAACACCATTCTCTTTTCAACAACAACAGCAAATTATATTTGTATAGCACTTTCTCGTCGGGAGGACATCCCAAGGCACTGGATACTTAGGGATTTGGACCTGAACTGAGGGTTGGGCTCAGGAAGGTGATGGGCAGGGAGGGTAGGGATAGGAAATGGCCGAAGGCGCAGTTGAATACGAGGGTCTTGAGATGGGCCTTGAAGGAGGCAAGGGAGGGAACGAAGCAAAGGGACTGTATGATGGAGTTCCAAAGGGCAGGGGAAGAGAGGTTGAAAGCTTGACCGGCAATGGTGGAGCGGGCCAGACAGGGGACATGGAGCAGGCCAGAGTCCATTGCGTGGAAGGAGCAGAAGGTCAGTATGGATTTAGAGGGTCACATAAGTAGGGAGGAGTAAAGTCATGGAGGGCTTTGAAGGCGAGGACAAGGATTTTGAACTCTATCCTCTGGGGGATGGAGAGACAGTGGAGCCGGGTGAGGATGGGGATGATAGGGTCACGGCGCTTGGGTTCAAATAGTGTTATGGGATCTTTAATGGCCATCTGAACAGTAAACAGGACCTTGGTTTAGCATCTAATCCGAAGAAATGGCACCTCCAACAATGCAGCCTTGAGTTTATGAGTTCAAAGCCTCAACATAAGGCTTGAACCTACAACCTTCCGATTCAGAGACGAGAATCCTGACACACCACTGAGACATTAGGCTCACCAGGACACTGCAATAGCTTATTGCAGACACAGAGCAATGGGGACAGGAAGCCTGATTTCATGGCATTGAACTGGGAGCTATTAAATAGTTAATCTGACTTCAGTACACGCACAACTCAGGGCATGGACAACAAACAAAATTAAGTGTTGTTTTAAATTTTCGAACGGACAGTTCTTTATTAACATCGAAAATTAGTCCCTTCAGCATTCAGGGCCATCAAGAAAACTTGCAACGGAATATCAAGGATCAGTGCTGGTATCAATTCACACCCAGTATCTTCATAAAGCAGCGGAACAACCAATGTCTGAAATTAACAAACAAGTTTACGTTCCCAAGGTTACAGTATCCAGGTACGTAAAAATTGTTTAGACAGTTTATATTGTACATGTATTCTGTTGATACCATGTTTAATTTCTCTTACGTAATAATACTTCTGCTGCTGCTAATTGTGGTCTCTGTCTGTTTAGTAGTTAAGTAACATCTAACATAGTCTACTCTTCATGACCTTCCACTGGAGAGAACCCATTACACCACAAGTGCTCTCAATCCCCATCTCTCCAAAGTGCTCTGTGAATGTTGTGACAATTGATCCAGCATTCACTCCTCTTCCTGTGCTCTTTGCTGACGTGCAAATTATATAGTTTAATTATAGCATTTGAGAGATACTCATCACGTTGATATGTCTCAAATCTGTAGAGATAGTGACTGTACATTTGTAGGGAAGCTACCTCCTCCTCCCAACCCATTGACTTCATGGGTGTGGACATCTCCCAGTGTTGTACTGAGCTGTACAGAACATAAGGTTTCAAGTTAGAAACCTGTTGCGTGCTGAGTTAGCGGAGCAGCACTTGAAACTCTGTAAATTGCCTCAGTGCCTCTGGGTTAGGGGGGGAGCAATCACCATTGCTCTCTGCAGACTGCGGCTGTCATGTGCCCTGCAGTCGAATTCTCTGGCAGCATTCACTGCCAAGGATCACACATGAATAATAGCCACTTAAGCAAGATACAAGAGATAAACTGGTGCCAGTGAAACCATACCCCAAGAAGAAGGGAGAAAAACTGAGGAGGAGAGAAAAATTGGTAGAGAAAATTAGAAAAGTATAGGAAACTGATTACCTACTTGGGTAGCACAAGTATTAAGAGGGCGTGGTCCCTTAAAAGATTTCCTAAGGATGGACTGAATGGACTTCTCTTGTTCCTTTGTTTCTATGTTAAAATAATAATAATTCTTGCATTTGATATAGCACCTTTCATATTAAAGGATATCTCAAAGGGCTTTGTGGGATTTTTATTGTAAAGTGTAGTCACTGTGTATTTTGGAGGAAATCACGAAAGCCAATTTGTGCACAACAATGTCTATAAACAGCCATAAATATCAAATGCAAGGATTATTATGAAATGAACAACTAATTCCATCTGGGGGGTTGTGGACCAGGATAACAGGAGAAAGTCCAATGCTATGGACTAAACCTTTACCTGTAGGAACATGAAGTTACTTCAATTCAAGACAATGATAAAAGCTTAGAAGAAGTAACTTTTCTCTCGCAATCTATTTTTAGTGATATAGCAGCCACATTCTTACTGCAATCTTCCAACATGAATGCAGTGTATTATTGGGCTTTGTTCAAGGCAGCTTTTGCCAGGAGTCTGCTGGAATAAACTGGTGTCATGTATCTTTAGAGGAAGTCTCTATTCTTGCTTTGTTAAAATCTCACACAGGATGGGGAGCAATTATGTCCTGGCACAAGTACAGGCATCATCCCAATTCAGTGAAATACATATACTTGGCAGGTACACAATGCTTCCTTCACCTTGAATTTCCAGTTGCATTACTCAACAAAGGCCACTATTTAACAGAACAAAATGAAGTGACAACAAAATCCAGGTACGTTTAAACATTAAAAAGCTCTCCGTGGCATTGCACTAGCACACAACAATGGCCAGGTGGAAGCCATTTAACCTTAGCATAAAACAAGAATTATGGGCGCTGCAATCAACGTTAATTTGCTTCACAAGGTCAGTTCCAATCCTGAAGCATTCGTGCATACAGATTAGGAGAGTTATATTCAAAAGGAGTTTACAAAGAGATACTTCTACCTTGTGAAACATAATCTATTAATTAATATTTTAATCAGCTTAATCATCTTAACCTAATAATAATAAATAATATAGTGCTTGCATTTGATATAGCGCCTTTCACATCGGGAAGACTTCGCAAAACACTTTGTGGAATTTTACTGTGAAGTGTAGTGACTGTGCATTTTGTAGGCAATGTTCTTGTTACCTGGAACGTTTTTTTAAATAGTAACAAGATTAATTTGGAATGAAGAAAGCACTTTGACCCACCTGATTTCATCCCTCCAGAATCCCACCTTACCATCCAACCATCACACCATCATACTGCTCTGGCCTCAACCCACCTTTCCGAGTGACCTTTACAAATCATAATCTCATTGCTGTGTAGAATATTTTTTAAACCATTGTATAATTGAGGTTGGCATCTATAACTCTTGTCTGGACTCTGTGCTGGTCTGTTATAGTAACAGATGAATGTGTCGATTTCTGCCTGGGAACGATATTAACATATTTCTGGTTAATATATTTTGAGTTATTTTGCAATACTGATTTTAAAGTACAGCACATACTTTATTATTATTACTGTAGCTAAACTATTGTTGATAGATTTGCTGCAGTAACAGTTTTATGAACCACCTACAGTATTATTAAACTCACAACTCCACTGAAATGTTTTATTAAGTGCAAAATTTATTAGACCTTTACATGAAGAATACAGAAAATCCTGAGAAGTGTTTTGAGACCTCCACTTGACGTGAATGGTGCTATATCAAATGCAAGGAATATTATTATTATTTTATTAATCCAACAACAAATTTATATTTACATAGCACCTTCAATGATACATTTGTGATAAATATTCTTTATTCTTGATAAAGAATGTACTCTTTAATGTCCTGCAAAAAGTGTACAGTGGACGCAGAGTGGAGCATTTTGTACGTAATAATAATAATCTTTGCATTTGATATGCAGTACCTTGGACATCAGGAGGGGGTCTCAAAGCACTTCACAGTACAGTGCAGTAACTGTGTATTTTCTAGGTGAACGTGTCACAGTAAGAGTTCAAAATTCCTGCCATACAAAAAGCGTCTCCCAGTGTAGCCTCTGCACATCATAACATACAGAGGCATCCTCCTGATGTGCAAAGCGCTACATATCAAATGCAAGGATTATTATTATTCACCTTCACTCCATCCCACTCAGTGGAAACCAAACCTTTCACTTCAAAATGTCTTGAGGCCCGTCAGAAGAATGAGACTAATTAAAAATTAAGTGGCTGATATGTAGGGAAACATGGAAAGGTGTAAAGATCTAATATTGTTAAACAAGCAACTGGTGACTATTCTCCTAGTGGGGGGGGCGAGCAGAATCTCCTTGTAGCTGAACTGGCTCCGAGGTGACATGTTTGTCAACGGAATGTCGGGATCGCGCCAACCGTCTGTGGCGGACTCGGTAGTCCGGTTACTGAGCCAGGTGGGTCAGCACAGCCAGCCTGGATCGTCGGCAGGACTTGGAAGGGCAAACCAGTCGCTGGGGGCAGGGAATCCCCCCACTCAGCTTCTGCTCATCCTGCAAGCCAAAGCCCTAATGGGTAGACCTAATTTGGTTGGCTCCTGCCAACCTGCACCTAGATGCTTTCTGGAATTAGGTAAGCAGGATATATTCCTTCCTGGGAGAGAGGGAGCATTCCATTCTAACAATCTATCTCTGGAATTTCCATATGTAGGTGGGATGCATGGAATTCTCAAGTTAGGTTTGGATACTCTTAAGCAGGATGATGGGTTTCCACATGTGTCAGACACCCAGCTGACCAAAAAAGAGAGAAACGTGACAGTTAATTTGCATCAGCAACAACACACAACACACACAGATGAGCAGCCAGTTCAGCTGAATATTTTCCTTTTGAAACTGACAATTTACACATTCCTACGTGAAACCTGCTTGTTTGTGTCAGTGTTTGCTTCTGCATTAGCATTCACGGAAGCGGAAAAACCCATCCAATCTCCTCCAAAATGTAATAGATTACAGTTAAGATAGAAACACCATTCGTAATTTGAGCTCCACTGCAGTCCTGGCGAACAGATCATATGCCCCTCTTCGCCAAGCCCTCTTACCCGAGTTGATCCTGTCTAAGTGTACACATTAATCAGATTATTTACCTCCTTCTGGCCATGCATAGGAATTTCAAACCAATCATATTCTCTCATTCAACAAAACCTCGCTTATTAACACACTCTTAAGCGTTTGTTACTCAACAAGGAGTCATTAATTAGAGATTTCATGGTATAGATACTGGACAAAAGGGTACAGTCAGCACAAGCACAGATCACGAGCTGAATGAAAACCTGTTTAGACGTGGGTAGTTTGCTCCAGTCACAAGTGTTGTATCGGAGTAGTTAGTAGATTGCAATGGCACAAGTATGTTTTTATAAGAGAATAAACAATACTGTGCAAAAACAAACCTTGACTCGATGAAAAAATAAGCTTCCCAAGTCTCATTACCTGTTTATAGTGGAATACTTCAACAGCTCTGCAATATCAGCTGGCGACAGAGAAACAGCAGCCGTGAACATTTATCCTACGAGTTCACTGAACCTAAATTGGCAGCTTCAGTTTCTCACTCCCAAATGTTCCCCGATCTTTGCGGAAGTTGAGTAAAGGACACACATCAGCTTGGCTCAGTTGGTAGCATTCTCGCTTAGAAATCAGAAGGTTGCAGGTTCAACAACAACAACTTGCATTTATGTTGCATCTTTCTTGTAGAATAACACATCAGAGTGTTTCACAAGGGCGGGACAGGAAGGGAACTCCTTTCCTTCAGGAAGAGAAGGGAGTTACCAAAAGCACAGTCGACAAGGTAGTTCTTCAGGTGGGACTTGAAGACAATGCCTCATGTCAGGACTTTGAACTCTTAGGAGTCTACTCTCTCGGCTGACACTCCAGTGCCAGGCTGGAGGTTTGCTGCAATGTCCCTGTCGGCCTGTGAGATACCAGGAACAATATCATTGTGGACTTGCAAAGTTTGGCATGAGGTCATTAGGGACACTGGCCCTGGCTATGCAATACTAACAACTTTGTGTGCATGTATGGGACTTGGCATATACAGGATGTTGTTGCCAGTAACAAGAGTAAATCTTTATACTTTTACAATATACAGTTTCGGGTTAGAGACAGAGATATTGTAGAGAAAGAAATAGAGAAAGTTAGAGACTCCAATCTCAGTGAGAGAGAGAGAAAAGGAAAAAGCCTACAAAAGAGAAAAAAGTCAGCGACAGAAAGAATAAGTTAGAAAGAGAAATGTTTTACTATAATAATAATCCTTGCATGCGATATAGCGCTTTTCACATCTTCTAGACATCTCAAAGCATTTACAGAATATACCGTAAAGTGAATTGACTGCATATTTTGTGGGCGAAACGCGGCAGCCAATTGCACACAGTAGTGTCCCACAGACAATCGTGGAATGAAGAAGTGACAAATGTATTATTGTTTTTTTTTCTTGAGGGATTATTATCAGGCGTGTGGAGTAAGGAAACTTGCCCAAGGTTTCACCCTGCCAGGAATCGAACCCAGGTTTCTCACTTGCAAAGCGAGTACTCTAACCACTGAGTGACAGCATAACTCCTGGTAGAATTGTTTAGTTAACACTGTTGTCAATTTGTATATGGCATGATGTCCAATTATCCACACGGTTTGATTTTCTGGAAAGAGGCCTATGATTATGATCGAGCCTCTCGTGTAAGTTTCTTTTCTATGAACATGCTCTAATGACCTTTGATCTTTAGTTGAATTAAGACGAGAATTAATTGATATGTGGAAAGCATTCAGCTGGAAGACCATTTAATTTATCAGTGGTACAGGAGCACTGGCAGGGAATTTTAAACTCCTTCACTGTGTATCTCACCATTATATTTTTTTAAATCCAAAGAAGAATTCCCAGTAAAGACCTTTGGAAATGTGCAGTACATATTTTGTAGGTATTCATTTACCTACAAAATACACAGTCACAATACATTACTGTAAATCCCGTGAAGTGTTTTGAATCGTTTTGGGTTCTCCTGTAGTGAAAGGCACAATATCAAATACAAGGATTGTTTTATTAGCTGAAATATACCTGTAGCATCACATTCCCATTTAGAGCTGTGACGACCCTAACTGAGGTAGGGGTCTTATCACTTGGGAAATCACTCCTGTGTACAGCCGGGTGACACATCAGTTCACTGCATTGTAACACTGTGATCACATCACTTTACAACGAAGCATTTAGGACTGGAATTCAGAAGACACCATCGCATTTTCTTTGAGAAACTGAAACTGTCTCCTTACACTCAATACTCAGGAGGCTTAAAGTGAAGTTTATTTGAGGAGAAGCCAAAGTAAGATATATGTCACTGACTTTGATGTTAAAATGGGAGTCGGTCCTCAGAATGCTATGTAGGATGTAGCTTGGAATGTAATGTATTTTAAAGATGCAGTGAAACATTTATTTTGATGTTATGATGGCATTAGGCTGGTTCAGTGTGCCAGACTGGCTTGGTTTGTAGCACTCTCGCCTCAGTCAGAAGGTTGTGGGTTCAAGCCCCAAGTCGGGACTTGTAACTCATACAGTATAAACCGATACCCCAATGTAGTGATGCATTGTCAGAAGTGTCGTCCTTCGTATGAGATGTTAAACCAAAGTCCCGTCTGCCTGTTCAGGTGAATGTTAAAGATCCCATGGCACTATTCAAAAGAGAAGGGAGTTTCCCCCTGCGTCCTTGCCGAAAATCACCCAAATAAAGTTGATTCATTTTCATGCCTGAATTTAGGACCTTACTGTGCACAAATTGGCTGTCATGTTTGCCCACAAAAACACAATCACTCCTCTTTACAATACGTGTCCTGTGAAGCACTTTGGGATATCTTCCTGATGTGAAAGGCGCTATACCAAATGCAAAGATTATTATTTACCATTATCATGAGTGGAAGAGTCAAATTCTTTTTTTTATTATTTTACAAATATTTCAGGAGTGTTTTTCTCATGTAGTAGAAATCTAGTCACATCATATATATAAAACAGATTACCACTGTATAATTTGGTTAAAAGGTCTGTGGCTCCATCACTTAAGTAGCACTCAAGTGAGCCTGCCAGTGAGGAAAGCATCTTGTACTCCCCTGATAATCACACATGTTTTTCAACTGGGGTCACTGGACAGTGATGATGAATCGGAAGACTGTCAGATGTTTCCAGAGTCATTGTCCTGGATCAGATCATTGACAAAACACAGACCAGAAAATTTTGTGGGCGAAATGTGACAGTCAATGGCACACAGCATTGTCCCACAAACAGTCGGAGACTGAGTGACCACAATGTTGTATGTTGGGAGGACTGGATAACATGGTGAGTTAGAACATAGGACTTTCTCCTCCATGATGTAGGTTTAAACCCAGACAAGATGGTATAGGAACGATGGAAAACAGGTGCAAGAGGAGGCCATTCAACCCATTGAGCCTGTTTCACCAGTTTATGAGTTCTTGGCAGATCTTTTAATCAGAGTGTCCCAGCCTTTTGCCATACTCCTTAATCCCTCTACTACCCAAGTATCTCTTTTAAACATCTCTGTTGACTCTGCCTCAGCAGCATTCTGGGAGCATTACATTCCACATCTTCATAGACCCTTGTGTGAAGAAATATTTTCTGACTTTAGTTCTAATCATCTTGGTTCTCATCTTAGGGTTGTGCCTTAAAACAGTGAAGTTCTTGTCTCTCTGACAATCGTAAGGATATGATAGCTGCCATGTGAAATGAATCTCTGAAATCAACTTGTATCCTCACATGCACCAAACTCCACACGCCCATCAGCTCCCCAATTCTCACCAGGCTCCACTGGCTCAGAATGGATCGACTACAAGATCCTCACCCTCACATGCAAACCTCTTCACACCTTAGCAACTCCCTACCTTCCTGATTTGCTTGTACCCCACTCCCCTGACTACTCCCTTCACTCAGCTAACACAGACCTACTGCACATCCCTTGACATCTCATTGGCACCATCGGTAATCTCTAGAATTCCCTGCCTCAATCTCTCTGCCTCATCCCTCTATCTATCTTTAATTCCAACCTGAAGACCTATATTTTTGATTGTGCCTCTGGTCACCGTTCCCTCCTCCCCTTGCTCGGCGTCTAACCCCAGCAATGAGCAATGCTCTGAGACACAACCCTGCAATGAAGGGCGCTATATAAATGCAAATTGCTGTTGTTGAGTCTGGTCAGTGTCAATCAACCTTACAAAGAGAACTCACAGTTACAGCTGCCATCGAAGATGGTAATATCAACACAGTGAATTTGGCAGGGGCCACTCTTTTGATGAGGGTTAAGACATAGCATTAAGTTAGACCTTTAATCTGCATCTAAGTCATGTGAAGCATGACAATAGCCATCGTAGCACCACCAGTTGCGAAAGTGAAACAAGCTTTGGTTCGTTAATACCAAAATCTTCACATTCATAAACACACAATTCAACTCCCTCCCCCATAATCGTAACACATGGTTGACATAACTAGTATCACAAGTACTTCAGTAAAGCAGCAGCAAAATTGAAGGTTTAATGCAATAGTCTGTTTGGTCAGACGCAAACAGTTCCTTTGGAGAGTACTTTGCATGAATTATTAGAGCTTTGTATTAATCCTCTTGGAAAATTACATCCTGCAAGATATCGAACAAATAATTTACCAAGTAGGGACAAGTAATTCCAAACGTATTTCGTATGATTTATTACAAAGAATTTCTAAAGTAATTTCTTATGATGGTATCACCAACAATTTACATTCATATTGTGCCTTTCATGTTGGGAGAACACCTCATAACCCAGCAAAACAATAATTTCATTGAAGCATTTGGAATTTCCAAACCATATTTTCTATTTCCATTTTACTTCTATGCTTGATACAAATACACAGAAAACTCTGCTTTGAGACACTTCCTCATAGACTTTAGAGACCAGCTTTCAGCCATTCTGCCCATGCTCACTGGAAATCCATCCCGGACTCCTCCAGCCTTCAAAGACACCTTAAGCAACTTGACTGAGCTTTTGTCCATGCACATTTACTTTCTAGCAGGGATCACTGCACAGTGATCAAGAGTGAGACTCTAACTAAGTTTAATTGTCATTCTTGGTTCAATGAAGCCAACGTTTGTCTCAGAACAGACTTGGAACCAGATCCCAAAATCCTGAACATGGTTCAACGAGCCTTAGGTTTACTCAGACGATCTGAGGAGAGGCTCTTGGAATCTTAATGGACAGCAACCTGGTTGCATCGCATTTCTTCAGTGCAAATTGGACAAACCACTATTCTTTGCTGCCTTTATTGAGCTCTGTCCCTTGTTTTGCCATATTTCTAATAATCCTTGCATTTGACAAAGCTTCTTATCATATCGTCAAGTTATCTTAAAGATCCTCAGCACGTTACTGTATTGATTGTGTATCTGTAAGCAAACCCGCAAGCCAAATTGCACACAGTAATGTCCCATAAACAGCTATGAATTGTGTATTCAATTTTATTTGGAGGATTATTGACTAGGACACAAGAAGAAATTCCCTTCACTTTCCAAATATTGCTATGAGATCTTTAAGGTCAATCCAAACAGGCAGATGGGATCAAAGGAAGACACCTCCAACAATTTAGTACAGTCCCAGCACAGCATGGAATGTCAGCCTAAACCATCAAAGTCCCAATTTGGGGCATGAATCCACAACCTTCTGACTCGAAGGCAAGAGTTAAATTGAATTAAACCTCCAGTGTACCAAACACAACCCTGAATTTGAAAGCCAATATGTCTCCCAATTGCTAAATGTAATGAGATTGTTTTAGGCCAGCACATTACAGTTCAATAGCAAATCACGCAGTTTGAAATCAACAGAGTAACTCTGCTGATATCCTAACCTGACTATCTGACAATCACTTTTAATTGGATGTATTCCCAAACTTCTTCATCTTTTAAACATTTTTGACATGACAGAAAGCACTTGGACATAAAGTTGTTAAATTAAATCCTGTCGCGGTAACTGGGTTTTAAATTATTCATTACAGCCCTGAAGGTGAGCAGCCCAAAATGCCCAGCAAATACAAACATTCCTCGCATGCATTTTAGAGAATCTATTACTCTGGCACAATGTATTCTCAACCTTGCACTGATGAGGGAACATGTAAGGATTTTAAAGATTTTAAACTCTGGCAGAGAAGGAATTTGTTTTAATGCATTTGTTATTCTTCCTCCTTTTTAACATTCTGAAACCATCTAATCTATTTCTTATCCCAGTTTTCAGTTAACTACGGCACCTGGATTCCCACCTCATCTTGGAATAGTTAAGTGTTGTAATTGTGGATTCTTTTATTACTCTAACCAAAGGTCATACAAAGGAAGCTTAACACGAGAATAGGAATTCTTGATAATATTACTTTATCGAAATTCTTAAGAGAGGATTTAGAAACCTTGGCAACCAAGATGGTACCAAACGTTAATGGATTTCACAGGAATTGAAATGGAAAGAAAAGGGCGTAAATGTAACAAAAGGAATCACTTTCTGCCGAGTGAAATCACCTTCTGCTATACAATATCCAATTTAAACATAGTTTCATTACTTCCTGAGAAAGGCCCAACCAGTGTGTCACCAGTAAATATCACTGATAGGTTTTCTGGCATTAGACTTATCCTGCTAAATTAAAACTTTCACTAGTATTGAGGAAATGTCTACATCCCTAATCCTCAATAAGCCAAAACGGATGGTTGACCACCAATGATGCTTGGAATGATTACAGACCTGCCCAGCCCAGCATAACTGGTGTTTCACAGACAATCCAATCTAAGAACAGACAGTCTAAGGACTTTCATGAGAGGAGGATTTGTTTTTAAGATTCAAATCAGGCTTGAGTATGCCTCCAGACATTTTGGACATTATAAGGTGTCATTCAAGTGCCAGCCCAGCTCAGTTGGTAGCTCTCTTGACTCTAAATCAGAAGGTTGTTGGTTTAAGCCCCATGTTGGGATTTTGAAGTAACAGTCTAGGTTGACATTGGTGTTCTTCAGATGAGACATTAACCATCTGCTCAAGTGAATATCTATTTGCGTCTTGTTGTGAAGACGTGGCACTATTTGAAAAGAAAAGGGAGTTTCTCAGGGTGTCCTCAGCAGCAAAATGTACAGTCACTTCACACTAGGGTCCTGTGAAGCATTTTGAGTCATGAAGGGCCCTAAATCAAATGTAAGAATTACTGTTATTATTATAAGCATGTAATCATAGAATCATACAGCACAGAAGAGGCCATTTGGCCCATCGCGTCTGCGCAGGTTCCTAAAAGAGCAATCCAACTGGACCGCTTTCTCTCCATAGCCCTGCAATCCTGTCCTCCCCAAATACCCATCTACTTCTCTCTTAAAATTTGTTATTGATTCGGCTTCCACTGTCCTTTCAGGTAATGCATTCCAGATCCGAACAACTCACTGGGTGAAAAACAGATTCTAACCTCCCCTCTTTTACTTTTAACAACTATCTTAAGTCAGCGTCCTCGGGTTACTGACCCACATGCCAGTGGAAACAGTTTTTCCTGGTTCAACCTATCAAATCCTCTCATGATCTTGAAAACCTCTATTAAATCCCTTCTTAATCTTCTCTGCTCTAGAGAGAATAATCTTAGTTTTGCTAACCTCTCCTCATAAGTAAGGTCCTTCATTCCTGGTACCTAATAATAATCCCTCCAAAAAACAAACAAAAAAAAATTGGTCATTTTCAATCCACGACTGTTTGTGAGACACTGCTGTGCGCAATTGGCTGCCGCGTTTCGCCCACAAATATACGGTCAATTCACTTTACAGCATATTCTGTGAAGCGCTTAGAGACATCTAGAAGACGTGAAAAGCGCTATATCAAATGCAAAGATTATTATTATTACCATCCTGGTAAACCTCCTTTGCACCCTCTCCAATGCCCTAACATCTTTCCTAAAGTGCGGTGCCTAGAACTGAACGCAGTACTCCAACTGAGGCCTAACCAGCATTTTATAAATATTCAACATAACCTCCTGACTTTTGAATTCTATGACCCTATTTATAAAACCTAGTATCCTGTATGCTTTTTTAACAGCTACGTGTCTTGCCACCTTCAGAGATTTGCTTATGTGAAACCCCAGGTCTCTCTGTTCATTTGCCCCCTTTAAGATTGTACCTCTCCTCATTCTTCCTACCAAAATGCAACACCTTGCATTTCTCCACATTAAATCTCATCTGCCACGATTGTCCATTTTACCAATCTGTCTACGTCCTCTTGGAGTCTGGTGCTAGCCTAATCACCATTAACTATTTTTTCTAGCTTAGTATCATCTGCAAATTTGGAAATTGTGCTCCCTATATCCAGGTCCAGATCATTAATATAGATCAGAAAGAGCAGTGGTCCCAATACCGACCTCTGAGGGATACCACTACACACCTTTTCTGACTGGAGAGTCAGAAAAGTAACCGTTTACTACCACTCTCTGCTTGCTGTCTCCCAGCCAGTTCTGGATCCATTTAATACCGTGGGCTTCTAATTTGTTTATAAGTCTCTTATGTGGCACTTTGTCAAATGCCTTTTGAAAATCTAGATAAACTACGTCTACTGCACTACCTTCATCCACCCTCTCAGTCACTTCATCAATAAATTCTATTAGGTTTGTCAGACACAATCTGCCTTTAACAAATCCATGTAGACTAAGTGAGAATTTATATTGTCCCGGATTACAGTTTCCAGAAGTCTCCCTACTACTGATGTTAGGCTGATTGGCCTGTAGTTCTCAGGTTTATCCTTCTGCCCATTTTTGTACAGGGGAGTAACATTTGCAACCTTCCAGTCCTCTGGTACCACTCCAGTGTCCAAAAAGGATTGAAAGATTGTGGCCAGAGCCTCTGCTATTTCCACTCTTGCTTCCCTCAGTAACCTAGGATGCATCCTGTCCGGACCAGGTGACTTATCTATGTTGAGCACCGACAGCCTTTTTAGTACCTCCTCTCTGTTGATTTTTATCATATCCAATTTCTGTTCACACGCCTGCGATATTGTGGCATTGGTTGCATCATCTTCTTTTGTGAAGACGGTTGCAAAGTACTTATTTAGTACATTAGCCATGCCCTCTGCCTCAACAAGAAGATTTCCACTTGGGTTCTTAATTGGTCCCACCCTACCTTTGACTAACCTTTCACTCTTGATACACTTATAAAATACCTTAGGGTTCCCTTTTATGTTTCCTCCTAATCTTTTCTCGTACAATCTCTTCTCCCTTCTTATTTCCCTTTTCACTGAAACTCTGTACTTCCTATATTCTTTTAATCTTTTCGTGATTATCAGGTAATGGACTCCAATGATTATCGTCAACCTCTTGAATATTAAGTGGCATCAGAATTAAATCTGATGCTGCTCTTATCCCATGTCGACACAACAAAGCAGAGGTCACTGGATAATGATCCACAGAAGAGATGATTGTGTCCTCCCTTGCTTAGGGACACTTATTAGTATTGTTACAAATCCCCTGGCTGAGATCAGACAACGGGATAGAACGGCATCGCTGCATGTGATCTTGCCAGTGTCAAGGCTCAGTTTGACGTAAGATAATAGTTTTACCAACTGAACCTCACAGCTGAGTTGCAATTTCATTCATCTGAGACAGTAATTTTGGCAATTGAACACGGCACCGGTAGTGATCTTACACAATTGCTCGAGACTCTTCACACACAGTATAAAAACACAGCACACAGAATTCACAACAAGCAGCAGCTTGCACTTGGCACTCAATAGGTTCCAGCACAATCACAGAAAAGCACACCAGCCTGAATCTAGATGATAAGCTTGATGCCTCCAGACCAGTGTAACGTCAGACACACTGATACTTTGAAGGCACCCTCAAGCTACATTCCTTCTCATTCACATGGCTTTTAAACTGCAGTGAAAACGAGCATAATCTTTGAAGTTTATATGGCTACTTAAAATCAATGCAGTGAATGACATGGAAGTGACCTGTCAATGAATTAACTATACAATACTTGCTTTCATATAGCTTTTAAAATTCTACTTTGTTGACATCTAAAGGTGGAGTTCTTTCCCTCCTATCTTTTTGTAAAGCACTGGAGAATAACTTGCTCAGCATTTTCCATAGACACTGCATTATGTAACGCGATTTCCCATAGTCACGTGTGCTATGCATTTATACAGAACAGGGATCCAATGTAACTGATGTGTATATGCAGAAAACCCAGCAACAATCACACATTGTGCTGCATATGGGAGTAGAGATCTGAAACAGACCACAGCACATGAAAGTCAAGTTATGCAATATTGGCAAATATACTGCTGTTATTAGCTCGTCACCGCATTTGAAGAACAAAATTTAAATCAACACAACTTTGAAGATAGTACTTCTAGTAATATTGTTCACTTTAAAAAAGTATAGTGAATCAGAGGGTTCCTACCTTTCTGTCATACCAGTCTTCATCACTATTTTCAAATCCCTCCACTCTTCTGCACCCCCCTACCTCTCTGACCTCCTCTCTCCTCAGAAGAGTGCCCATTGCCTTCGTTCCACCGGGTCTGGCCTCCTCCTTGCCCCCTGAATCTTCCACTCCACCCTCGGTGGCAGTGCCTTCAGCCACTATGCCCCGAGACTCTGGAACTCCCTTCCTCACTCCCTTCATCTCGCCCCCTCTCTTCCTATTTTCAGGTCTAGGCTGAAGATCTTTCTTTTCCACTGCACCTTTGATCACCTTCCTCCCCCTCCCCCTGGCTCGGCCCCGGGATCCGTTACTGTGAAGCGCTCTGAGATGCCATCCAGCGTGGAGGGCACTATATAAATCCAAGTTGTTGTTATTTATATCTATGATGTTCTGTTTGTTGACGTTGCTGTGAGGAAATTGGCTGCCATGATTGCATAACGAATACAGTCACCACATTTTGCAGTAACATCCTGTGACATGTTTTGAGATGTCTTCCTGATGTGACAACAACAACAACAACAAAACTGCATTTATAAAGCCTTTCACGTCGGGAGGACATTCCAAGGCGCTGAACAATCAGGGATCAAGACCCGAGCGTGGGGGGGGCAGGGTTGGGGTGAGGGAGGGCAGAGAGATAGGACGACTGTTGAAGGCACAGTCAAAAAGGAGGGTCTTGAGTTTTGCCTTGAAGGAGGCAAGGGAGGGAGCAAGGAGATGGAATTGTGGGATGAAGTTCCAAAGGATTTGGGCAGAGAGGCTGAAAGCCTGGCTGTTGATTGCAGGGTGGGTCAGGCAGGAGACATGGAGCAGGCAGGAAGCATAGAGCAGGCAGGAGCTTGTTGAGTGGAGAGGTTGATAGGGTATCAGCAGGTCAGAGATGTAGGATTTCCCATACACTATGTTAGATATAAGGGTTATAGCAAATTCTATGTATGTTTGTGTGTGTGTGCGCGTGGTGGGTGAGGGGGGAGATTAATAATCCATTAATTCAGAATATCTGCACAATACTTTATTGACCTATCATATATTTATTTATTTATTTATTCGGTCTCTCTAAATGTTAATAAATGTGTGCAGAGTGATCACTTTTCATTTAGTTTGGAGGTCTGACTGTTTGAGGGGAAACCTAATGTAACCTGTGGTGTACATTCAGTTTGGTCAGGGGCAAAAAAGCCAAACAATATGCATATTACTGAGCTGAGGGATCTAAAGCATTCCAAGAGAACGCAACAGTCCCAAAGGGCAACAAAAGCCAGCAACAATCGCAAGTTATGCTTCAAACTGGGACATGAAACATCAGTCTGAAGGTGAAGGTGCATCTGCTTCGTATTCTGTTCTGTGTCATTAACAAACAACTTATGAAAAGTAATGAATGAAATGAAATGCAAAGCAAGACTGCAGCACTAGAGCACTGTGGATATCATATTGGGTACTTTAATGATCACAAGCAGAATATGAATCTGACGCAGCCTCTGTTCCAGATTCAAGCCGCTGATTAAGGCACAACACGTTTATTTGTCTGTTGTAACATTCATTCACCTAGAAAATATAGTTTGTGAACCACTTCCACGTTTGCATACCAAATAATAACTACATTTTGCAGTAAGATCCTGTGAAGCGTTTTGAGTGCACAACACTTTATTGACACATCATTTATTTATTTAGTCTCTCTAAATGTTAAGAAATGTGTCATGACACTTGATAATGTATCCTGCGAAGCCCTTTGAGACATCCTGCCAACCTGAAAGGTGCTACATCAAAGGCAAAGATCATTATTATTAAAGATTATTATATTCATGTTCTCTCTGTATAGCTTTGTGCAACTCGAGGAGATGCCTTTATCTACTAGAGACTAGACCATCAGCACAGCCAATACTGCAGTTGATAATGAGATTGAGACATTCCCCTTCATGTTTTTCTTGAATAAAACCAATACACCCAGAAATGTTCCTTGTCAACCAAGTAACTAACAGCAGTTTATGTGACTAGGATTAGTGAGATAGGTTAGCAAATATCAAATTAGATGAAAGGATAACATGATCATAGGACAGTTACCATTCACCTTCAATTCTGGTGGGAACATGTATTTAGGTCACTCAGGTCGTGCCAGGGATTTGTAAATTGCCTAATTGTATTCTTTATGTGGCAGAGGTAATGGAAATGAGAGAGCCAAGATTCACTGTCTTTAAAGCTGATTTTGGTTGTAGGTTTCCCATATCTTGTTCCATTTAAACCACAGTCGTAATTATGAGATCCGTCAATCTTACTGTACCCGACATTCCTAGGAATTTTATGGAAGATGGTTCATGATCCAGCAACAAGACACTATTAACATGTGTCCATATATGGATGTTGTCTGGTTAACATTAATGTTCAATAAGTAAAATTTCCATTACTGACAGAACTATCTAGTTAGTTATCCTTTTTTTATTTGATCTGCTATTGTACGGAACAGTCCATTCACTCATACCGTAAGTACTTCCGAACAGAAGTTTGGTATTCAGAAAAACACATTGCTACATGCTGCTGAAGTGCAGAGGCTCCAGGATCATTGTAGATGATGGGATGGATAAGCAAAAGGTATTCCCCACAGCCAAGGAAGGAAATCAGGGGAAACCTGAAACCAAATCCAGTTCCTAACACAGTACAGTAATAAATTCACTGTTTATTTTGCATTCATGACTGAGTATTTCAATTCAAATTATAATTTATACCATTTTGGCTGAATATTTGTGGTAATCATGATGAGGGATGTCAGTGTTAAGGAATGGAATTGTTTTCACACAATGTCAGCCTGGATCAGTTGGTAGCATTCTTACTTCTGAGTCAGAAGCTTATGGGTTGAAGCCCCATATCGAGATTTTGAACTCCTATAGTCTATGTTGTCCCATTTGCAGAGCTACTCAATTATTTCCTGAAACTTCACAAAATGTCTAGTGTACTTTGCCCTTTTACTTTGCTCCCATTCGCAAGGGTGTTTAATGAACACTGCTGCCTTTATCTCAAATATCACAGAACACGTTGGATAAGTCAAAGTGTACTGTGCAAGTTCTTTGCCGCCAAGGTTAATGACATCGGGTGAGAGGAAAGCTTCCTGGAGACATAAAATTCATCACATCTAGTGACAAGAGCAAGCCCTATAGCCCAGGATTGCTGCACTCACCATTTATTTTCTAGACACATTTCACGTACACATATGACTCATTGAGCTTTCATACCAAAAGGACAGTCAGCTGCATTTACATGATACGTCTACTTTGAAGTGCTTAAACAATATAGTGGAATATTTGGTTAAACCAATACCGGTGTTTAGAACAAAGCAACCCTATTAAATCATGCTCTTTTTCTGCATGTTACGTGTTACGTTGGAAGGTGATAGGTTCATGGGACAGTGCTCACAGTTCACTTGCTTTTATATTCTGTAGAAATGAAGCCTTGCAGCAATGAAAATTAATGCTTGCAAGCACTGCATCTGCAGTGTTAAACATAACACATCCCAGGGAGAGAGTCACAGTTAGACAAGATGTGCCAATAAAAGGCTCAAACATCATAAACCACCAGACAATAGCTTGCATTTATATAGCATCCCTTTACCTCCATGTCCAGCTGCAAGATCTTACTGCCTGACAGGCAAGCGAACTGAACATTAGTGGCCTTGGAATCAACGATAGAATCTGGAAAGTAGATAAGTAGATTTGGGTATCATCTGTATCTACAGAGATTGACAAATGCAAACCAACCCCGATATGGAATACTGCTTTTAATTCATATCACAGTATAACCATCTATAATTTTGTTCTTTATTTATTCATCCAGCGGGTTATTTTTGTTCCTGAGCAGAACAGAGTTGACAGAGACTGTCTCTGCAGTAAATTAGTGTGCGGTGGCTAATGGTGCACTGCTCTATAGTAGATGGTCTGTGAGCATTGATTACGATTGCAGCCAGTGAACAACCCTGCAGCAACGAGCAGGGGAGCTTCCTACACATACACGAGAATTGAAAAAGAGTAACAGAAGAACAGCAAAGCTGGACAGAGCTCTCCAAAGGGTTTAGAATAATTTAGGATAGGCTTTAGGATAATTTTGTTGGTTCCTATGTTGTTGTCAAACTTAAGCTTCTATTTAGACTCAGGCCCTCAGACAAGGCAGCTAAATTGCACGCAGCAATGACCCGACAAACAGCCAGTATATAATAATAATAATCCTTGCAATTGATACAGCGCTTTTCACGTCTTCTAGACGTCTCAAAGTGCTTCACAGAATATGCTGTAAAGTGAATTGACTGTATGTTTGTGGGCGAAATTACATTTGTGGGCAGTAAATTAAGCTAGAGATGGCACGTTTTAAACACAGACCAAACATATGACACAATAAGAACAATATAAGCTAAATAACGTAGAACACCATTGTTTGGGAGCTATTTGGAATCTCAATCGCTGGTCAATGCACCCACATTCACTGTGCACGTCAGCTGGCTTCCCGCGTCTTCCATCCTGAAGTCCATCTGTCTCGATCCTGCCCTCACCTCATTCAATGTCCATCTCAAGACATACTTTTTTGACCACATATTCAATCATCTTTCCCCTCCTCACTCTTCAGCTCGTACCCCTAGCTGGAGTGCTCAGGCAGCAGTGTTAAGCACAGGGAGACATCCTCCCAAAGTGAAAGCTGCTATATAAATATAAATTGTATTATATCAGGTTCCTATTGACATCACTTCCCGCACACTGTACATTTGAAGTGAGCCAGCCAGCTTCCTGTGTGCATTTGAAATTTTTGAGGGGTAAGTATACGTCAGGGTCCACACCCCGATCATGCTAAAGGTAAACTTGTGTTACAATGAAGCACATTATAACAGGATTTTACTGAACTAACAAAGCCATCAAAGGGCTGGCTCAATAGATAAATGCATTGCTCAGTGCGGTACAGTTATCCAGAGCCCCTCTGCAATATTATTTTCTTTTAATGCAGAAGATATTTGAAACTACAGTATTCCAGACACAGAGGTATGCAGGCAGACAACAGATAGGGGCAGCTTTGTAGCTGATGCCAGAATCTCAAGCATTTATCTGTCAAGTTGCCAATCACTCTTTCAATGCCGTCTTCCGTACTCTAAAGTATTAACAAGAATTCACATGTACATCACAAACCACAAGAAAATTTTAAGAAATAACAACAGGGCAGTGTTTTCTACAATAGCATATCCAGCAGGACTGTGTCAACTCTATTTTACAGATGAACAAATTGGTGAACCTTAAGAAAATTGCAGAAGATCAACTTGCATTCTGAATGCACAAGAATGCCGAAATTGTGATGCAGAGCAGATGTTTCTATATTTAATACATGTTAATGGCAGATATAGATTTGCTAATGCCATTCCTTGTTGCTCAGTTCTTCTAAACCCAGGCATGGAGGCTTATTTTTATGCCATGACTTTCAGTGCAGCAAATCAGCAGCTGTTCAGGGCTGAACCGGGAATGTAACTCAAAGTATTTTAGCTTTATTGATTGAGCTAAACCTGTACGAACAGTATAAACTTTCAGAGACGCTTTGTAATGGAAGCACCTTCCATCACCAGTGATTTAGAATTGTCACTTCACATTGCGAGAGCCCCATTTAGTTTGCTTCAAACAAAAGTGTTCTACACTTTATTGTGTCAGTCAGTCTCAATGGTAGACTTCATGCCTCAGAGTCCGAAGGTTGTGGGTTGAAGCCCCACATCTAGACCTGAACTCACATTCTAAGTTGGTGTTCCAATGCAGTTATGGGGTGTATTGCATTGTCAGAGGTTCGACAATGCAACATGTTAAAGATATTAAACCGAGGCCTGGTTTCTCTGTTCATGAGGATGTTAAAGATCCCATGCCACAACTCAAAATGTTGGCCAAATGAAAAAATTGTTCATTCACTTCATGGCTATTTGTGATATATTACTGTGCGCAAATTTGGCTGCTGGGTTCGTCCACTTCATAATAAATTTTGAGAAGCACTTCGGGATATTCTCCCGACATGAAATAATAATACAATAATAATCCTTGCATTTGATATAGTGCCTTATCACGTCTTAGAGAGTCTCAAAGGACTTTACAGAATATACTGTAGAGTGAATCGACTGTATATTTGTGGGAGAAACATGGCAGCCAATTGCGTACAGCAGTGTCCCACAAACAGTCGTGGATTGATTGACCAAATTTTTTTAAAAGAGATTATTATTTATAAGAGAATATGAAAGGCAATAAACCAAATGTAAGGATTATTAAGCATATGAATTGCATGCCCTGATCAACCACTGCTCTGCTCATGACTGTGATAAGTACACCTCAGTTACAGCAACTACAGTGCTCTCATGCACAGTACACACATGCTGGAAGTAACATCAGCTGACACTCTGAGAGGCAGCCATCACTTAAACTGGGGACGAGGGTACAGGGTGGGAGGGAGCTGACTGAAGGCACGTGGCACGTAAGGAAAAAAACAAGATAAACAACACCCACTACAATCATTTACAATCAATTACAAATGTTCTGCTGTGTACGTGGAAAAACAATTTGGTAGCTTGTCCAGCCAGCAAGTACTAACTCCTGGACGAGTGTAACAAGCTGAACCTGACACTAACATCACAGTAAGAAGTCATATATTCTAAAAAAGGTTTGTATTCTTCACAGTGATCTGCTCATAATACAATATTATTCCATGCACTTGATAAAGCGCCTTTCACCTCAGGAGGATGTCTCAAAGCGCTTCACAGGATACATTGTAAAGTGTAGTCACTGTGTATTTTGTAGGCGAACAATTGTACAAATTATCCTGTTCCTGTTTATTACAGGAAATAATAAGTGACTGTGCTTCTTACAATGGAGCCTCCAGAATCCGGACCCCAATTTATATTTCCCGATGTCAATTACCAGGGGCTTAGGAGAGCTCGGCACAGGGGCAACTAAGCGTTTTTGTTGTTTCTGTTAACAAATAACAAGCTTAATAAAATCATTCTAAGCAGTCCCTTACATATTCTTGGGCCGCCCACCAGACCACCCTCAAATGATTCAAGGGCTATTTACACTTTAAACTACTCTGACAAGAATCAATGTTCTGCTGAAACCACCTCTTCAAGATGGAATCAAATCACCACAGAAAGCACAGTGCGAACTAGGCCAGAGGGAAAGAGCAGGGGAGTGGGATTACTTTGGACAGCTCTTTCAAAGAGTTAGCACAGACACGATGGGCCGAATGGCATCTTCTGTGCTGCGTGATTCTATGATTCTATAACCACATAAAATCCCTCTTGTATTCAACTCGCACAGGGCTTTGATCAACACACAAAAGTCAGCTGTTTTTTTGTAGCTAGGTGGCAAATAGAAAAGCAGGCAGTTAGGCAATGTGCTAAGAATGCAAACGTTTTTAAGCTGGTGTATACACCTGTGACTGTAAGCATATCCAGCAGTCACTGTCATCATTCAGTCACATCCTATTGCTCTTCAATGGCACCAGCATTAGTAAGGGGATCCGCTTCAGTTGATCACGCTTACTATAAGGGAACATCTGACAGGTGGAGCTTTTTGTATGAATAGAAACTGCGAAATAACACTGCACCAACACACTACTATCCTGCACACACTCCTGCACACCATCTACTTTTAAAGAAAGTATTGTTTAATTATTCTTTATACCGTGCCACCAACAGAGCTGATATACAGGGCAACCGCTTATTATATGTGGTGTTTTGGATCACCAAATAAAGACATTGAATTAAAACAGATCCGCGGGCCATTGGCCCAGCTTCCTGGTCATCAAGGCACTGATGGTGTCACTTCCGCTATGGACCAGTCGGCTACCTGCACATATAAACATGCTGCAAAGAAAGCTAATAGTTTGCTGGGTTTTGTACAAAGGGGCACAGAGCACAAACATAAAGTAGTAATGCTAAGTTTGAATAAATCATTGGTTAGGCCACAGCTGGAGTACTGAGTTCAGATCTAAGCACCTCATTTCAGGAAAGATGTTAAGGCCATGGAAACGGGGTGCAGAGGAGGTATATGAGAATGATCCGGGGATAAAAGGCTACGGTTATGAGGAGAGATTGGAGAGGCTGGATTTGTTTTCATTGGAGCAGAAAAGGTTGAGGGGAGACCTGATAGCCGTGTACAAAATTCTGAGGGGTTTTGTTACGGTAAATAGGGAGAAGTTACTAGTTATAAGATAACCATAAGAAGAGCGAAAGGGGAACTTAGGAGGAATTTTTTCACCCAGACAGTAATTGGGAGGTGGAATGCCCTACGAGTAGATTGGTAGACAGGCATATGAAAGAGATTTGATGAGGTATGGGGTAAGGAGAGGCAGTGGGACTCATTGATCTTGCTCTGTGAGCTGGTGCAGACTCGTTGGGGGCAAATAGCCTCCTTCTGTGCTGCAGATTTCTATATTGCTGCATAGATGACAGAGGTTTGTTGGAAAAGAGCATATTACCAAAATATGACTGAATTTCTTTGGGAAGCTTGTAGTAACTCGCAGCCAATTTGTCCACATTTACCACACATCCTGCACTTCAGGCATTTCAGTGAGGTCCTTGCCTTTCCCCACTCTCTTGAATCTCCTCTCCTCTTAGAGGCATCGACTCTTTCTGGAGTTCTGTTCTGTATATGGTGTCAGTCTGCAGTACGTTATCCATCTGGCCATTCATTATGTCTAAACCTTGACAGTGAATGTTAAGAGATAAAATGTCTACCTTCTAAAGCAGGGTTTCTCACCACTTCAATCAGCCCGACTTAGAGTTTTGCCAATTCTTAGCTGAGGAACTGGAAGTGAATTGTTGTAAAAGTTCCTGGCTGCTGAGGTAAACCTCTCTACATTAATGGACTTGGATTCATATTTCAAAGCTGTGTTTTTAAGGAGCTGAGCAAACAGTCCAAAGCCTCCCACTGTTCAGCTCTGCACTGGAAAAGCTGACAATGCACTCCTCCAATTCAGTATTGTTATTCAAACCAAACAGCTCAATTGAATAAATGAAAACTAATATTTATACTAATGAACGCTGCAATGATTACTCCCTACAGGAGGTGAAGAGCTCAGGTTTTTTTTTAGAGCTGTAGCTCTTGAATTTGTTTGAACCCTGTCAATAAAGCAGTATTCAAGTTCATCATTATGTTAAGGAATCTAGATAAATCACTGCAGGTTCTGTTCTTACACCTAGATTGTGTATTATATCATTAGGCAGAAGTTCTTTTTGTCACTGCCTAATGTCAGAAAAGAAATCTAGTGGCTATTTGTGCCTTCAAGCCACATAATCCTCTTCCAAGTCTTCTCCACTGTAATCATAACACAATTTAAGACAAAAAGATCAGAACAATTCTCACAGAATTAGTCTTAATTCATAGAATTATCTTTATTTAAAGAGGAAATTATCATCTGATCAAATATGAAAGGCATTTTGGAATCTATTTAATTTCTCATTGAAATTGTGCAATTTAACATTAACTAATAGAGATCACCATCAACAACAACAACCTGTGTTCATTTAGTGCCCTTCACAGAGGGTAAGGTCCTGGATCACTCAGGTAGAGTAATGAGTCTGTACTTATAGGTTGTGTAATGAATCTGTAATTGTAGGCAAACACAGGATCACACAAGCAGAGTAAGCAATATGTCTTTCTGCTTGACTGATTTATTCTCAAAGTGGATTTTGGATTTTGAATTTAAAATACACTCAATAAATGAAACTACATCTTTGTATGCAGTCTCCATCCAACATGACTGAATTCTAGGAGACAGTCATCCAGGATGGTTTTAACTTCTTGACAATGCCCCTTTTACAGGTCAATTAAATCAGCCCCAGTACTTGTTCTGATATTAACTTACTTTGGCCAGACAGTAACAATACAAAAGCAGACTGGTTTGGAGTGATTGTGTTGGAGCAGAGTAATAAAGAAGCTTTGCAAAGTAGATCCCCGCATCTCCATTTCCCAAATCCTAGATATGTTATTTTCATAAAAACTAAGGAAAACTATTTTCTGAGACTTAAATAAAGAGAGCTGCAGTGATACTTCATGTAACTGATGGTCTTCAACATCACATTGTATATCCTGTGAAGCGCTTTGAGTTGTCTCAACAATGTGATAAGGCTCTTATCAAATGCAAGGATTATTAGTTGGCCATTACCCTCTCCCTTCCCACTTTTAAAACCCGACCTTAAGACCTAGCTTTTTGGTCACCTCCCCTCCTCCAAGGTCAGATGCCCAGTTAGCAGTATAAAATACTTTGACGCGTCCTCCCGGCATGAAAGGCGCTACAAAAAAGAAATTTGTATTGTAATTTTATGTAATCTTTATGGATTAATTACTGAAGAGGTGTTTGAAACTTTGCAACTAATTTTCAAAGTACAGTATGCGCGGCATGCAAGGCCCCTAGAGACTCACAATTCTGTCGCAAATTAGCCCATAAATCTTTTTTTTGGCTTTGAGTAACACATTTAAACTCCATGAATTTTACATCCCAAGAGTTTTTCTTTTCCTTGGGTGAAATGTACTGAATCCACTTATTTGCAGTCTTGTAGTGAATTTGAATTATATTTGAAGCAACAGTTCCACTAATTGGAGTAACTGAGGTGGCTTGTGAGTTACACAGTTACCACTTGATAGTTATGACTGATGTGTTATATCATCTAGAGTTCATTGCAATTATAGAATTCTAGTCACTTAAAGGTAACTTTCAAAGTGAAATTGTTTCCTTCTTCCACAAACTTGGATCATCTATGGGTTTATTTTTACAACATTAATAAAGTTATAATAATAATAAACCTTATATTTGATATAGTGCCTTTCATCTTGGGAGAACATCTTAAAATGCTTCACAGGATTTACTGTACAGTGTTCTATCTGTATTTTTGTAGGCGAACGTTACAGCCAATTTACACAGAGTTTGAGAGGCAAACCATGTCCAATTTGCCACGGTCAGTAAATCGACCAACTTTGGTGCTCTGAGTTTAGTTGATTGAGCAAAGTACTTTATAAAATAATTGGGACAAGATCAGAGATTATCAGGTATGCCTGCAACCATATGTGATCTCCTGTTCTTTCCCACCCAGTTTGCAAAATTACACTAACTGATTGATGTCTTCCTGTTCTTCTGTCTGTATGTGTACCTTCTTTCTTTGAATTTCAGCTAAGAATATATGAACATTTATGAATTTATCTGATGCATCTCCTACAATGGAATGACTACGTTATTTTAGTCATGTTTCTTGGCTAAACATTAAATAAAATATTTTACACTAACTGTATTTGATCGATTGCTAAACGTAGGTTCAGTTTGAGTATCAAATATGTTAATCCCCACTGCTCTCTCTGAGCTGGTAACAATCCTTTAGGCTAAATAAAGGCTGCACTAAGCAGGAAGACAGTTGCAGGAACAGAAATACTGTAGAGCACAAAACAGCTAAAGGACCGTTCTTTGGAGTCCACAGAGTTATCACAACAACATTGAGCACAATGAGCATATACTATTGGAAATTGCATGACTCAGCTAATGGAATATGGGAGAGAAGAGAGCTTTAAGTGCATGAGTTGCCACAATAGTATACAGTTCCATCTTTCCAGAGCCTGTTCCAAAATCTCAGCCAACAGTAACAAGTAAGTTTATTTTTAGTTAGCTGGGTGTCTGATATACATGGAAAGTCATTACAATGCTTTAGAGTCTCCAAATCAAGCTACTAAGTTCCACATTACTTATGGCTTTCATTGGCTGCTATGTAGGTGCTATTTTTTTCAACATAAATCTTTTCGATGTGGCTTAAGTTAAACAATGCCCCCCAACCCTTTTGGGATTTTAAATTCACATAGTCTAAGATAACATGTTATTGCAGTGCTGGGTGTGCACTGCATTGTCGGAGGTGCCTTCTTCGGATAAGACATTAAACCGATGTCCTGTCTAACTTTTCAGGTGGATCTTAAAGATCCCATAGAACTATTCAAAAAGAGAAGGAAGTTTATCCCGGGAGTTTGTCCTGGCCAAAAATCCCCCAGATAAAATTGGAGGATTGTTGGCTGTTTGTGGAATGTTTGTGCTGTGTGCAAATTGCTGCTGCATTCGGCTACGAAATTCGTACGAAATTACAAACACAGCACCGCAAACAGCCATGAAGTCAAGATCAATGTTATTTTGGGGTGATTGCTCTCCCAGCCGATGCAACACACCCCTAGCACTGCATTGGAGTGTCGGTTTAGAAGTCAAAGTCTCCTACAATCTAACAGATAATTAATGCCCACATTTATATTGCCACAGTAATATTTCATAACCATTTCAACCTACATCACCGGCTCTCAGAATTCAACACACGTAGATATATTGAGAGGCACAGAGAAAACTCATCTCTAAAAGTGAAATTCTGGCTATGCAGGAGCAATGCAGCCTGGTTTATCTTACAACAAGATCATGTGCTGAAGGCTGCAATATGTGAGCAGCAGCCCTACAAGGAAACTTTTCCATGGATCCCGATTAAAATCTGATAGCTCTGCAGCCTTCTTTTTAAGTGCAGTGAGGGTCACTTGTCCGTGTGTTACAGATTAACTGGATTGTGTTAATAAACCTGCTCCACTCTGAGCAATCATCTACTGGCTTGGCCATGGAAACTTCCAATCAGTTTTGCACTGAAGGTTGCACTTGTAAAAACAAAAAGTAGTTAAATGGAAATGCCAGTGATTTTATCACTTTGTTTTTGGAGGGCAATCGATCATATAAAGATCAAAGCAAAATTGCATCCTACACTTTCGTAGTGTTGCAATGACAACTCGTGCCAAACTCGGACGCCAGGATCATATGATCTATATGTACGTAGCTAGTCTGAATGACAGGACTAACTCTCCCCTTTAACCAAGAATCAAGTCTTTGTATTCTTATGAAAAATGACAGCAATTACAGGTGGGCTCATATGTCACTTCCACATATCATTGCACTGCCACTGAAAGTAGCACTTTCACAAAATATTGTAACGGAAACTATTTCTACAATGCCAATATATATTGTGCTGGCTAGACTTTACTAGATTTTTAAACAGAAGACTTAAATCCAAACACCAATTTCAAGCAAAAAGCACAGAATCAGCTGCAAACTACATTGACAGACACATAAGAATTATTGTAATGTCTATTTAACGATTGTTTCTCTGCAAACATTTGCTACGACCTGCCGTAGCAAAATAATGCTCCACATTGCATTTCTATCATTGGTGCACTGTACGTAGTTCCAGGAATCCGAAGACAGATGGCCCTTTCATTACAATTAGATTAGCACAGCTTGTATTCCACTGATTGTTCAGTGGGTACAGCCAATGCCCACTGAGCCATACTGAACTGTTGTATACTAATCTTGTGCTAAGTTAGCCGACCTTAGCGGGGCAGCAGGAGAGGTGTTACAAGTGGCACGAGTGCTTTGGGTTTCGAAAGGGGGAGAAGGAAGAAATCAGTTACCGTTCCCACTCCTGGCCATTAGCCAGTGATGACTCCATACAATAATAATAATAATCCTTGCATTTGATATAGCGCTTTTCACGTCTTCTAGACGTCCCAAAGCGCTTCACAGAATATACTGTAAAGTGAATTGACTGTATATTTGTGGGCGAACGCGACAGCTAATTGGGCACAGCAATGTCCCACAAACAGTTGTAGATTGAAAATGACAAATTTATTATTGTTTTTGGTTTTGAGGGATTATTATTAGGTGTGTGGAGTAAGGAAACTTGCCCAAGGTTTCGCCCTGCCTGGAATTGAACTCAGGTCTCTCACTTGCAAAGCGAGTGCTCTAACCACTGAGCTACAGGACTCCACAATATACAATAGATAAAGATAGAATCAGCACCCCCCCCCCCACACACACACACACACATAAACAAACATCGAATTGCTTGCTAACCATCATTGTTATCTGACTGTGGGTCAATATTCTTGTCCAGTCCCGCAAAGTGTAATAGTCACCTATCCATACTCAGCAAGAATCAACACTTTCAAAAGAAGAGGGAAGGATGGGGTGGATTGGGGGAGGGGGGGGGGGAGAGGAGGAAACTAAACAAATATCTTAGGATTTTTATGACAAAATACAGTAATTTCCAATTGCACAGTTGACTAGGAAAGCAAGGCAATGGAAGCCTCTGAAATTGCTTCTCTACCTGCAGAGGCTGGTTTGCTGTGTTTTTCTGCTGTATTGTGTATCTTGTGGGATTTCTGGTAACACAGTGCTTCAATGCATCGAAGCCAGCTGCTTACCAGCTATTCCTGGGTGAGGATCCCTGGAAACATTTGAGGTACCAGCCGTGACATCCTATGGGGACATGGACCATGTGGCATGCCTCAGTCACAACAATCACTGCACAAATTCCTCCTAATTGACTTTTGGAAAGGCCCCACCTAACAAGCTCAATTGGTGTTTCTCTCTCTTCTTTAACAGTTTTTATTCTAGAGTGCTTAGAATACCACTAAACATGATGGTTCGTCCATCAGCCTGACCTGCTGATATTCCACCCCACGTCCACATCTTCACTAAAATGAACAAACACAGGAATGTGTAGCCCAAATTGAGTAAATAGAGAAAAGGTTGAAATCTGCGACCTTTCTCTAATGAGCTGAACTTCAGGCAAGACCAAAAATCTCAGCGACTCCTCGGGTAAAGTCAGAGGAATTAGCAGCATTCTTGCCGATCGGTGCACACTGTAACTGGGTGCCTAATTCCTGCAAAGGATCAGGACTATATTTTGCAAGCAGATGCATTCCGTGATATTAATGCAAAATACTGAAATAAACAGCAGAATCTTTCCACATCTTGTGCAGAACTGTACCCTCTAACCTACAGCAAGTCAACAACAACAACTTGGATTTATATTGCGCCCTCCACGCCGGACGGCGTCTCACAATAGTGGGAGGGGGAGGAAGGTGACCAAAGGCGCAGTCGAAAAGAAAGGTCTTCAGTAGAGACCTGAAAATAGGAAGAGAGGGAGCGAGACGAAGGGAGTGAGGAAGGCAGTTCCAGAGCCTGGGGGTATAGTGGTTGAAGGCACGGCCGCCAAGGGTGGAGCGGAAGACTCGGGGGACGAGGAGGAGGCTGTGAAACTCTCCGTAAGAGACCACGTAGAAATAAGATGCCTCCAAATTATCACAAACTAAAATCATAATAATCCTTGCATTTGATATGGCACCTTATCATGTTGTTGAGCTGTCTCAAAGCGCTTCACAGAATATACTGTAAAGTGAATAGACCGTATATTCTGTGACCGAAACTGTAATGCGACAGGACCAGAAAGTTATATTAACTTTATGAAAGCCCAGTGATGGTTAGGAGTGTGTGCTATCGAGGTGGTATGGCATGGTGCTGGAGGTTAAGCAATAATAACTAAAATTTGATCAAAAATTGTTTTTCTGGCCTCCCTCCCAAGCTTGTCAATCAACACAGAAACAACAATGTCCTGACACTTCAGCGCTAACCTTTCATTACTTCTTTCCTTTCTATTTTCCTCCCTGAGGCACTGACTCATATTGCGATACAGTTCCACAGATGCCGATTGCCCTCCAGCACCTCGTCCAAGCTGCTGTTTCTTCATGTGTGAGCCTGGACAGTGACTGTGTCAGGCTATTTAACTGTGGGGGATGGAGGTGGTTCAGGGGCAGTAGAGAGAGGAGGATATCACAGACAAACCTGATTCAGTCTTCAATTGAGAGTCACTTACATAGCAGTCTATAACTATCTCTTCTGGGCTCACTTAAAAGCTGCATACCTTAGGGGTCAGATTTGTTGCACGAGTTTTAATGCTGAATTAGAAAATAACTTTGATGATTCTCAGTTTCTGCCAGCACTGGCTCCCAGGGAAAGAGAGGCTCTCTGATACGCCATAATCCGGTTGACTTTTGCTGCAGCTACAAAATGCTGGACAACAATGAGACTGTTCAAAACGGATGCTAGCCATCACAGTTCAAGTACTGACTAAATCAAGCTGAAAATGCCCCATTCATTGAGATATAGCCTTGTATAAACTTACATGGCTTAGATTCCTATTTTAAATCATTTGCATTGATGCGTGCCAGCTATCAGCCATGCACCAGACGAACTGCCTACCAGAGACAGACACTGCAATTATCACCTAGTTAAGAAGCAAAGCATTTGCTTTTGGGTGAGTTTGATTGGTTACAATTAACAATTCACATCCTTGTATTTTACTGCACAGGAACATATGCTGCACAAATTGAATGATAGACCTGCTGTAATATCTAACATGACACAAGGAAAATTATTTTCATAAATTTGAAAAATCCAGGTAAATATTTTGCCTTTATTTAATTCTTTGAACTGGTATTATTCCTTTTTCTGAATTATTTTCATAATAATTCCAACACGATTGACACTATATCAAATACAAGGAGTATTAATTATTATTACAACCAGTAACTACATTTAAGGCATTCGTTGGTCACGCCATTCTTTGGGGATTTTACAACTCCACTTTTCAATTGATTTTTAGATGCTGGAGTTTGTATTTCAGCTTAACATAGTGTCTATTAATTTTGTTATGGTATGTATTGAAGAAATTAACTAGGTTTTGCATAGAAACCGTTTGGAGCCTGGAGCTTGTTTGCAAGAGCAGCTTTGCTTCATAAGATGTTTTGCAAAATTGATAAGGCATAATCAAACTACACACTAGGGTCTACTAGGCACAAGGACCATTAATGCAGTTTTTTTAGTCAAAAATTTTAAAATGGACATAATTCAGAGTCAATTTTTGGTGTTAAAAATAGGCTGGAAATTTGGTGGGTGGGGGAATTCACTCATTGAACCCCAGGTGAAAGTCTGGATGTATTTTGGACAATCGAAAAACTCAACACAACAAAGTCAGACAACAATCATAACTTGTAATTATACAGTGCCCTTTAAGCTGGGTAGCTTAAGTGAGTGGAATAATTCTACGATCCCAACCTGCCTTATAACGGGGCACAATCACAGGCTAATGTTTCCGCATTCACTGTGCATGCACACAGCAAGCCGTCTGTCTTCCCCACACTAACTCGGGCAGCAGGTTGACATTCAAATCACTTCCTGTGTATGTGCAGCATGCTCAAAGTGACACTGGCAGTGTCCTGTAGTTTAGTGGTTAGAGAATTCGCCTCGCAAGCAAGAGGACCTGGGATCCATTCCCGGGCAGGACAAAACATTGAGCAAGTTTCCTTACTCCACCCGCCTCTATTTACTTAGCAGCAAGTAGGAACTCGATTGTTGTCGATTGGCGGATCACTTTTCTGGGGGTAATAATCCTTTAAAAAAAATAATAATTTGGGCACTCAATTCACAACTCAATTTGCTGTGTGCAATTGGCTGCTGCATTTCACCCACAAAATATATAGTCAATTCACTTTGAGACATCTCGAAGGTGTGATAAGGTGCTATATCAAATGGAAGGATTATTATTATTGGTGGTGGTGACCTGATGACGTTTTTTTATGTTGTGAGAAGGCTACCAGCATTCTGAAGCGAGACAATGGGATTTAAAGATTGAAAAGTTGTGAGCTGAGGTAGTTGTAGCTGAACTGCAATAAACTGCAATAACTAAAATAGTCATTAGCAAATGCAAGAAGCCTACTCTTTCCATTGTCAAAACTGAGTCACAATCATTAATAACTGGGCACAGAGATACCATTCAAACTTTCAGCTCAATGCTAAAGAAATGTCTCCCACTGCATCATTCTCCAACTTATATAATACTCAGATATTAACCATCAGCAGTGGGAGGATTGAGCTCCTTAAACATGATTGTTTTCATTCACAACTTGAACCTCTTTTTGATATTGCCTCTCCAAACAGCACAGTAGTTCTGGCATCTCAATAATTGGGGAATGTATGTGGGCAGCAAAGAACCCTCCAATATAAGTAAATGACCTCAACTCCACAAACATGAGAGAGGACAGAAACTTTCCAAACTTCAGACAGTATCAGCTCCAAGGAATCGTCACGTGGATATTATATTGAGGAGCCAGAAAACAGCAGCGCGTTGGATTGCTGTGGACCTGCTGGATAGATTTCCTCAGTCAGTTTATCCCCAGAGAGACTGCACTTACTCTCTTCCAAATACATTGCTCAATTTATCAACTGTGAAAGGATAAAGCCCTCACTCAATCTACAAGGATTAGAGCCCAGAATCTTGTGTTCCAAAGTCCAGTGTTCAACATGCCGAGCTTCCCAGGGGAGATAACAAGATAAATGACAAGATGTACAGGGAATGGGCCTCATATATTCCACTTACACCAATAGATTGCGGGAAGATGTAAACGCATTACACCTCACTGAGATTTCACCCATCCCACTCACAGTCACATGCTGAAGTAGCCGGGTCTCAGGGCACATTACTGCACACATTCAGCTTGTGTGCCAACTTCCAGCTCTTTCAGCAGCACTAAAGCCAATAACTACAACAACAACAACAACAAGATTCCATTTATAAAGCGCCTTTCACGTCAGGAGGACGTCCCAAGGCGCTGCACAGTTGGGTCAGGACCCGAGCAGGGGGGGAAAATGGTCAGGGTGAGGGGAGGGAAAGGAGGGAGCGAGGAGGGGGGAAATGGTCAGGGTGAGGGAAGGGAAGGGAGGGAGCGAGGAGGGGGAAGAGAGTCGAGAGGGGAGCTGAAG
Organism: Callorhinchus milii; assembly: GCF_018977255.1. Lineage (NCBI taxonomy): Eukaryota > Metazoa > Chordata > Chondrichthyes > Chimaeriformes > Callorhinchidae > Callorhinchus > Callorhinchus milii. The sequence goes on along the minus strand of NW_024704742.1, from coordinate 34,896,576 downwards.
GCTCGGTCAAAGAGAATAGGAATAACTAGGAATATCGCCACATTATAACAAAAGCACTGCACCAATAATAACCCTTCTCTACTGACAATAGTTTAGCAAAACACTGGTGATTGAAATAAGTGATAATAGGTGATTCATAGATTCATAGAATGTTACGGCACAGAAGGAGGCCATTCGGCCCATCGAATCTGTGCTGGCTCTTTGACAGAGCAAGTCACTTTCACTAACCCCAATCAACAGCTTTCTCCCCATAACCCTGCAAACCCATCTTCCCCAGAAAACTATCCAGTTCTCTCTTAAAAGCTGTTATCGAATCGGACTTCACTACCCTTTCAGGCAGATCATTCCAAATTCGAACAACTCGCTGAGCGAAAACATTTCTTCTAACCTCCCCTCTGCTTCTTTTGGTAGATATCTTAAGACTGTGACCACGGGTCACAGACACACCTACCAGCGGTAACAGCTTTTCCTTATCTAGCATGTCGAAACCTTTCATGATCTTGAAGAGCTCTATCAGGTCCCCGCGTAAGCTCTGCTCTAATGGGAAAAGTCCTAACTTCTCCAGCCTGTCCTCATAGCTAAGGTTCCCCATTCCTGGTGTCATTCTCGTGAATCTCCTCTGCACCCTTTCCAGTGCCTTAATGTCCTTCCTGAAGTAAGGTAGCCAGAACTGGACGCAGTACTCCAGCTGAGGGCTAACCAGTGTTTTGTATAGATTAACCATAACCTCCCTACTCTTATACTCTATGCCCTTACTAATAAAGCTCAGTACACCAAATGCCTTTTTTATTGTCTTATCTACCTGCCCCGCTACCTTTAATGATTCGCTTACTTGAACACCCAGATCTCTCTGTGCGTTCACCTCCCTTAAGATTGGCCCAATACACCAAGCCTATATTGCCTCCTATCATTCTTCCTACCTAAGTGTATCACCTCACACTTATCCACATTGAAATCCATCTGCCACATGTCAGCCCATTCCACCATTCTGTGTATGTCTGCTTGCAGTTGGTTACAGTCTTCCTCACTATTTACTACGCTACCCAACTTTGTATCATATAGGTGATATAGGTGGAGCACGTACCAGGTTTAGGCAATTCCTTCCACGTAGACAATGAAATGCACTTATTTGTGGCAATATTCCGATTGCCTGTAAATTTGTCAGTCGGGGAATTGACCCTCATATTCCCCTTTGTAATTTTTATATATTTTTAGAATATTAAATGAGAGAATAATTATATGCACAAATCTATAAATAGTCTCCCAAACAGAAAAGAGATTAAGGAGTTAAACGAACATTCAACGCATGCTGGATCTGTCAAAGTCCTTCCATTTTATAGTATTTCTTAATATCAATCATACACCAGCCTGCAGCAGAACACCTCCTAAAGATGTAAGGTGCACTTCAAGTTGCCACTGGATAAACACAGAATAATCTACAGTCTTTAGAAAACAAAAGAATATGTAAACAATGAGTGCTGATTCTGTGAAAGTATTATATACCCATAATATCAATGTAAAATCACACAGTATAATGCTTGCAGCAAAGTCAGGGGCTTTTTGACTCACTATCTCTGTATTTTTGCCAACTCTCCCCCACTGGAGCTTCCTATTCTAATACTCTGATATGAACCATAAATGTATGCTAGTGAAATGTTAGAAGGTTGTGCTGCACCAGTTCAGGTCCTATCTTGAAATCACATACTTTGTGCCAGACTATTCCTATACTTACCATTTACTGTTCAATTACTATTTAAGAGTACTATCACATGCTCATCTTTAACCAGCCCTCTTTCAAGTAACCATTATTCATGAATGAGTCTCTTCTTGTCAGTGAGTGCAGCTAGATATTCAACCACAGGAGCACTGCAACTGAATCCAATCCTGAACTCAGTTCCTAAGAATGCCAAATGCAAGGATCCTTATTATTATTATTATCATCATATCACAATCAGTGGTAAACTCTTCCTGCAGGAGAAAAATAGCCACCCAGACATTGATTCAGATAAGCACTGGTGAAAGTTTGGGAACAAGTTACTCAAAGAACCTGATAGATGTGGACAAGCACTTAGCTTCACTGCAACAGCAGGACCAGAGGTGTTCTAACTGATATCTATCTTACTAGAGTCCACCAACCTGAAGGTTTACTCCAGGTAAGGTAGATATTAGTAAGGAAACCTCTGGTGACACAAAACTCGGTATACACGTGTGCTCAGTCAAGGCCAAGTAGTTTCTCCTGACGACTAATTTTCTATGAAAGAGAATAACCTCTTCAGGGAATAACCTTTCTTTCTTCTTCCTCTTTCTTATCTCTGCTGCTGCATAGCATCACCAACCTAAGCAAACATACCACCCATTTAAGACATTTTTCAAGTTACAAACTTGGCAAGAGCACTGATTGTGTTGACAGTAGAACAGCGTTTAACCCAGCCTCATCTACAACGAAATACTGCACTTGGCTCTCACATTATTATAATGTGCATTATAACTTTCTTACTCAGTTTAGTCAGATCTGCCTCCTAATAATTCCATCAATTGGTGTAAGTGGATTATTTGATTACAGCTCAGAGAATTCTTGAGCAGAAGTAATTGCGTTAAGTGTAGTATTGTATTATCAGCCAGCAGGAACATGATTTCTGTCACACAGATCTGATCATAAGTCATGTACAACCATGAGGGGAAAAGGGAAGAAGGAACAGAGACTGAGCTTCCAGGTGATAAAGCAACTGTCAGATGAATCAATGATGAATGAGATCCACACCCCATTATGTGTACACTACATGTGTTTACACAGTTCAACCAGGATTGAAGGACACAATTACATCTTCCAGGTCCACACTGCCACAAGATATCCCCAGACTTTGAACTGAATATTAATTCTGAAACAGCTAATTCACTCTTTCTACCAATACGGATTCTTGTGAAATGAAACACAAGCTAATGATACAGTCTGCTTCCAGATTCAATGGATTTCACACAAGCTCAGTCCTGGCATTAGGCATTATCTTCACACGATAATTATACTGCTCATAATAGTCAATGACAAAAATGGATATTGGTTTGAAGTGTCTTTCTGGGTGCTGTTTAGGAATTAATACAAATATACATGTCTATAAACCAAAATGTTAAAGCGTCACCAAGCAAGAAAAGAGCCATTTATCAAAATGATCAATCCTACTCTCCAGTTAGTAGGTTAGTTCATCTCACTGAGACAGAGGTACAGCTCATTCGCTGGAAGCATGGACTGTGTACCTTTATAACGTTGCAAGTTGCTGCAAATACAGTCTGTGTGGTACACACCAAATGCTTCCTAAATTAATGCTGCAATTGTCTGGGAGATGAATAGAATCATAGAAATTTACAGCACAGAAGGAGGCCATTTGGTCTCAGACCAAGCAGTTCATTCAATTCCACTACCCCATACCCCCATCAAGTCTATTTCTCTCTTATAGCTGTCTACTTCCCACTGAAAACCCACAGTGGACTCTGCCTCTACCACTTTATGTGGCAGGGCTTCCCACATCCCAATAACTCTCTGTGTGCAAAAAAAAGTTCTGAATTTATAAAGATAAACAGTGCAATAAAATAATCCTTTCATTTGACATAGAGGCTAGACATTCGATGTCTCAAAGGCCTTTGAGTTATTTTTATTAAGTGCGATTGTGTTAGCCAATTTGTGCCCAGCACAAATTGAGAAAAATAAAGGAATAGAGAAAAATAAAGGAAAGTGTTGTGGCTGCCTGAAGCCCGTGGATGAGTCAAGTGATAGATGATGGAGTGTATTTTATAAACATTCATTATTATCAAACATCTTTCTTGCTGAAAAAAAGGAAAACCCATGAAAAAGAATCTGTAAAACAACCTGCCAATTCAAAATGTCTAGTTGTGGTTTAATATTTCAAGAAGCATTTTCATGACCCAAAGCCGCAGGGAGACCTGGGTGGGTTTCAGATTACAAAACAATTTAAAAACAGGGTCATCTACAAATCCACAGTCCCTAAACTTTACAGTATATCCTGTAAAGTGCTTTGAGACATCCCCCTCGCTTGAATACCTCTATACCAAATGCAATGATTATTAATTATAGTGAGTCTATATGTTGTGAATATTAAAATCATTTAAAAAATTACACGAATATGAAATGAACTGTAACTGTCCAAGAAGATACCTGTACATCTTGAGCATGCAGTGTGTAGGTCTTTGTCCTGCGGAGGTGAGGGCATGTCTACATCTGCATGTCTGTCTTGGATCGCTGCGAATCTCTCTGCCATTTCAATCCCAAGGAGACTCCACTGACCTCCCTTTACTTTTTACAGACATGGTATAACTTCAAAGGGGTAAAGGGCAAAGTGGCTCAGTTGGGATGTGAACCCAGAACCTTCTGATTCCAAATCTGAACTGAGTGAGTTACTCAAAAGCTTATGTTAGCAGGTTAAAAATATTTTGAAATTCTACTTTCTCAAAGGCACAATTTTAATAGACAAAAATATATACTTTAGTCACTGAAAAATCAAATATGCTGGGAGCTGGTGATTTTACAAAGTAAGCTATAGTGGATGCCAATTATATAACTCATAAGTAGTGTTATTTGTGCCCTCCCATCCATCCTCATTTCAAAGGTGTGCCAGAGAAACACACATTGAAACATCTAAAATGAGGAACTGGGCACACAGCATCCTCTCCTTTCAACTCAAGAGACCTGGATTTGAATACAGTCCAGTCTGCTGAGATGAATGTCTCTTCTCTCTGCCAGCTGTAAGGCTCCCAAATGTAATGAACGTTGGCAGTCTCACCCAACTACTTAACAGGTAAAGGTTCACAGCATAAAATTGCCAATAGCTCAGAATAAATTGACATGGAATTTGCAATCTCATCTCAAGAGGCCAGAAAGATAGCTGCTGGGCATTCCTCATACTGGTACACAGAGAGGCAATCTTCTGAGGTTGGAGTTAAGGCATAACATCAGTGCATGGTACAGCAAGATCAACTTGTGCTTCATTTGGTATTAAAATGACACCAAGTTCACTTCTGAATCTAATACCCTGGTGGCTGGATTCCGCTGAACAAATTTAAAAGGTTTTTTTAATAAATAAATTACCGTACATGCTGAAACACGCTGCCTGCGTAAATCCCCACAAGGCACTCAGACATGTAATAATAGCTGCAATAACTTACATTTAAACAGCGACTCTCTTCATAAAAATAAACAGCTCAAAGGTCTTTACTTCTAATTTAAACCAATGCATTAGCTTGAAGCAGCTGCATTGGTTTCATTTATCCACCGTCCCCCTTATAATGTGTTCAGTAAATTCAGCCTGCAAATCTAACATCCTTTTACAACACCAAACACAGCATTACTCATGCTGTACTTGACCTGGGTTTGCTTAATAGTGACTCAGTTCCCAAACCAGATGGTGTTCAGTCTGCAATACTGACCATCCATCACCATGACGAGCGCATAAATTCACCCCCCACAAAAATATAGAAAGCTTATGAAGACAAGGATACCTTCATTTGACCTTTAATGAAAACACATTCTGCTTTTTTTTTTAATCGCTCAAAGGGGAAAATGGAAGCTTCCACTGGTGTCCTGATTAACAATCTTCCAAATAAATAATAATAGTAATAATAATTGCATTTGATATAGCATCTGATCAGGTCTTCGAGATGTCTCAAAGCACTTCACAGAATCCACTGTAAAATGAATTGACTGTACATTTTGTGGCCGAAATGTGGCAGCCGATTACGCAAGGCAGTATCCCACAAACAGTCGTGGATTGAGTGACCAAACTATTTTTTTTCCAAAAGGGAATGTTATGCCCGGAAAAGTGATCCACCAATCGACTAACAACTGGATTCCTACTCACTGTTAGGAAAACAGAGGCGTGTGAAATAAGGAAACTTGCCTAACATTTTGACACTTCGGGAATCAAACCCAGGTCTCTCGTTTGAGAGAAGAGTGTGCTAACCACTACACTCTAGGACTCTATCAAAAACAAGGATTATTGTGACTTAAAATCATAATTCTTAATGGAGTTATTAATTTCAGGTACAATAGGCAAAACCCATCTTAATAGAGGTACTAGATGTTTCTTTAATATTAATACAGACCATATTGCACAGAGGTTTCATAAGGTTTTATGATTAATCCATTAGTCCTGTGTTGCAAAGTAATTCCTAACTATGAAATCAAGGGACATAGTTTAGGAGGTGGCTCTCTTTTTTTTGAATGTTTTAGCATCACTACCACCAGGGTAACTTATAACACAAACCAAAAGGTCAACATAATGACAGCGTCAAGGAGTTCAAACCTGTTTCTTCTCCTGCAATACTATATCTTCTGCAATGAGGTATTGAAAGAAAACCTCTCAAAGCTGTACTAATTTATAGCTGTAGAGAAAAGGAGGTTCCATAGGAAGAAAAACTCAGATGATTCCAAGCACAAAGTGTAAACATACATGTAGGAACATATTTCATTTGAATAATTTTTTTCTCCTGAAGCAAACTGTCTTAGAAAAGAAATAGTTCAATGGTGAAGTCATGTAGATCAGTAGGTTATCCACAGAACCATCTTCAGCCCGTCACAGTGATGCATTAGATTTTACTTTTAAACAATGGCAATGCAACTGTCTGTCCACTTGCAATAGTCTCATAATCCGCAAAGCCTGCTAAGGCTCAATATGTTGGACTGTGTGCATTCGTAAAGCATTCAAGCTTTAATCCTCTCAGTATTAGATTTTGCTGGGATATATTGACATTTGCAGTATTTAGTGACTGAATTCAGGAATCCTTTGTACATGATGTCATGTACAACATCTGGTTATGTGCCATTTATACTAATATTAATCCTTGCATTTGATATAGTGACTTATCACATCAGCAAATCATCATAAGGTGCTTCAGTGTAGCAACTATGTATTTTACTGACGAAATGCCAGCTAATTTGAACACAGCAAAGTCCTTGGTGTCATTTTAAAGATCCATTTAATCTAATTTAAGTAGAATTGAATTAATGATTTGTCTAACATTTTAGCTCCTTGTTCTAAGTCACATCAGAGAAGCATTTAAAGTGGGTTGAAAAAGTGCGCTATGGGAAATCGTCGTAGCGGAAAAGCACTATGAAAATAAAAAGCATCTCCGATGGGGAACACCATGATGGATATGTCATGCCGGTGAACGAGAATGCAACACCAGTATGAGGCCAGCTCTTGTGGATCAGCGTAACGCCATTTGGGAAAACTTATATTTCTCAACAAAATGTTTTCCCCGAGTGTGATGGAGGCAAAAGAGCTATGCAGATGGGGCAAATGTCTGCCAGAGCTCAGTCACCATTGTTAAGTAATCCAGTAATCTCATTAACATGTGTTGTAACTCGCAAAGAGAAGACATCACAACACTACTTTCCCATGTCATACATTGAAACACAGCTCTTTCTATCCTATGGCTACAAATTCATTTCAATTCGAAGCAGGTAAAACCACTGTTTATAACAATGGCTTGTCCCAGATTCATTCTGGTTTGGATACTCTTAATCATGGTGATGGATTTCTGCATGTGTCGGACCTCTAGCAGACTGAAAAAAGTCTGCCCAACATTCATTACTCTCATTCTATGGTGCAGTTACCTTTCAGTACTGTCACTGGGAGCAGCTCTGATTTCCGCAGCACTGTAAAGTGCACCAGGCTATCATTTTCTAGCTATGGATGAGTTGAGGGGTCAGTCCATCCATACAGATCAGTAAAAAGTTTTCCCAAATGGGATTGCTGACTCACAAGAGCGAGCCTCAGAGTGTTGTTGCATCCTCACTCATCTCACCAATACTGGAACACTTGTCCTGCCCCAACTAGAATAACCAGCTTTGGGACATCCCCCCGATAAGAAAGGCGCTATACAAATTTAATTTGTTGTAAGTTGTTGTTGTAGAATAATCAGTCAACTTTCAAAGATGAGTGCAAGAGAACTTGTTTTTCTGTTGCAGCCACAGAGATCAACTGTGAACTCCACACTCCGAAAATTTGGCAGTACCAGCAGCTCAGGATATTTCAGATTCACTTTGTATCCGAAGGACATTAAACACACCAGAGGGAAACATTTCGGTAACGCTATTCTTGTGCTTATGCACGACATGTGGAGAGATAATAGGCTGAAATGAAGATCAGGTGGTGGTACTTTAGTTTCTTGCAGTTGAAGATTTCATCCATAAAATACATAGTTAATCCACTTTACTGTATATCCTGTGAAGGGTTTCGAGACATCTCAATGACATGATAAGGTACTATAATGTAAGAATTGTTTTTATTTATTTTTAAAAAAACTTTCTAAGTGCAAATAACAATAGTCTTGGCATGAGATTACAGCTAGATTGCAATGTGAATTCAGGCAAGCCTTTCCCATTAGCAACTACTGCTCCCCCCACAGCTCTCAAAACTGTCTGGCTGTGAATGAAAGGGTATGCATGAACAAGGTTAGATTTAGGTTAGAATAGACTGTAAAGTGAATTGTGAGCGAAACTCGACAACCAATTGCACCCAGCAGTGTCCCACAAACAGTCGTGGATTGAAATAACCAATTTATTATTTTTTTTGAGGGATTATTATCAGGCGCGTGGAGTAAGGAAACTTGCCCAAGGTTTCACCGTGTCTGGAATCGAACCCAGGTCTCCCGCTTGGGAAGCGAGTGCTCTAACCACTGAGCTACAGGACTCTCAGGTGTATAGGTGTATCAGATATAGGGGTACTAAATGGAACTGGGCTGAAATCCACTGATTTTTGCTGAAATTTTGTTTGATGTGAATTGACAATCTTGTAGAGTCCCGCACTGGGGAGGACAGACAAAACATTGTTTGTGTGGAGCAGCTGCAGCCTTGCACACAGCTCTGGCTGATAACCATTTCAACACGTTTAGAATGCTGCTTGATTTTAGTCAAGTTGGCCCATGGATGAATGTGTGAATTTGTCCAGACAGCATGGAGAACCGAGGCAGGCTTGACACATTGAGATGAGCCACATCGAAACAGAGGGAGACACAAGACAGCATTTGCTGCTCGCCCAAAAGAAATAACTGTTGCAGTTCTCTTGGTGCAACAACAGATAAACTGAGAAACCTATGCCATGCACACAACTGTCTACCTATATATGTTACCACTGCTGTATGCAGTATCCCTTTTTGGCATAAACACTGCCAGAATACTCATGTTGAACAATTTTTTCCCTCCCTGTGGGGTGCACACCCAAGAACTTAAGTCACCATAACTCAAGGTCACAAGCCCACATTTTGCCACTCCAGGGCACAGAGCCTTGGTGTCCGTCCCACTGCTCTTAGAATTTAAAACAATTACTTCACAGTAGCTTCATATTCTGGAACAGTTCTGCCACACAAACTGCAAAACTCAGGCGCTGAACATTCAGTCTCATTACACTTCAATATGATAAAAAGAACAAGAAATCTGAGTGGCTCCTTCCTGCAGCAAAACACTGCATGTTTCTTGCCAGAAATTTAAGACCTTACCTATAACAATTAAGAACTTCTCTTGTTCTCAAACCAGTCTTGATCATAAATCGGTTTTGGGTCATTAGCCTTTTCCAGTGCAATTAAACAGCAGCTTCCAGTGGAAGTCAATCACGCAACTGCATTGGAGTGTGGCAAAAAGAAGTGTTATTGTTGTGCCAACAAGCAAATTAGTTTGATTTATTCATTATTTTCTGCTATAAAAGTGAAATCTAGGTTACACGTTGTACTGAATGTGGAGCTTTGTTTCCAAGGTCTTAATACTGTGCAGTTTTTTTTTAACAAAAGGAAAACACTGACTTCCTCATTCTAACACAAACCCACGCAGGAGAGATGGTGAAAAGCTGTAATTCACAGAGTGGTGTTTCAATGCACAGCCTACCAGGTTTATCAATAATACTATTGTGCATTTTATAATAGAGAAGTTCCTAAACATCCATCCCAGGGTGGTCCAACATTTTGGTGGCTGAGGGCTGGATGCCCTAGTTGAGAAACATCTGCAAGCCACATAAGCAATATTTCCTTTCAGAAACATAACATAATGTGTATGAATTATGGAGGGAGACAGATGAAATGGAGGGGAGGTGTGGGGGGCTGGGGGACGTATTCTTTATAATAGAGAAGTTCCTAAACATCCATCCCAGGGTGGTCCAACATTTTGGTGGCTGAGGGCTGGATGCCCTAGTTGAGAAACATCTGCAAGCCACATAAGCAATATTTCCTTTCAGAAACATAACATAATGTGTATGAATTATGGAGGGAGACAGATGAAATGGAGGGGAGGTGTGGGGGGTGGTTGGACCACCTGACCTATACAAAAACATTTACAAGATACTGTAACTTAATTTGCCTTCATGCCACCACAGAGATGCATTCCTTTAGTTTAAGCCCACAACATTGGGTTAGCAAAAACATCGATTCAGATCTACATTTTGGGTCAGAAATGGACCTGTATGTCACAAATACGTTTGGTCAACAACAATCAGTGAGAAGACAGCACTCGAGTCTCTACAAATTGTGCCTTAAAATGTATCTTGGAGATCTGACATCTGAAGAAGAAAAAATGCTTTCTAAACTGTTAATGGACAAACTTCAATCTTTTCACCAATGCTGAATGACAGCTACAGAGATTTTCAATGTGGCATAAACCAGCACTAGGATTATAAGAAACAGTCGATTTTGGGTTGTACATTGTTTCCCAGTAAATCCATCTCTACTTAGTAATTTATTCAACTTATAATCAATCACATGTTGTGCCTTGTTATATTTTGCACTACACGGTTTGTCCAAAACTAATCTCCAGAGAGATAGCGAGGTATATGGACCAGTCACTAATTGGGAAGGACGGACATAAGGCCAGAGAGATTGTGACAGGACACAGCTCAGCTGACTGGTGGTGACGGTAATGGGAACAACGACTTGGATTTATTTATGTGTCCTTCACGTAGAGTAACATGGGAGAGGGAGCAACAGCATAGAGAAGGAGACACTAGCACAACAAAAAAGTAATAAGATCCTTGCAGCACAAAAGCATGCATCAGTCTGGAGGGGGGGAGGGGGTTGCAGGAATAGGTCTGTCTACAATCAATCAAGTAGAAAGTCCTATCTGAAGGTTTTAAAGTCCACTGGTTCAGATGGATTGGGTGCATTACAGCCTTCTGCTCTTGTACTGTGATGAGCACCAAAAGATCAATGTGCAATCCATTGGCTGCAACAAGACTTTGTGTAACCTCTAAGAGGTTTAGAACTGGGCAATAAAAATCAATTCTCCTGGATGTGCTCAAAGGATTGGGTTAGTTGGGTTACTGAGCGCATAAATAACTTGCCTTGCCTGGATTAGATGAAAATCAAAAAGCATCAACATCTGCAGTTTCTTTGCGATGTTCCACAGTCCAGCACACACAAAGAAGTTGAAGAATCAGGAAAAAATAACTTAAAACTGGTGTAGAGCCTTAGAAATAGCATGTGGAGTCCTGTAGCTCAGTGGTTAGAGCACTCGCTTTGCAAGCGAGAGACCTGGGTTCAATTCCAGGCAGGTCAGGGCGAAACCTTGGGCAAGTTTCCTTACTCCACACGCCTAATAATAATCCCTCCAAAACCAAAAACAATAAGAAATTGGTCATTTTCAATCAACGACTGTTTGTGGGACATTGCTGTGCGCAATTGGCTGCCGCGTTCGCCCACAAATATACAGTCAATTCACTTTACAGTGTGTTCTGTGAAGCGCTTTGGGACGTCCTCCCGACGTGAAAAGCGCTATATCAAATGCAAGGATTATTATTATTATTATTATGTAGTGGGGTCAGAGGTGAGAAAGAGGGAGGAGAGAGCCTAAACACACACTTGTAGTGACAGCAACAGGTGTTTGAAGCACATGGTTGTACCGAGGTAGCAGAAGAGGATGGGTGTCAATGACTACTGTTGATTTGTTTCTGTTTTGTGTTTTGAGAACCCTCCGCTCAGACTTGCTGAGTGTCCCACACCATCATTGGCTGAGCTATCCAGTTCGACACCCCTAACCTCTATCTGTCTTCAAATCCCACATTAAAATATACCTCTTCGACTGCACCTCTAGTAACCTTTCCTTTCTCCCCTCCTCTGCTCGGTAGCCAACCTTGTCATTGTAAAGCTCTCTGAGATGCACTAGTACTTTATAAATGTAACTACTTGTCCTCCACAGATGCAAATAGTAGTTAAAAAAAATGTTTTTCAAAAATAATCATCAATATTATCTGACGAAAATCAGGAAATGTAAAAAGCAATTTCCCTCAACTGAATAAATAGGTCCATTAAGTCTCACACATGCTGTATGTCACAGCTGCATGAACTCCCTTTTGAAAATTTTATGTATAATTCTCAAGGAACAAGAATCTTGAGCTATCACAGTGTATAATACCCACACACACGGTATTTTTTTCACTGATCATTTATAATTGGAAATCTCATTACAAATGCTCAAATATTTTTTTAAAAATTGCTAACCCAACAAATAACACATGGAAGGGTCTGGAGTGCTCTAGTCTAAGGCATAGCAGGACCTGGAAGGACAGACCAGTTACTAGGAGTAGGGATTCTTCCCATTCAGCTCCTGTTAACCCAGCAAATCAAAGAGGTTATAGGGTGGTCCTAGCTGGACAAGTAGCAGGAAGTTTGCCAAACAAATCTCTCAATGGCAAGCCATGCGGTTTTAGCTGGATAAGCTCTACCAGTAGCCAAATGCACACTTTGGGGTCCTCAAACCTTGGCTCTTGCCAACCTGTGTCCATTACTCTCCAGAATTAAGTAAGTAGGATGTGTCCCTCTGAGGTCAAGGTCCGCATTCCAAAATTGGGAATTTCCACATGTAGGTGGCACGCACAAAGGAACTCTCAGCTTGGTTTGGATACTCTTGAGCATGGTGATGGGTTTTTGCATGTGTCAGACACCCGGCTGACAAAAAATTATATACTAGTTGCTAAAATCCTAACTGATAATAATCTTTGCATTTGATATAGCGCCTTATCACATCATTGAGACGTCTCAAAGCGCTTCACAGAATATACTGTAAAGTGAATTGACTGTATATTTTATGGGTGAAATGCAGCAGCCAATTGTGCACAGCAGTGTCCCACAAACAGTCAAGGTTTGGATTTTATTATTTTTTGAAGGGATTATTATCCCTAGAAAGCAATCCACCAATCGACTAACAATTCCTACATAGAAGTGTGTGGAGTAAGGACACTTGCCTAAGGTTTTGCCCTGCCCGAGAATCGAACCTGGGTCCTCTCGCTTGCGAGTCTAGTGCTCTAATCAATACAGGATCTCCCAAAACCCCTTAGCAACCCTCAACTTTCATGTGGAGACCAATTCAACTGAGGTCACCAACCTTCAGTTGTATCGTGCTGTACGACTTGTGTTAGTGAACACACTCATTTATTTTTGCAGCTCATAATGTGAACCCCTGCCATTTTAAAGACCAGAAACAATAGTTTTAGAAATGGTTCCATCGTTCCACTGAGAATCCCAGGATCTACTCAAGCATGTTTGTATAACGGGAACACACTTTCTCAATTTCTCACCTGGACTAAATGATGGGAATGCCACATGAAAACAATGAACCTTTTAACACAGTCACACGCATGATGGGAAGGCATGGGCCCAAGCTCACAAGAGGAAATGTGAAAATAAGTTTGATTTAACTAAAGTAATTTATTCATATAGCCAAAGGCGCTGACTATAAAAACACCAAGCCTCTGGTGAAGATGTAGAATGAATTATCCATCAAGACCATGGAGGCATATGGGTCAAGAAATTCAAGAGGAAATTGGAACATCATTTGATAAAGAAGTAAACTGAGGGACTGAGAGATACAATTTTTTTTTGTATACACTCTACTCGGGATATGGGGACATTCGCAGGGCCAGCATTTATTGCCTATGGGAGGGTAGTGCTCTCCAATTTGACAGTGTTCAATTCAGGTCAGAAAACAATAATTCAGAACATCCACAAATGCACTAACTGTAAAAAAGTGACAACAATGTTTCACAATAAAGGAAAAGAGAAGTGAATTTCTCCCAGTGTCAAGCCAACAATCCTCCAGACCCATTTATAATTTATCTCAGCGCAATTTGTTGGACCTGGCTGGCATAAATGGCCACAGTTTTTCACTACAATAAACAATTACTATATTTGACAGGAATTATTTGTGAAGCTCTTTGAAACATTCAACATGGTAAGGCATTTTAGAAATGCAATACTTTTCTAATCCCATTGCAAAATTGTTTGTTTGTATCGAATATTTCTACAAGGGAAGAATTTGGAGTGAAACCCTATTTACGACTTTTAAACTTGACAGATTTATTTGCAGACGGCAAGCTGAACGCAGCTGCAACAGGAATCTATAGTTTTGCTAATAATGTATATAAATAAAGCACTTCAGCACTTGTGTGAAGTCATTAGAGTTTACAATTTTTACATGACGTGCACGCAGATGAGACACTTTGAAAAGATGCAGGGGTTCTGGCAGCTCTTATCTCGTTTCCACTCTCCTGTCTGCACAGATCAATCTATTCATAACTCTGTTAAAACAGGAGGATAACTTGAGATTGTACCAGCAGCACTGAAGTGCAGCTTAAAAGTCACTGATACTATAAATCAAGGCCTTGTTGTTACTGATCCACCACTTCTCCTTTGCATTATGAGTAAGGAGTTCCAATGCAGGAAGCAGCAAAAAGTCTTTGATCATAAATTCATCTCTTATGATCAACTCAGGACCTATGGGGTTTGGCTGAAATCTTTCAGTGCAAGAAAACAGCTGGCATGCAGGTTTCTTGTAACACGTGCACGCAAACATTTATTTCCACCCTGTTAAATCTTTTCTATTGCTTCCTCCTGGCTTTTCCCAGCATAACAATTTTGATGCAAGTGCTTATAAACCCAATTATTCAACTCAGTGCCAATAATCTGTCAAGTATACTGTAACACTTTAAGGTGAAGATGGGCAATTCATTCTTCAGCAAGAGGAAGATATTTATGACACCAGGGGCTGTCTGTTTTGTTTTAACGTTCCTGTGCATGCAATCAAACAGAAGCCAATGACATGTAAGGGTGCCACACTGTTGATCCTTCACACATTCTTACTTACACAGCAGAGCTAAAAACATATTTAATAATTATTTTCAGATACCTTAGTCATCAGTTTTACCAAGATCTGAACTGAATATTGCTGGCGGCTGATTGTGTACAATCCAGATAAAATGCCATTATTGATTGTTGAGCTCGTACACAATCCTGTCCAACACCTATCTTCACTCATTAGCTTCCCAACTTTTTTTCATCATCTTATACCCGCTAGGCTACAGGGAGCTCTACTCTGAACTTCATTTATTCACTGAACAGTTCTCATTCTGATTTGTTCCTCTTACAAACCCATGTCCTCTGCTGTACTTGGACACTATTGCTCCTCTTTCCCTTGCATTCTTGCTCAGCCCTTCTTTCTTTAGCCACTTTGACCATTTTTGCTTCTTATACAACCCATATCCTTCACTAGTTGTTCTCCTCCCATGGCCTCTGCCGCCTTCCCTCCCTCCCTCCCTCCCACCCTCCATTCCTACCTGGAATGGCTCCCTTGTCATTTTCTTGCTCAATCTCTGCCCCCAGCAACAGACAAGCAGCTTGAATTGGAAACTCTGCATCCAGCCTTCACTCTGATAGCACATCCTCCTACCATGACAAGCCTCACCGAAACTCTTTCCACATCAACCAAAGTGGAGAAGGCATGTAGCAACAAATTCCTGGGACTAAAGGTGGAACTGCAAATATGTAGAAAGGAGCATTCAGACAGCAAGATGTCCACAGTCCAGGTCTGGGCTGAAGTCTGCCATTTGGGAAAGGATTATTACAAAAGAGACTAGATTTTGTTATTAAAATGCAGACAATTTTTCAATGCTAGAAATGCCTGTTTAGAAAGAACGTGGCCTAGGGACTAGCCACCAACACTATCTGACCTTTTCTCAAACATGCTCAACATTAAACACTTCTGAACAACAGATGATTTTTCAAATGAAAACATAAAGGTGTCTCTTCTATCAGCAATAGCCCTAATCTTTTAGCCCAGTGGTCTTCAACCTTTTGAGAAGGATATACTTATACATTTCCATAAATCCGAAGATCTACGTAATAAGTGTCTCGTGTGTGTGTACATATGCGCACCCTCCCGTAATAGCTTGCAATTGGCCTAGACTCCCATGATGCGCTGAGCAGGGAAGTGAGTCTGTGCGCATGTACAGCCAGTAATGTGGGGAAACTTGCAAGATCAGCTTTCAAAGGCTCGGCGATCGACTGGTCGATCGAGATCAACAGGATAGAAACTGGTATTTTGGACTTTCCAACTATTACATGCACATCGCAAATCACCACTGATAAAGCACTCCTAGAAACTGATGAGACACTCCATGAAAAGGCATGCAGATAAAGACGACAGCTTGCCCTGTCTGATTTGACAACTTTCCAGAACGATATTGAATTGTAACTTTTTACTCCTTTATTTTTACATTCAGAGTTTTCAACATGAGGAGATTGTGTCCATTACCCACTGACTGGTAGGATAAAGTCATACAGGGGACAGAGTTCACTAGCTTCTCTGAATTAAGCTTCAGTTAGTGAGACAGGGCCCAAGCAGCACTGGACACCGTGTTTCAATTGCTTTCACCTTTAACCTGCATGTTAAAAACATGAGGTACATTGTTAACTGTTAACCTTCAGAGTGCAGGACAGAAGCTGTTTATATAGGGACACACAGCTTTCAAGTAGGAGGGCAAAAGACGCTCATCTCAAGGCATTTTACTTCAGCTATTGGAACGGAGTTCCTTCAACTGTAGATTATCTTTCAGTTGTAAATACATGATGACTTGTCACAATGTATTATCCCTCAGATGAGAGAATATGGGCCCATGTCTGTACATAAATCCTTTAGCTGGATTATCTTCCAGTTCTTCTCTCATTGTTATCTTCTGTATCAAAGGACAGGAGCACTATGTCTATACATTATTCTTCACTGAAGAAACTAAGATAATCCAGGCTGCTACCAATAATGTCTCTTCATTGTTAATTAACTTTAGTTATGAAACCGATACGGTCGACCATGCTATATTCCTCCACCGCTTGTCCTCCCACCTAAACCTTCAAGGCCCTGTCCTTGAGTGGTTTAGGTCGTACCTCTCCCACTGTCTTCACTTTGTTTCCACGAATGGCCTTTCCTCCACCCCCCGCACTGTCTCGTGCGGTGTCCCTCAGGGCTCTGTCCTCGGTCCCCTCCTCTTCACCCTCTACATGCTCCCCCTTGGTGACATCATCCGCAGACATGGGATTAACTTCCACATGTATGCGGATGAGACCCAACTCTACCTTTCCTCCTCTACCCTCAACTCCACGACCACCGATGTCCTGACAGCCTGCCTGTCCGACATCGAGTCCTGGACGAGAGACAACTTTCTTCAGCTCAACGTGCATAAAACTGAGGCTCTCCTGATTGGCTCACGTCAGCGCCTCCGCAACTCTGGCGCTGACAGCTTCAGCATCCAAGGCTGCACTCTCCACCTCTCAAAGCCGGTCAGGAACCTTGGTGTTCTGTTCGACCCTGAGCTGTCCTTTCTCCCTCATATCCGGGCCTTCACCTCCGGAATATCGCCAGACTACAGTACTACCTCACCCCTCACGCGGCTGAAACTCTGGTCCATGCATTTTTCACCTCAAGGCTGGACTATGGGTACTCTCTCCTCGTCGGCCTTCCCGCCACCTCCCTCCACAAGCTGCAGGTCATTCAGAACTCTGCAGCTCGTGTACTGTCCCGCACCAGGCTTCGGGACCACATCACTCCCACCCTCGCTCGCCTCCACTGGCTCCCCATCCCCCAGAGGATCGAATTCAAGATCCTCGCCCTCACCTACAAGGCCATTCATGGCCTTGCTCCCTCCTACCTCTCTGACCTACTATCCCCCTACCTACCTGCCCGTACCCTCCGTTCCTCTGGCTCCGGTCTGCTCCACATCCCCCACCCCAACCGCCCTACCATCGGTGGCCGGGCCTTCAGCCTCTCAGCCCCTAGGCTCTGGAACTCTATCCCCAGTGCCTTCGCCGCCTCCTCCCTTTCCTCCTTCAAGGCCGGTCTCAAGACCTTTCTCTTTGACCGTGCCTTCAGCTCCCCTCTCGACTCTCTACCCCCTCCTCGCTCCCTCCCTTCCCTCTCCTCACCCTGACCATTTCCCCCCTGCTCGGGTCCTGACCCAACTGTACAGCGCCTTGGGACGTCCTCCCGACGTGAAAGGCGCTCTATAAATGGAATCTTGTTGTTGTTGTTGTTGTTGAAGTCTGAGATGATAAAATCCAATTCAACAGACAAAGCACATCTCTCCGGTACTTATAATGATAATCCTTGCATTTGATACAGGACCTTATCATGTCATCAAAATATCTCATAGTGCTTCACAAGACTCACTGAGGAGTGTAGTGCACTTGCAGGTGAACACAGCAGCCAATTTGCACACTGAAATGTCCCCAAAACAGCTATAAATTGAATGACCACCTGAATTTGCGGATTTATTGGCTAAAATACTAGGAGAAACTCCCTTCTTTTTTCAAATTGTGCCATGGGATCTTCAATGTCCACCTCACCAGGTGAATGGGATCTTGTTTCATTTGAAGGGCAGTACCTCCAACAATGCAGCTCTGTCCCAGCATGGTACTGAATTATCAGTCTAAATTATAATAATATTCCTTGCATTTGATATAGCCCTTATGATGTCTTCAAGACATCTCAAAGCGCTTCACAAAATACAATGTAAAGTTAATTGACTACATTATATGGGCAAAATATATGAGCTCAAAGTTCCAATGTGGAGCTTGAACCTACAACATTTTTGGCTGAAAGGCAAAAGGGTTACCTACTAAGCCAGACTGAAATATATAACAGTGATGATTTTTTCCAATTTCAAAATATTATGTTGAAGAGTAGTAAAGGTTTCCTTTCAGTTGTGCTAAAATACATACAATAAATTCCTGTGTCACCATGACTTTACAAAGTCTGTAATCACAAAGACAAATCTTTATTTTGAGCTAAAGAACCGTATTTAACGATTGCATTTGTAATTCATGAACTGACGAATGCATATTTTGAAAGTCTTTTCCCACCCGTGACGGAAACTGGAAATGAAGTGGTGGCTGAAACACAATCGTGCAGTGGGTGTTTCTGTCAGCAACGCATCAAATTGATGACATCATGCCATTGCTACCCAAGACGGTTGTTATTGTTGGAAAATGAATCGCCTTTATTTGCAATTTGTGACAAGTGAAGCGGTCACCACAATGAGTGACACAACTCTTACCCTTCTGAATACAACAGAAGTATAAAATATTAAGGTCCAATGAATCATTTACTATTACAAAAAAAGTTGAAGAACTCAGACATTGCTGGGTACGCCAGTTGAGTACATTGTTTAAACATATACTCCATATGGTTTTCAATCAGTTGATGGTTCGATTCCCGGCAGGGTGAAACCTTGGGCAAGTTTCCTTACTCCACACGCCTGATAATAATCCCTCAAAAACAAATTGGTCTTTTCAATCCACAACAGTTTGTGGGACACTGCTGTGTGCAATTGGCTGCTACGTTTCACCCACAAATATACAGTCAATTCACTTTACAGTCTATTCTGTGAAGCGCTTTGAGACATCTAGAAGACATGAAAAGTGCTATATCAAATGCAAGGATTATTATTATTATTATGTTAAGTGTGAGTGATGAATTCTTACTGACTGATGAAGTGAGGATAGAGCAAATATTTTGTGGTCCTTTGAAAGGCACATCTAATATTCTTTTAAACACTGAATTATGCCATTAAATCATCACCAAAGATATCAATCATCAGTCATCTTTAACCTGGTTTGGATTGCATTGGAGGCACAAGTTGACTGAAACATGAGCAACAGTTCTGTCTTCCTATGTTCCTAAATCATTTGTCATCTGGGATATGTGAGTTGAATCCTGGCAAAGTATATACAAGACCTCTATAGGGTGTTTGCTCATACTAACATGAACTAATCCAGCTGATAGCTTCAAGAAACATTTACTCTTTATATTATCCGTCTGTTATATCACTAGTTATCTTGGTTTCATAGTTGAATTAATTCTGGTGATATTACTAGATTTTTGTTTTGAGTTGTGTAATTATGGTAATGTAAGGTGGTATCTTGTTTCAATCTGCCCATAACTGTGGCTGACTTTCTCTTGGTCACTAGGACACCCTTGAGGAAAAGTCTAGCAGCCAGTGATAGCAAGTTTCAAACAAAAGCTTCCATTAATTTATTCACAATTTACCATGAGCAAATCAGAGTGAGATGACAAATGGGCTCATTCACTTTTAGTCTGCCTTTTACTCCACTATCAAGGCTTTCCATCACTGATGCATTCCATTCATAATGCAGCTATACTCTGGCTCCTTCTTTGATCCCCTTTGTCAATGTCTTCTGACATGGCTTTAGAATTGTGAATACATCCACTGCACTTTAACTTTTCTCATCATGATACAATACTGGAACCTTGAACCACAGAAGAGACTTCTCTTTTAGACAATTGTTCTAGTCAGAGGAAATTTGTGACTATCAATTATCGTAATTTAACGTCTGGTCACAGTGTAATTGTATTTTTCTCTGTATCCCCTTTGACATTTGGTTGAAGACAGGTTAGAGCTTGTACTCCCATCACCAGCCACCCCTCCCACTTTGCCACCCAAAGCACTAGGGTCACTCCCCAGGTGTTAACATCTGTCACTGCCATTTTGTTGTCTTTGATGTACAATAACTGTCTGCGTCCTGTTTGTGTTAAGACATGTTTTAGTTCCACCTGCTCAAGAGCAGATGAGCTTTCCTTGCCTTCATCTCTCTCTTGATTACCCGCTTGACAAGGAACAACTATGTACCAGATTAGCTACTAATCATGCCTCGCCATGTGAAAAACAACTTAGCCACTCAAGAATGAATGCCATGTTTGTTTTATTGTTTGTCGGAAAGCTTTGTTGAGAATTCAAAAAACAATGATAGTCATCAGCTCTTTTGAACTGATTGTTACCTCTCAGGCTTTCTGCACAACCACACTTGTACTCTAGAAACAAAGCAGCTTCTTTCGGTAGCATAAATTCAACTTATCAAAAGTAATTTACATTTATATAGCAACTTTCACACAGAGGACGTCTCAAAGTGCTTCATACAGCTGAAAGGCAGACCGATCGGGGAGGGGGGTGGTGTCAAAAAGTTAGGTTTTAAAGTGTTTTTTGAAGGTGGGGAGGGAAGGGTGAAGCGGAGAGACTCAGAATGATTATCACGTCCTTGAAACATTTCAAGGAGCTTCACAGGATTTGCCGTGAAGAGCAGTAGCTGTGTTCTTTGTAGGCAAGTGCGGCAACAATGTGGGCCCGAATGACTGCTGAATTCGTTCACCAAATTCTAGTTTCAGAATCTAAGTTTGGTTCCACTTTCAATTCTAGTCCTAAATCAGCTCTAAATTCACAGATGCAGATTTGTACATTTTCATCCATTATAATATTGGAGACAGCTTCAAGGAAAACAGAATATAGATTACCACCCAGGCTGCCTTAGCCTACTGAGTCTCCAAAGATTATACTGCATATGTGAAGTCCGGCTATCACAGAACCATTCTCAGTTCCAATGTGTAAAGTAACCAAGGAGTTCGTCAATAAATGTACCATCACTACACTTCACAGAAACGTTGTGAACTATTGTGAGATGTTCTTAATGTGCTGCATCAAATCTAACAGAATCTATTTAATTCTCACTCTTTTACCTACAAAGATGTACAACATTTGTTTTGAGAATCAATCAAGGTCTCTTTCCCCAATACACATTGATCAGAATAATTGGTTCCAGCCGCCAGGCTTCAGTACAATCAACTAAAGGATCAAAAGTTCTGCTATTTTCCATATGCCTGTACTTAATGATCTACAATTTATTTTGGTGGAGGAATTCAATTTGTGATAAAAAACATAAATTTTTTCCTTCTATGATAACCCTTATCACAAACAAAATATAAAACTTGTGCATAATAATGGTACATTAAAAAGCATTGGATAAAGTAGATCTGATCCTTTTATGTAAAATAGAAAATATAAATTTTGATGTAAGATAATACATTGGAGCTTTCAAAAATAGTCATTTGCTCTTTGTAAGAATTTAAAGAAAGTTTTGATGTATTATTTTCTTTCCCAAAGCAAAGATGCTCATTGGATAAACTATGGATTCAAATACTTGAGCAGATAAAAGTTAACACGATCTTCAAAGACTATGCTGTATAGTACAGCAGTGCTGATCCTCACTAAAACTATTTGGAGAGGAAAACACCATTATCAGGACCAAACAAAACAGATGGTCTTTTGGAAGCTCACATTTAGCACGATCATTCCGCAGACTATGTGCTCACTTATTACTTGGAAATCAACCAAAATGTCCATGTTTCATCCTTGAACTTCAGTCACAGGTAATTAGTGCCTGAAAACTAATACCTACAGAAAGTACTCTGGAAAACCTGCAAATATCTCTGTGCAGAGGATCAGCCCAGGGGTGATGAAAGATCCTGCTCTTTGAAACACGGAGTCTTTGAATAACTGAAAGCTGGTAAAGGGCTCCATGTTTCAAACGGGGAATCAGTGGAACCTGCTATCAATTCTCCAGCCTTCAAAGACACCTCAATAGCGCTTTCAATGATATGACATTCAATTATAAAATTACATCAACAAATTGCATTTATATAGCGCCTTTCATGTTGAGAGGGCGACCCAAGGCACAGGACAGTGAAGAGTTTGCATCCAAACTGGGGTTGGAGTAAAGAAGGCTGGAGGATGACCAAAGGCACGGTCAAAGAGGAAAGGCTTGAGATAGGCCTTGAAGGAGGCAAGGGAGGGGCGAAGCAGAAGGGCTTTCCAGATGGAATTCCAGAGGGTGGGGTAGAAAGGCTGAAGGCCTTTGGTGGAGCGGGCAGGTTGGTAAAGTGTCTAGTCAAACACCGAATGAACATCAGCTGCTGGGATTTAAATTCTGTATTTAATATGTATTCTCCTGTTGATTTAATGTCAAAGCTGTATGTGATGGCAAAGCCTCATTATATAATCAACTCTGGATCATGTTAGTATTTTAACACAGCTTTGATGTTTAACATAAAAAAAACTGCACTAACATCATAAGACACTTTTAATGGGATTCAAATATATATTTAGGCTCTTCTGCATTACTAGGGGAATACTGAAGAGAAGTCACCGTAGGCTGTTGCTGTGCACCTGCCACGTACAGAGCTCTGTGGGCAGAACTGGGAGCAGTTCACCTGCCCATCCTCTATTCAATGGTGTTACGAGGAGTCTTAAAGCGGGTGAAAGAATTTTAAACAAGGAGAAGGTAATGTAAAAGGGGTTCATGAATTAATGACAAAGAGGATAGCCCCTGATGAATGCTGATGATATCTGCTTCCTGTGCAATCTTGGAAGAGTTGAGCAATCTGGTTTGAATACTCTTAAGCATGGTGATGGGTTTCTAGTGTGAACAACCAACCAACAACCATTTCATTTTCTGATTCCTAACCTATGTACTGAAAGATTGCAAGCTCTGCTGTATAGCACTTTATCGGACCTTGCACAGAGTTCTCTCTATCCTCAAAACCGTCTACACCAGTGTTATTCAGTGATGTAGGTTCTAGGGCCTGGTGCAAAATTAAATATTCAATCTTTCCCAAACCTTAGCATCTAGATTTTGTTTAACCTCTTAATTAGATGATATTATAACTAAGTTACATGTAAAATATTATAAAGATGAGAGACAGAGCAAGATAAGGACTTCGATACTACCTAAAGGGTTGCTGAGACTTGGAAACTCAAACAGTACGTTGACAAACATTAAGCAGCAACATAAAGCCATGCTGGTGTGTCTCTTCTGGTGATATATTGTGTCAGTGCTTTTTAAAGCGTTGTATTCATCTATTGTATAAGAATAATGAAAGATACATTCTATCATCTGAAACTGAATTTAACATGTAAATGCAAGTCAGATGTTTTACTATATTGATAATATTCGCTACACACACTTTCACTGCCATCAGCAACACAACTTCAGTGGAAGCTCACTAATATGGTCACCAAACAGACTGTGGAATTTTGATCATTAGCAAGCTTGTATTATTGTACTATATAGTACTGCAAAAAAAACTGACCACATTAGCAAATTGACCACAGTCAGTGAACTTGAGGCGAATTGTTAATGTTAATGTGGTTCAAAGATGATCTCAAACCTATAGTTTGGTCAAAGATTATTTAAAATCTATGATTTTCATTGATGAAAAAAATAAAGAAAAGGAAATTTAATCTTACAAACAAGTATTAAAAATGTTTTAAAAATTGTGCAAAAATTGTTTATTTAATTCAATAAGAAGGGCATCCACTAACTCATTGTGAGCTTTGTTAATCAGTGTTCCTACCCAGGGATGGAAATGATAACAGCCCACGCCCTATTTTTGGGAAGGTAAAGAATTCAGGAAATATCAGAAAAAGACAAACTTGTGGGGTCAACTGAAATGTTGTGGAATTCAATTTCTGTCACTGACAAAAGCTCTGCCTAATACTGTATTGACATAACTAACATGGAGCACTGCTTGTTTAAGATTCTTAATAAACTTTTACAATTGGTAAAAACTTGTGGTTTTGGCATTCACAGATCTGCCATCAGTGCACTAGCATAAACAACTTCCCACCCCAATGTGGTCAGTAACAAAATTCCTCATAGGTAGTGCCTTGGAGCGCCTACCTGCCATGAACAGTGCTACATAAATGCAATTTATTGATGTTTGTGCTGTGCCTCTGTACAATATTATATTGCTCTCCTTGTGCGAGACCTCACCATATAAAAGACAGTTGCTAGTGACATTGATAGTCAAGAGCAAAATTGGGGGAAACCAACAAAGAATTTAAATTCCAGCCTTGTATATATGTGATGTGGTGAATGTGATCCCCTGAACTTGCTTCGTATAAGCAAATTGCATGGAGTTTGACAATATCACTCCTTAGGACTTCCATTCCAGTTCAACACTGAAAACAATATTGTGTACTTCAAGGTAATATTCCTCAGAGTGTTATGTAAAGATTGCATGCATAAATTAAAGTGAAAGGGTCTCTAATTAGTAAGATAACAGTGGCTTGGTGGAGGAGGGCTTGAATTAAATTAAAACCATGCTCTCCTCTACACAGTAAGGCATCATTTCAAACCAAATTATAGGTATTTTGGCAAACATTAGCAGTTCATTTCACACCTCACAACAGTTACATACAGAAAACCATTTATATTCTTATTGAAGTGAACTAGTAAGAGAATTATTCATTCCAAAATGTGTATAAGTAAATTCATAATACAAGCCTAATTTTTACGTTGCATGCTGTAAGAGTTTCTTTATTATGTTACTTTTATGAATAAAATATTCAATTTTTTCTTACTTTTATCCTTGTGAATTTTTTCCACAATTTAAACTGTTCAATCTTATGTCATAATGCAAGCATTTTTTTAAATCTCGTTATTACATTGGGGTCCTATAGGAAGAAATTCAGGTCAGAAGTTGTTAATGCTATTAGCAACTCTTGTTGTGAATCTAATCATATTAGACTCCAGTCTAAAACCAGTATTGGAACCACATTTCATCACAGTTACCATCACAGACATATAATAAAATACAATTATTTAAAACAGCTTGTAAATTTTCAACATACCGCAAAGAATGATCCCTGGTAGACACACACACCTGCGAAGAGAGAAAACAAAACAATCAATTCTCTGTTTTTTTTCAAAAAAGAAAAACAGATTAGATATTTTCAAAGAGCTCAAATCTAAATTCCCTTCAATAATATGTTTATCTTTTTAAATTAGAATGGCTTCTCCCTTATCATGTTGAAATAATAATCAGGGCTAGAAAACAAACTGAAAGGTTCAGCAAAGTTTTCCCCCCACCTTAATATTCCTAGTTATTTCTTGTTTTTTAAGGGAGTATGTTGGTGAACGGCACAGATTACAACCAAGATGCTCTTATCATCTTATTTTGCCTCAATTTTCCGCACGGTAAGGGATGTTATTACAGTATTGGGAAATGGACACATTCTCACGTTGCGCAATTAATCAGGATCCAGCACTTCCAGGTCAAACATCGTACTGTTACAGATCAAATGTCTCACCACCCTTTTACTAACAGCCCTTCAGGTAACAGAAAATAATGCGTTCACCACATCAATGTGGGGTAGATTTGAGTCTTAAATCCCAGAGGTGAAAGGCCAAAATGCTAAAATACTCCACCATCTGGTCCCCATGGCCTGGTTTGCCCTGATAGAGCATTATTTTATATCAAATGAAAGAAAACAGAGCTTCCTCTGATGGATCAATGAATGTGCTGAATAACAGAGCCTTATACACTGTGGTCTCCTGTGAACTGAGGACAGTTTCGGTCCCTGTCTATGCTGTTTGCTGATCTCGGTTGGGCCATCAGTCCATAGTGAAGGCAGATAGACTGTCAGATGTGCAGGTTTCCCATGGCTTCTTGAAGACCTTATTAACTGCAGTATCTGGGGCCTGCACAAGGTTGGTTGGGCTTCCAGTTATTGCAGGTGATGTTGCATTTCTTTGCTATACAGCACTTTTACTTTCAACACTGTCAAATATTTGATGTTACATATAGTCCGGTGTCTAAAGAGCTCAGGGATTAAAATTCCTCCTTCAACTGAGGCCAGGTCATCTCAAACCACTCAAGCATCAACTCTTCTAATTATTAAAATTAGCGTTACATCTTAGCACATAAGTAAGTTGGTTATTACCCTGAGCTGACTGTACCCAGCATTATTCACTGTCTTCAGAAGTGGAGAGAAAACTTGGAAAGAAATTACATGCATTATGAAAGATGATGCAGTACCTTCAGATACTATAGCCCGAATCTCTAGTACTCCCTACCTAAACCCTTCCTCCTCTGCCTCACTTTTTCGATCTTTAATTCCCACCTGAAAAACAGCCTCTTCTTCCTTGCTCATCATGCTACCCCCGCCATTGTGCAGTGACTACAATGCACCTGGATTTATTTCTAAATACTGTCATAGACTGATCCTTTGCTGATTCACTATCTGTTTTCTGATGCGTCAAACCCCATTGGCACTTCACCCGCATAACCAATGTTGTGGAGTCAAACACCTTTCATGCGTCTTCACGCGAATTCCCAAAATCTGATGGACCACATTGCACATACTTCTCAGGTGTAAGGCTGGCTTGTTTGGCAGCACTCTCACCTCTGAGTCAGAAGGCTGGGGGCTCAAGGCCACATTAGGACTTGGAGCTCATATAGTCTAATGTGACACTCTAATGTGGTGCTGCATTATTGAAGGGGTTATCCTTTGGATGAGTAGTTAAAATGGAGCCCTGCCTGTCTGGATGTTAAAGATCCGATAGTGTTATTTAAAAAAAAGAAGTTTCTCCCTATGTCCTGGCTGACAAATCCCCAACTGTTCATGCATAAATTGGCTGCTGTCTCCATCCACAAAACACAAAGTTACTACATTTTACAGGACATCCTGTGAAGCTCTTTGGGATGTCCTTATGGTGTGAAATGTGCTATATGAAACTAAGGCTTATCATTAAACTCAGCTAATTCTTCTTGATAAATATAAACACCCAGGTTCGACTCAAAACAAATGAGGTTCACCTGTGTAACGTGACTGCTCTTCCTTTTGCCCTTGAAATGTCCAGCCAGTCAGGCTAGCAACAGTTTCTATTACTTCAGGCACTTTATTGTCTGCACTGCGAATTCAAGCTTTTGCACATTCGACTATGTAACTATGTGACTGATGCAATGGAATAAAAAGTACTGTCGTTAAAGATTAACAACAAAATAACTTTTAAGCAATGTTACGCGGATTTCTGTTGAATTATTTAGTTCTGTAATATTTGGAACTCTTCTAGATTCAGACTGCTCCATGGTCTCTGAATGACCATTGATGGCCAACTTTTAGACATTCTGCCTCTACTCTCTGAAAAACCATCTTGGAGTGCATCCACTACTTCCCCTACTTCCTTGCCTTTAAAACCTTTAAAATCTTTTTGACTGCACTCCCCACCCAATTCCCCATCCTCAGCTCACCCCACAGATTGAGCTCCCGGTCAGTTGTGTGAAGCATTTTGAAATGTGCTCCCAAAGTGAAAGATGCTGTATAATATTGAAAAAAACACTGAGAATATTTATTTACTGCCCTATAACATAACTTAAGGAACTCAGGAGCCATACAGAGCACTTAAGCTTTGCTCTTGTGCTTCATGATTTTGTAACATGTTGAACTTTGCAATACAAAGCTAACTTTTATCCTGATAACTCGACCCTGGCTTAACTTGCCACTACCACTTAAGTCATTGCGTTGTCAATATCCCAGTCGCATTTATTTATGCATTTATACATATGCCTAATTCGCCACTCCTGATAACTCATTACTAAGTCCTTTTTGCTTGGAGTGATGAGTTTTCAGAAGCTTACTGTACATTACATATTTCATTGTTCTACTATCAGAGATAAATGTTAGTATGGTTGTGTTTCTAAGGTTATATCTAGAGTAATAGGTACAAAAGAAAGATTACAAGGCACCATCTTCATTGAGGGATTTAGGTGATAAAATAAAAGGATAATAGCATAGTTCAGATGGTTAATAATTGGCCTCTGAAGCTTGGTGAGTAAACAACCACAAAATCAACCTCACACAATTTTGAATGACTGAGTTGTAAAGTGTTTAGAACTTTTCTTTATATATATGAGATTGGTGTTATAACAAACAATGGTACCCACGATTTGTTATTTAAGTGTCAACCCTCACACTAAGAGTTCAAAATGTACACTGCAATCACTGCATGATCAGAGTAACAGTTGATCACCATTCAGTATATATATTTACTGAGACTAACAGATCTCTGACAATGATTACAAGAGAATAATAGAAAGAAGGGATTTGGATGGTATTGAAAGCCATGAGAAGGTGATCTCTAGATTAGATTATGGCTTTGAAGTGGCTACCTGGCATCTGATCTTGTGACACCTGTTTCAATGTTACACAAGATTTTATTCAATTTCAGGTGAGGTTTGTAATGTTTATGGTAGTCATTGCAGACAGTGATTTGCCCGAGAATTCATGTCCTTCATTGTCTGATATTGACATTTATAAAATCATAATATTGTTTCAGTTGTATTGTTTCAGTATCATTCCCAGATGATACAACAAACGGTGGGATAGATTTTAGAGAACCATGTCCACATTATACGGTATTACCAAGGGATATTCACTAAATTTCAGCCATTCTCAGATTTCCAGTTATATAAGGATATAAATACTAAACTAGTTATTATTTTAGCGTTGATGTCACAAAGAGCTGTGCTGTGTCTCATCATCACTGTAAGATTACAGTCTGTTCCATGCTCATATTTAGAGCGTTACCACACACAAACCTGGCTCAATAACAAGAGATTCCTGCATACTGAGTCCACGCTCCCCCAACTTCAGCACGTAAGTGAGTTATTGAACAAAAATCACATTTTATTTCAGAAATATACCATTCTCCCAACAAATGGCCTGGTCCCATTTTCATGACTTAAAATAACCTGATTGTTACTGGCCCCTGCGTGAGGGTCACTATACAAATGCAAGTTATTGTTGTTGCAATGATGGCCATAAAATAGACTTTTGTGTGGCTTTCCTGGAGAATGATTTTGACCAATTTCAATAATTCTAAAACCAATCACCAGTGCATATTTATTCAATATATTTATAAGTAGTCCGAACTACAGGCATTCCTCAAAATAAATATATAAAGCAACAGCACATTAACAAGAAAACATCCATGAAGACGAAAATCTGTGGTTAACAAGTAAACTGGGCAGATGAGGTGACTGTGACAAGCACATTGCTGTGCCGCTGTTAAGGTTTTTTCTAATATCCTGAGAGCAGCACTTGTGATGCAGCTCACATCACATCTGCATTATTCTTCCAAACAAAACAGCTGGCTGAGGGGGAATCACCACCAAGCCATTGTCTAGTCTTTGAAATTAACCACAACTAAAGAGGCCTCTATTGTTGGAATCCCTTCCCCTGTTGCATTAGCAAATAATTTATCAACACAATCAACTCATGACTTCTATAGTTTAGTAGCGTATAAGCTTCGAAAACTTTTACTTTGAACAGGGCAATTGAAACATCCATTGGTAAAACCATGTAAAAAATTTAAGAGTCGGAGGGCCATGAAAAATGTGTCCATCTTGTATATAGGCTATAACAACAACAAACAAACAACAAATTGCATTTATATAGCGCCTTTCACATCAGGAGGACCTCCCCCTTTCTTCAGTATATACAGTATCAAAGATCAACCTTCTCTGATCCTACCCTCAACTCGGATCCAAATCCCTGACTGTTCAGCACCTTGGGTTGTACCCCCGATGTGAAAAGTTCTATACAAATGTATTTTGTGGTGGTTGTTGTTATTTTACAATTAGATAGTGCTAGACGCTAGATAGACGTCTCGAAGACACGTAAGGCGCTATATCAAATGCAAGGATTAGGATTAGATTAGAATGATAGAGCAACAGAGTCTGTGTCTTGGAAATCACTGAAATAGACAATGCGAATCCTGTTTACCAAGGGGCCAATAAAATACAAACATTTGGGCAATAAATAAGAAAACGTTGCAGAGCAAATTGTTCTAAATTTCTTTCATTATTCCAATTCAATTAAAAGGACCTCCCTAACTAACTAAATATATAAACATAAATAAACTGGTTCAGTTAGTCATTGAGGTGAGGTCTGTGTACCTCAGTGACTAGACTAGAGTCCTGGTAATGTTGTCACTTACATCCTGCACCCTGCTACAATCTCTTAAAGTGGCTATTATCTACCTCTGATGGTATTTCAATATTTTATTCAAACATTATTCAAAAATGCACAATATTAAGGTTAAATTCTACAAATTAATCAACCCTGCGAACAAAAATTAAACTGTAAAACGGTTGCTGTCATGGGTGGGTCCCACCTGTGAAAAGTTATTGAAATTTCCATCGAAAACATTCCTTGCAATAATAATTCTTGGATTTGATATGGCGCGATACCACGTCCTTGAGACGTCTCAAAGCGCTTCACGTGATATACCGTAAAGTGGAGTGACTGTGTATTTTGTGGGCAGCCAATTGACCCGCAAGCAGCCAAGGCGTGAGCGACCAATTTTATTTGGGGGATTGTTGGCCAGGACATGCAGGGACAGTGCATTGCGAATAGTGCCATGGAATCTGGTTGCAAATCCCTGCATGTCCCTTAAGTGCAAATTGGTCGTCAATTCTTTATAAGTGGCTCAAAATATGTGGGCACAAATGAAGCCTAGCCCTTTTAAGGTGGTTTGAAAGGGGGGCAACCGATTTATGAATGAGCAGCAGTAACTCATTACAACTCTCCCCTGCGGTTCGATGTGAAGACTTTGTCCAGAAAGAGCAAACACAGGTTATCAGGGCATCTGACATATTTGGTAGCTATTGCACTGCCCGCAGCGTTAATGCAAAGCATATACGAAGCAACAGCTCATCAACAAGAACACAACCATAAAGGTGAACCACTTGCAACGACTCTGAAGTTCGGATGATCACAATTTCTTTCCATTGAATAATGCAATTGCTCTCCTATCTCTCAGTGGGGCAGCAATCGTAGAACTATGACCAGGTATGAAACAAACAGTGGGGGTGGGGGGGAAATCAGGGGGAAAAAAATCAGGGACTTATTAAATTGCAGCCTCACATAATTGACACAACTCCGAAACTAGGTTACATACAATATTTTCCTGTACAGCACACGCTATTTTGCAGGAGCCTCACTGAGGTGGTTAGTCTGGACTCAGGGAGGGCTCTTGAGATGCTAAAGCGCTTTAGTTATTATTAACTATCACGAGTCACTGTGAAAATATGTCTTAGCCACTAACACCAGCAATAACGTATGCATGCATGATCCAAACAGACCTAGCCAGCCAACAGTACAATCTGTAGCCTGCAAAAAAAAAAAATTTTGGGCTCCCCAACAATAGCTGTGGGAAGCCCCAGAAAGAAGCACAAAAACTACATCGTGGACTGCAGTTCTCGTTAAAAACTTGGGAAATGGTCAGATGTACCAACCTTCACTCTCCTGCGGCAAGGTTACCAAACTGGTCAACGCAGCAGCAGCAGCAGCAACAACAAACCAAAGGTGCACACAGCTCATGGTGATGGTCAGGTTTAAAACTCAAACACGTCCTGATGATCCCAGCAACTCATGTCGTGCTTCACTCTGAAGCCAAGACACTTTCCACAACCATCTTCCAGATATCAGCTGCAATTTAAGTCAACGCTGGGAGAGGGGTGGGGGTGGGGGTGGGGTGCATAAATAAATCAGTGCCTTTTCTTGTAAAGAAGAGCACTTGCCCACTTTGCTCCTGTGCCAAATGTTTTCATGTGTTCTGTCTGTCTGTCTGTCTGTAGCGCTTCCAGGTTTCAAAGCACGTTATATACAGTGCATTCCCTCACTGAGAGAGAGAGAGAGAGAGAGAGTGAGAAGTGGGGAGTTTGGAAAGGGGGAGTGGGCTGGGGGTTGGTTGGGGGAGTGGGGTTGGGGGAAGCAAATTGCACTGCTCTGCCTTCTTCCAATGCTCTTTGCTGAAAGCAATCCCTCTGCAATAGTAGAGATTTACCTTTGCCGACCAGCTGCTTAGGAGCTGAGAGGAGGAGGAAAAAAAGAGAGGAGAGGGGGGAAGGAAGAGAGAGAGAGAGAGAGAGGGAGAGGGAGAGATCCCACAGTCAGTCACCTCTTCTGTCCAACAAATGCATCTCTTCTTGAGAGGATCACAACTGCAATAAGTCTCTCAGATCGTCTGAGCAGCTTTGCTTTTTTACAGTCTCTTTCTCTTTCTATCTCTCTCTCTCTCTCTCTCTATCTCAGGAACAGTAACACACTGTGCCTCTCCTCTACACACTCAACTCTTCTCTTTTTTTAAAAAAAAACTGCATGTCTCCCTGTAAATCGCTTTGGGCTGATCCAACTGCAGTGGAGAGAGAGGGAGAAAGAAAGACAGACAGAGGAAGGGAGAGAGAGAGAGAGAGAGAGAAAGAAAGGAAGAGAGTGAGAAAAGTTTTTTTTTCTCTCTCTGGCTTCTTGCCAGCAGTAAAAAAAAACCAATCCTTTGGGGGCGTCCTGCAGCTTTTTTTTTGGTGGCAGAGAGAGAGAGAGAGAGACAGAGATCAGAAAGAGATCTGAAGTTCAGATGAGTGAGCAAATCACTGAGTCTCGCCCTTCAGCCAGAGAGAGAGAGAGAGAGAAAGCAAAAAAGAAAGAAAGAGAGAGGGAATGGGGAAAAGTAGGTTTAAACAGGAGTGTTGGCTGGAGTTGTGACAAAGCTCCCAGATGGTGCCTGTAACATGAATACATTGGGATTGCACTCAGTCACGTGAACGCAACCTGATCCCCTCTCTGAATCTTTGCTGCTGCATCCAGTTTTTTTTTTGTCTTTCCAAAGGTGGCTCCCAGCTATATACTGGGAGTGTGTGTGTGTGTGGTGGTCTAAAAAAAAAGTTTATAGATTTATAGATGTCCACGACATTGTGATTTGAGAGATCATGCACTCAAAACAGCTGCTGCAGTGACCCCATGTATTGGACAAGACCTTTTTTCCTGAGTTTCCACTCTGCATTGCTTTAAGAACACACTTTTTTAAAAAAAAAATCGAGGATGTTTCCTGCAGTTCTTTGCAATGCACAAAGCACTTTTTATTTTCTTTGCTGCTCAGGGAAGTGACTGATGCTTAAAGCGTTAATTTTGGGATTGGTGCATGGGGGCATGGATTGCTTTACATGACATGCTTTTTTTTTGTTAAGGTGCAACATTTTCTAGCTAACGTGGGAGGTGGAATTGTTTGTGATTTTATTTTTATTTTACGGTGTTGTGTTTTTCCTTGGCGACAGATGGCGTCCTAGCATCCTATCAGACCCTTTGCCTTGGTTTGGGCTTGTGGTCACACTGGCCACAACGTGTTCTCATTCAAAGTGACAAACCATAAACAGTTTATGTGCATATCACAAAACACTTAAGTTTAATTCCCAGCATGTGGCTTGTAACTTTAAATAGCGGAGTAGGTTTTCCGCTCACAAAATACACAGTCACTACACTTAACCGTAAACATTCAGTGAAGTACTTTGAGAGGCTTCGCTGACGCGGTAAAACATTACATCAAATACAATAAAGTTTATATAGCGCCTTTCACGTTTAAAGAGGCCGTCTTTAAGTACTTAGATGCAAAGATTATTCATTATTTATAATATTTAATTGTTTATAGAATATGTAAAACCGTACAGAAATAAAAGCTGAGATATATTTTAATTTAGGAGCAGTAATTTACTAATTGGCACTTTGCCCATCATTCAGCCACCCACCCTCCCCAATGTCACATCTTTTCCATATACACCAAAAAGGTTTCTGCGGTACTATGTTGACTATGTATATACTCCTGGAAAGGAGGGGTGGACGGATAGATAAGCGGGGTCTTCTTGGAGCCAAGCTGGTTCTCGGTAGACTGGTTCCTGAGCTAGGCAGGTTTACAGTACTACAGAGCACTGCTGATGACAGACTAGCCAGCCTGGCACATCAGCAGAACTTGGAGGACTACACAGGCGGAGGGACTCAGCTCCTGTTAACCCTGGACTCCATAGTCCCATAGCAGGGGACAGCTTGCCAGACAGTGCATGCAATGGTAAGCTTTGTGATTGTAACTGGTTAAACTCCAGCAGTACCTCAATACACACTCTAGGGTCTCCAAGTTTGGGCTCTTGCCAACCTTTGCCTCATACTCTTTGAAATTAGCCAAGCAAGGTGTGCCCCTCCAAGGAGAGAGTATGCATTCCACACAGGAATATTTCCACGTGTAGGTGGCATATATAATTGGAACTCTCAATCTGATTTAGATACTCTTAAGCACGGTGATGGGTTTCTGCATGTGTCAGAAACCCGGCTGACTAAAACAAAATACTGCATTCTAATTTGTTTGGATAAATCAATAATAGTATCCAATGTGTACCAAATCTCCTTTGATCTAAAAAATTCTGTTGTAATATAAACCTTAGCTTTTCCTTTTCCTTTTCTGCGCTTATGCAAACCCAGATTGAGGTTCCAATCAATGTTGTCTTGCTCTCAGTGGTTTCTATAAGCACCGCAACATGAAAACTACGCGGAAGGGTTTATCCACTTTCATCAAGTACTGGAGCTGTTTAAATGCATGATCTTTCAACCTCACCTTTTTGTATAACAATTAACATGTTCTTCGTGCATGCATATAGCTGGATGACACCTTGTTCCTTTGGATTTTATCAATTCCTCACAAAGAAATACCACCGTAATGACCTTTAGGATTGTAAAAGGCAGTTTCAGTACAGATACCAGGAAGTTTTTGTTTACCCAGAGGGTAATCAATCTCTGGGAACAAGTTACAGGAAGCGTTTTGAGGCCCGGACGCTGGACTCATTAAAAAGAAGTTTTACGTGACAATGGGAAGACGTTAGGATGGGTTTTCTGATAGGATAAGATCAAATGGGCTGAAGGGTCTTCTTCATTCGAACCTTTCTGGTGATTTTGTGAAACATCGTTTGTGGTGACCCCATTTTGTAAGTTACTTTCTTCTCATCACAGTTGTGATTTTTTTTACCTTATTTAACAGGATGTGTTGGGGAGTTTTAGGTAAGCTACACATCCAAAATAATTGCTTCTTTTGAAACAGATACTGTGCCAAGCAGAAAGTGAATATTTCTACAGAATGGGGAAATGCCAACATTTTGCTTCAAACGATTCTCTGCTGGTTCCTCTCAGATGACCATTACTAAGTTACTCATACTTTTCCATAAAAGTGCACTTTATTTTTATCAGTCTCACCATCCTCAATTTATTTTGGTCAGCTGGGTGTCCCCATACAGTCACACATCACCATGCTTAAGAGTATCCAATCCAAACTGAGAGTTCTAGGGACCCCAGAGTGTGTGTTGGTGTACTGCTGGAGTTTAACCAGCTAAAACCACATGAATTGTCATTGAGAGTACCGGCTGGCAAGCTTTCCCGCTGTGGATGAGCTGGGACCACTGCACCATTAGGGCTTTGGCTTGAGTGGGAAGAATTCCTGCCCCGAGTGACAGTGTTCTCCCATCCCAAATCCTGCTGATGAGCCAGCCAGCAGTGCCCTGGAATATTGCATACTCATCTGGCTCAGGAACTGAACTACTGAGACCGGTATAGAGGGATTTGGACATTCCATTGCCAAACATGTTCCTTGGAGTTAGCTCCAAGGAGACACCGCTTACCTTCCCTGTTAAGAAAGTTCTACTTGTTTTTTTAAAAAGCCTCTGAAGGTATGGCGAACACCCTTCATAACAGAAGAGTTCATCGCTGTGTCTGCGAATACTAAACAATACTGTGTTACAGTGGTTGTATAGCTGAAAGAGGGAGAGAAAGAGAATGAGCTTGGGATCTGCGAAATTAAAAAAGAGGAGATTGTGATAAGTATCACAAGGCATGAAATATCACAGATATCACCCCTATCAAATACTCAGAGATTAATGACTGCCAAATACAAACAACAACAACTTGCATTTATACAGTGTCCCTCACGCACCGTAGCGTCCCAGAGCTCAATGGACTTGACTGCTAGTTGAACTCAATTCCCTCAGTGAGTGTGAACTTTCATTTGTTCTGAGCACTTTACAGCAGGAGAGAGCTCCATCTCCAGGGGAAGGAAAAGATGGCAGGAGAAGACCTGACCAGCTGAAGTTCACATCCCTCCAGCAATTACAGGGAAGCACTTACAGAGATGTGAAAAGCCAGTGGTTCAGCATGCCCTGCTTCCTCCCTTGTGATTAATAATGATAATCATTCTGGTTGATATAGCACCTTTCACATCTGGAGGATGTCTCAAAGTGCTTGACAGGATTTACTGTGAAGTGGAGTGACTACGTATTTGTAGATGAACGCATGAGCCCAATGCACACAGCAATGTGAATCCACACAACTACCACGATAAGAGTGACCAATTTTACCTCGGGGATTGTTGGCCAGGAATCAGGAGAAATTCCCTTTTCTTTTTGAATAGTTCCATGGGATATTTAATGTCCACCTAAACAGTCCAACAGGGAACTGGGTTTAACGTCTCCTCAGAAGGACAGAACTTTCAAAATGCAACACACCCCCAGCTCTGAATTGGAGAATCAGTATCAAGTCCTAAAGTGGGGCTTGCTCTCACAAGTTTCTGATTCGGAGGCAAGAGTGTTAGCAACTGAGCCAGCCCGACAAGTGGCATGGTAGGAGTTTGAATGGGATTTATTTTCAAATTCTGAAAATACTGATTATCTTACAACTTTCAGTCTGTCAGGACACATTTGCCCAATGATTGTGATGATTTAAAGCTGGGGAAAAAAAGTCCCATGGACACTAGCATCCCTCCAGGTGCTTCATTCATGCAGCCACCACATCGTATGTGAACCAAGATAGTCAGCATTAAAGGGTTACACACCATGGGCTATCCTGTTCTTGTCCATTATGTACACTTCACAAGATCGCAAGAGTGATTCAGATGAAGAACCAAGGGCCCTTCAGCACATTTGATCTCATTCTTTCCAGTATACCAAACCAACCATCACAGCATCAAGCTCTTTTTTAAACGAGTCCAGCATCCTGTCCTCAACCAACCACCTGGTAACCTGTTCAGGTAATGAATTACCCTCCGTAGCCCAAGGATGTCATGACAAGGTAATAGGAGAAGTAAACCTGGTTGATATTTCTCGTCCCGGCCTAACCTAGAGGCACTGAGATTAATTGTAGTGGTCCATACATTGCAGTGGTTCAGACAAATTAACTCGCCTGGTGTTTCTACTGGGAGTTTCTCTCAGTATTCTGGCTAACATGCCCCCAATAAAACTGGGCATTTACTCCTTGGCTCATTATGGGATATTGTTGTGCGCAAATTGGCAATCCACAAAACAGTCACACCACTTGCAGTATATCTTTGAGATGTCTCGTCGGCTCTGGAACTGCCTTCCTCACTCCCTTCGCCTCGCCCCCTCTTTTCCTATTTTCAGGTCTCGCCTGAAGACCTTTCTTTTCGACCGCGTCTTTGGTCACCTTCCTCCCCATGGCTCGGCCCCGGGATCCATTACTGTGATGTGTTCTGAGACGCCGCCCGGGGTGGAGGGCGCTATATAAATCCAAGTTGTTGTTGTTGTTGTTGACGTGGTATATCAATGGCAAGCATTATTATTGTTGTTATGATGCCTTCTCCTTCTTGTCCTTCTCAACCTCTCAGCTGCTTTCGATATTGTTGACCATTCTATACTTCTCTACCGCTTCTCCTCTCGCCTCCACCTCAATGTTTCTTTTCTTACCTGGCTCCAAGTCTACATTTCCCATGAGCTCCTCACCTTAGACGCTGACACTATCATCATTCATGGCTGCACTCTTCACCTCACCGAGCCAATCTGAAACCTCAGTGTCCTTTTCGACCCTCAACCATCCTTCAAACTCCACATTCATGCCGTTACCCATTCCACCTTTCCACACCTCTGCAACATTGCCTGCCTCCGCCACTGCCTCCCACCGCAGGACGCCGAGACCCTGATCCACGCTTTCATTACGTCCCGGCTTGACTACACCAACTGCCTGCTCACTGGACTCTAACCTCCGCAAGCTACAGATTATTCAGAACTCTTGTCCTCTCCAGCGCCAGGCTCCAGGAACCTATCACCCCCATTATTGCCCGGCTTCAGTGGCTCCCCATTCCTCAGAAAATTGAGTACAAAACCCTTGTTCTTACCTTCAAGGCTCTCCACAGTCTTGTTCCCTCCTGGTTCTCCAACCTCATTACCCCATATCAGCCTATCCAGTCCCTCCACTTGGTGGACACTGGCCTGCTTCAGGTCCCCCGCACTTCCTGCCCCACCATTGGTGGTCGGGTATTCAGCATCTCTGCCCCCACACTCTAGACTCTATCCCGCAAACCCTCCGCCTCACCCCCTCTCTTGCCTCCTTCAAGTCCCATCTGAAGACCTTCCTCTTCAACCGTGCCTTCGGTCACCCTTCCACCCTCACTCCCTCTGCCTTCCTCCCCTTCTGACCCCAACTCCCAGCTCGGATCCAAAACCCTGATTGTCCAGCGTCCTGGGACGTCTTTCTGACGTGAAGGGTGCTATACAAGTGTAGTTTGTTGTTGTTATTATTTATTATAACTCAGCTCAGACCGGAAATCCCACCTGAGATCTTCAAGAAAAGAAGAAAAGTTTAAATGTTTTACTGCTCACCGTGGTCGAGTGAGGAAAGTAACAACACAATATCTCTCATACTTGTGTTTATTCTGTTACTGTTGCTCACATTATTTCCAGTTTGAATTCTAGAACAAATGGTATCTTTTCAACCAAAACTCAATCCAACAAACAGGGTCCGCCCCTTCCTTCCACTCAAAACCAACCCCTCCCTCCACTCAAACTGTCTACTCTCTCTGCTCACCCCCGCTCACTCCCTCATCTCAAATCCACCAGTTTGTCTACTCAAACCTACCCCGTCCTTCCTTTCCCCACCCTGGCTGCCCCAACATCAGTGGTCAGGCCTTCAGCCTATCTGCCCCCACTCTCTGGAATTCCATCTCAGAATCCCTCCACCTTGTCCCTTCTCTCGCCTCCTTCAAGGTCTGACTCAAGACTGCGCCTTCGGTCAACTTTCTTCCCGACCCCCCTCAAGTTCCACCCACCCTTGGCTTCCAACCTCAGATAGGGTGGAATTCCTGCACTGTCCAGCACCTTGAGATTTCCTCCTGACATGAAAGGCCCTATTTTCTTGTAAATTTGTTGTTGTTGCTAAAAAAGGAGATATATATCACATGTTTGATCACAAGCTACAGGGCCCACAGACCTGTAAAAGATTGATAGGTGCCGTGAATTAATAAAATGGCTCAGCGGGCTCCTTGTGCTTACTTCTGTCTCTGTATTTCTATATAGAATCTTAATGGTTGAATAACTTGCAAATTATTTCATATTTTTTCAACCAGAGCAAAGTATAATGCCAAAATGGCTAAATTAAATAGTTATAATCCCAAAGGCTACCAGAAAGTAATAGGGATCTTTGAATATTGCAGAAAGCTTTGATGATGCCGAGAGAATGTACCTGTGTGGTTATAAAAGCCTGTAACAAATGTTGGAAAGACTGCTGCAGACTCACTTACAGCCAGTGTACATCTGCAGAAAATTATAACCTGTAGGTTTTACGTTGTACAATTGTTAATGCAGTAACTATTACCTTGAAACAAAGACTGAAGCCTGTTGTGGCAGTGAACATTTTAACAGCTGCAAGGAAAGAGCTAAGGTAAGCTAATACTCCTTTCCCTACACTTAGCCTCAGTTAAACAAGAAAACAGGAGATGTACAGCTAAATTAGATCCTTTGGCCAATTTGGTCTCAGCATTCCAGAATAGCAAGCCTACCATTTTCCCATTACATCCTCCAGGTGTTTCTTAAACTGGTCCAGCGTCCTGGCTTCAACCACCCACCTGATAATCTGTTCCAGCTGTTAATTCTCGGTGTAAAGAAAAACAGCCTTGTGTTTGCCCTGTAGTTGGATAATCGTAAACATCTGCCCTTATGTTCTGCTGCCTTGATGCATGTGAAATTTACTTTTTCAATCCCTTTTGGTATCTATGTTTATATACTTCTATAAAATCCTATTTGCAACATCTCTTTTCAGTACTGAAGAGCCTTATTTATCTAATTGTTTCTTATACATCATCCCTCTAACATTAAAGATGAACCTCTGATCTACTCTATGCTCCCTCTGAAGGCTGATGGATCCTTTACGTCACAATGCCCAGATAATACAAAGTGCTTGAATGGCAGTGCTCCAAAGCTTGAGTATGATTTCTAGGGATAATTAACTCAATTGATTTTTCAACATGGACCAACATCATAATTGCTTTGTTTATTGACTAACATTCCCATCCATGTATTGCATATTATTACGGTACATCCTTTTTTTAATTGCTTTTTCCTCTTTTCTTTATCCGTATGGAACTTAATTATCCAGTAAACAGCCCAGACACACTCCCTTGACCAACTCTTTTTTAAGATTTGAGCATTTTCCTGATTCCACTTCCACATCCCACTCCCCTCAACAATGTAATTGGATGTTAAACAGAGTATTGTTTGAGTCTTCCTTCATAAAGAAAAACCCTACATAAAGTAGTCAGTTAATATGTTTCCTAAATCGCCTACAAAAGAAACTTGATTTGCTTTGAGACATTGTAATTTGTTAACAACAACAAAATTAAACTTGTATAACCTCTTTCACGTCGGGAGGACGTCCCAAGGTGCTGGACAGACAGTTACGCACCTGAGCTGGGGGTTGGGGTCGGGGAGGGTGGAGGGCAGTGGGGGAAGCAGGGAGATTGAAAGCACGGTCGAAGAGGAGGGTCTTGGGATGGGTCTTGAAGTTGGTAAGGAAAGGGGCGAGGAGGGACTGCGGGGTGGATTTCCAGAGGGTGGGTGCAGAGTGGCGGAAGTCCCGTCTGCCAAGGCTCGGGCGAGCAAGGCAGGAGA
This sequence comes from Callorhinchus milii, assembly GCF_018977255.1. NCBI lineage: Eukaryota > Metazoa > Chordata > Chondrichthyes > Chimaeriformes > Callorhinchidae > Callorhinchus > Callorhinchus milii. The sequence goes on along the minus strand of NW_024704742.1, from coordinate 34,854,869 downwards.
TGTGAATCAGGCCGGAGCCCGCTGAGCAGAAGGGGTGAGCAGGATGGTAGGGGCTTAGGAGATCGGAGAGGGAGGGAGGGAGAAAGACCATGGAGGGCTTTGAAGGTGAGGACTAGGATCTTGAACTGTATCCTCTGTGTGACGGGAAGCCAGTGGAGTCGGGTGAGGATGGGGGTGATAGGGTCGCGGAGCCTAGTGTGGGAGAGGACACAGGCTGCAGAGTTCTGGATGATCTGCAGCCTGTTGAGGGAGGAATTGGGGAGGCCGACAAGCAATGAATTTGCATAGTCAAATCGAGATAATGAAAGCATGTATGAGGGTTTCGACGGCCTGCGGTGCGATATAAAATGCAAAGATTGTTTTTCTCAGTTTAGTTCTTGTTTGTCTCCTTTTCTAACATTCTTTGAGTTTTATCTTGCTCCTGATGCCAGTCTTATTATAATATTGAAAGATTATTTTTGTGATTCCGAGATGATGTGTAACACGAGCTAATAATTGTTGCACGTACTTACACACTATTGTAACCTGGTGACAGTGAGGTTATTAATTATAGCCTCTTATACAGCGTTGTCGATCTGATGAGGTTCCTTCCATACTGCAATTGGATCAATTTATTCATTCATTTATTTATAGTCCCTTTTGCCTATAGGCAATGAGAGAAACTGAACAACAATCTTTTCTTTAGAATTTCATTTAATGCTAAGATGTTCGAATTTTGATGTCCTGTGTAGGGGGAGAAGACTTATTTAAAGGATTTCCAAGAAACAGACTCAGTTTCTCTATCATTCTGTAAAATATAGAAGGCTGAGTTGCTCTTTAATATACAGAACATCAAAGCCTACAAGATAGACACATGTTTTTCATGGCATTCCTACTATTAAATCTTTCACATGGTTTTACCAGCAGATGTTTCAATTGGACTGCTCAAAGTAGAAGTTTTCAAAGCATATAAGCTATTAGACTGTAGAACTCATGAGTTGACTGATGTCTGTGTTGATAAATCATTTGCTAATGCAACAGAGGAAGGGATTCCAACAAAAGATGCCTCTTTAGTTGGGATTAATTTCAAAGACTAGACAATGGCTTGGTGGTGATTCCCCCTCAGCCAGCTGTTTTTTTGGAAAAATAATGCAGATGTGATGTGAACTGCTTCACAAGTGCTGCTCTTGGGATATTAGAAAAAACCTCAACAGCGGCACAGGAATGTGCTTGTCACAGTCACCTCACCTGCCCAGTTTACTTGTTAACCACAGATTTTCATCTTCATTCTTTGTTTCTTGTGGTTGAGCTATTGCTTTACGTATTTATTTGCAGGAATTCCTGTAGTTCAGACTGGCAATCCTAAAAAAAATACACTGATGACTTATTTTAGAATTAACATAACTGGTCAAAACCATTCTCCAGGAAAGCCACACAAAACTCTTTTTTACGACTCTTACTCCAGTAACAATCAGGTCATTTCATCTCATGAAAAGTGGAGAAGACTGTTTGTTGGGAGAGCATTTTTTTTCTGAAATAAAGTGTGTTTTTGTTCAATAACTCAACATGCTGAATTTGGGGAAGTGTGGACTCAGTATGAAGCAATCTCCTACCATTGTGCCAGATTTGTTTGTGGTAAAACTCTAAGTATGAGCATTGAACGGAATGTACTCCTGCAGTGATCCTGAGATGCAGGTCAACTGTTTGTGACATAAATACTAAAATAATAGTCACATGAAAGCCTGGCTCAGTTGGTAGTGCTCTTGCCTATGAGTCAAAAGGTTGTGGGCTCGAGTCCCATGTTGGGTCTTTGAACTCAATATGCAGTACTGAGAAAGTGCTGCATTGCTGGAGGTGCTTATTTTGGATGAGATGGTAAACTGAGATCCTGTCTGCTTGTTTAGGTGGAAGTCACTGTGCAAAAATAAACAAGTTTCCCCTGGTGTCCTGGACCAACAATCTCCCAGATACATTTGGTCATCCCCTTCAAGACTGTTTGTGGGATATTGCTGCATGCAAATCAGCTGCTTCTACACAATGCACAGTCATTGTACTCTCCAGTGCTATGAAGCCCTTGGAGCACTTTGAGTCTTGAAATGCACTAACTCAGAGTGAAAAACACAATATCAAATGCAAGGATTATTATTATTATTAATTATAACTAAACATTTAGTATTTATTTCCATTTTCCAGGGGATTTATATTGTTCCATAAGCAGAGCAGTTTTTCATCAACTGAACCTCAAAATTGAATTATTACTTGAAACATAGTGACAAACCTTAGGAGCAAAAGTCTGAAAAGCGAAGTGCTGGTCACAAACTTCTTTTGCCATGGGAACACCCTACACATTAGGTTTTGGCTTGCAGAGCTATCAGGAACCAAGCAGGAAGATTCCCAATGCCCTGTGACTGTTCTGCTCCTCCAAATGCTACACACAAGGCTGGTCTGTATTTATTTCCATATTCCAGAGGATTAAATGGGTTCTGATGGTCTGTCATCAGATTGGTGCTGTGCAACCTTGTATGTTAAACTACTTTTTTGTTGTTCTGATCTCTTTCCATCAAAAGTAACAGAGTTCTAAATATTAGGGAACTAATAATTAAACAGAAATCTTTATGACATTGGTAAAATGTTATATTATTAATCTTTAATAATATTCTCTCTCTTTCAATGTCCCATCTAGTTATCATAATTGGAAACCTAATCTGATTTTTCCCTCTCTAGCCCTGAGCGCTAAGACCAGTCACAGTACTTTTAAATTTGCTATGGCTCAGATTGTGCTAACCCAGCACAGAACAGGGAAAAATTTGGGAGTTTATATGGCTCAGATATTCATTGGATAAAGCAGCTGGACCATTAAGTATATTGGTATATTGTCAACATATTGCTGGAGCTGACAAACCTAATGACAGCCGCAAAAACATAGGGTAGACTAAGGCAAAGGAAATTAATTTTGTTGTGGTTACAGAAGTTGTGAAAGTGACTTGATTACTGAATAACACAGAAGACAGAATCAACTCTGTACATTGTACCAAGTCCACCTGCACGTCCTCATGCGTGGAAACTCATCACCAGGCTTAAGTGTATAAACCGAGATGCCCAACTCTTCAAGAATGTAGAGGACGTAGATATCACTAACATTTCATCAGGCCATTGTATGAGATTAACCTTGTTGTCATTAATTCATGGCTCCCCTTTTACATTACTTTCTCTTTGTTTAAAATTCCTTTCACCCTCTTTAAGATTCCTCGGAACACAATTGAATAGAGGATGGGCAGGTGAACTGCTCCCAGCTCTGCTACCAGAGCTCTGTACCTAACAAGTGTAACTTCTCTTCAGTATTCCCTCAGTAATTGCCTCCCCTGGCTCATGGCTAGGCATCAGGCTCCACAACAACAACAAAATTACATTTATAGAGCGTCTTTCACGTCGGGAGGACGTCCCAAAGCGCTGAACAGTCAGATGTCGGGGCCCGAACATGGGGGAGGGGTGGTGTAGGGGTGATGGAAGGCAGAGAGGTGGGAGGGAGACCTAAGGCACGGTCGAAGAGAAGGGTCTTGAGACCGGCCTTGAAGGATGTGAGGGAGGAAGTGAGGCGAATGGACAGTGGGATGGAGTTCTAGAGTGTGGGGGCAGAGAGGCTGAAAGCCCGGCCACCGTTGTTAAGCGCTCCAAGACGCCATCCGGCGTGAAGGGTGCTACATAAATGCAAATTGTTGTAATGCAGAAGAGCCTAAATACATATTTGATTCCCATTAAAAGTGACATTAATGTAGTTTTTTTCATTTTAAACATCAAACCTGTGTTAAAATACTAACACAATGCAGAGCTGATTATATAACGAGGCTTTGCCATCACACACAGCTTTGACATTAAATCAACAGGAGAATAAGTATTAAATACAGAATTTAAACCCCAGCAGCTGATGTTTATTCGGTGTCTGAGCAGACTGTTGTAATTTTATAATCGGATGTCATATCATTGAAAGCGCTATTGAAATGTTTTTGAAGGCTTGAGAACTGATAGCAGATTCCACTGATTCCACGTTTGAATAACTGAAAGCTGGTAAAGGGCTCCATGATTCAAAGACTCCGTGTTTCAAAGAGCAGGATCTTTCATCACCCCTGGGCTGATCCTCTGCACAGGGGTATTTGCAGGTTTTCCAGAGTACTTTCCGTAGGTATTAGTTTTCAGCCACTAATTACCTGTGACTGAAGTTCAAGGATGAAACGTGGACATTTTGGTTGATTTCCAAGTAATAAGTGAGAACATAGTCTGCAGAATGATCGTGCTAAATGTGAGCTTCCAAAAGACCATCTGTTTTGTTTGGTCCTGATAATGGTGTTTTCCTCTCCAAATAGTTTTAGTGAGGATCAGTACTATACAGCATAGTCTTTGAAGATCGTGTTAACTTTTATCTGCTCAAGTATTTGAGTCTGTATGTATTGCCCACTGAGCATCTGTGCTTTGGGAAAGAAAATAATGCATCAGAACTTTCTTTAAATTCTTACAAAGAGCAAATAACTGTTAAATTCTGTAAGTGTAAGATTCTACATACGAATATCAGAACAATATATCAAACATTTACGTTTTAATATAAAAAAATCTCAGATACTTTATCTAATGCTTTATAATTTATTATACAATACTGCAATATAATATGCCCAGGTTTTCCTGTCATTTGGCGAGGGCTCCTCTGTTTTGAGAGAAGTGAATTCAGAGGAGAACTTGTAGAGTTGTGTAACATTTTGAATGGGATTGAAAAAGTAAATCCAGATTAATCCTTTGGATCCATCTAGATAGTAGAACAAGAGGACATTAGTTTAGAGTTGCAAAGGACAGATTTCACAACAGATATTAGAAAAAAATGATTTACTCACAAGATAATTAATGACTGGAATAGGTTTCCAGACACTCATTGTTATGGACCCATTGAAAAAGTATTTGCTGTGATGGGAGGATGGGAGGGTGACTGTTTAGGGAGGGATAAAATCAGATGAGCTGACAGACCTTCTTCATCCAAAGCAATCTTGTGATTTTGTGTAACTAGGTTTTCTGAGGAGGAAGAGGATATGGATGTTTCTTGATCCTACATTAAAATGCCTTAGGAACATACCTGGAGATCGTCATATACTCTATATATGATACACAGAAAAAAGCAAAGCATTAAATTGTTCCCCTAACTAGTGTGGCTTGAAGCCTAGAAAATTAATTTGTACAGTAAGAACAATGTAAGATAGAGACCCAGCAGGATCCTCAAGAAAACTGATTTACTGACTATTGAACAGGGAAAAAAACAATAACTGGACAATATTATCAGGTCCAGAATTAGAACTACAAACTGCCTAATGCACAATGACCTTCACACTCTGAGTGCCAATGTCTCCAGTAATTACCGTCATAATCCTAATGTCCAGTATTTCTATTGCTTAATGTCTTTTATGTCTTTTATGCCCTGTGTTGTTTATCGTCATCATTATTCAGTGCTTCTAATACCACTTGTGCCTCTGATGTATCTCTGGCTGGTGTTGCACTAAGCCTTTACAGAAATACACCATTCTTTAATCTCTCACCTCCGTTCTTCTAGTTGCCAATATCCCAGATTGAACAGCTCTACAATGTGTCATTACACAGAAATACATAGCCCTACAATGATTTGCTACTGAACATAAAGACCCAGCCTTGCAGTCTGTAGTTCTACCCATTCCATGGGCGTGCAATCTGTTTCACTGTGAAGAGTTTATTGAGGACATTTTTGTTACGAAACCTCTGCTAACAGCACAAAACCTTACCAGAACTGCGTCTGTGTGGAATTCCATCAGTAAGAAACTTTAACAAAGCTTATAATTCTTTAACTTTTGCGATATGACAGTTAAATGTTCTGAGCTATCGCATTGTTTTATATCAATACAAGGACAAACCATCTTGTTAATTCAGCGGATTAGAAAAATTAATGCAACAAAATGCAGAAAATAAAAATGAAAATTCCAAACTAAGCTCATTTTTTAACTGAATGTTTACTGTTTTCACAGAAGTACAAAGGTTACTGGTGAGACCTTGAACATCTTTATATATAAGCACTGTTGCAATGGGTGTCAGAAATACTGTATGAACTATGTGTGAGTGCAAATTTTTCCAAGGACTTTTTACTGTGAGAACTCTATTCTGAAGTTCTAGATTTAGATCATAAAAGACATGGTCTGCTTATGAGAATTGTGTACACATCTTAATATAAGAAAGATTTTTGAAATTCTTTTAAAGTATAGAGGGAAGGATGCTATTTTAAGCAGCTCACAATAATACTAATCTTTGCACAACACTATCCCACAAGCAGCCGTGAAGCGAATAACCAATTTTATTTGGGGAATTGTTGACTGGTACACTGGGAGAAAATCCCTTGTCTTTTTTTTTTGAATTGTCCCACGGAATCTTAGTGTCTCCGGATCAGTCAGCCGAGACCTCGGTTTCACGTCTTGTCTGAAGGTAGCACTTCCCATAATGCAGAACATCCCCAGTATTGAATTGGAGTGTCAGCCTGGATTATGTGAGTTCGACATGGGGCTTGAACCCACAACCTTGTAACTCAGAGATGCGAGTGTTACCAACTGAGCCAGGCTGGATCAACATAAAGCCTTCAAAAACTTTTCAACCATTATGTCATGCATGTTTATGTATTTTTTAACGGGTATAAACCTCCCTGCAGTCATCTATGAACCATTGCTGTAGTTCACATTTTTGAACTAGTTCACTGTTTGTGGCCCGATGACTGGAACATCAGCCAAGATTTTGAGCTCATAGTCCCCAGTTGGGTCTTGAACCCACAATGTTCTGACCTACAAGCGAGTGGCTGAATGGGTAAAGTTGACCCCTGATTGTAATTAGTGGAGCTGGAAGGGGGGCTTAACTAAGGATTACAATTAATCCTTAACTAAGGATTACAATTAAAAATTTTATGAATTATGGCTGGTGTTGCTTTCCTGTTAGGACAATTTGTGTCACTTAATTTTTTGAAATTTAAATTTGACGTGAAGCTGTGCTGGATAATTACAATTATCAAACCAAGTGAAATATTTATAAACGATGTACAGTTTAACAAAACACTTTCTTCCTTAAGCTTTCCATGTCAAAAGTAACTCAGCTATAAAGTGGCTGGAACAGAACATACCAGTCCTGGTTATCAGTCTGTACAGTTGGTCTTCAATTTAAATACGTTTATGACACAAAAAAAACACCATTTAAATTAAAAATTAATTTTAAAAGCAACATTACTTCTGAGCTTCACTGGGATTCATTATTTTTTCAATTTTGCAAGGTTTAATTAAATATTCTGAAACCATTTCAAATATTGAACTGTTTTTTTCTTGGTAAATGCTAGCCTTTTATTTAGGGCCACCTCATCATCTCCCTCAATACCTCTGTACCCCTCCGCTTTCTCAAACCTCCACCATCACATATCGTCCGTGGAAAAAAATTTCCTCCCTCTCCCTCTTCACTGCCCTGGAATCATCTGAACTCCTACACCTCTGGCCCTCCCTAACCAATCTCCCCTCCTCACTCTCTTTTCTCTCCAACTCCCTCTCCTCCATTCTGGACTCTCTTGCCCCCCTCACCTCCCGAACTGCCTCATGCACCCGTAAATCCGGTACACCAGCCATCTCCATTCCCCAAGACACAAATGCAAGATGCCAAACGTGCCTGGACCAATTCCAAACTAACGGTCCATCAGCAGATCTGGCTTCACCACACCAAGATCTACTACTGCGCTCTTGCCTCCGCAAAATCCTCCTTCTACTCCAAGGTTATCTTGGAGGCAAAGGACAACCCCAGGCTTCTCTTTTCCACCACAAACCGTCTCTTCCGTCCACCTTCCCATACCTCATCCATCCTCTCCTCAAACTTCAACTGTGAGGAGATGCTGGATTTCCTTGAAACCAAAATTGAGGGGATACGTTCAGCCACCTCTGCCCCGTCCACAGCCACCCCCACATCATCTTTCCCTCATGACCCACCCGCCACCCATCCACCCCATACTCCTTCGACCCTATCTCTCCCTCCTCCCTCACCGCGACTGTCCGCAAACTCAAGCCCACCACCTGCTCCTTCAATCCCTTCCCTACCTCTCTCCTCATCTCCCAGCTCCACCTTCTGGCCCCCTCTCCTGTCCGATGTCATCAACCTCTTCTTGTCCACCGTTCCAGTTCCCACTCCCCTAAAAACAGCTGTCATCACTCCCATCCTGAAAATACCTTCCCTGGACCCATCCCTCATCTCCAGCTACCACCCAATCTCTAACCTCCCAATTCTCTCCAAGGTCCTGGAACGAGTCATCACGTCCCAGCTCCACTCCTTTCTCTCTCACCATTCCCTCTTTGAACCCCTCCAATCCGGCTTCTGCACTGCCCACAGCACAGAAACAGCCCTGGTCAAAGCCACTAATGACATTCTGAACATCTGTGATCAGTACTCCCTCTGCCTCCTTGTCCTCCTCGACCTCTCTGCCGCCTTCGACACTGTCAACCACTCCATCCTCATACACAGCCTCTCCGCTTTACTAAATCTTCACGGACCTGCCCTTGACTGGATCGATTTCTATCTCTCTCACCGTCTCCACTTCGTTGCCTCTAACGGTTTCTCCTCCAGTCCCCACACTGTCATGTCTGGCGTCCCCCAGGGCTCTGTCCTTGGCCCTCTCCTCTTTAATATCCACATGCTCCCCTTTGGTGACATCTTCCGCAGACATGGGGTCAACTTCCATACAGATGACCCCAACTCTATCTTTCTGCCTCCACCTTCAACTCCAGGACCACTGCTGTCCTGACAGACTGTCTGTCGGACATCAAGTCCTGGATGAGGGCAAACTTCTTACAATTGAATGTGAACAAGACTGAGGCCCTCCTGATTGGCTCACGCCAGCGCCTCAGCACCTCAGGCTCTGGCAGCATCAACCTCCATGGTTGCACACTACAACTCACCATATGCAGTCAGGAACCTGGGTGTCTTGTTCGACCCTCAACTGTCTTTTCTTCCCCACATCCAAGCCATGACCCGCTCTGACTTCCCTCACCTCCGTAACATCGTCCGACTCCGCCACTACCTCACCCCTCAGGCTACTGAAACTCTTGTTCATGCCTTCATCACTTCCAGGCTTGACTATGCAAATGCCCTGGTTGTCGGCCTTCCCAACTCCTCCCTCCACAGGTTGCAGATAATCCAGAATTCTGCAGCCTGTGTCCTCTCTCGCACCAAACTCCATGACCCCATCTCCCCCACTCTCGCCCGACTCCATTGGTTCCCTTTCCTTCAGAGGATCAAGTTCAAAATCCTGGTCCTCACCTACAAAGCCCTCCATGGCCTCACCCCACCCTCTCTCTGTGACCTCCTAACCCCTACCAACCCGCCCGCTCCCTCCGCTCAGCCGGCTCTGGCCTGTTCCACATCCCCCGACCCACCCGCCCCACCATTGGCGGGAGAGCCTTCAGCCACTCTACCCCCAACCTCTGGAATTCCATCCCCCAATCACTCTGCCTCGCCCCCTCCTTAGCCTCCTTCAAGTCCCGCCTCAAAACCCTCCTCTTCGACCATGCCATCGGCCACCCCCCTTCCCATCCCCTCCCTTCTTCCCCCTGACCCCAGTTCGAGTCTGAAATGTTGTACACTGTCCAGCGCCTTGGGACGTACTCCCGACGTGAAAGGCGCTATACAAATGTAATCTTGTTGTTGTTGTTAAGTGAGCTGCAGTTTTTCCAGGGTGTAAATGTTGCCTGTTTAGCAAGAGACTGTTGTTTGATCCGTTAAATCCCCATCCCTTCAATTAGAAATGGAAAAATGACGTACAAGAAAGAAAAATTAACCAAACGTTTGCAGGCCAAACTCTTTAGTTATAAATGTGTGGTGCTGTTGCCTGATCTGGATTTTCACTTTACACCTGAACTTATACTAACGACAACTTGCATTTCTATAGTCCCTTTCACTTTGGAAGTATGTCTCAAAGTGCTTCACACAACGGACTACCGCTTGAACTACTTGGAAGGGGTAAACTGAGAAGGGGAGGGAAAAGACAAAGGACTTATCATGTTTGAAAAGAGACATGAGTTTCTCTTCATGTCTTGGCCAGCAATGCCCCAGATAAAAATGGTCATTCACTTCATGGCTGCTTTTTTGCCCTCTGCAATTGCTTACAAAATACACTCACAGTAAATCCTATGAAGCTCTCTGAGACGTATTCCTGGCATAAAAGGAACTATATAAAATGCAAGAATTATTATTTTTATAATATGGTAAAGGAAAGGTGAAAGAACAGTTGAAGAGATAGGTCTTAAACCAAGCTTTGAAAGTGGAAAGGGAGGAGGCAAGGTGGGGGTGGTGGAGGATGGACTTTGGGATTACGTTCTGGAGAGCAGGGGGTTGGGAATCATGGTAGAATTCCTGTCAACCAACAACAACAAATTGCATTTGTATTGCATCTTTCATGTCCCAAGGTTCTGGACAGTCAGGGATTTGGACCCCAGCAGAGGGTTGGGATCGGGAGGTGGAGGGCAGGAAGTGTAGGAGGTTGACCGAAGGTGCGGTCGAAGAGGAGGGTCTTGAGACGTGCTTTGAAGGAGGCAAGGGAGGGAGTGAGGTGAAGGGACTATGGGATGGAATTCCAAAGGATGGGGGCAAAGAGACTAAAGGCCCAAACGCCAATGGTGGACCAGGCAGGGGACGTGGAGCAGGCCGGAGCCTGCTGATCCGAAGGTGCGCACACGTTGATATGGGGTCAGCGGATTACAGAGGTAGGGAGGAGCAAGGCCGTGGAGGGCCTTGCAGGTGACGACGAGGATCTTGAACTCTATCCTCTGGGGGAATGGGTAGCCAGCGGAGCCGGGCGAGGATGGGGGTGATAGGGTCATGGAGCCTGGTGCGGGAGAGGACACGAGCTGCAGAGTTGTGAATGATAACATGAACCAGTCTGAATTTCTCTCCGGAAGTGTATGGCATTGGAACGCAGTTCCCAAGGGTCGGAGTGATTTACTTTGTTACCACAAGGAGTCGCAATTTACTGAATCAAATTCATTATTCGGTAATTTTGTCAAGAAATCCTACAATTTAGAACCGTGCGATTCTTATTTATCATTTCCTAGTGCTCATTATTAAATGCTTTCTTTCCTTTGCGATTCGCATTGTCCAAAAGAAGTGTGACGGTAATATAGCATTTGACAGGCACACAAATGCATTTTTGTTTATTGCTTAATGAAGTGGAGCTGAATCTGGTGGCTTGCATACTGAGGAGCTTCAATGCTGGGACTATCTATCAATTCTAAATCTTCTGCGAGTCTTTTGGAAGCGTTCCTGTTGTCTGGCCTCACTCCAGTTTTTGTTTCTTTTCATGTCAAAGTCCAATTGCTTTCAAAAGGTTCAAAACTCAGCATTCCTTCGTTGGTACATTAGTGGTGGGGTTGGGGACCTCTTTAGTAAAGAAAAGTAAACTCCTCAAGCTGCAGGGTTTTAAATCTAGAAACGCTGCAAAACTTTTCATTTTTTTTCTCTATTTGTAATCATGGAAACAACCGGTTCAGAAAGGATAACGAAAGAAGACAAGCAGAAAGAGAAGACTGTGTTTCTGAGAAAAAAAATTAACTTATTCCGAGCGCTTTCACTGTTAATTGGTACAATAATAGGCAGCGGCATATTTATTTCTCCAAAAGGAGTATTGATCAATTCTGGGAATGTCGGGACATCCCTGATCATCTGGGTGTCTTGTGGAATACTTTCGATGTTTGGTGAGTGTATTATTTTGCTTGTGGTTATTTTAGATCAAAAGCAAATCTCGCTGAGTGTGTTATATGGTGATGAATCAAATTGATGTTCCCAAAGTGTGGCCGCTTTTTGTGGGTTAATGTCTATGAGTTCCTGATCTTAGCAATTTAGAGGGTTTGCTTTGAAGCACCTCTGTGTGCTTGGCTGAAGGGTGTCTCAGGCTATGCTGAGCTGTGGGTCTGCTTTCCCGCTTAAATAATGGAATGTTACAGAAGGATAGAAATTATAACTTTAAACGACAACAACTTGCATTTCTATACCGCCCTTCACGCGGGAAGCATCTCAGAGCATTTAAGAGTGGCAGAGTTTGACGCTGAGCTGGGGAGAGAGGGGAGATGACCGAAGGCACGGTCGAAGAAGAAGATCTTCAGCTGTGATCTGAAGATGGACAAGGAGGGAGCAAGATGGAAGGATTAATAAAAATAATTCTTGCATTTGATATAACGCCTTTTCACGTCGTTGAGACATTTCAATGCACTTCTCAAGATATACTGTAAAGTGTTACTATAACTGTATTTTGTGGTCTAAACACGGCAGCCGAGTTGTACACAGCAATGTCCCACGAACAGCCATTGAATGAATGACCAACTTTATTTTGTGGGATTCTTGGCCAGGACACAGGCAGAAACTCCCATCTCTTTTTTGAACAGTACTGGCATCATATGTGGGGCTTGGACCCACAACCTTCTGACTCAGGGGAAAGAGTGATACCAACTAAGAAAGGCTGACCCATATGTAAATATAGACATAGGTTGAATTTTACCCCCAGCTAGTGAATAATAGTCATAATATGAAAATGTTTTAAGAATTGACTTTCCTTTACAATCTCCATATCTTTTGTAAAGAAAAATTAAAATGTGCTTTGTTTTAACTTTTTTTGGTCAGCCAGGTGGCTGACAAATGAGGAAGCCGATCACTAGGCTTAAGAATATTCAAACCAAACAGAAATTTCTATGGCATCCCACCTACACATGGAAATTCCAGAGATAGATTGTTGGAATGGTATGCACACTCTTTCCCTGGAGGAAAGCATCCTTCTTGCCTAAGTTCGGAAAGTATCTAGTTGCTCTATTCAAAGAGCCGGCACAAACTTGATGGGCCGAATGGCCTCTTTTTATGCGTACAATTCTATGATTCTATTAGGCACAGGTTGGCAAGAGACAAGGCTTGGGAAGCCCATAGTGTGTTTTGGGGTACTTCTGGAGTCTAAAGCCGCATAGCTTGCATTGATAGCACTGTCTGGTAAGCTTTTGCGCTGTTTGTCTAGCTAGATGGATGCGCTGGAGTCCTGTGGACCTGCCTGGCTCAGGAACTGGATTACCGAGACCACCACAGAGGGCTGGCATGATTCTGACATTCTGTTGCCAAACACATCACCTTGGAGCCAATTCAGCTCCACTGAGACCCCACTTACCCCAAGGAGGATAATCACTAGTTGGTCGTTCGACATTCAACAGGAACAGGTTTAGCCTTCACTAGGTGGATGATATGTACCAGGAACTGCTTGCGAGCTTCACGATGAGCAACACATCTCAGCATGAAATGTGTGAGAGCATTGCCACTATTTTCCTGTTTGCAGCTCGGGCACATGTCCCTTCCCATTGAGCAATGGTTCCACCAGTTGAAGGTGTAGAGTTTGAGCAGCATCTGCTTGCCTCTCTGCAGGACAATTAAGGTGGATTCCAGACACTGGTTGTACGAACGTGTGTTCACAAACTCAGACTCCAGGTAACACCTTCCTGGAGCTGTTGCCCCAAGCCCCAAAATTTCCTCATCAGCTGTCTGCCAGACATCTGCCTTCAACGTGGTGAGAGGACCTTTATAGGACAGCTTGTGACGTACCAGCCACTTTGATGTTCTCGAGGTCCAAGTCCAAAACTGTGTACAAGGTTTCTTCAGCACCAGCTGCGTATTCCAGATGGGGCCTTGGCAAATAGATATGCCCGTTGTGAAGATAACTCCACCAGCAGGGTGCTTAGGACAGGTCAGTGTAGGTCGATACAGTTGTTTGAAAACAGAAATGTAATATTGTTATGCTTTCATACAGCATGAATAAACTATAAACAGCAAAGCTGTTGTTTTCACAGAGAAAGAAAAACACAAAACAGAGAGAGAAAAAGAAAGACTTTGCCATAGTTTAAGAGAGGTTCAGATGAAAGCTTTTCAGATCATTTGATCTCATCATTCTCAAATACCCTCCTAAAGTCCTCCCATTATCCCATCAAGATGTTCCAAAATGAGTCTAATGCCCTGGCCTCAACCATTCTTTCTGGAAACTGCTTCTGGTCATTAATTATCTTTAATTGCAAAGAAATGGTCCCTGGTGTCTGCCCTGAATTTCGTTTTTAAGCTTGAAACTCTATCCACCTGTTCTGTCTTCCTAGCATACCTGCAAGTATCATCCTTGGTTTGCTCTCTCAGTCCTACTTAGAATGTTAAATACTGGTCAGAGGTGTTCTCTAGTTTGGGCTGCCTCAAAACATGGCGGACAAGGATTCCAGCTCCCCCAATGCCCGCATTGCAAAGATAATGCCTGATGTGGAATTGATCCGTAAAACTAGGTTAATCCCAGTATTTTGCTCTACTGGGTCAGTGTGTCCTAGTTGGTAGTGTTGACTGCAATGTGTCAATGTGTCAACGTTTCACTGGTCACCAACCATCTTTCACATACATGGACCATCCTTCACATGCTGTAACCGTTTTTTGCCACATAACTATACCACACAGACCATTATACCAAGGACATTAGAAAGACAGATGCCAGTTATTTCTAGCAGGTAAACAAGCTATATGAGTAAATATTCGAAAGGAAAAGAACATTAGAAAGGAAAGGGGCATAAGACAGGAAAAGATAGCATCCAGCAAAGTACAAAAGTCACAAGAGTACAATCACCCATAAAATTTCACTTACAAATGTTCAGTCATTTTCCATTATAGGCAAAATACATAGTAATGATCAACTTAACAGTTTCATCAATCTACAGTATTTCTTTGAAGCGCTTTGGGATATCTTGAAGACGTGATAAGGTGCGATATCAAATGCAAGGATTATTATTATTATTAAAATGATGACAAATACTGTATATATTTCATGGCAGCAAAGCCAAGCAATAGTGTATATGCTTCATTCCAATCAGTGTGTCCTTTTCTTGTGACTTTGACTAAAAGTGCTAATGTTTACCATATTGTCCTTGTTTATCCAAAACTGTGCTCACAGCATCTTTATCACAGCACCCTGCGCTCACTCAAATGCTTATCAAAAATCACCATTCAGCAAAACAACTTAAGCAAAATAAATTAAAATTAACTCTTAAAATAGCAATCCAACTAAAGTTCTTTTTGCAAGTGCTACAGTAGCATTCTGACGTCTGGGTCAAAAAGATTGAAGGTTCAAACCAAATTGAGTTTACAGTCCAGACTGTAAGTGTAGTGCAGTACTGGAGTGCTGCAGAAGTTGCCTGGAAGTAGCTTTACTTCTAACAGTATTAACACATTATGAGACACTAATCTTTTAACTGTACTTTTGGGACACCAGGAGCTCTCTCATACGCAGATCTTGGGACAAGCATTAAGAAATCTGGTGGCCACTACATCTATCTTCTGGAAACATTGGGTCCCTTTCCAGCCTTTCTACGATTGTGGGTTGAGATCATTATAATCAGGTAAGGCACACACTGTGGTGTTAATGGCCTTCCACATTCCCCTGGCTGGCCCGGGGGCACATGGTCCTCTTGGGAGCCTCCTCTGCTAATGGTACAAGTTCTTCATTTCATCTCTGTGTACAGGTTAACCCCATTATAATGCGATCACCTGAGTTTAATACTTCAGGCCTGCGGTATAAGCAAGAACACACAACAAATGGCTGACTCCCAGACTGCCAGGTCACCACTGACATTACTTGCACATATGCACTATGTGCAGGAAGCACTGCTTGCATCACTTTCTGATAGTTGCACATTGCACACTATGGACTCATGTGAACTCCATTCCAATGTGATGGACATCTGGTGTCCAGCTCCTACAGTTCAATAGAAATGCTATAGGGATTCTTTATTCCTACTAGGTAAATGCGACATTTCATCACAAAGGTAAAATCACTTCTTATAAGTGCTACTTCAACTACTTCAGCCCTCACACAACACACACACACGTACACAGGTCCCTGTATCATTGCACAAACACATGCTCACATCTCATTTCAGTTTTATACTTACAAATACTTATAAATATTTCTTAATAGAGGCTATTAATATTTCATCTTTCTCCCTTTCAACAGACCAGCAAACACTGCATTTGTTGCCTTGACATTTGGCCGTTACATCACAGAGCCCTTCTTTTCCCCTTGTCAAGCTCCACTTTTGGCAATAAAACTTGTCAGTGCCGTTGGTGTCTGTAAGTATTAGTTTGTGCCACAGAAACTGGCTTTACAGTCAAAGAATTAATGTTCAGAATTGGGAGTAGGGATGGGGTGTCAATAGTGCTACAACAACATTCAGTGTTCCTTTATCAATGGTGACAACTCAGGATTATTATGCCCAGCAATCCAGCAAATTAGTTTGTTCCCTTGTTATTTTGATCGAGTCATTCCCGCTTTATTCCCTTGTATTTTTAAACTGAATAATGAATTACTTTGAACACTTGTAGAAAGATATATGATGTTTTGTAATTTATTAGAATAACCAACATGTACATGAATTGTGGGTTCTTTGTCTCTCTTACCCGACTCTCTCAGAACAGCACTTTGAGGTGTTCTGATGTGAACACCTCATTGGCCCCAGTGCGAACGGTGCTTCATAAATATAAATTGTATTGTAACAGGCTCTGACCCCCACTTTATATTACATGTCCGGTCTTTAGAAAGCTTTGCTTTTCCCCTCTCTGCAGCTCTCATCGTGTTTTTAAACTGTTGGAGTGTGAGCTGGACAGCCCGGATTCAGACCATCTTCTTGTTTGCTAAGTTGCTGGCAATTGGACTGATCATCATTCCCGGGATTATGGTTTTGTTCCAAGGTATGACACTTTCCAAGAACAGGCAAAACGCTCCAGACAACATCCGGCGGGAAGGGTGCTATATAAATGCAAGTTGTTGTTGTTGGAATTCCTACTTATAGGAATACAGTAGGTACAAAGTTTTGATAAAGTTAAAAGACAAAAAATCTGGTTGTATGTTGGGTTTTCCAGATGTATTAGTGGGGCTGGGGTAAAATCTGCATCAGCCTTGCATATGCAACCAGTTGTAATAAAACTGATCATCTACTGACTCAGGCAAAAGAAGTGCTCAGGCATCTTTACAGCAAGAAGTTGGTTCTAAGACAGTGTTTTCACTAAGGGAAAAGCAAATAGCATACTGATGGAGTCTAATGAGGCTCGATTAAAAATGTCATTGAATCAAGAACAAGTGGGATTGAATCATTGCTCCAAAGATATCTAATTGGTATTCATCCATGGGCTGAGAGAAGATCCAGAATTATTCATCACCATGGGATCACAAGTGAGATATTGCATGTATTTGGCTTTAGCTGATTACCCCTGGAGCTCATTGTCTCCTGCAAAACACTCTGTCACTCAGCATGAATTCTTCTTCTTTCATAAAGATATTTATCCTTGAACACTGTACAACATAGAAACCATTAAATTACATATTTAATAATATTAATAACTGATATCAAAACTGTTCTCCTATGTGTATGTATTCCATTCATGATTTAAATTGAACCTTTGATGGGGTTTTCAAGGTCTATCTGTTCAACGCTTTTTGTCAGCTTTTCCCACCTGTTCCCACCCTCAGCTCGGGTTCCAAGCCAGGACCATTTTAAGCAGCTTGAGATGTCCTCCCAAACGTGAGAGATGCTATATAAATATCACATTGTATTTTGTATTGCGAACTTGAAAAGTGGAAAGTGTGACATAAACACATCCAATATGTATAGGAATCCAGTTAAATCTTAAAAACGAAACCTAACGAAAGTGGTCACGACTATGACATCTCCACATGACCATTCATTTTGGCTCCTAATCCATTCTGCAAGTTTTTTCATCAATTTTCCCTTGAAATATACTTCACCAGGGTTTTGTTTCAATGGAGGTAATTTCTTACTATTCCTGTATCAGTAAGTCAATTGATGAATAACATTGGTTTCAGTTAGAGGAATTATAATGTTAACGTTGGATTGAGCTCAGATTCTTTTCTTTATACAGGTCACTATGACAACTTCCAGAATGCATTTGACAGTAATTTACTCACAGTGGAAAAGCTCCCATTGGCTTTCTACGCTGGCATGTTTGCTTACAGTGGCTGGTATGCGAAAATATAGTTTAACGCATGTCTGTGTGGGTGTGTGGGAGAAAAAAAGGTGCACTAGGAGGTTTGGATAGTCTATGTGAAACTCTGTGAGTGAGGAAGGAAATTGTGAAGAGAGAGGAATGTGCAAAGAGAGAAAGGAGTGTGTTAAGAGAGAGAGGAGTGTGTGAAGAGAGAAAGGGAGCAAGAAGAGTGTGTGAAGAGAGAGAGAGAGCAAGAGGAGTGTGTGAAGAGAGAGAGAGGGTGTGTGAAGAGAGAGAGGGGGGTGTGTGAAGAGAGAGAGAGGAATGTGTGAAGAGAGAGAGAGGAGTGTATGAAGAGCGAGCGAGAGGAGTGCGTGAAGAAAGAGAGGAGTATATGAAGAGAGAGAGAAAAGCAGAGGCATGTGATGACCTCCGACGCATTGCACATCTCCGCCAATACCGCTCCCCAAAATCCACTGAAACCCTGGTCCATGCCTTTGTCACCTCTCGGCTGGACTACTCTCACGCCCTCCTCGCTGGTCTCCCATCCACTACCATTCATAAAATCCAAATCATTCAAAACTCTGCCGCCCGCATTCTCACCCGCACAAAACTCCGTTCCCCGATCACCCCGGTCCTTGCCAGACTGCACTGGCTGCCTATCCCAGAGAGGATCAATTTGAAGATCCTCACCTTTGTATTCAAATACCTGCACTCCTCTGCACTCCCCTATCTCTCTGACCTCCTCTATCCTCAAAACAGTACCCGTTGCCTTCGTTCCTCCAGGTCTGGCCTCCTCCTCGTCCACCGAGTCCTCCGCTTCGCCTCGGCAGCCGTGCCTTCAGCCACTATGCCCCGAGGCTCTGGAACTCCCTTCCTCACTCCCTTCACCTCGCTCCCTCCCTTCCTATTTTCAGGTCTCTGCTGAAGACCTTTCTTTTTGACCGTGCCTTTGGTCACCTTCCTCCCCCTCCCCCTGGCTCGGTCCCAGGATCCGTTACTCTTAAGCGCTCTGAGACACCATCCAGGGTGGAGGGTGCTATATAAATCCAAGTTGTTGTTGTTGTTGATAATGAGAGACTATATAAACAATGTCGATGGCTAGAGTGAGATATTTGTAAGTATTAGTTATCTAGAAGGCAAGGGTTTTACCCGAATATTTGTTGGAAATATTATCACTTGGTACATTTCTTCTTTCAGGTTCTATGTCAACTATATCACAGAAGAGGTCGTTGACCCAGAGAGGTATGTACTATAATTCTCATTGAGATTCCTAATAAAATCTAGGTGATGTACTGTTTTCTTTACTTTCTTAACTTTCTTCATTTTGTTTTGATTCTCCTGGCTCATGCTTCAGTATGTTTTCATTTATATTTTTTGTTCCATTTTAAATGTGGTGTTTCTTGCCCCTGTTTGCGTTTCATCCAACCCTTCCCACATTCTCCAGAATTCACTGCTGTGAGTGGGTGACTTGCACCTAAGCTTTGTACAATCCATGCTGTGTAACTGGCTATAGTGGGGTTTCTTTGGGGCTCAGTTGGCTCCAAAGTGTAACACCTGACAACAGAATATTGGAATCAAGTCAAATTTCTGTGGCGGTTTTTCTATTGCGGTTCCTCAGCCATGCGGATCCAGACTACTCCAGGTCACTACTGATGACCGACCAGCCAGCCTGCCTTGTCAGCAGGAAATGGATTGGAGGAACAGGTCACTGGGGCTCGGGATACTTCCTACTCAGCTCCTGTCAACTCTTTAAGCCAAAGCCTGAACAGGTAGGGTGAAAGTGGCAGCAGTCACTCCCTGTAATTGGTGCAGCTGAAACGTTACGCTCACCGAGTATGAACAGTCGACCCCTGCCACCCCATAACATTGCCCACCAGGGCACCAGCTCGTGGCCCATCACTGGTTACTCATTCATTTCAATTAGCTTTAAACGGAGGTGATGAGGACAAAATTCAGGTTATGGTTCCGTTTGATATGATTTCTTTTTGTAGGAATGTACCTCGGGCAATTATCTTCTCCCTGATAATTGTTACTATCCTCTACCTACTCGCAAATGTGGCCTATTATGCAGTAATGACAGCAGATGAGGTGTTGGATTCTAGCGCAGTTGCTGTGGTAGGTAACTCAGAGAAGTATGCTTCAGCCCAGCATATTTTTAATGGCGAATATTCAGCGCAACAAGTCAGGTTGATTAAAAGATTCCCAGGAAGGGTGATATTTAAGCTTGATACTGTAATAGGAAGATGGCAGGCTGGGTATTCTGGATGGGATCAAATAGGTTGAAGAGTGTTATTCATCCAAACTACAATTAAGATTTTGCAAAAATGTAGACACACAGCTGGAATGCATAGGATGAAACAGGCTAGAAAGTTCTTGCTCCCAGCCTGGTATTCTTATGAGGAAACATAAATGGCAGCCTCTGACCATGGTGCCTGTGAGTTGTGGGGGGAAGTAACTTGTACTTGTAGACATATCAGTTGGGTTTCTTTAGAGGAGCTTCTTCCTTTTCCTATTGATCTGTTTGTGCTTTTCCCTTTTATTAGACGTTTGGCATTCGTACTCTGAAGGAATTTTCCCCAGTGATTCCACTTCTTGTTGCCTTGTCGTGTCTCGGGGCAATAAACGGAGCATTGTTTTCTACTTCCAGGTAGTATAGAGGATGTCCACAGTGTGGTTGGTTCTTGGGATGTGTGTTTATGTGACAAAGAAATATTCATGGGTCCACTCCGGCCTTTTGAGGGCAATAAAACAAATAGTATGGACCCTTCTTTTTGGGGGGAATTAAGTGAGGTCTACACTGTCATCAAATGTAATACCTTTCACATCGTGAGGATATCCCAATGAGCTGATGTATCTTGGGCAATTGTGCTTTACTATCCTCTACCTGCTTGAAAATGTAAGTTATTATGCTCCAAATCAAGAAGATTTGTAGTTATCAGTCTTGTTCACAAGACAACATTCTTGCCTCTGAATCAGAAGGTTGTGAGATCAAGTCTTGCACAGTTTAGGCTGACAGTGCAGTGCTGGGCGAGCGCTGAATTGTCAGAGATCCCGTCCTTCAGATGAAATGTTAAACCAAGGTACTCAGTGGTGTATTTTAGTGGTGTATATCCTGTGAAGTGCTTTGAGACGTCGCACCGACATAATTAGGCTCTATATCAAAAGCAAGGATTATTATTTTCTCTCTGTTCAGCTGAATGTCAAAGATCCCAGGGGACATTTTGAAAAGAGAAAGGAGTTTCTTATGTCCAACAATCCTCCAGATAAATTGATCATTGACTTCATGGCTCTTTGTAGAATATTGCAGGGTGCATATTGGGTGCCATATTCACCTACAAGTTCAGTCACTGAACTTCACAATAATTCCTGTGAAGCACTTTGGGCATTGTAGGTTTTACATCAAATGCAAGTATTATTATTTTTATTATCATAAATACAGACGTGCCCACAACCAAAGGATCAAATAAAACCAAAGCTCAAATGGACAGGGCCACTGGTTCTTGCAGGATATGGCCAGTCCCAGCTGTTACACTGACGGTGACAGTTTATTACCAGTGTGCTCTGTGTATGCTGCTGAGTAATAATGACTATTTTCTGCCTTGCAAAGGATGTTTTTTGTGGCTTCCAGAGAAGACCAGTGGCCAGTGTTATTCTCCATGATCCATGTCCGATACCACACTCCTCTTCCAGCTGTTCTTTTACTGGTGAGTAGGTCGCACTTTACCTCAACCTCAACTATCTCACTCTGAGGATTTCACTGAAACACTCTTCTGCACACTTGTTTTACTTCACTTTTGGTGCTGCGCCACTTTTAGTGCCGAGTTAGTACAAAAACTTGCAGATAATACTGCTATTTTCATCCTGATGTCCCAAATAGTGCAGGTAACAAGACCAAATTGTCCCCTCTCCAAGCATCCCATTGCAGTAGATTGATCAATAGCTAATGAATATTTAGTGTGCTGCGTTCACTGTCTGAAATCTGTTTCTGTTTCTTTCTCAGTATCCGGTAATCCTTTTGATGATTTTTGGTGGTGAATTGTATGCCTTGCTGAATTTTAACAGCTTTCCACGCTGGTTCTTTATGGGGCTGGTAACCACTGGCCTCATTCGGCATCGCTACACACATCCACAGCAGCCTCGGCCATTCAAGGTACAGTACCATAGTCAGACGAACGTCTCCTTCTTGCTTTAGTTAAAGGTTCAGCTCCAACTCCAAGTTGACTGTCTTATGTTGTCACCGGTATCCTAATGAGTGTTTGGAAATGAGGCTTTATGTAAGGTCATTATTTTTTATTCGCTTCCTCTTCTGTTGACTCTTTATGCCACTCATGTTCTGTCACCAATAATAATAAGGATGATAAAATAATAATACTTGCATTTGATATAGCACCATTAGCATCGGGAAGATGCTTCAAAACCCTTCATGAGATATAGTATAAAGTGCAGTGACTGTATATTGTGTAGGCTAATGCAGCAACCAATTTGTGCAAAGCAAGGAGTGAACAATAAATTTTAATTGAAATATTGATTGCCAGGATAATCCTTTCTCTTTTCAAATGGTATCAAGGAATCCTTAACATCCACCTGAACAGATGGGATTTTGGTTTAATGTTTCATCCAAAGGAAGGCACCTCCAACAATGTACTGAATTGAAGTGGCAGAATTGTCCCTCAAGTAGCTGAGAAGTGAATGCTCAATTTTACATGACAAATATGCTTTTGAAGTGAGTTTCTTTTGGTTTCTGGGTTAATGAGCCAAAGTTGCGACGTGTGGCTTAAACCCAGAACCTTCTGATTCAGCCTATCTCAGTTGGCAACACTCTCACCTCTGACACAATCGAAGTCTGAAATTTAAGTTGATCCTAGGTCTCTACCATTGCCAGGCTATACCCAGACATTAGATGACTCAATGCAATACAATTCAAAATTATAGCGGCTTTCACGTCGGGAGGACGTCCCAAGATACTGGACAATCGGGGATTTGGACTCGAGCTGGGGGTCAGGATCGGGGAAGATGGGGGGCAGGGAGGGTAGGAGGGTAGCCAAAGGCCTTGGCGAAGAAAAGGCTTTGAGATGTGCCTTGAAGCAGGCAAGGGAGGGAACGAGGCGAAGGGAATGCAGGATGTAGTTCCATAGGATGGGTGCAGAAAGGCTGAAGGCTCGACCGCCGATGGGCCGGGCTGGGCGAGGTAGGTGGAGCAGACCAGAGCCTGCTGAATGTAGGGAGTGGGCAGGTTGATATGGGGTCAGCAGGTCGCAGAGGTAGGGTGAGGCAGGTCATGGAGAGTCTTGAAGACTCAATGACAAGGTGGTAAATTGAAGGCTGGAATCCAAATATAATTACTAACATAAACCACACTCATCTGAATGTGATATCACCTGAGGCCCAAAATATTGTAAAGTGGAGTGACTGTGTGTTTTGTGGATGAATGTGGCAACCGATTTACACACAGAATTGTGCCACAAGTAGCTGAGAAGTGAATGCTCAATTTTACATGACAAATATGCTTTTGAAGTGAGTTTTGTTTGGTGTCTGGGTCAATGAGCCAAATAGTAATTAATAATAATAATAATAATCCTTGCATTTGATATAGCGCTTTTCACGTCTTCTAGACGTCCCAAAGAGCTTCACAGAATATACTGTAAAGTGAATTGACTGTATATTTGTGGGCGAACGCGGCAGCCAATTGCATACAGAGTGTCCCACAAACAATCATGGATTGAAAATGACCAATTTATTATTATTTTGTTTCTTGGAGGGATTATTATTGTACCTTCAACTCTTTTGCCTGTTTATGGGCTTTGATGTGGATAAAATACAGTAATTGCCACATTTGCCCACAAAAAAGCAGTCACTACCGTTGGCATAAATTACTGTAAAGTGCTCTGAGACTTTGACGTAATGAGGCATGATAAAAATGCAAGTTCTCTCTTTCTAGATTCCAATCGTCATTCCTGCCATCTTCACAATCATGTGCCTGATGATTGTGGGCTTGTCTCTTTACTCTGACCCATTTAACACAGGAATGGGCTGTTTGTTAACCCTGACAGGCGTGCCTGTCTATTGCCTGGTTATCCGCAAATCTCAAGTACCAGCCTGCTGCAGGAAAGCTTTTGGTAAGTATAGAAACCAATTATATGTGTCAAGGGCAGCATTGATGGGTCAAGATGTGGTTGATGTAATGGAAAATGGTGGGCTCCAGGTTATTAATCAAATATGTCCTTCCAATCTATCTATCCTTCCTGCACCTTATGTATGTAGCAAAGCTTCACAGATAAATGTGGTTTAAAATCTATCCTTGGTTGTGTCAATTGGCAATGGCATTGCTATCAGTTGATAATCATGTGGACAAATTCCCTAGTTGAGGTGAACTTGGGATCTGTGGAGTCTTGTGGCTCAAATTCAAGATCCTCATCCTCACCTACAAGGTCATTCACGGCCTTGCTCCCTCCTACCTCTCCGACCTACTATCCCCCTACTTACCTGCCCGTACCCTCCGTTCCTCTGGCTCCGGTCTGCTCCACATCCCCCGCCCCGACTGCCCTACCATCGGTGGCTGGGCCTTCAGCCTCTCAGCCCCTAGGCTCTGGAACTCTATCCCCCAGTGCCTTCACCTTGCCTCCTCCCTTTCCTCCTTCAAGGCCGGTCTCAAAACCTTTCTCTTTGACCGTGCCTTCAGCTCCCCTCTCGACTCTCTACCTCCTCCTCGCCCCCTCCCTTCCCTCCCCTCACCCTGACCATTTCCCCCCTGCTCGTGTCCTGACCCAACTGTACAGCGCCTTGGGACATCCTCCCGACGTGAAAGGCGCTCTATAAATGGAATCTTGTTGTTGTTGTTGTCGTTGTTAGTGTTTAGAGCATTCGCCTCGCAAACGAGAGGACCTGGGATTGATTACTAGACAACCTTAGACCAATATCCTTACTCCACACATCTTTGTTTACCTAGCAACCCAGTTGTTAGTTAATTTGTGGATGCTTTCCCAAGATAATAATCCCTAAACGAAAACTCGATCCATGACTATTTCTGGGACACTGTTGTGTGCAATTGGCTACCACATTTTGTCAACAAAATACAGTCAATTCACTTTACAATATATTCTACGAAGCGCTTTGAGAAGTGTTTAATGATGTGATAAGGCGCTATATCAAATGCAAGGATTATTATTACTGGCAAGGCTACTTCACTGCTAGAGACAACATGCTTTGGTTAAGGCAGTAAATCTAGATCCTATCTGATTCTCCTTACCCACTTTGGCAATAGATTGCATGGTACAGAATGTAGGAGGGTAACCCCCCAAAAAACCTTTTTGATATTTTGTTCGCTACCAGAGAATCCATTCCATTCACTATCATATGCCTGTCAACCTCTCCTCCTCTGTACAATCATATTATAGAACAACAACAAATCACATTTATGTAGCATCTTTCACATCGGGAGGATTTCCCAAGGTGCTGGATAGTCAAGGCTTTTGGTTGGATTGGGAGATGAGGAGAGATGACTGAAGTCATGGTCAAAGAGGGAAGTCTTGAGACTGACCTTGAATGAGGTGAAGGAAAGGGGCAAGGCAAAGGGATACCAGGATGGAGTTCCAGAGGGTGAGATCAGAAAGTCTGAAGGCTCAACTGCCAGAGGTGGGACAGGGAGGGCAGGAGATGTGAAGTAGGCCAGTGCCAGCCAAGATCGAACACAAGAATGCATGAAAACAGCAACAGGAGAAGGGCAATCAAGTCATCAAGCCTATTCCAATAGTTGATTAGATTTTGGCAGATTTTTCAATCCCAGAAGCCTTTTAAAAGGATATGAGGAAAGCGTAAGGAATTATGTTACAGTAGATAGTGCCAGTTGAGATGGTACCAGTACAGCCTCCAATCCGACAAAGTATCTTCCATATTGTGATTTCTGATTCTGTGCTTCTTTCAGATCTTGATTAACCTGGTGTTCATTTTTAGTGGTATTGGTTTTGTTATTTCTTTGTTACATGACTTTACTTATTTGAAAGCTTTCTCTTATATTTAGGCTCCGTGGTTACTTATAGAGCACATCTGCTTACTCTTCCAGGCTTCTTAACTACGAAGCTTCAGATCATAATGGAGGTGATGCAACAGGAGACTATGACTTACTGAGGAGCTGACAACGAGAGGTTTTCCTCCACACGCCGTTCCCCATGCAATCATTATAAGGAATTGCCCTGAAGAATTACAGTGTCCTAACCTTATCAGCCAGTTAGGGTAATTTCACGAGACCTGCTTTTTCACTTGTCTCTCTTTCACAGATAATAATTCTCCAGGTTCCCATGATTCAGAAAGCAGAGGCTTCAATCATTAATTGTGGAAACGGCTAAATTGCTCAACACATTCAGAAGACTGATGAACTGATTGTTAAAGATCTTTGAAAGCACCAAAGGTCTGAAATCCCTTCCAGTCTTAGCCTATGAGAACATTTTGTCTTAAGACTTAAAATTGTGCAGAATTGTGGATTTTTTTTCAATTCAATCTTAACTTGGAGGTTAGTTTTCTGCAGTGATTAAAAAAGAACTGGCTTCCAAATTATCCTAAGTTTTAAGACAAATTATTTTTATTTGTCCTTGAAATCAAAATCTAAGGATTATTATTATGCGCCAAGACCAAGTGATACTTTAGGCCTCTGTATTTTAAGATTTAAAGCGCTAAGAGAAGGCTTTAGAAATCATAGTATGTAGTCACTGACCTTAATTTGAGATTTTGTTTCACATCTATATTATTGGATAAATGTTCTAATCTAGCCTAATGTATGCACTGCAAGTCAGGAGCTTCCAGACTGGCTCTATTTGTTGGTTGTGAAAGCCTTTTCCCAACTTTAGCAACTAAGCCTGCTCCATGTCTCCCGCCCGACCCACCCTACCATTGGTGGCTGGGCTTTCAGCCTCTCCGCCCCCACACTCTGGAACTCCACCCCACAGTGCCTTTGCCTCACTTCCTCCCTTGCCTCCTTCAAGGTCGGTCTCAAGACCCTTTTCTTCGATCGTGCCTTCAGTCGCCCTCCCACCTCTCTGCCTTCCCTCACCCTATCGCACCCCTCCCCCATGCTCGGGTCCTGACCCCTGACTGTCCAGTGCCTTGGGACATCCTCCCGACATGAAAGGTGCTCTATAAATTTAATATTGTTGTTGTTGTGTTAGTTATAATAACACCAATAGACACTTTAGGGCTCCAGTATCAAATTCCGTATTTATCAAGCAGTCTTTGAGGGAGTCAATATTATCAAGCTCATATAAGTAGAGCCATTGAATCTATAATCCTTTCCTAGTAGTTTACACTCAGTTCAAGCTGATGAAATATGCAACGTGCGGGTGCTGTGCTAATATAAACATTTCAAAATGTCATACTGAACCAGCAAATCAACATCAACTTGAATTTAAACAGCATATTTCAGGCGGGTTAACGTCTCGGAATGCTTACCAGTGGCCGAGCTTGAGGAAAGTCTTCAGATGTAATCTGAAGTTGGGCAAGGAGGGGACAATGTGGAAGGGTTGAAGTAGGGAGTTCCAGAGTTTGGGGATGTTATGGCTGAAAGCATGGTCGGCAATAGTGGAGTCAGGACCGGATTAATGTATAAACCAACTGAGCCATGGTTTAGGATCTTGAGGTCTGAGGGGCCCCGGATATGGATATTACTAAGGGGGGACTGGCCATTCAGGAAATGGTTCCCAAGCACCCCTGTGAAAATATCTCCTGATTTACTGAAAACAGGGAATCCTCCACCCAGCAGACCCTGCTACTTCCCTCCTTGTGCAGTCTCACTCCGCAACATGTTGTGGCACATGGTGGGCTAGCCATGGAGTCTGGAAGACAGGAAAGCTACTGCCGCCAAGATGATGGTGAGTGCCACCATCTGCCCGGACAGCCTGAGCCCGGGGGCTGGAGATGGCTGCAGCAGTGCGATACAGCCTCAGGTGATACCGATATGGAAGGGTGGGGGCTGTACCTTTGTGCATTTTTTAATGCTTTTTGGTGCAACCCCCACCAAGATTTGGTGCCCAATTTTTCCATGAATTGCCCCCAAATCTGGTTTACGACCTCAGACCCCGCAATTGGTCCTGGATTTAGCGGAGGGGACAAGGGACATGCAGGAGGCTGGAGACAGTTGTGCAAGGGGGAGTGTAGAGGAGTAGGGTGTGATCAGGTCAGAGAGGTAGGGGGTTGTTAGGGGATGAAATTATGTGTAAATTAGTTTGACGACTTTTAAATCAATCATTCTGCAATTGGGAGCCAGTGGAACCTGGCAAGGACTAGGGTAATGGTGGTGTGGAGTTTGGTACAGTTAAGAATATGGGTGGTGGAATGTTGAATTAGTTGGATTTTATGTGTGGTGGATCTGGGGAGACCATCAAGGAGGATATTGAAATAATCAAAGTGCAATTTGACAAATAGGTGAATATGGGTTTCAGCTGTGTTGGGCGTGAGGTATGGATGGAGACCGGTAATGTGGCAGAGGTGGAGGAAAGTGGCCCTGGTCAGAGACCAGATGGGGATTAGGAAGATCAAGTGGGGAATTACATCTGACGTCTAGGTTGTGCAGAAGTCTGTGTCTATCTGAAGGATAGGCTGGTGGGGGGTGTTTAAGGAGATCGGAGTCGCAGTTGAGAAGATATTGCCAAGAGCCAAGGAGGTTAGATTGCAGCTATGGTTTGTGAAAATGTGGCGCTCTGTGCTTGTGATGAGGGATCTGGTGTTTGACAGTGGGACTTGCTGTGATTGTAATGGGGGAGTTGGCAGTCAGGAACATTAATAAGTTCCATATCAGTGAACGGAGAAGCTGGTCCGTGAGTGGGAGGAGTGCTGTGTCAATGGTGGAGTGTCAGTCTTTGAGCTCATGGCAAGGTCTGACAAATAGCCATCAAAATGAACAACAAACAGATTGTTGGATTTATCTGAAAGAAATATCCCTATCTTTTCAAATGTTGTAATGGGCTCTTTGATATGAACAAGGTGTGATCTTGGTTTAATATCTCATCCAAAGGAGGGCATCTTCAATAATAGTGCTTCCCTTCCCTGAAGTGAGGCTTGAACCTTACAATCCAAAGGTATTCCTAACAGAACCTAATTAAGTTTAGAAAAGTAACTTGTTTATTACCATGCACCGTTTTCCCTTCTCTTGGTGCTGGACTTCTGCTGTGTAAGTGTATGAGGCTGGCTCTATGACAGTTCCCCCATGAGGTATTATGTCCCTGGCCAAATTTGCTCTGTCTTGAATTCAGCAACAAGCTGTGCAAGAACAATAACATTCTAAAGCACTCATCAGAGAAATACAGCCATTAATCCAACAGGTTTCTCCAACATTGCCAGTATTAGGAAATATTTTTTATATGTGTCCCCAGATTTGGTTTTACAAAATATGGTCACTCTGATCCATGTCGCACTATTCATCCCTGCAGCTCAGTGGTTAGAGCACTCGCCTCGCAAGCGAGAGGACCTAGGTTTGATTCCTGGCAGGGCGAAAAGTTGGGCAAGTTTCCTTACTCCACGCGCCTTTTATCTAGCAGTAAGTAGTAACCCGGTTGTTACTTGATTGGCGGATCGCTTTTCCAGGGGTAATAATCCCTTGAAAAAAATTATAATTTTGTCATTCAATCCACAACTGTGTGGGATATTGCTGTGTGCAATTGGCTGTCACATTACGCCCACAGAATATACAGTCAATTCACTTTACAGTATATTCTGTGAAGCTCTTTGGGACGTCTCAAAGATGTGATGAGGCGCTATATCAAACTTGCTCCATCAGGTGGTACTGTTTCTCACCTGTAGTTGCACTATTGTACCATCAGGCGGCATCAGTTTCTTGTGCATGTTTGTGTGTGCAATTATACTCTCCCCCCCCCCCACCCCTATGTTGTGACACTTTTATTGCCATGAAATTACTCTGTTCTGTTACAAGTTAGGCCTATGTTCTTTGGGTGGCCATAAAAAGAGCAGAGAAACATATATTTCTTTATCATTTAAATTTAGACAGGTAGAATTGGGGAAGGGGATAAAGAAAATAGATTAAGGCTTGGGAGTACAAGAAGAAACCAGAGCATCTTTATAGGCCATTTGTGATACCAATTCAAATCACCACTGCAGCAGAAAGAAAAACGAAGGGAATGGTCAAATCGTTGAGCCTTGCTGCTAGAAAATTCAGTGCAACTACATATCACAATTGTCTTCCTCTCAATGTTAATCTTTTCCTACAAAACATTTTGTATCACCTGGTGAAATAAACTGTGGTGTGAATTCAATAAAACTTTTGTGTATATTGCATTCATTTTGATTTGTAAGTGGCAAAATGCTCCCCCTATATTGCTAGGGGTTAGATAGACCTTTCTAGGGAATAGTTTGTTAATTTCATTTTTTGCACATATAACACATGTGTTAACATATCCTGTATGTGCATACATGTGCAGTGCATCCTTACTTAAATGGGTACGAGTTAACACTATAATCACACGTAATCAGACAATAATGCCATAAATTAGTTGTGTTTTGCAATGTCATGGGCTGGTGATAGCATTCCTCCTGTTGTGGGCTGACCTGGACCAGTTCTGCTACTAGACATTCAGCTGATGATTTCATGGTTGTTGGCTGCACTGCGAACAGAACAGTGTTCAGTGTTAGTGCTGCCACTTCAGCATTGCTTATAGCACATCAGGAAGCACTGTATAAATAATCTTTCCCTTATATGTAAAACAAAACATGCATTTATATAGCACCTTACACGTAGGTAGCATTGCAGAGCACTTTAAGTGGTATGGCTTGACACTGAGCTGAAAGAGGGGGGTAATGACCAAAGGCACGGTCAAAGAGTTAAGTCTTTAGGTGTGATTTAAAGACAATAAAATTACATTTGTATAGCGCCTTTCATGTCGGGAGGACGTCCCCAGGCCCTGGACAATCAGTGTTTCGGATCAGGTAAAGAGGGGGCAAGATGGGGGATTGAGATAAAAAGATACGGAGAGTGGCCGAAAGGAGGCCACCAATTGTGGAGCGGAGGGGACAAGGGCAGACCTGTGCCAGCTGAGCGAAGTGGTGGTTATTGAAGTATAATGTGAACAGATCGGCGAGGTAGAGAGGTGCCAGGCCACTAAGAGATTTAAAAGTGAGGATCTTGAAATTGTTCAGTTCTGCAACAGGGAGCCAGTGGAACTCGGCAAGAACTGGGGTCATGGGGATGCAGAGCCTGAATGGTTGACAATTGGGTAAAAATTCCATTGAGTATATGTGCATCACCTTTGCTGAGGTTGGCCATTCAAGCAACCAATTAGCACCTTAGTTGTTGCCTATAGAAATGATCATCTGATAACTGAAGGAGATTGGTTTATTATATCACTAGACTGGTTAAGAGTCTGCTTCCTAATGCTGTTGCTCCAACAAACAATGTGATCCATCCAATGTGCATGTGCAACTTCTGTTTCATTTTGTGGCTTTAATGGTAATTATTTCATAGGAGAATTTACAAGATATGATATGCTATATGGTATGATATATAAGAGCATTATCCTGTCATTCGCAAAAAACCTGTTAAAAATACTCGATGTCCAAACTCCAAAGTTGAGAAATATGTTGTCATTATCCATTCTTTTAAGTAAGCACTATGATTTATTTGGAGATTATATCTGTTGGGTAAATAGCTCTTTTAAGTAAACAATGGGGAAACACATTTTAGTTGTTTACTTTTCTAGTACAATTTCCCTTATGCCCCTTTTTTAGTAGAAATGATACACTTAATAACTTGTTTCTTTTCATCATGTCATACAATCCAGGGTTTATTGCATCATCGTAACATGCCATATAGAGATCAACAGACAGGCAACACATCGGTACAAAACGTGGGAGTTAGTGATTGACATCTTGCTCTTCCTTCTCCTCTTCCATTACTTGAGGAAGGAAGGGCTCCACTTTGAACAGCAAAGACTCGCTAGTTGCACTACAAATAATGGCTCGTTCAACAAATGGTCCTGAA
The DNA here is from genome assembly GCF_018977255.1 of Callorhinchus milii. Classification (NCBI taxonomy): domain Eukaryota; kingdom Metazoa; phylum Chordata; class Chondrichthyes; order Chimaeriformes; family Callorhinchidae; genus Callorhinchus; species Callorhinchus milii. The sequence goes on along the minus strand of NW_024704742.1, from coordinate 34,822,849 downwards.
AATAATAACAACCAACGTTTAACTTTGGTTAACAGGTGAAAAGAATCACAATATTACATTAGGACTACAAAGGTAAAACTAGTATAGTAAACTCCCAGCTTACTGGATGGACTCCGGGTATCCGGAAATCAGACTTAGCCGGATCGGATCCATAACAAATTTTTAAAAAAAAACATTCTGCTTGTACACTCCTGCAGGCCCACTATCCTATTGCATCAAGCAGCCTCACCATCATTACTGGCCTTCAGTAGTCAGGGATACTGACTTAGAAATTACAATGTTGGTAGGTACCAGCATTGCGATTACACTTCATCAACATAATATTGATGGACTGTGTTGCTTTAAAAAAACATTGTGATATGAACATATTTCTGAAATCAAAAAACATTTAAATTTTCATGTTAAAAGTCACTAAAGATGTATTTATTATTCCGTGCCAGTGCCCTTAGCTGGTTTATGAAATCCTTTGACCAGATGCAGAAATCACACAATGGTTTATGATGTGATAAGTGCTGGCGAGTTATCTTTGTTTTGAACCTCACAATTTGATTTATGGTTCTCTGAGCCACCTTAATGGTTGTTAAAGCACCAATAAATCCATACAATACTGTTTCAAAATATTTATATATTACTTCAGCCTGGTCAGATTACTTAAAAATAATACATTTTGACAGCAAAAATGTTTCACGCCACAGAAACCAGAATGAATTTGGAGGCACTCTCCGTACCAACCAAACAGAAACTATTATATATGTCTACCCACCTTTCCTGCACCTCCCGGTCACACAAACATGTTTTCCCCTGGAAACAAAATGAACCTAACTTCTGCTATTAAATATTTTAAGCATAAAGTTAAACATACAGTATTTTATCCATCTTTCTAACATTACACTCAGAATACTGATTTTAAATAGAACTCTATAACTCACCAAAACTCACTGGCCTGTACGTGCAAACATCAGTGATGATTGCGGCAATGTTAGCAACAATGTGTTCCCTTGGCATATCCACCTGAAAGAACGGAACATGCATCAAAAAGACAGGACAAAAATCAGATAGAATTCTAACTTTCTGCATTAAATGCCCACAGCTCTACCAAGGAGTCTGCTGCATGACTTTGATTAGTTACCCCTACTTCCCACAACCACACCCTTCCCCGCGCACACACACACACACACACACAGATTCTGTAGTCTGCTCTTTTCAGGTAACTATAAGTTTTTTTTACAATGCTCTCTTACTCTCTGTTGCTAACAAAAATCAGACAAACAAAACAAATATTCTTTAGCGCATATGTGACTATAATTTACAATACTATAAATTCACAACCTATTTTCTTTTTAAAAAATAGCACTTTATCAGCACTAAGAAGACCAGAATATCTTAATGCAAATACCTCAAGTCTACAACCTCAATCATTCTTTTCACTCAGAGACTTGAATCTCCACAATAAGCTGAAAATAAAATGTTCAGTTGAGCAGCATCTTTCGCATACAAACATGCTTCTGCATCCCATTATTATAATTTGCAAATGGAATCACATGGATTTAGATGTCTAAAGCCACATATCAAAAAAATAACAATCATTCAATGGAGATGAATGAGAAAACTCCAACCGTAATTTTACGACATGGCAGCAATAAGCATACTATATGAACCAGTCCAAAATGTTACCATTGACGGAAAGCTGTAAATTTAATTAAGCAATAATCTTCTTTTTCTATCTTCTATACTAATAAAACGACAATGTTTTATTCTGTCTGCACTTCAAAAAGGATCTCAATAACCGATTGACATAGAGACATAATTTATACCTCATCGGAAAGGTTCTGCATCTAGGAGTGACATGGGCATATTTGTTTTCAGGTATCTCCTATCGTTCATGAGTTACTTTCAGTTACCTGAGTATGATAAGTCCTCAGGCACTTATCTGCCCAAGGAAGCCCAGAGGGGCAGGCGTTCAGATGACTCGAGGGCAGTGGAGGGAGAGGGTAGATTTTTTTCCAGGAGTGGTAGGAGATGGAGGTGGGTTGGTTGGCAGTCAGGAGAGGGATTGAGGAGTTAAGGGAGTTGAAGTAGTTATCCGAGATGGCTTTGTCTTTCAGATTCTTCAGGAGCACAAAAGATAAATATTTATAATTCTTGCATTTGCAAGGGTTATAAATATTTATCCTTAAAATAAATTTTATAACAATCAATTCTAATTTGGGGAAAGTTTGACAAATCTTTTGTGCTATTTAAACTATCCAATACCCTTAAATGGAACACAATCTCAAGTAGCAGTAAAAATGCTTTGGAACAATAAATTACCAACAGAATGCAAATACTATACTGCCATATTTCCCAAGTACAGTTTGTTTGCCAACTGACTCATCGAAGAGAACTATACTGAAGTTAAACCCACTGTAAGTACACATTTTAAATTAATTTACCACAGAGATCATACAAATTTCTACAAGGTTAAATGTAATCTTTGAAGAGCACTAAGGACTCATAAGACAATTCCAAATAGTCACATTCTCAATTCATTGTCAAAATCATTACAATAGTGCTCACAAAAAACATTTTTTTGACATTTGTAAAATATCCTTGTCCGTTACCATATAAACACTTACGGCATTGAGATTGGTCTCTTGAATACCATGGGTCCAATTGGCAATCCCAAATTGATAAGGTGGTGCAGTGGCATTCAGACTTTTACCGTTCGTGTCCTACTAGAGTCGTAAATCAGTACTTATCGTTCTTGATACTTACAGTGCCACTACGTCCAATTAAAAATACAGGTATATACTGAGGTATATACACTTAGTCCATGTCACACACTTTCTAAACATTCAACAGGTGACAGAGGCTGGTTTTCAATTTGCTGAACTTCACTGTTTGCTTTGCAACAAATTGAGTACAGAAGTAAGAAGCACACGATAAGATACAATCCCACAATCAGCCAGACAACAGTCCCAAATATAGCAAAGCAAAGCACTCCTCTCTCCATTCTATCAAGCTTCTGGCTTTCATATGAATAAAACAACGTGTTTTAATTCATGTCGAGAAGTTGAAGCAGCTCCGGCATACTGTTTTGTTACTGCAGCTAGAGAGGACTTCCTACTAATCAAACATTACTGTTGCTACAGTAACTAAGAAAGGAAACAGGCATCATAAGTCAAGGTACGTGGTTCAGAATCCCGTTGTCTTCAATGGCCCCCACTCACATTATAGTCCATCCAAATGACATTGATTACTGAAATACTAATCAAACCTTTGTGGAAAACCTTATCAGTATGCTATTATTCCACCAATTGTGTGAAACTCACAGAGAAATTATTTTTTATCTAAATGATTTGGGGATATAGCTTAAAATATAATTCTATGAATTGAATTGAAAAATGTAGTGCTACACTTATACTGAGTTTGGACTAAATGAACTATTTGTGGTTTATAGCAACATTTTATGATGAAACAAAAGCAATGTTTATTCTGCACGTTCAAAAGAAGAGAGAAAAAACAAGGAGCATAAAATAAGAAATTATAATTTAAATAGCTGCCTTTCACTTTGAGAGGACATCTCAAACTTCTTCAAAGAGCTGGATTCCTAAGGTATGGGGGTAGGGGTGGGGGAATGGGAGAAGATGTGAAAATGCGAGTAGAACATAGATCTTAAGATGGGCTGGGGAGGGAAGGGATCAGGCGGAGGAACTCTGGGATGGAGAGCAGGTCAAAACTCACCCATCAATGGTGGGGCTGAATGGGCAGGGGACATGAAACAGCAGTGTTGGAAGGCTCTAACAAGTAAGCTACAGGACTTTAAGAAATGGTCTCAAAATTAATAATAATCCTTGCATTTGATATAGCGCTTTTTACGTCTTCTAGACATCTCTCAGCTCTTCACAGAATAGAATGTAAAGTAAATTGACTGTATATTTGTGGGCGAAATTAAGAACATGGATGGAGCGGTAGGGTCGCAGATACAGGTTGGGAAGGACAAGGCTTTGGAGGTATTTGAAACTGAGGACAACAAACTTGAATCCGATCTGCTGGGAGATGGAGAGCCAATGGAGCAGAACAATGATGGGAGTGATGAGTGCACGGAGTCTGGTGCAGAAGAGGTCATGGCTGAATGATCTATAGATTGAGTAGAGTGGAGCAGGGGAGTCCAGTGAGCAGGTTGTTAAGAATAATCAAGCCTGGATTTGATAAGATTGTGGGTGAGGGTCTCAGTAGGATGGTATGAGAGAGAGGAGGTAGTAAACAGGTAGTAACAGAGTTGGCCAATGTTAGAGATTTGAGGAAAAACCAAGTGGGTGAGAGCCTGAATATAGGTTTTTATAGTTTTTATAAGGGTCTTAAATGGCTTTTGGTCCACTGACTTCTCTTCCACAAAGTCTAGTCTGCACTATCATAGACTCTACATGACCCAATTAATGTTTTGAACAAAAATGTTCTTCATAAACACTAGATTATTTATACTTTCCAGATCATTATCCTTCAGCCCTGGCTGACTGCCTTACAAAGAGCATATTTCCCTTTCCCAGCAACACTGTTCGTGTGTTTCTAAAAATAATAAATACTGTATGCCAGTTTTCTTCTCTCCTTGTTTCCTGAATATGCTAACTAGCTGGGGTATGGTTTTACATGTGCTGGCAGTCTTCTGGTAACTCACCAAAGTGGTCATTTGTTTTAAGACCTAAAGAAAATTGATTTACAAATCTAGAATGAATTGAAGAATTTTCCAAAATGCTGCACAATTTTAAATTTTAATAATAATATTGCTTGCATTTGATATAGCACCTTATCACATCTGTATGTTATATATTGACTATATGTTTTGTGGGCGAAATGCGGCATACAACTGTGCACAGCAGCATCCCACATACAGCCATGGATTAAGTGACCAAATTATTTATTTGTTTATTTTTGAAGAGATTATTACCCCCAGAATGGTAATCTGCCGATCAACTAACAACCGGGTTCCTACTTACTGCTGGTAAACAGAGGCGAGTGAAGTAACGAAACATGCCCAACGTTTCACCCTGGCCGGGACTCGAACCCAGGTCCTCACGCTTGTGAGGCAAGTGCTCTAATCACTAATCTACAGGACTTTAAGAAATTATCTCAAGATTAAGAACATGATACATTTCAGGAATTACGAAGAGTGGCTAAGAAACCTGTTCCCTCAATGCAAAATTCACAATGATAACTGGTGCCAATTCAGTCACCAAATGGATTACTGTATATATTAACTTCAAGAACAAAAGCTCTTTATACTGTTGCTTTTATATAATTTTGAATGGTCAAAAGTTGTTATATATCTTACTCTACTAAAAGAACAGTAAGATTAATTATTTGGGCAGCAGAGTGATGTGTGGGATGGATAAAGATTTAAAATTTAAACTGTGTAACCTGAAGCCGTTAAAAAATCAAACTGCTATTTGAAGAACAAAATGTCGCCAGTCACAGAACAGCTTTCATGTTTGTTCCACCGAAGAATAATTAATCACTCCAAATGAAAAGTGGGTCATTCTGTAAACCCGCAGTCATATCATAGAGAAATCCAACCCCAGCCATTTATTACACTCTGAGCTGTTATGAAGGAACAGATTACCTCCAGCCTTCATTAGCGCCTGTAAATGTGAGCCAAGAGTAAAGAGGAACTCTTAACTCTTTATGGACATTGATTGAAATCCTTGTTTCTACAGCAAATCTTAAAATTTAATTGATCAACCCCATGTAAACCAATCTGCAAAAGTGCCTCTCGAGGTACGGTTTTGCAGCATCTAAAACCACTCTTGCTATTAGCATGCATCCCTCAATATGCACAAGAATTCAAAATAATGGTTCAAATGGAGAACTTGTAAATTTTCCCATACATTGAGTCCCTCACTACAGTTGAACATAAAATGTTGTGAAGGTTCATCTATATTGGTATGCTCCAGATAATCTTGCCTTTTCCCAAATTCATTCTACTCGAAACCACAAATATTGAACTATTTACAATTCCAGTTAAACTGATCTGATGCATAAGTCTACAGAAGACATTCATTCACAAAGTGGATCAGCTTCACCAACGAAGACAAAAAATATAAATAGTCAGAATTGATCTAAATGTTGGGTCAAAGTAATCAGATGTTGAAAAAGTAACCCAGCAACCAATACCACAATCTAAATCTGCTGCATCTCTCAGGGTTATAAAAAGAACAAAAGTTCTGGTGGAACAGAACGTGTTCTTAGTAATAAGCAGATGATGAAACATTTTCTCATATTCAGCTTTGAATTCGTGCATTGATTTTACCTTTTGTTCAAAGAAAATTTGATGTCATCTAATAAATGTAGTTCTTGCTATTAAAAAAATTGTACTGAGCAAAGTGTTTTGCATTTAAGGATAAAATCTTAGCTTTTCAACCATTCAACACCAAGCACCTTTTCAACACCAAGCTAAAGCCATTGTTAATAACAGTCTGGTAACAACAACACTAACTTTAATTCTTTCAAAGGCAGGATAACTGAGCAGTTGAAGTAATATCATGGATATTTGGTTGAATATCTCCATAGATATTTAACTTCCTAACATTCATTACCCATGCAGGAGTGTCCTTTTCATCTTTCTGAACTCTTTCTTTGCAATAGCACCCAGTGATAGTATAGTTTTTGTTGGATGTACAGCATCCAACAAAAACAAGCAGCAAAAAGCACAACCAGCATCTTCATAAAACCCCCACTCCACCCTGTGAGGCTGCCATCCACCTTCAAAGTGCTAAGAAACAACACCTTCCAGATCATCAATTTTGTGCAAGTCAACGAATGGACCCATTAAATGTCTGATGTTCCAACTCTGGTGTTCACTAATTGATATGTGACAAAACAGCATCTGGTTCACTCATTACTGTGAAAGTAGTTTATTAAATTACCCTTTCTTGATAACATTTTCTGCAAACACACTATGTTACTGACAGGTATTGTTACCCAGAAAATCATCATCAACGTGGCCAATAGCTTTAGCCGACAGTAGCATTAAAAACCTGTTTACCAATACAGAGCATGTGTTAATCAGATGTTTGATCCTATAGTGTGTTCTTCAAATCCAACACTTATAGTGTAACGTTGCAGCTCTTCTGATACAGGAACCTAGTATAATTTCACAGTAAGTGTCAAAAAATTTTGAAACTATCAATGCAATGAATTAGCTACCCTGTGTATGCTTCTGTCGTTTTGGGGAAACTCTGAATCAGTGTGTGTATGTCTGTCACAGCCATCGAGTAAAGGGCAGCCAATGATCAGATTGTAGTGTATTTTACATGAATACAATATAACACAAACAAATTGAAAAGTCAAACTGCATTAACAATAAAAGGACAAAAACAGTGTGCATAGATTTTGATTTTTTTTGCTATATTGTAAATTGCATTCAGGTATCTAATTGAAAAGAGAAGGGAGTTTCTCCCGGTGTCCTGCCCAACAACAGATAAAATTGTTCATTCACTAAATGGTGCTTGTGGGACAAATTGGCTGCCGTGTTCACCGACAATTACACAGTCACTGCAGACTTAACAATAACATCTTAATAATAATAATCCTTTCATTTGATGTAGCGCCTTATCGTGTCTTCGAGATGTCTTAAAGTGTTTCACAGAATATAGTATAAAGTGATTTGACTGTACATTTTGTGGGCGGAACGCAGCAGCAAATTGCGCACAGCAGTGTCCCACAGTCATGGATTGAGTAACCGCATTTTTTAAGGGATATATTATCCCCAGAAAAGTGATCCGCCAATCGACAAACACCTGGGTTCCCACGTATTGCTAGGTAAACAGGTGTGTGGAGTAAAGAAACCTGCCCAACGTTTTGCCCTGGCCAGGAATCGAACCCAGGTCATCTCACTTGCAAAGCAAGTGCTCTAACCACTTAGCCGTAGGTCTCCATAATGCAAAGATTAATATTTGGTTCAGTTTTGAACTGAAGTTCTTCATCAAAAACAAAAAGAACAACATATAACATATAACAACATCTGGCATATTGTTTGGTTCAAGTCAACACCTTGCATAAGCCTGTGCGTGCAACCTATAGTGTATCAAATTGTGTGTAATTGCAATAATGGATATTTAACAGACATATAAGCTTTTGCATTCATCAGTCCACTTTTTCGCAAAGATTTGCTCTTTAAACAGCAATTTTGAAGATCAAAGTAATCTTTAATGTTCCAGCTGAACTTACTGTTCCGACTTTAGTTAGAATACAGCAATCCCGCTCCGTGATGTACTCATGACCAGTCTTAAAGGTTTCGAGCATTTGAAGAATATTAAGTCCAACAGAGCCTGGGAATTAAAAGTATGAAATATATAAAACAAGAATTCACACAGAATTTATGAGATGGAGTTACAAAAGTAAGTGTAAATAACAAATGATTCACTGAAGAGATACATTAGCGCAATACAGATATACAGATGAAGGCAGTAGTTTTTTTTTGTTTTCTTTGAAGGCTAATATGTAAGTACATTAGATATTTGTCGTGGGTTGTTCCTGTAGAGTTTCTAATCCAAAGTGATTCACTAAGTGTCCTTGTTCAAGAGAATAATTTCACAATACCTGCTTAAGCAAACAACATATCATATACTACAATAATAAAATCCATTGGGGTCTAAAAAGCAGTGATTGCTAACTGAATTCTTTAAGAAAGACTCATAGTTGCAAAAAGGGAATTCCAAGCAGAAAAATATCATAATATTAATAATTAGATGCATTTGATATAGCACGTTATCATGCTGTCAAAGTGCTTCACAAGGTTTTACTGTGAAGTGTGCAGTGACTGTGTAGGTGTAGGTGAACGAAGTATCCAAGTTGCGCACAGCAATAATAATAATCCTTGCTATTTTTATATAGTTTCACGTCTTCTAGATGTCTCAAAGCATCTTCTAGACGTCTCAATATCCCACAAACAGCCAATGAGTGAGTGATAACAATAATAATCTTTACATTTGATATAGCGTTTTATCATGTCTGCAAGACGTCTCGAGGCATCTCACAGAATATACTGTGAAGTGGACTGATTGTGTATTTTGTGGGTGAAAAGCGGCAGCCAATTGCGCATAGTAGTGTCCCACAAACAGTCGTGGATTGAGTGACCAAATTATTATTATTTATTTATTATAGACAGAGAGGCTGATCAATATCTGGGGGAACTGTTGTCCAGGACAGCAGGAATAGTCAGAAGGACCTTAGTTTAATCTGAAGGACGACCCTTCCAGTAATGCAGAGGTCCCTCAGCACTGTACTTGAGTGTCATTTGGGGCCTGACATGGTGCCTGAATCTTGTTTCTGGAAGGTGTCCCCATTTGCAACTCAGAGTCATTATTAAAGAATCTTATTAGAAATAATCGCAATTTAGCCCCCAGTGTTTTCATTAGTTAGTTCGGTCCATTTCATTATTTAGTTCACTGTATTTTGGGCATTAACTGGTCTGTGGGCAGAACAGACAAAAACACTGACAGGAAGTAAAACATAAATAGATTTAGTAAAGAACAACTGATCCAAGTTGCACCAGACTGCACAAAAAGATTTTGCTTCCCTTCACTCTCCCATTCTACACTAGTTTGTTTTCTACTGTAAGCCACTGTTACTGGATCAGACACAGTACCATTGCTTATTAGAATGACTATGTCAGGCAAAAGGTTTAGGTCTTATGTGCTTACACTTCACTAAAATGTCTTCTGCACAAAATCATTCTTCCTTCTTATATCCCTACAATTTTACCCTTAAATCACTCATCTGTCTTCTCTTTCATAGTCTGTCTTTATTCCTTTTATTTCATTTATTTCATTCTTTAAAGGTGGGGGGAGAGGAAAGAGCAACATCAAGTCAGTCTGACTGAGTTGGAGCAGGAGGGGCCTGAACTGAACTACTCTGGCTGTCATCTGTGGTGAAACATTTATAGCAGTGAACAATGATTCGAAGTAGATGGCTGAGAGCACATAAAACTGATTTGAACTTGTTTATGACTAGTTGTACATTTAAAGGCTTGTAATTTTAAAACTCTTTTAATGCCTTGTTTGCAGTAATGGAATGTAGAGTTTGAAAATGATTTTTTTTAAAAGCTCAGAGTTTTAGAGTGGCAAGCAATGGTTTGGAGTAGAAACGCTGAAGGCAAATAAAATTGATTCAGAATTGTTTCTATTCAAAATACATGCCTTTAAAATTACTTATTTTCCATTTAAATTATTTTAAACTGCAGTAAGAGTGTCTGCAAAGTGAGATTAAAATTCAGCAAGAAAAAGAACAAAAGGACAGGACAAGAAAAAGGGACGAATAAAGAGGCAAACAGAGAATCAAGAAGTTCAGGTCTCAGCAGCTAATATATCTTTGTTGGTACACTAACTGAGGTCTGCCTGCAAAAGTTAGATTTTAAAGGTCCTGTGGCATTTTTTTGAAATGAGATTTCATTTGAAATGAGATGGCAGTTTTTCCCGGTATCCTAGTTAACAATTCCCCAAGTAAAGTTGGTCATTCACTTCATAATCGTTTGTGGGACATTGCTGTGTGCAAATTGGCTGCCATGTTTGCCTACACAATACACACTCGTTATAATAATAATCCTTGTATTTGATAGAGTGTCTTATCACATCTTTGAGATGTCTCAAAGAGCTTCACAGAATATACTGTAAAGTGAACTGACTGTATATGTTGTGGGCGAAACACTAATGAAGTAGTAAATCAAATAGAAGGATTTTTATTTTTTAGGAACATAGGAATTAGGAGCAGGAGTAGGCCATTCGGCCCCTCGAGCCTGCCCCGCCATTCAATAAGATCATGGCTGATCTTCTCACCTAACTCCATCTGCCTGCCCTATCCCCATATTCCTTAATCCCTCTATCCTTTAGAAATCTATCAATCTCAGTCTTCAATATGTTCAAGGACTGAGCATCTACAGCCTTCTGGGGTAGAGAATTCCATAAATTCACTACCCGCTGAGTGAAGGAGTATTTCTTCAACTCTGTTTGAAAAGGCTGTCCCTTAATCTTAAAACTGTGACCCCTAGTACTAGATTCTCCTACCAGGGGAAACAGTCTCACACTGTCTACACTGTCAAGCCCCATAAAAATCTTATATGTTTCTGTAAGATCATCCCTAATTCTTCTATATTCTAGAGAATATAGGCCTAGTTTACTCAACCTATCCTCATAGGTCAACCCCCTCATCCCAGGAACTAATCCAGTGAATCTACGCTGTACCCCCTCAAAAGCGAATAAGTCCTTTCTTAAATAAGGAGACCAAAACTGCACACAATACCCTAAGTGCGGTCTCACCAAGGCCCTATACAGTTGCAGCAAGACTTCCCTACTCTTGTATTCTAACCCTTTAGCAATAAAGGGTTTTATGCTATTAGCCTTCCTAGTTGCTTGCTGTACCTGCATACTAACTTTTTGTGACTGGTGTACAACGACACCCATATTCCTCTTAACACTATCTAGTCTCTCCCCCTCTAGAAAATAATCTGCTTTTCTGTTTTACTACCTAGGTGAATAACTTCACACTTCCCCACATTATATTTCATCTGCCACCTTCTTGCCCACTCACCGAGCCTATCTAAATCCATTTGCAATCTTTTTGTGTCATCCTCAGAGCTTAATCTCCCACCTAGCTTAGATGTAGATTTTAGATATTTTAATTTTTTAGATATTTTATATTTTATATTTTATATTTATATTTTATAAAATATTTTAGATATTTTAAGTTCTATGTCCTCGTCTACATCATTGATATAGATTGTAAATAGTTGAGGACCAAGCACTGATCCTTGTGGCTCTCCACTACTCACATCCTGACAATCTGAGAAGGAGCCGTTTATCCCTACTCTCTGTTTTCTTCCCGTTAGCCACTCTTCAATCCATGCTAATATATTGCCTGTAATTCCATGGGCCCTAATCTTGTGTAGCAGCCTTTTATGTGGTACCTTTTTGAATGCCTTCTAAAAATCTAAATACACTACATCTATTGGATACATTCTCGAAGAACTCTAAAAGATTTGGTAAGCATGACTTCCCTTTTGTAAAGCCATGTTGACTCAGCCTAATCATGTTATGGTCCTTTAATCTAATTCCCCAGTCTATTTTAGCTAAATCCTCTCTCATACCTGCAAAGTTGGGACTATTTAAATTTACGACCCTTGCTTTGGTCTTAACTACATCACTCTCTAACTTAATGCTAAATTCCATCATGTTATGGTCACTCTGCCCTAGAGGAGCCTTAATTTCCAGATTGCTGATTAGCCCTATTTCATTACATAAAACAAGATCTAGGATAGCCTGTCCCCTGGTTGGTTCCTCAGCATATTGATCTAGAAAACTAATTCTAATGCATTGTATAAACTCCTCCTCTAACTTACTTTTACCAATTTGGTTTTTCCCAATCTATATGAAGATTAAAATCACCCACTATTAGTGCATTTCCTTTGCTACATGTTTCTCTAATTACCTGGTTAATACCCCTCGCAATACAGTGACTGTTGTTCGGGGGTCTATAAACTACTTCCACTAATGCTTTCTGCTATTCTGTTATTTCGTAATTCCACCCATACATCCTGATTTTCTGATTTAAAATCCTTCCTCTCTACTGTTTTTATCCCATCCTTTATTAGCAGGGCTACCCCCCAACCCCCACCCCGTTTTCCATATTGCCTATCTTTCCTGTATTCCGAATACCCCGGAATATTTAGCTCCCACCTTTGATCCCCCTGTAACCACGTCTCAGTAATGGCTACTAGATCATACCCGTTTGTTTCTATTTGTGCCATTAATTTGTCTATCTTATTACGAATGCCTTGTGTGTTCAGATATAGCGCCTTTAACTTTGACTTCTTGCTATTTCCCCTACTCGCTAATGCCCTACTTTCTTTCCAGCGCCTCGGGATGTCCTCCCGACGTGAAAGGCGCTCCATAAATGTAATTTTGTTGTTTGTTGTTTTTGTTTGCTGAGTTTCTTGGCCCTCCTTGACACACTCTCTAATCTGCTCTACCACCGTCATCGTTCTTAGTTTTGCTGGTTTACTTCTAACTGTAACTGTAACCTTCCCTCCCCCCCTTAATAGTTTAAAGCTCTGCCGACCTCCCTATTTATTCGTTTTGCCAGGACATTGGTCCCAGCCCGGTTTAGGTGGAGCCCATCTCTATGGAATAGCTCCCTTTTCCCCCAATACTGGTGCCAGTGGCCCTTAAAATGAAACCCCTGCCCTCCGCATCACTCTTTCAGCCACGCATTTAATTCTTTAATATGTTTGTGCCTGTACCAATTTGCACATGGCTCAGGCAGTAATCCCGATATTATTACCTTGGAAGTTCTACTTTTTAATTTCATTCCCAATTCCTTGAACTCCCTCCTCAAGTCGTCCTTACTAGTCCTACCTATATCGTTGGTACCTATGTGAATTACCACAATTGGATCCTTCCCCTCCTGCCTCAAATTCTTCTCCAGCCCCGAAGAGACATCCTTCACCCTGGCTCCAGGAAGGCAACAGAGCTTCATGTCTCCTGGTTGCGGCTGCAGAGAAGTGTGTCTGTCCTCCTGACTGTCTCGTTCCCAATTACAACTAAATTCCATCTATCTCCCCCAATTGATTGCACATAAATCAATGGCATCAATTAACAGGATAAAAGGAGTCTTATTAAAGAAGCATCCTGTTTTGAAAACTGTAATGTACATTTGCATAATAATCCTTGCATTTCATATAGCGCTTTTTCACGTCTTCCAGATGTCTCAAAGTACTTCACAGAATAGACTGTAAAGAGAATTGACTGTATATTTGTGGGCGAAACACAGCAGCCAATTGCACACAGCAGTGTCCCAAGTACAGTCGTGGATTGAAGTGACCAATTTTATTATTCTTTTTAAGCATTATTATCAGGTGTATGGAGTAAGGAAACTTGCCCAAGGTTTCGCCCTGCCGGGATTCGAACCCAGGTCTCTCGCTTGCAAGGCGAGTGGTCTAACCACTGAGCTACAGGACTCCACGCATCATGTATGCCATTATTAAACTACTTTTGTCAACCAAATTTTAATCCTATCTGCATACAGTCCATATATCAGGCCAGAGGCAAAGTGCAATCCAGTTACTTCAAGTATAACACACAATTCAAGATAGAGATTTACTATAGCCCCATCCAGTGGCAAAAATCAGGTACGTCAGCATTAGCATGAAATTTGTATTCCCAGATTTATATATTTCCTTCTGGACCAACAGATGGTATGAGACCAATATTTTTGATTAACGTTCAGGAATAATGATGGTTTTATGACGAAAACCATGGTGGTTTTCATTAATTATTGTGTAAATTATTCAAACATAATGTACAAATCTATCAAATCAGTAGCATTCCTCAGAAAAGCGGGAATGCTACAGACATCTTGCTGCCGGATAAAGTTCCTCACAAAGCAAACTGTTTTTTGTGGTTAAGTCGCGAAGGAGTTAGGCTCCGAGGAGATCTTGAGTTGGAACCAAAGTCATGCAGAGCTTTACTGCAAAAAATACACTTAAAGTTGCGAAGAACTGTTTCCATGGGACAAGGGGGTGGTAAACAATACAGCTTCCTCGAGGAGAGTTTTTAATCCCAATGTTAATCTAATAGTGATATAGAAAGTTACAAATGATTGCTTTTCCATTCACAAAAAATTCTATGTGCAGGTGGCATGCATATGTGGAGCTCTCAGTCTGTTTTGATCATCTTAAATACAATGTTGGATTTCTGAATGCATGACAGTCAGTTGAGCAAACAAAAACACTGTCAGACAATCTGATATTCACTTACATGAAACGGTGTAGAAAATTGCTTTGTGTATGATAGCCAGTATTTTCCTACCTCTTTTACTTTTAGGAAACTTTTTCCTTAGTTTGTTCTTAAGAGGCAACAGTTTCGTTACCATGCTTGGAACAGTCACATAGAAATCTGCTTCAATTTCATTCTCTAAGATCTGCAAAGTAAACAGGCTGTGTGTAAGGACACAATGGCAAAATAAAGCAGTAATAATGTAAGATATATTACAAGAGTGGGTTTTACTACCTTTCCACAGCATTACAAGATTCCCTTCAATCTGCTACCGCACTGGTTCCTCTCAACTACCAAAACATATATTTTAATAAGTACTGTGATTCTTAATTACCAATCAGTAATGTACTGCTTTAAAAAAGAAAGTGTCATCAGCGTCCATTTGACACCCAGAAGTTGGGAGTTTTTTTATGTGGAAAGCCACCTGGTCAGCACGGTAAGCCAGGTGTACTTTGTTTCCAGTATTAACGCAAGTCCATAGTTGACTAAGATTGGAGAAGATTAGACTAACTCTTGAATTAGACTTGATAGATCTAGCATGGCAAAATGAGGTCAAATAGCCTCCTTCAGTGCTTTAAAATTGTTATCATAAATAATAATAAATCTTGCATATGTTAAAGCGCTTTTCAGGTCTGGAAGGCATCTCAAAGCGTTTCACAAGATTTACTGTAAAATGCAGTGACTGTGTACTTGTAGGTGAGTATTCAATTGCACAAAACACACATTTACTAAATGTATATACATACTTTATCAATAAGCTCGGTTCCTCCCACAAAAGCTGCTCCATGTTCCTGAGCTGCAGCTGCTTGTTCTGGATTCTGCAATAATAAAATCAAATTAAATTGTACCTGATATAATGCCTTATCACGTTGTTGAGACTTCTCAACAGGATATACTGTAAAGTGGATTCACTGTATTTTGTGAGCGAAAAGCGGCAGTTGGTTCCCAGGCAGACATGGAATGAGTAACCAATTTTATTGGGGGAATTGATGGCCAGCACACCAGGAAAAAGTTATTTTCAAATAGTACCGTGGGATCTTTAATGTCCACCAGGAGGCAGATGATACCTTGATTTAACGTCTCATCCAAAGGACAACACCTCCAACAATGCAACACACCCCAGCACAACAACAAATTATATGTGTATGGTGCTTTCACATAGAGAGGACATCCCAAGGGGTTGGACAGTCAGGGATTTGTACCTGAGCAGGAGGTTGGGATCAGGAAAGGTGGAGGGCAGGGAGGGTAGGGTTGCCGAAGGAGCCTGCTGAGCGGAAGGAGTGGACAGGTCAATATGGCATTAGCAGATTACAGAAGTAGGAAGGAGCAAAGCCGTGGAGGGCTTTGAAGGCGAGGATGAGGATTTTGATCTCTATCCTCTGGGGGAATGGGGAGCCAGTGGAGCTGGGGGGGTAGGCTCACAGAGTCTGGTGCTGGAGACAACACGAGTTGTGGAGTTCTGAATGATATGCAGCATGTGGAGGGAAGAGTTGGGAAAGCCGACAAGTTGGGGTAATCAAGTCTACATGTAACGAATGCATGGATGAGGGTCTCGGCGGCCTGAGGGGCGAAACAGTGGCGGAGCCGGGGTGATGTTGCGCAGGTGGCGGGAGGCAGAGCGGGTCATGGCGCGGATGTGAGGTAGAATGAACAGTTGAGACTCAAACAAGACGCCAAGGTTCTGGACTGGCTTAGTAAGGTGGAGTGTGCATCCATGGATGGTGAGGCTGTCAGTGCCTGAGGTGAGGAGGTGCTGACGGGACCCAATCAGGAGAGCCTCGGTCTTGTTGATGTTCAACTATAGAAAGTTAGCTCTCATCCAGGACTTGATGTCTGACACTCTGTCAGGACAGCAATGGTCCGAGAGTCGAGGGTGGAGGCAGAGAGATAGAGTTGGGTGTTATCCGCATACATGTGGAAGTTGACCCCATGTCTGCAGATTATGTCACCAAGAGGCAGCAAATAGACGTTAAGAGGAGAGGACCAAGGACAGAGCCCTGAAAAACTCCGCACAAGACAGTGCGGGGGCTAGAGGAGAGATGTTTGTTTACACAAAGTAGAGATGGTTTGAAAGGTAGGATCTGAACCAGTCAAGGACAGAGTCATGAAGATTGATGTGAGAGGAGAGGCAGTGGAGGAGGATAGAATGGTCAACAGTGGCAAAGGCAGCAAACGGTCAAGGAGGACGAGGAGACTGAGAGAGCCCAGGTCACAGATGAACCAAGTACTTGTCACTTTGACCAAGGCTGTTTCTGTGCTGTGAGCAGCACGAACCTGACTGGAAGGGTTCATAGAGGTAGTGGCAGGAGAGTAAAGAGCGAAGCTGGGAAGCAATAACTTGCTCCAAGATCTTGGAAAGGGAGGTTGGAGATGGTGCGTTAGTTGGAGAACAGGGATGGGTCCACAGAAGATTCTTGGAGGTTGTTTTAGGGGTGCAGGAACAGTGCCAGTGAAGGAGAGCACTGCATTCGAGTGTCAGCTTAGACTATGTGATTCCAAGTCCCGACATGGGGCTTGAACCTACAACCTTCTGACCCAGAGCAAGAGTGCTACCACTGAGCCAGGTTGTTATAACAATGTATAATGCATTACGCAGGGAGAAAATAAAAGTATTTCACACCCTTACAAAAATACATAAACTAAATTCTAGCTGACATTCCTCTCTCTATACTCTTTTATAGAAGTCATTAATAGGGACTGTGACTATTTTAACACAAAATATATTTAACACAAAATAGCAGACTTTCATCCTATCCATATTGATAACTTAACTGAAGGAAACAGCAAATTGTATTTGTTATGATCTGCTCAAACTATCAAAAAAGTAGATTTACATACAATTCCCTCTCACCTCTGTGAATACTACCACCTTGTTGGTGGTTTTCTTAAAAGGAAAAGGCAGCTGAACAGTACCGACAAACTGATCCACTTTTTTCTGGGATAAGGAACACAGAAATACACAAGTCAGAGATAAACATACAGATCTGAAATAAAAAGTAGGAATACAAAGTAGATCAATCAGTATCTGAAAAATACTGGGTTGATATTCACATTCCCCATGTCAGATATTCTTTACCAATAAATAACTGAAACTTTCAGATTTACATCCCACATAATATTTAAAACCATTATTTAATAAGAAAGAGTTTAGTGCTTTTTTACCCACATAATTGGGTCAACTCATTCAATATTTAATACATCAAATCTACCAATGTGCAGGAAGTGGACCCTGGACGTACTTTAGCATAAGTCGCTTTCCACTAACTAGCAAAGCTGATGTGAATTCCAGTATCATGGATCTGGAGTCAGCATTCTGGATGGTGCTGAGATCCATGTCCCATATATGTTGGGACATTTGATGCAAGTTATCTTGGGAACAACAGCAATTCTAAGTTTGCCTCTAAGTCACATTTCACCTTGATCTGGATTTATATTACCGTTCCTTCATCTTTGCTGGGTCAAAGTTCTGGAACGTCCATTAGGGCACCATCGTCACAAGGATTGCTGGGGTTTTAATAAGTCCCCAGCACTACCATCTCAGGGCACCCAGGATTGGACAATAAATGCCAGTATCGTCCACATCCCAAAAATGAAGACTCAGTTTGGGAGGTGACAGCAACTCCTTCTTGAGACAACAACACTGTTTTGTTTATACTGTAGCAATGCCACTGTTATATACAGTGAGCATCAAAGAATATTCCACATTGTTAAGAGTTTCACCAGCAGCACCACTTAGTTACAAATAATTAATGTCCATTTCAATTTAAACAAGAACTTAATATATAATGTTAATGCTGAAACATACTTATTTTAATAAGTATTTCTTAATTCAGTTCCCTTACTCCATTGACCTCATTAACACCCTCAAGCTACTACCTACCAATGTTATAACAAGTTAAATAAAAACATACAAAATCAATAGAAATTACGATGCCAATCTTTGACAAAATTTGTTTTGGTCAGCTGGGTGTCTGACAGTTGCAGAAACCCATCACTGTGCTTAAACGTATCCAAACCTGACTGAGAGTTCCACATATATCTGCTACCTTCAAATAGAACTTTCCGTGTTTGGAAATTGAATGCATGCTCTCTCCCTGGAGGGACACCACTTTGCTTGCATAATTCCAGGGAGTATTAGGTGCAGGCTGCCGAAAGCCAAAGCTTGAGGACCCTAGCAAGTATGTGTGTTAGGGTAGTACTGGAGCTAAAACCACAGAGCATTCTATTGAAAGCAAGCGCCTGAGGACATCCTCACAATGTGAAAGGTGCCATACAAATGTAACTTGTTGTTGTTGAAAGTATCATCTGGCAAGTTTCTCACAACTTGTCCATCTAGGAACACCGTTAGTGCTTTGGCTTACGCCGTTAATAGGAGTTAAGTGAAAAGAATCCCTAAACCCAGTGATCAGTCTGCTAACTCCAAGTCTTGCCAATAAAGCAGGTTAGTTGGTCTGCCACCAGCAGTGTCCTGGAGTACTGCAGACCCAACTGGTTCAGGATACAGACTACTGAGATCATCACAGAAGATTGATCCAATTCCAACTTTCCATTGTATGCACATCATCTTAAAGAGACTGTGCTTACCTTCCTGGGATAAACAGGGAAATAATGTTGCTCAGAAGCAATTGCCATATCCTTACACATCAAATATGATTTTGACTACTCTGGCAATTTTTTTCCCAATGACAGTAGCCTACTGCAGTGACAAACTACCACATGATGGATCTTAAGAAATACAATTCCAGTGAAATAAAATATTTGGAAGACAGGCAGATAAAACCTCCAGTTGATGTCTGTTCCAAAAGGTGGCACCTCCAAAATTACAGTGCTGCCCCAGGACTGCATTGGAGTTTAAGCCTAGACTATGCGCTCAAAGTTTCAACATGGGGATTGAACCTACAATTGTCTGATCCAGAGATAAGAGTGTCAATAACTGAGCCAAGCTGACATCTACAATGGTGGAAAAAGTTGTTTTAAAGAAAACAAGCATCCTGGAAAAGCATTCCACACATTTAGCTTAAAACAGGATTACACAGCACAAGTTTGTAAACCTCACCTTCTTTTCCAGCTTCATGTCAAGCAGCAGATCAACATACACAGGCTGCATGGGGTAAGTAAAGTCTAACCGCTGCCACTTCTTCAGCAGGTCAATTGCTGTCTCAATCCCATATACTGGCTTTGGGTAAAGCTTAATTCTGTACACATCATCGACTGGTTCCAATGATGTCGCCCCATATGCATTATTTTGCTTTATGCCGACCACTCTTTCCTTTTTAGGTTTCGTTTTTTCTTCCTTTTGATTTTTTTGTTGTTTTTTGGCAAATCTATCATTTCAAAAACGAGTAAAAATTATTATGTTTTGATACTGGCAAATTTAGCATAGAAAATGGAAAACTTTTTAAAAAGATTTTTTTTAAAACTAAAATTCCACAAATCAAGCTAACTTATCAACTTGTAACAAATATCATACATTACAGGATAACCTCACAAACATTATAAATGCGTGCCGAAAACTGCTTATATAATTGGAGCGTAAGGTTAACTTGGATAAAAACTCTCAGAATTGATTGACGGCAAGCACTTGAACAACTGTGTCCGGAGTACTCCTCTTTTCCTTATAAACAAGTAAATATAAGAAAGGATGGATCCACAGATACGTTAAAAAGCAAAACTGCTCTCAAGTAATACTGACAGACTGCCTTAGATTGAATGTGAATATGAGGAGTATCAATTTTACATAGGGGCAAAGAAAGTGGCTCATTACAATGACATGATCGGAGACAGTCAAAACTCATTCCAAATTAAACTATCATATGCAGCAGAAAGACAACTATCATTCCCATCAGTATACCTTAGATTAAAAATCAGGCACTAAAGCAGAAAAAATAATTATGTAATGCACTGCACCAGTATGTTTAATTAAAAAAGTACAAATCATTTATTTACTACATATATCTACAATGAATTGTGGATAATCCATCTAAAATGTTATAGGCATGTATCCCATATGGTAACATACTTTAAGAAATGTGAAAAATCTTACCTGACAGCAGCAAACTGTCGGACAGGAAACTGTTTCCTCAACAAACTGGGTACCTTGATGGTGCTCTGACCCCCTGTCAACAAATGTGTGTGGCAGCCAACAAACACTGAAACAAAGGAGGAAAAACAACGTTATTTACATATGTTAACTTCAGAGCTCTGGGATGCTATCCTGAGTGAAGGGTGCTTATATGAATTTAACTTGTTGATTATCATATGCAAGTTCCAGAAACGCTAGAAAAATGCGTAAATTTCTGTTTTCCCTAACTGAGCCTCTTTTTTTTATTCGAAGTGACTCTTGGTTAAAAACAAAATAAAATAACATTTACGGCCAAAACAAAAGTATCTATATTTCGCTAAATGACAAGATCCTTCCCTGCTCATCTACGAAGATAAATCAAATTTGTGACGATCAAAAAGTTTGCAGATCTTGCATATGATAATCAACAATGCATTTGATAAAGCATCTTTCATGTCAGGAGGGCATCGCAAAGCGATCCACAGGATTCATCTGTAAAGCGGGGTGAATTTTTATTTTGTAGGAAAACGTAGCAATTTGTGCACAGCAATGTCCCAGAAGCAAACGTGAAGTGAACCATAATTTTATTTGGGGTATTATTGACACACCATTAGAAACTCCCTTCTCTTTTCAAATAGAGCCACAGGATCTTTAACATCCACCTGGACAGACAGATGGGGATTCGGTTTAATGTCTCATCCGAAGGATAGTGCCTCCAGCATATGATATGCAGGACTCCCCCAGCATTGTATCAGAGTGTCATCTTGGACTATGAGAGCTCCAAGTCCTTACATGGAGCTTGAACCCACAAGCCAGCCTTACATTGGGAGCCAACCTCCACCAGGTGCCCACCTCCACCTCCACCAGACACCAGGCGCCCACCTCCACCAGACACCAGGCGCCCACCTCCACCAGACACCAGGAGCCCACCTCCACCAGACACCAGGCGCCCACCTCCACCAGACACCAGGAGCCCACCTCCACCAGACACCAGGCGCCCACCTCCACCAGACACCAGGAGCCCACCTCCACCAGGTGCCCACCTCCACCTCCACCAGACACCAGGCGCCCACCTCCACCAGACACCAGGAGCCCACCTCCACCAGACACCAGGAGCCCACCTCCACCAGACACCAGGTGCCCACCTCCACCAGACACCAGGAGCCCACCTCCACCAGACACCAGGCGCCCACCTCCACCAGACACCAGGCGCCCACCTCCACCAGGTGCCCACCTCCACCTCCACCAGACACCAGGCGCCCACCTCCACCAGACACCAGGAGCCCACCTCCACCAGACACCAGGTGCCCACCTCCACCAGACACCAGGAGCCCACCTCCACCAGACACCAGGAGCCCACCTCCACCAGACACCAGGTGCCCACCTCCACCAGACACCAGGTGCCCACCTCCACCAGACACCAGGTGCCCACCTCCACCAGACACCAGGTGCCCACCTCCACCAGACACCAGGAGCCCACCTCCACCAGACACCAGGCGCCCACCTCCACCTCCACCTCCACCAGACACCAGGCGCCCACCTCCACCAGACACCAGGAGCCCACCTCCACCAGACACCAGGAGCCCACCTCCACCAGACACCAGGTGCCCACCTCCACCTCCACCAGACACCAGGCGCCCACCTCCACCAGACACCAGGCGCCCACCTCCACCTCCACCAGACACCAGGAGCCCACCTCCACCAGACACCAGGAGCCCACCTCCACCAGACACCAGGTGCCCACCTCCACCAGACACCAGGTGCCCACCTCCACCAGACACCAGGTGCCCACCTCCACCAGACACCAGGTGCCCACCTCCACCAGACACCAGGAGCCCACCTCCACCAGACACCAGGCGCCCACCTCCACCTCCACCTCCACCAGACACCAGGCGCCCACCTCCACCAGACACCAGGATCCCACCTCCACCAGACACCAGGTGCCCACCTCCACCTCCACCAGACACCAGGCGCCCACCTCCACCAGACACCAGGCGCCCACCTCCACCAGACACCAGGAGCCCACCTCCACCAGGTGCCCACCTCCACCAGACACCAGGAGCCCACCTCCACCAGACACCAGGTGCCCACCTCCACCAGACACCAGGAGCCCACCTCCACCTCCACCTCCACGAGACACCAGGTGCCCACCTCCACCTCCACCAGACACCAGGAGCCCACCTCCACCAGAAGCCCACCTCTACCAGACCCCAGGAGCCCACCTCCACCAGAAGCCCACCTCTACCAGACCCCAGGAGCCCACCTCCACCAGGAGCCCACCTCTACCAGACCCCAGGAGCCCACCTCCACCAGGAGCCCACCTCTACCAGACCCCAGGAGCCCACCTCTACCAGACCCCAGGAGCCCACCTCCACCAGACAGCAGGAGCCCACCTCCACCAGGAGCCCACCTCCACCAGACAGCAGGAGCCCACCTCCACCAGGAGCCCACCTCCACCAGGAGCCCAGCTCCACCTCCACCAGACAGCAGGAGCCCACCTCCACCAGGAGCCCACCTCCACCAGACACCAGGAGCCCACCTCCACCAGACACCAGGAGCCCACCTCCACCAGGAGCCCACCTCCACCAGACACCAGGAGCCCACCTCCACCAGACACCAGGCGCCCACCTCCACCAGGAGCCCACCTCCACCAGGAGCCCACCAGGCACCAGGCGCCGCCCGGCAGTAGTCGCGGGGCTGCGGGTCACTGACGATCAGGTTCGTGTGAAGATGGAAACTCGGCCGCGCTGTCCCTCCCACTGACAGACCGCGGGGCCGCGCGGGGCTCAGGGCGCGGAGCCCACAGCTGTGAGTGTGTGATGGTGAGTGAGCGCGTGTAGTGCAGTGCGGTGTCCTGACCTCCGCACAGCCGCCTCCCGGCAACCGCCATCTCCTCAGCGGCGTCACAGCCTCTCAGCTCCGCACAGCCCCGCGGCCCCGTCACACAGTTCCCCCCTCACCCCCCGCCCTGCCCCCCCTCCCCACTGCCACTCACACCGCCACCCTCACCCTGCACTGCCCCTCACACCGCCACCCTCACCCTGCACTGCCCCTCACACCGCCACCCTCACCCTGCACTGCCACTCACACCGCCACCCTCACCCCCCCCCCACTGCCACTCACACCGCCACCCTCACCCTGCACTGCCCTCACACCGCCACCCTCACCCTGCACTGCCCCTCACACCGCCACCCTCACCCTGCACTGCCACTCACACCGCCACCCTCACCCCCCCCACTGCCACTCACACCGCCACCCTCACCCCGCACTGCCCCTCACACCGCCACCCTCACCCTGCACACCAATCCTTTATTTTCACAGTACATATTGTATATTGTTTTTGTTTATATACAACACAGAATATAAATATTGAACAATGTGTTCATTATTATTATTAAGGATTATTATTTATTATATTGTTAGTAAGGATTATTATTACTGGATATACTTCTTTAAATATTGCGCACACTGTATATATTTGTTTATATATTGAACACAATGTGCATAGTTGTTTGTATATTGCACACAGTGTATACAATGTTTTATATGTTGCACACAGTGTATGGTTTCAATATATGTTTGTACACTGCAATATTCATACAGCAACAACAACAACAAAATTACATTTGTATAGCGCCTTTCACGTCGTGAGGATGTCCCAAGTCGCTGGACAGACAGAGTTAAGGACCCGAGCTGGGGCGGAGGGCAGGGGAGGAAGCAGGGAGATCGAGGTCTAGAGAGGGGTCGTGAAGGTGGCGCGGGAGGGGGTGAGGCGGAGGGGCTGCGGGATGGAGTTCCAGAGGGTGGGGGCAGAATGGCAGAAGGCCCACCCGCCAATGGTGGGGCGAGTGAGGCGGGGGACGTGAACATGCCGGAGCCCACTGAGCGGAGGGAGCGAGTAGGCTGGTAGGGGGTTAGGAGGTCACAGAGGTCGGGGGGGGGGGGGGGGGGAGCAAGACCATGGAGGGCTTTGATGGTGAGGACCAGGATCCAGAACTGTATCCTCTGTGAGATGGGAAGCCAGTGGAGTCGGGGGAGGATGGGGGTGATAGGATTGCGGAGCATACATCCATATTATACATACATGTATGTGTTTATTACAATGTATGTGTGACAGTGCGTACAGATCAAAGTGTATGTGCATGACTGTGTGTATATCAGTGTGAGCCGGCGTGTATTATGTGTATTGTAGTGTGTGTATCACACATGTGTGTATATATATATATATATATATATGGCAATATCATGGTGTGTGTATCACAGGGTGTATCTCACATGGTGGATATGACAGTGTGAGCGCTGGTGTATATATGACCCCAGGTTACAGTGGATGGCGGAGGGTTGGGGGTTATATGACCCCAGGTTACAGTGTATGGGGGGGGGGCTGAATTTGACCCCCGGTTACAGTGGGGTAGGGTGTATGTGACCACAGGTTACGGTGTATGGGGGGGGGGGGGTGTTACAGTGTATAGGGGGGGGGGGTGTTACAGTGTATGGGGGGGGGATGTTACAGTGTATGGGGGTGTTGCAGTGTATGGGGGGGGGGTATGTTACAGTGTATGGGGGGGGGTGTTGCAGTGTATGGGGGGTGTTACAGTGTTGGGGGTATGTTACAGTGTGGGGGTATGTTACAGTGTGTGGGGGTTACAGTGTGTGTGTGTGGGGGAGGGTTACAGTGTTGGGGTATGTTACACTGTGTGGGGGGGGGAGGGTTACAGTGTGTGTGTGTGGGGGTGTTACACTGTGTGGGGGGGGGGAGGGTTACAGTGTGTGTGTGTGTGGGGGGTTACACTGTGTGTGTGTGTGGGGGAGGGTTACAGTGTTGGGGTATGTTACACTGTGTGGGGGGGGGGAGGGTTACAGTGTGTGTGTGTGGGGGAGGGTTACAGTGTTGGGGTATGTTACACTGTGTGGGGGGGGAGGGTTACAGTGTGTGTGTGTGGGGGTGTTACACTGTGTGGGGGGGGGAGGGTTACAGTGTGTGTGTGTGGGGGGGGGTACACTGTGTGTGTGTGTGGGGGAGGGTTACAGTGTTGGGGTATGTTACACTGTGTGGGGGGGGGGGAGGGTTACAGTGTGTGTGTGTGTGGGGGTGTTACACTGTGTGGGGGGGGGAGGGTTACAGTGTGTGTGTGTGGGGGGGGTTACACTGTGTGTGTGTGTGTGGGGGAGGGTTACAGTGTTGGGGTATGTTACACTGTGTGGGGGGGGGAGGGGTACAGTGTGTGTGTGTGGGGTACAGTGTGAGGGGGGGTTACAGTGTGTGTGTGGGGTACAGTGTGTGTGGGGGGTACAGTGTGTGTGTGGGGTACAGTGTGTGTGTGGGGGATACAGTGTGTGGGGGTTACAGTGTGTGGGGGGGTTACAGTGTGTGTGTGGGGGGGGGGTTACAGTGTGTGTGTGGGGGGAATAGAGTGTGTGTGTGGGGGGTACAGTGTGTGTGTGGGGGGGGAGGGTTACACTGTGGGGTATGTTACAGTGTGTGGGGGTTACACTGTGGGGGGGGGGGTTACAGTGTGTGTGTGTGTGTGGGGGGGGGGTTACAGTGTGTGTGTGGGGGGGAGGGTTACACTGTGGGGTATGTTACAGTGTGTGGGGGTTACACTGTGGGGGGGGGGGGTTACAGTGTGTGTGTGTGTGTGGGGGGGGTTACAGTGTGTGTGTGGGGGGTACAGTGTGTGGGGGTTACACTGTGGGGGGGGGGTTACAGTGTGTGTGTGGGGGGAGGGTTACAGTGTGTGTGTGGGGGGAGGGTTACAGTGTGTGTGTGTGGGGGGGGTTACAGTGTGTGTGTGGGGGGGGAGGGTTACACTGTGGGGTATGTTACAGTGTGTGGGGGTTACACTGTGGGGGGGGGGGTTACAGTGTGTGTGTGTGTGTGGGGGGGGGTTACAGTGTGTGTGTGGGGGGGAGGGTTACACTGTGGGGTATGTTACAGTGTGTGGGGGTTACACTGTGGGGGGGGGGGGGTTACAGTGTGTGTGTGTGTGTGGGGGGGGGGGTTACAGTGTGTGTGTGGGGGGGAGGGTTACACTGTGGGGTATGTTACAGTGTGTGGGGTTACACTGTGGGGGGGGGGGGGTTACAGTGTGTGTGTGTGTGTGGGGGGGGGGGTTACACTGTGGGGTATGTTACAGTGTGTGTGTGGGGGGGGGGTTACAGTGTGTGTGGGGGGGGAGGGTTACACTGTGGGGGGGGGAGGGTTACACTGTGGGGTATGTTACAGTGTGTGTGGGGGGGGGGGGAGGGTTACACTGTGGGGGGGGGGGGGGGGGGGGGGTTACAGTGTGGGGGTTACACTGTGTGTGGGGGGGAGGAGGTGCCGCTGTGCTCGGGGCCTGTGCTCGGGGCCGCGGTGCTGTGAGGTGACAGCCCGCGGGTGAAGGTAAGACAGCGGCCGCTGAGCTCCGCACACGGGAGGGCAACAGCCGCCGCCTGGACACCGCCCACCGCTCAGCCACCACAGCTCCGGCCCTAACCGCCGCTCAGCCACCACAGCTCCGGCCCTGATGGGCCTCCTCCACCCCCGGCCCCGACCCCGGCACAGCGAGAGGGGGAGAGGGAGGCGGGGGGGGGGGGGGAGAGAGTGAGGGAGGGGGGGGGGGGAGAGAGTGAGGGAGAGAGTGAGGGGGGGGGGGGAGAGAGTGAGGGAGAGGGAGAGGGAGAGAGAGTGAGGGTGAGAGAGTGAGGGAGAGGGAGAGAGAGTGAGGGAGAGAGAGTGAGGGAGAGGGAGGGAGAGGGAGGGAGGGAGAGGGAGGGAGGGAGAGTGAGGGTGAGAGAGTGAGGGAGAGGGAGGGAGGGAGAGTGAGGGTGAGAGAGTGAAGGTGAGGGAGGGTGAGAGAGTGAGGGAGAGAGAGTGAGGGAGAGTGAGGGGAGAGAGAGAGGGAGGGAGAGGGAGGGAGAGGGAGGGAGGGAGAGTGA
Source organism: Callorhinchus milii (assembly GCF_018977255.1). Lineage (NCBI taxonomy): Eukaryota > Metazoa > Chordata > Chondrichthyes > Chimaeriformes > Callorhinchidae > Callorhinchus > Callorhinchus milii. Next base: position 34,795,063 of record NW_024704742.1, on the reverse strand, counting down.
GGGTGAGAGAGTGAGGGAGAGGGAGGGAGGGAGAGTGAGGGTGAGAGAGTGAAGGTGAGAGAGGGAGGGAGAGAGAGTGAGGGTGAGAGAGTGAGGGAGAGAGAGTGAGGGAGAGGGAGGGAGAGAGAGTGAGGAGGGAGAGAGGGTGAGAGAGTGAGGGAGAGAGAGTGAGGGTGACAGAGTGAGGGTGACAGAGTGTGAGGGTGAGAGAGTGGGGGAGAGAGTGAGGGAGAGAGAGAGAGTGAGGGTGACAGAGTGAGGGAGAGAGAGTGAAGGTGAGAGTGTGAGGGAGAGTGAGAGTGAGGGAGGGAGAGTGAGGGAGAGAGAGAGTGAGGGAGAGAGAGTGAGGGAGGGAGAGTGAGGGTTAGAGAGTGAGGGAGAGAGTGAGGGTGAGAGAGTGAGGGTGTGAGATAGAGAGAGTGGGGGTGAGAAAGTGAGGGTGAGAGAGTGAGGGAGGGAGAGTGAGGGAGAGAGAGTGTGAGGGTGAGAGAGTGAAGGTAAGAGAGTGAGTGTGAGAGAGTGAAGGTAGGAGAGTGAGTGTGAGAGAGCGAAGGTAGGAGAGTGAAGCTGAGGGTGTGAGGGTGAGAGTGAGAGAGGGTGAGGGTGTGAGAGGGTGAAAGAGTGTGAGAGTGAGAGAAAGTGTGGGTAAGAGTGTGGGAGAAAAAAGCACGTCCCTACCTCTCCGACCCCCTCACTCCCCAATCCGCCACCCGGCGCCTCCACTCGCCCTGCACCGACCTCCTGCTCGTCCCTCACACCCTCCGCCCCACCATCGGAGGTCGCGCTTTCAGTCACTCCGCCCTAAAACTCTGGAACACTCTCCCTCAATCCCTCTGCCTTGCCCCCTCTCTCCCCTCTTTCAAGTCCTGCCTGAAAACAGAGAGACAGAGTGAAAGAGGGTGAGTTAGAGAGATGAGAGGGAGAGTGTGAGAAAGAGAGTGAAAAAGGAGAGACTGCACCTGTACAAGAGAGAGACTGAGAGTAAATGTGTGAGATTGAGGGCAAGTTCCTGGCAGATTGAGTGAGTGATAGACGGAGAGTGGGGGACTGTGCGTGTCTGAGAGAGAAAGAGAGAGTGTGTACCGCATGTGTATTTTAGAGAGACAGGGAGGGAGACTACTGTATTTGTGGGAGTTTTTGTCAGTATCTATGTTTTTTAAAAAAACTTTTAAGTCAAATAAAGTAAAATAATAATAATAATCCTTGCATTTGATATAGCGCTTTTCACGTCGGGAGGACGTCCCAAAGCGCTTCACAGAACACACTGTAAAGTGAATTGACTGTATATTTGTGGGCGAACGCGGCAGCCAATTGCGCACAGCAATGTCCCACAAACAGTCGTGGATTGAAAATGACCAATTTATTATTGTTTTTGGTTTTGGAGGGATTATTATTAGGCTCTGTGTGGAGTAAGGAAACTTGCCCAAGGTTTCGCCCTCTGCCTGGAATTGAACTTAGGTCTATCGCTTGCAAAGTGAGTGCTCTAACTACTGAGCTACAGGACTCTGAAAATAAAGTCAAATAAGTTTGATTTGCTAATTGCCTAAAACAGAAGGAATAGGGACGGAATAGTAAAATTGGGTTTAGAAGAGAAGTTAGTGTGGCCTGGGATGTATTGCTGGAGAAGATTGTGCAGATAAACTGGAGCAAGGATCAGGAGAGATTTGAGATTTAGGAAACCACCTTGAATATGATCTACTGTAGGCCAGTGCAGTCTTGGAAGGATGGAAGCAACGGGTATGTGAGACAGGAGTTGTGCTGCAAATAAGCTGGAGCTTTTGATGGGTACAGTCTGGGACAAATACGTATTGCCTCCAGGAATCTGTATTTGTATTTGCTTTATCCTGTGGAGTCCTGTAGCTCAGTGGTTAGAGCACTCGCTTTGCAAGCGAGAGACCTGAGTTCAATTCCAGGCAGAGGGCGAAACCTTGGGCAAGTTTCCTTACTCCACACAGAGCCTAATAATAATCCCTCCAAAACCAAAAACAATAATAAATTGGTCATTTTCTATCTACGACTGTTTGTGGGACATTGCTGTGCGCAATTGGCTGCCGCGTTCGCCCACAAATATACAGTCAATTCACTTTACAGTGTGTTCTGTGAAGCGCTTTGGGACGTCCTCCTGACGTGAAAAGCACTATATCAAATGCAAGGATTATTATTATTATTATTATCCTGAACTACCACTGGTTTTACTAGGAGCAGTGAATGACCATGAAGAATATCCAATTTTCCATGTTAATCATTGGTGTGAGTGATCGTGTTTCTAAATGGGAAAAGTCACACGTGCACAAGAGAGGGTATTACCGGTTCTTGGAAATATTGAACTGCAACCTTGTGAAATAGAAAACTTGCAGCCATTTGAGGTTAATTTCAATGTAATTGACTCTCCAAATGCCTTGATCACTTTTGAGAAATTAAGTTGATGAATGAATAAACCTATGCTTTGGAGAAATGTAGGAACAAAAGAAGGCCATTCAGTGCCTTTGAGCCTGTCCTGCTATTGATTAGATGTCTGCAAATGTTTTCATCTAAAACGCCTACCTTTCTCCATATCTCTTAACTCCCAACTCTGCAAATGTCTTTCTACCTTCCAAACATACCCATCAATTCTGCATCTCCGGTCTACTGTGACCATGAATTCATATTTTTATCATCTTTTGAGCGCTCTGAGGTGCCACCGCCATATAAATGCAAATTGTGTGAAGAATGTTTTCACACATATTTATAATGATTGGGTATGAAAACTAGAAATGTTAATCATCTGGATTCAGCTAAATCTCTAAAGGGATGTCTATTCATTGCTTTAGCATCAGGCAGAAATATGTTTTTAGGAGGGAGGAGGTACAAGTCAAAGGTCTGGGTAGGTAGACTGAAAGTAAACTTTGCCCTTAGGTGATTACGTAGCAATGTAATGCAATGTTGCTTTGGTGGCTTTCTATATTTGGCTTTGGCCTGATAACTAACTTGGCTCTAAGTCTGAAGCATTGATGGCCATGTTGTTGAACTGGTAGCATGGCAGTTTGAGCTCTACTTGTCTGATAAAAAGAAGAAGAAAGCATATTTGTCTTATGTAAAATAGATAACTTCACAGAGACACTTCAGAGAATCTTACTGCATCTGTGCAAGTTGATTTAAACAACTGTTTGCAATATTGTTTTTGGTGACAGAAGTTTCAAAAAGTGAGTGAACTGGTTTTATTATAATGATGATGTTAATTTTCATTGTCTCCCACACAAATGAAAATAAATCTTACTTGGACATATTTTGAATCGACCGCTGTTGATGTAATGCTCTAGTGGTGGAATGAGAATGTTTGGCAACGAGTGGAAGTGTGGCTTCTCAAACTATATTAGCACTGGTGACTAGTGTCTATGGGAAGGGAATGAAAACAAAACAGCAGCTGCTTTACTGGGTTTATTTGACTTGTGATTAGATTTTCATGCTGTAATTATCTGGTGCCAGTGCCATTTGGGATTTATCGGTGTTTCTGACTTTCAAAATAAAGTATGAATTATAATTTCCCTGGTGGATTTTAGGTCTCTCCTCAATTTGTCAATGCAAGTTATTATAAGTATATCTGTAGAAGGAATCTGAGACAGTTCTAAAAATATTGTGATGGTCAATTGTTGCTTTGGATTACATAAAGGAGTTAGGATTCTGGTATGAATATTCAGCAGAGAAATATGGTGGGACCAGTTCTGTTATGTTGCCAAATCATATTTAGTTTTGTACACAGAATACACAGTCTTACGCTTCACAATATGTTGTGTGAAGAGCTTTGAGAGTGTCATATATCAAATCAAGGATTATTATACCATTGCATAGAAATGTAAAATAATCCATTGTTGCTTCAATGTTAATACTAGACTGAATTAGTGCATTGATACTAATATTGTGCATAAAAAACTCAAGCTTAAGTCATTTAAACTATCCTTTCTACCCCACATACGTGTCATGACCCACTCTGCCTTCTCCCACCTCCACAACGTCGCCCGGCTCCGACACTATCTCACACCGCAGACCACCGAAACCCTCATACATCGAAACCTTCATTACATCGAGGCTCGACTATGCAAACTCACAGCTTGTCGGCCTCCCCAACTCCTCCCTCCATAGGCTGCAGATCACCCAGAACTCTACAGCCCGTGTCCTCTCCCGCACCGGGCTCCGTGACCCTATCACCCCCATCCTCGCCCAACTCCACTGACTTCCCATCACACAGAGAATACAGTTTTTGGTCCTCACCTTCAAAGCCCTCCACAGTCTTGCTCCCCCTACCTCTCTGACCTCCTAACCCCCTACCACCCTGTTCGCTCCCTCTGCTCAGCGGGCTCCGGCCTGCTTCACGTCTCACGCCTCGCTCGGCCCACTATCGGCGGACGGGCCTTCAGCCACTCTGCCCCCACTCTCTGGAACTCCATCCCACAGTCCCTCCGTCTCGCCCCCTCCCTCTCCACCTTCAAGATCCACCTCAAGACCCTCCTCTTCGACCGTGATTTCGATCTCCCTGCTTCCCCCCCACTGCCCTCCCCCACCCCGACCCCCGGCTCTGGTCCGAAACTCTGTCCAGCTTTAAAGTTCTGAATACTAATAATAGTGTTATGTACATTGTATTTCTCAAACAGAGAAAGAGTGTGTGACTGAAGGGCAAAACTCGTAGGTCAGTTCTATCAATCATCAATTAGCCATACTTTGAGGATTAACTGCAAAACTCAGATGTACCAATTCTAATTGGAAGATTAGAAATGAATTGCAATTGGATTACAGCAAAACAAAATACTGTTCTGGAAGAGAAGGATAATGTTGTATTTGCTATTTTCCACTTAACCAGAGTGGGTTATTTTGGTGTGTTTTGACTTGCTAATCATAGTGAGAAGGGTTTTGTTTGACAGGCATATTCGTTTGGCTGATTTGCATAGCAGCAATAGAAACCACAATTTGTGACATTACTTCTACAGTCCACTTATTTTAAGATGCCTCAGGTGTTGGATAAACAAAATAGGAGATTAACAACAACTACTTGCATTTATATAGGGCCCCTCGTGCAGGGTAGAGTCCCAGAGCGTTTAAAACATTAAAGCTCGGTCTGTTGTATTTATATTGAGAGATTGCTGCCAACGGCAAGCACTGCCAAGAAGATTGTTTTCAACTGTGCTTTTGACAGCAGCGCCTCAGCGCACTGCTGGAAACAGCCAATAAAAGCTCAGCTGCTGGTAGGTAGGCAAGGCGATTCAAGCACTCCTTCTTCCTGCCTCTGTTCGAGTAAGTGAAGTAGTTTAGAGCATGCTGGCCTCTAGACATTCCCTGGACATTTGCAAAGGTACCATGTTTGCTTGTCTGTAAATTAGGCTCACAGACACACACACTTCATTCTCATGTCGTCGGTAAATGTACTAATCACTGAGCTTTGTTCAGTGACCTTAAGTTAAGTACAATTATTTACGTGCCTTTTGTGAACCATGTCTGACCGTAACATTTCTAAACACGTATATCTACAGTGTAGGAATTTTTGATAAAAGATTTGTTTGACGTTCCAGATTACTCTTGTAGTCTGGTTTAAGAGGATATTATTGCAGGAGGGTGGGGGAGAGCTTTGTTCTACATATGGCTGTGCGCTGCCTGACTGGGGTGGAGAGGAAGAGATAGATGAGATCCTTGCCCTGGTACTGTAATTACATTTCTACAGTTTATGTCTATTTATCACACTGTAAATAGGATTGAAAAACAAGCCTATAATCCTGCAAATTTGAAATTTACACATCCTGCTTTTGCCTGAATTTGTAAAGGATCTAAGGGCCTGTTTGGATTGGTATGTGTATTTGTAAATTGTGTTATGGTAAACACCCCAAATCACGCAGGGTAGCATCCCAGAGTTTGATTTACGGTTGTGCATTAACCAGGGAACGGTTGAAAGTAAGCAAATTAATCTTTGTGCAATAGCAGAAAGAAAAATATTTGTTAAAATCATTGCAAATTTAGTTTAGTCTTTGTTGTATTTCCTTGGCACCTTCATAATTGCTTTTGTTTGTGGTTCAGATGAGGATGCACAAATGCCACCTTGAAACCAAATATAGATAGTTTTGTGTCCTTATTTTTCCCTATAAACTGTTTGTACAGCCTTAGTTTATCCTTGTATTTTTTTACTACTGCACCTAGTTTCTTTTGGCAGAACACTCGATTTTTAGCATCTTTAGCATTCCAAAACATTTTTGACATTTTTGAGAGCGGAATTCATAGATTTTCCATTTGGTTTTGCAATGTAACGTCTCTCTCATTTTCTCCATATTTTTCAAAAACAGTTTTTATGTGGGGATGATTTTTTTTTCTTATTTAAAATCGAGCAATATATTTTGAAAAAGCTCATAATACTCCAGTCAGGTTGGTAAAACAGTCAGACCTCTTGGGTCCCTCATTCTGTTTTGAGAAAACAGTATTCATAGTGTGTCTTTTTTTAATTACTTTTGTAGTTCCAGTGGGTGTGATTCAGAGCTGGATTGAAAGAGTAGGTCAGTTTCCCACCCCTGATAGCATGGACCATTGGATTATAATCAGTAAAATCTCTAGCCTGATGCTCTATCTCAGGGGTGGAGAGGGAGAAAGGTGTTGTATTGTTGGAGGTAGCATCCTTCAGATGAGACACTAAACTAGTGCTGTCTGCACTTTAGACGTGCATTTAAATGCAACAACACTGTTTGAAAACAGAATTAAGTTTCTCCTTGTGTGCTCACTAAGAATCCTGGCCAACAATCCTCCAGATAAAAGCTCATCACTGTTTTGCAGGACATTTGCTTACATCTCAAACATAGTCGCAGAAGTTGACAGTACTGTAATTAGTTTTAGACAGGAAAGTTCGCCTTGTTTAACGTTGTAAGACCATTTTGTCTTAATTAAAATTGTGCAGAATTGTGGAAAATTCTTAAATTTAGAATTTGGAAGCAAGTTCTTTTTAAGAACTGGAAAAACAGTTTCTAAATTAAGATTAAATTTAAGAATTTTCCACAATTTCATGGTAATCTTACATTTTGAAACAAAATAATCTTATCAGTTAGAATTTTATGCTTTTTGATGTGGATAAATAGTATAATTTGTTACTATGGTGTCTTTATTGCACTTTTTATTTGCATTGCACCACTTCTGTGATACTCTATGATCCTCATTGGATATGAAGAGCCCAAATGCAGTCTGTTGAGGTACTGTATTGAGGAAACTGATAACTAATGAAGATGGTATATTTTTTCCCCTAGGCTGATTGGGATGCCAAAGGAAAAATATGATCCACCAGATCCACGGATAATATATACAATCATGTCATCTGAAGACGCAGGGAATGTGAAGAAATCAAATTGGGTGGGATTAGAAATCTCCGGTGAGTGTCTCCCAAACCCTGTTTTATTTCCTTCTTTGAATAGTTTAGCATCAGTACTATGGATCCACACTATACCAGAAGCCAGATTTACCAATTCTTCTCACATAGAGCAAGTCCACAGTACACCCATGCAAAGAAAAGGTGCCTTCTGGGTTGTCAGTTTTCCCATGATGTCACTTCCTATTCATTGCACACTATGCGCAGGAAGCACCGCTGATGTCACTTTGCTCATGCGCAGGGAGTGACATCAGCAACAACCAGAAGCCCCAGAAAGCAGACGTTTTATTGCGCTTTGTTTTCACTCAGGATCTACGTTTATAGACCACATGAGTGAAGGGTGCTATATAAATGCAAGTTGTTGTTGGTGGTGGTTTTAGCCAGTAAATGCACATATTTCTTTCTTGTCTTGATAAGGTTACTGCCGCTTCATAATTTTGGGGGAAAGGATTATTAATTCTTTCCTTTCCATACAGGTAAAGTAAGGAGCTTGAGTACATCATTGTGGGAGTTAACACACTTGACGGCACTGCACCTTAATGATAATAACCTTACACGCATTCCAGCTGATATATCGAAGCTCCATAATCTGGTTTACTTGGATTTGTCATCTAATAAACTCCGCAGTTTGCCAGCAGAGCTCGGAAACATGGTGTCGCTCAGGTGAGTTGACTGTAGGTTTGATTTCTCTACTGCAGTAGTATGTTATCAGCTGTAAGAACAAGTTATCATGAGCCAATGTCTTGAATGGAAATAATAATAATAATAATCCTTGCATTTGATATTGCGCTTTTCACGTCGGGAGGACGTCTCAAAGCGCTTCACAGAATATACTGTAAAGTGAATTGATTGTATATTTGTGGGCAAACGCGGCAGCAATGTCCCACAAACAGTCGTAGATTGAAAATGACCAATTTATTATTGTTTTTGGTTTTGGAGGGATTATTATTGATGAATGAGAACAGCTCAAACCTTGAGGAGATCACCTTTATCAGACTTGAAACAACTGTTTAGCCGTTCATAGCCATGACATTTGAAATTCAAATAACGTTCATATATTTTCATGAATGATATTTTTGTTCTCGATAAAGAATATTTGCACAGCGGTACTCCCGTTAAAAGATAGTTCCACAAAGTTTGAACTGTTCTGATCATTTGCATGATCTATGCTTTAAGTTATTTGTGTCTTCAGATTTGGAAGATTGACTTAGTATACATTAGAATACATTAGAATATGCAACACAGAAACAGGCCATTCGACCCAACTGGTCTATGCCAGTGTTTATGCTCCACATGAGCCTCCTCCTGCCCTTCCTCAACTAAGCCTTCAAGCCTAACTTTCTATTCCTTTCTCCCTCATGTACCTATCTAGCTTTTCCTTAAATACATCTATGCTATTTGCCTCAACAACTTCTTGTGGTAGCATGTTCCACATTCCCACTACTCTCTGCGTGACAAAATTTCTTCTAACTTCTCTATTTGATCAATTTGTGACTATTTTATTTTGATGGCCCCTGGTTTTGGTCTCCCACACAAGTGGAAACATCTTCCCTATGTCTACTTTACAAAAATCTATTAAAAACTTTTTCAGGATGCTTCAACCCACTGTTTTGGATTTTCAGCAATTGTGTCAATTTTTAAATAGTCAGGCTGGGGAGGAGTTCTTGTATGTTTTCTGTTTCACAGGTTTATTCCTATGGTTCTTTACACATTGTTCTGCCTTTGGCTGGTAGATGAAGGTTGATCTGTCTTGGCTTCTTGTGGTTCTTTGTGAGATTGACAATGAGGCTCTCTGATCATTGATTCTCTCTTGTTAGCTTTTCCTTTTTGTTTTAGTTGCTCCTCAGAAGACATAAAAATAAAACAGAATCAAATCAGAAGTCCAAGGAAATGAATACGTGAAGTCTTTCTAGACAATGTATAATGGATTGAATCCTGAAGCTGCAAGACCCAAGGAAAAGAAACAACAACAAAATTACATTTGTAAAGCATCTTTCACGTCGGGAGGAAATCCCAAGGCGCTGAACAGGCAGGGATCAGGACCTGAGCGTGGGGGACAGTATTGGGATGAGGGAGGGCAGAGGGGGGTAAGGAGGGCAGCTGAAAGCATGGTCAAAAAGGAGGGTCTTGAGTTGTGCCTTGAAGGAGGCAAAGCAAAGGGATTGTGGGATGGAGTTCCAAAGAGTGGGGCCAGAGAGGCTGAAATCCTGACCGCCGATTGTAGAGCAGGTCGAATGGGAGACCTGGAGTAGGCCAGAGCCTGCTGAGCAGAGAGAGTGGACAGGTTGATAGGGAGTCAGCAGGTCAGAGATGTAGGAGGGGGCAAGGCCGTGGAGGGCCTTCAAAGTGAGGACGAGGATTTTGAATTTGATCCTCTGAGGGATGTGGAGCCGGTCAAGGATGGGTGTGATGGGGTCACGGAGCTTGGTGTGGGAGAGGACATGAGCTGCAGAGTTCCGGATGATCTGCAGCTTGTGGAGGGAAGAGTTGGGGAGGTCGACAAGGAGGGAGTTTCCATAGTCGAGCCTTGAGTTGACGAATGCGTGGGTGAGGGTTTCGGCAGCCAGAAGGGTGAGGCAGTGGCGGAGTCGGGCAATGTTGCAGAAGTGGGGGAAGGCAGAGTTTGTCATGGCACGGATTTGGGGGAGAAAAGACAGTTGAGGGTCGAACAAGACACCCTAACTTGCTTGGTGAGGTGGAGTGTGCAACCGTGGATGCTGATGCTGCCAGTGCCTGAGGTGCTGAGGCGCTGGTGCGAGTCAATCAGGAGGGTCTCGGTCCTGCAAACATTCAGCTGCAGAACGTTGGCTCTCATCCAGGACTTCATGTCAGACAGACAGTGTCAGGATGTCAGCTGTCCCGGAATCGATGGTGGAGGCAGAAAGATAGAGTTGGGTGTCATCCGCATACATGTGGAAGTTGACCCCATGTCTGCGAATGATGTCACTAAGGGGGAGCATGTACAGTTTGAAGAGGAGGGGATCGAGGACAGAGCACTGAGGAACACCACACAAGACTGTGTGGGGGCTGGAAGAGGAACCGTTGGTAGAGACAAATTGGAGGCGGTGTGAGAGATTAAACCTGAACCATTCAAGGACAGAAACTTGAAGGTTGAGGTGAGAGGAGGATGGAGTGATCCACGGTATCGAAGGTAGTGTAGAGGACGGGGAGGCAGAGGGAGCCCTGCTCACAGATGGAAAAAATATTGTTTGTACCCTTGACCAGAGCAGTTTCCATGCTGTGAGCAGCACAGAAAGCTGATTGGAAGGAACTAAAGCCTGGAGTCGTAGGAGAGGAATGAGCAAAGCTGGGAAGCAATGACTCTTTAAAGGACCTTTGAAACAAAAGGGAGGTTGGAGATGGGCCGTGAGTTAGAAGGCAGGGATGGGTCCAGGGAAGGTTTTTTCAGGATTGGGGTGATTGCAGCTGTTTTTAGGGGGATGGGAACGGTGCCAGATGAAAGGGAGAGATTGATGGTGTCGGAGAGTAGAGGGGCGAGGAGGTGGAGCTGGGGAGGGGTGGGGATGGGGTCAAGGGAGCAGGTGGTGTGTTTCATGCTGGATAAGGTGAGAGAGGAGTGGGAGACAGGTTCGAAAATGTGGAGGGCGGGATGGGTAGGGGATGGAGTGTGGTGGGGAGATGTGGAGGGAGTGGCAGTTGGGAGGACAGTGACAGCTGAATGGATCCCCTCGATTTTGGACTCAAAGAAATCCAGCATCTCCTCGCAGTCAGAGCTTGAGGGGAGAATGAGCCAGGCGCGGGAGGGAGGATGGAGGAGCCGCTTAGTGATGGAAAATAGGCACCTGGGGTTGTCCTTCACCTCCAAGATTACCTTGGAGTAGTAGGATAATTTGGCAGAGGCGAGGGCAGAGCGGTACGCTTTAATGTAGTCCAGCCAGATCTGCCGGTGGACTGTTAGGTCAAGCTTGAGCCAGGTGCGTTCGGTGGCCCGCACCTGACCCTTGAGGGAGCGGAGATGGCTGGTGTATCAGGGTGAGGTTCGTGAGTAGGGGGCGGTTCGGGAGGTGCGGGGGGCAAGGGCAGCAAGAATGGTGGAGAGGGAGTTGTGGAGGAGAGTGAGCGAGGAGGATAAATCAGTGTGGGAGGTAGGCCAGAGGGGGAGGAGTTCGGATGACTCCAGGGCAGCGGAGAGGGATTGCGGGGAGATTTTTTTCTTCAGGGGCGGTAGGAAATGGAGATGGATTTGGTGTCGGTGGGGAGAGGGATTGAGGAGTTCAAGGAGATGAAATGGTGATCGGAGATGGTTTTGTCTGTGATTGTGAGGTCCGAGACACTGAAGCCCCGGTTAATCACCAGGTCGAGTGGGTGGCCATGAACATGGGTGGCAGAGTGGATGTGGAGGGAGAGGTTGTGAGAGGAAAGGAGAGAGGAGAAGTCTGAGGAGATAGAGCAGGAGGGAGTGAAGTGTAGGTTGAAGTCGCCGAGGATGAGGAGGCGTTCAGAACAGAGGCAGAGGGTATCTAGGAGGGTGAAGACATCAGAGATGAAGGTAGGGAGGTTTTGGGGGGCGGTAAATAAGGAGAATTTTGAGGGAAAGATTTGAGGGATGATAGAGGGTAAAGTGCTCGCAAGAGGGGAATGAGTCAGAGAAGTAAGGGGATAGAGCAAGCGAGATCCTGGAGATGAGGGACACACCACCGCCACGGCAACCCCCGACAAAACCCTCTTAAGTAAACCAATAACTACTAAGTATTATTTTATAACAGAAAGTATAATGACTATAATGTTTTATTTTAAAATGGACCAAATTCAGTTCTGATCCGGTATCCAAAAAAGGGGAAGCAACAGAAAGGAGTGCACTGCCTGGTGGTGTAAGGTAGCTACTCACAGTTGTCTTTAGGGAGGAAATTAAGTTGGTCACATAGTGATTTTTAAAAATTATCCAATGTGATCTTTTGCATCTATTTTAAGTAGTAAAATACTCATCCCCTACACACTGTAATTTGTTTTAAAAGATTTTAAATCGAAAGTACTCCCCCTCTTTTCTCTTGAACCTACACCTCTTGTGCAGTTTTGTTTTAACAAATGCATGACTGCATAAACACTAAGTGCTCCAGACCCACTGAGATGAATGAACACAGCAACTGGGAATGAAGTTGGTGATATAAATATATATTAGAGTTCCTGACACACCAAACACTGGAAACAAATTTTAACGAACTACAAGATAGTAGAAACATTTCCCACTACAACAAAGAGTGACAACGGAGGTAAATTCCAAATCATAGACCTTCATAAAACAAGCACAGTTCTCAAGGAATCTGAACTGTTATGAAATTGACAAGACCGTAAAGAAAAACTACTAAGCACAGCTGAAACTAGTTCACCAACCAAATAGAACAGCTGCACGTTGAGAAACTGAATATCTGAATCCATAAACCTGATGAGGAACTGAGATAGTGGATTGCAACATCTTGAAAAGTTTGATCTTCCAATAACTGTGACAACAGAGAACTCTTGATACCATGGTGCTATGTGTGCTCAGAACCTGTGTGCATGTGCGTGTGTTTGTGTGCACATATGTTTGCACATGTAATATTATTAACTAACCAGTATTTCTGCTGCATTTAAAAGAGTTTTCTAGATGGTATTACATGTTCAATTCATGTATGTGCATAATATGTATATATTTGCACAATTCAGTAAAATGTACTATTACTAGCAATTTGTGATTAAGGAATAAATAAAATAGTTTTGGTCGAGTTAAGTTTTGTAACAGTTGTGCAACTCTGAGCTTTTGGTGAAGCAGCTTTGATGAGCAACTTTGCAAATCTTGAGAACTACTGTTTTCTGATATTTGCCCTTTTAATGCACATGGCTTAAACAAGAGAGGAGATTTCATACATTTCTTGTGTAAGATATCATTCATTTCAAATGTTGGAAGTAAGATTTTAAACTGAGCTTTCTGGATGTTCAATCTTCTGGAACGCCCTTCTCCAATTCCTCTGCCTTATAATAATAATAACAATCCTTGCATTTGATATAGTGCTTTTCACATCTTCTAGACATCTCAAAGAGCTTCACAGAATATGCTGTAAAGTGAATTGACCGTATATTTGTGGGCGAAACGCGGCAGCCAATTGCGCACAGCAGTGTCCCACAAACAGTCATGGATTGAAAATGACCAATTTATTATTGTTTTGTTTTTTTGGAGGGATTATTATTAGGTGTGTGGAGTAAGGAAACTTGCCCAAGGTTTCGCCCTGCCTGGAATTGAATCCAGGTGTGTCGCTTGCAAGGCGAGTGCTCTAACCACTGAGCTACAGGACTCCACCTCTTTACCCATTCACCTCTTTACCCATTTTAAGATTGGACCAGAAAATTTTCCTCTTCAGCTCTATCTACGATCACCTCAAGTTTTTCTCTCAGTTTTGCCGTCAAACGACACCATTGTTCAGCTCTCCGAGACGCTACCCCTCATGAAGGGTACTATATAAATGCAGTTGCTGCGTCGTTGCTATTTTAAATTTCTTGAGGAACCGATCCTGTTTAGTGATGACTGTAGGAGAATGATAATCTGAGAAAAAGATTCACATACTTTGAGGTAAAACTCTCAAGTGCCAGAGATGAGGCTTATTGTTCTATCCCATGACCCTGGTCGTCTCTTTATTTGCTTCCTATGTTATGTTAGAATTTAAATTTTAAAGTTCTTTTGCATTGTTACCAGCAATGTGTATACAGTATATACAGTAAAGGCAAAACCTTGGGCAAGTTTCGTTACTCCTCACGCCTGATAATAATCCCTCTAAAACAAAACAATAATAAATTGGTCACTTCAATCCACGACTGTTTGTGGGACACTGCTCTGCGCAATTGGCTGCCGTGTTTGGCCCACAAATATACAGTCAATTCACTTAACAGTCTATTCTGTGAAGCGTTTTGAGACATCTCGAAGATGTGATGAGGCGCTATATCAATTGCAAGGATTATTATTATTGTATTTCGAAGTAACAAATTACGTAGCTGAAGAAAGTTTTTACATGAAGTATTTTTTCTTCCAGGGAATTACTTTTAAATAACAATCTCTTACGGGTTTTGCCTTATGAACTCGGACGATTGTTCCAGCTGCAGACCCTGGGTTTAAAAGGTCAGATAACAAGTATGACTTTATATGTATTGAATATCCAATGCACTTGCGATTTATAGCTCTAATAAGTTTAGACGTGACTTTATTCCAAGACTTTGTTTGTGCCTTTGGTTGTCTTCCCACCACCACCCACCTTGCTCTTACCAACTATTAATATAATATTTTCTCAACATTTAAGACTTGCCAGTTTAATCACATTTGGATTTTTAACTACTCTATAATGTTATTTTCTTGGTTTGTGAACTGAAGCTAAACTTTCCAGGCCCTGTGGAGACTATCCCTCTGCCCTCTCTCACCCCAATCCTGTCCCCCGCACTCTGATCCTGATCCCCGACTGTTCAGCGCCTTGGGACATCCTCCCGATGTGAAAGGCACTTTACAAATGTAATTTTGTTGTTGTATTATAGGAATAGGAAAAGGATTTTGAGCTTCTCGTGCTAGATTGGCCACTTTATTACATCATAGCAAATTGTTTATTTCCATTTGCCTGCCTTTTCTCCCTTTTCAAATATTTACATCTGTTGTCAATACCTCAGAATCTGTGTTCTTAACTGGACTATGCACAGATTTGTAATGCTTATTTTTCCTGGTTTGGTGTTAGGCAATCCTTTGTCACAGGATATTCTAAACCTCTACCAAGAGCCAGATGGAACACGAAAGCTACTGAACTACATGCTTGACAATTTAGCAGGTATTTTTTCACTGGTCTTATCCTGATTGTGTTTCAATGTGGATATAGCCACCCTCCCTGGCTATATGTAAGATATTTTGAAATAACTTTCATAATGTTTCAGCGATTAAAATTTTTTTACGATTGACAGAATCTATATTTTGTGAAATTGGAAATTCTAGTTTCATCCGTTTACTTGCTTTTCACAATGATAATGTTTTACTTATGAATAAATAATATGCTAGATCTTTATTTCTGAGAAGGTTATATTTTGGGTGGCACAGCACATTAAATCACTAATAAATTGAACCACATTGAATGTTTTTTATTGCTTTGCCTCGTGGGTCACCATACTGTTGACTTCTCTATCTCAACCATGTCACTGGAGGAAACACCAAAAGGAGGATAGGTGCTTCTTCACAGGGATGGAGAGCAAGAAAATCAGTGATGGGAAGTCATGTGTCAGCCTGGTTCAGTTGATGGCACTCTCTCCGAGTCAGAAGGTTCTGGGTTCAAGTCCCACATTGGGACTTTGAACTCCATATTGTTTAGGCTGACACTCCATTGTCGTTCTGGGGGGGTGTTGCATTGTTGAAGTGCCATCTTTTGGATGAGGTCCTGTTTGCCTATTCAGGTGGAAGCTAAAAATCCCATGGCACGATTCGAAAAGAGAAAGAAGATTCTTCCAGTGTCTTGGCCAACAAACCCCTAAATAAAATGAGTAATTCACTTCACGTCTGTTTGTGGCACTTTGCTGTACGCATATTGGTTTGCCTACAAAAGACAGTCACTCCACTTTATAGTAAATCCTGTGAAATATGTTATATCAAATGCAAAGTTTATTATTTTTGAAAGGTTGCTGCCCTTTTGACCATATATGTATGGAGGGTTAGGGAGCCCAAGCAAAGGAGGGAATAATTTAAGGTTATTCTTTGGGAGGGCAACAAACACATCTTTGCTTGTTTTTTTTATAAGTTCATCCAGAGCAGCTTCCTCAGAGGCCGTGGGTCACACTAAAGGAAAGAGATCAAGTGCTACCAACAGGTATATTTATAAACTACGGGCAGTAATCTTAGATGAGAATCTCTGCTTATCTGTAAATTTGTTGTTCATTACAGTGAAAGAATTATGCTTTGCTTTAAATCAGTTATTACACACGGAATACTTCATAATCCAATTGCCTACGCAAAGATATAGATGCACTGAATTAAATGGGTGAATGTTTTTTTTGATTTCTATGATTATCTTAGATGAATTGTAAGAGTAATCAAATGTAAAAGATGTTTGTTTGACATTCAAAAATATTTTTGTTAACTGTTCATGTTACTAGCACAAAGCACTGGTATGTTTCACAGTACTTTTCCAACTAGGCATGCCCTTCAACCTTTGTATTCTAGGGGCTAGAACATGTCTAATCTGCTTAGTCTGATTGAGAAAGCAGTCCATCTGGTCAACCATTGACAATTACTACAAGTCTGATTGCCTTTTGTAATCATGTCTCCTTGATTTCCATTCAATTCATGGAAACCCCACTTCCCTGTCCCTACTGGAGAACTTTCTGTTATGCTTTTTTCCATAGCTGCAATTTTGTCTTCAACTCCTTATTCATCTATGGCATATCAATGTTAGGTAATTTTTCCTTATTTCTTAATGGAATATATTTTTCCTGCACCTTTTCTGTCTCATGTTTAAAAAATTTCCATTGTTGCTCAACATCTTTGATTGCCATTTTTTCCCCTCCAGTTCATTCCTTATACCATTATAATTATTTTTTCTCAATCCATTTAAATTGCTTGAAAATATTATTTTGGATGTATAATTTTTGCCCCTGTGCTGTATGTGGCGGAATGTGACAAGATGACATATGTGCATTGTTTTGTGAAATTTTTGTGATCAAAGATTGTTTTCATATTGTTTTTGTTATCCCAATATTTTGGGTAACCTACTGATTTATGGATTTGCTTTACAGCACTGTTCACTGTCATGTGTTATAATGTTCTATGTGACAAGTATGCCACAAGGCAGCTATACGGCTACTGCCCATCCTGGGCTTTGAACTGGGAATACAGGAAAAAGGGAATTATGGAAGAGATTATAAACTGTGATGCAGACATCATAAGCCTTCAGGTAAGGCAAGGCGGATGTAAATCTAAACCACTGTGTCATGGTTGCAGTGAGGGAATGGTGAATATGGATTTAACCAAGCTGGTTTCATGAGGTCAGATGTTTCGCTCATGTGAAAAAGCTTTGAAAATTTAATTTCATAATCTCCACAACCAAACTAATGGTGGCAGGACAGCAGGAAAGGTCCAGTGTAAAGCCCCCTAATATTTGGTTGATGGCAGCAGTTGTGTAAATGAACTTTTAATGGTGTTGCACACATGTGTTGTGTCTTACTTCATCAAACCACAAATGTTCTCCCTCCTTCACAAATGTGGAGGCACAGAAAAACAGCACGGGTTTACAATGGGGTCAGTACCTCCACTTCAATGCTGTAGTCCATGCTGCGAGATCCCAAATATGAAAGGGACATTGTTTTGCATGACAGGCAGTGGTAACATCCTGGAAACAACTGTGCAAGCCATGTGTGAATTCACATTTGCAGTTTCTAAGTCATGAACATTTACCTTTTTTTGTGGTCACAGAGCTTCCCTGATCTCCCCTTGATTTAGCAATGGACATTGCTACTGTATCGAGGAGATTGATTAGTTTAGAACAGAAAAATATGGGAATCACTGAATCTGGTGGGAGCCTTTGACAATGCACCAGGTGGGAGCTTTTTATCTTGCTTTGCTGGGTCCTATTGCTTCAGCAGCAGGATAATGTTCCTGGTAAAACAATCTCCGCAGGCAATGTGGCTTTCTTTCTATAACAGGGTAGTCTTGTTTATGAAACAGCTTGACATTGAATTGAAGAGACAATAGGCATATTAGATGAGCTCAAAGGCCTTTTTCGTTTGTACCTCTCTTGACATCCTTTGTGATCTTGTTGCTGTCATAGGTAAGGTTGCTTTTGATGGCAAGCTTTAAGTGTAAGGGTCGGCTGGAACCTGTTGCTGGGACGGGTGTAGTGAACCTACAGTATGTTGCTGATTATTTCTGGACAAACCACGGTTATGTATTCAGCTATTCAGCTCTGCATATTGGTCTCTATGTCTTCAGAAGATGTTTGTTTATTGAATGAGCAATGTGAATGTTTAATTAAACATTATATTTTATTATCTGGAAAAAAGGGCATTATAAAAATGTTTAATATGTGTCTTCCTTTTGTATGACTTCCTCTTCCTTGAATCCAGAATATATGGGGGGGTGGGTGTTTGGGGTGAGGGTGCGGTTGGACATGAAATAAGGATTTGTATACTTTTGCATAGTTCATTCAGGGAACTACAGTGGTGATACTATCTGGTGTTGCAGCATTAAACCACTAAGTAGGAATTATTACAATTAGATACGGTAGTGTTATATTCACCATAATTTTTTAATTTTCTCTGATATTCATGTGTTCCTGTACCTTTTTACAAAATAGCACCACAATTGGTCGCAGACTGCACTGCCCCTGACTGCCATTCTGGCTGTGCTACCTCTGTAGTATTTTTCTCCAGTTCTCAGGGTGCCTCTACCCCTTCCCCCAGGGAGTATTTTCCTGAGTTGTGCGTCATTGAGGAAAAATTATCTGAGAGATAACTGCCCTCTTGCTTGATTATGTACTATTAGAATAATTTTGAAATGGAGTCCTGTAGCTCAGTGGTTAGAGCGCTCGCATCATAAGCGAGCGACTTGGGTTTGATTCCTGGCAGGGTGAAACCTTGGGCAAGTTTCCTTACTCCGTACGCCTGATAATAATCCCTCAAGAAAAAAAAACAATAATAAATTGGTCACTTCAATCCACAACTGTTTGTGGGACACTGCTGTGCACAATTGGTTGCCGCGTTTCGCCCACAAATATACAGTCAATTCACTTTACAGTGTGTTCTGTGAAGCGCTTTGGGATGTCCTCCCGACGTGAAAAGCGCTATATCAAATGCAAGGATTATTATTATTAGAAGATGTGAAAAGCGCTATATGAAAATGCAAGAGTTATTTGTATTAAGTTATTAGCATTGAGTGGTTGGAGAGAAGTCAGCATATTATGAGCCTCCTCTTTTTCTCCACTCAAAGGTGTTTGCCATTCAAACAAAAAAAGGATTGAAAAAGAATGGGAGTGGGGGCTAAAACATAACAAGAATTATATTTAGCCCACTGTAAGCATCAATTTTTATTTAAGGCCAATTTGAATTGCTTTTGCTGGAGTACGGTACATTTGGTGCAGCTTGCTGTGCGTAATGGCCTGCGTGTTTCGCCCACAAAATCCAGTCAATCCACTTTACAATATATCCTGTGAAGCGCTTTGGGACATCTCAACGATGTGATAAGTTGCTATATCAGATGCAAGGATTATTGTTATTAGAGATAATTTGTGCATTTCTGAAACCCTCTGCCAAAAGCTCACTATAAAATTAATATTGTTTGGTAAGTACAGTAATGATTCAAGACAATTTTAAAAAAAGAACTGTTAGCTGTTTTGTGATCTGGTACATCTGTAATTAAATGTGTTTTTTTTCAATAGGAAGTAGAAACCGAGCAATACTTCAATCTCTTCCTTCCTGAGCTGAATCAGCATGGATATGATGGGTTCTTCTGTCCAAAGTCTCGTGCCAAAATAATGACTGAACAAGAAAGGAAGCATGTGGATGGTTGTGCGATATTCTTCAAAAAAGAAAAGTAGGTGAAGAATGAGCTGTAATATACTTAAAGTCGTATTTCATTATTATTCCACCGTCAATCAGATTCTAAGCTCCTAACCTGTGGAACTCCCTCCTTTTACTTCTCCATCTCTCTATTTGGTTTTAAATCGTGAATTAAAACCTACCTCATTGATCACTCTATTGGTACCCAACTTTAAATTTGTACAGCCCTCTAAGATGTTACCTTATGTGAAGAATGCTATATAATAACTACTGCATTAAGTTGTGGTGGTGAATTGGCTTGCTGAGCAAGTCAAAACATTTCCTAAATGTTCTTTTTTGGAGGGTTCGGTAAGCTGAGGGGTATTTGAGTGCTGCTGGAAAGTGTTCCACTTTTTTCAGACTGTATCCGCACCAATATTTCTCTCCACGCATATTCTTGGCTAACAATATTCACTAGCAAACAAAGGGGTAACATAGCAAAGTTCTGAGGGCAACACCTATATTCGAAGGTGGCGGTAGAGAGTGAGACAGTTGAGTGTTGACCTTTAGAAAATGTGGGTGTAAATGCTGATTAAGCTTTTCAGAAATCTGCAGTACTGATCTTCTGCTACTGGATGGGACTTTTGACATTTCTATAACTGAGAGACTAAGCTGCAGAATCCCTAGACAATATCAATATACTGTATGAATTAAAGGAACAGCCAGGTCCTGGACTTATTTGGCAGAAATTTCCTTTTTTCTCAACTCATTCTGGCCTGATATTGAGTGGGTGAATTGTTTTTCCTGGAATATGTATTTTATGCAGGTGATGCTGTGCAAGAAAGAAGATGTGGTAGATTATCAAATTTACTTTGTGTTGCACATTTTAATGTGAGCTTTCAGATGGTGTGAATGATGTACTTTCAGATTGTTTTGGTTTGGTTTCTAATATAGTGGAGTAGAGTATATGCATTAAGCATATAATAGATGGTGGTGCATGTTATAAAAACATCAACTTGAATTTTATAGTGTCCTTCACACAAATAGTGTCTTGGAGCACTTAACAGCAGTGTGGTTGACACTGAGCTGGAAAGAAAGGGGAGGTGACGGAAGCCAGGTTGAAGAAAGTCTTCAGGTGTGATTTGAAGACAGGCAAAGAGGGGGCAAGACAGAGGGATTGAGGAATGGAGTTCCAGAGTTTTGTGGCACTTTAAGATCCTAAATGTGAATATGGCTCAGATCTTATCAGGGAAATAATACTGGCTTAGTTATCTGAAGTATGCTACAGCAATGAGATTCATTTAATACAGAGCATCTTAACAAAAATACTACACGTGTATTGTTTTTTAAAAAATAATTAATTTAGATGGGGATTGTTTTCAATTTATTTGGTATTTAATGGCCTTGTTTGAGCTAGTCTGCCCTCACTTCCATCCTATGCAGTCAGGACAAATGAAAAGTTCCTTATCATGGCCTCCTTTGTGAACAGCGGATAATGATGCAGTGAAATGGAAATGTCTGCAGTCTGTTCATTACCACACGTATTCCAAGAACTGTTTTTGGTTGGATCGTGAGGGCGGAGCCGGGACAGAGCGGGGGAGGCAGAGCTGGGATAGAGTGGGGGGAGCGGCGGAGCCGGGACAGAGCGGGGGGACGGGCGGAGCCGGGACAGAGCGGAGGCGCGGAGCCGGGACAGAGCGGAGGCGCGGAGCCGGGACAGAGCGGAGGCGCGGAGCCGGGACAGAGCGGGGGCGCGGAGCCGGGACAGAACGGGGGCGCGGAGCCGGGACAGAGCGGGGGCGGAACGGGGGAGCTGTAGAAAAATGACAAGTGACATCAGTGTGACGTCATGCTTAACCAAAACACTTACAAAAACACTAAAAATATTAACGAAAAACTAACAAAAATTTTTTTTTTAAAAACTTATAAAGAAATTTTTAAAATCCAGAGTGAGAGAGAGCAGAGAGAATGGCATGGCAGGTGATGTGCGAGGTCTGTGGGAGTTGATGGAGTGCAAATCTGAGCCCGGGCGACTTCATCTGCAACAAGTGTCTGCAACTGAGGAAGCTCCAGCTCAGAGCAGTATTAGGGATTTTGAGAGCTTCCTGGATAGTTTCATGCTGGAGCCAGTCACTCCCCTGAGGCTCAGGGAACGTATAGATTACGATACTAGTTAGGGACAGGACAGGGTGACTGATAATCAAGCAGGTAAGGGGATCCCAGAGAGAGTGGCGGAGAAGCCCTAAACTTTAACCTTGTCCAACAGGTATGAGATACTTGCAACCTGTGTGGACAAGGAAGCCTGTGAGGAGGTTGGGCAAACTGACTCCCAACACCTCTATACAGGAGGCCACACAATTGGGGGGGTGATAGACGGAATTTAGTTGTAATTGGGAACGAGACAGTCAGGAGGACAGACACACTTCTCTGCAGCCGCAACCAGGAGACATGAAGCTCTGTTGCCTTCCTGGAGCCAGGGTGAAGGATGTCTCTTCGGGGCTGGAGAAGAATTTGAGGCAGGAGGGGGAGGATCCAATTGTGGTAATCCACATAGGTACCAACGATATAGGTAGGACTAGTAAGGACGACTTGAGGAGGGAGTTCAAGGAATTGGGAATGAAATTAAAAAGTAGAACTTCCAAGGTAATAATATCGGGATTACTGCCTGAGCCATGTGCAAATTGGTACAGGCACAAACATATTAAAGAATTAAATGCGTGGCTGAAAGAGTGATGCGGAGGGCAGGGGTTTCATTTTAAGGGCCACTGGCACCAGTATTGGGGGAAAAGGGAGCTATTCCATAGAGATGGGCTCCACCTAAACCGGGCTGGGACCAATGTCCTGGCAAAACGAATAAATAGGGAGGTCGGCAGAGCTTTAAAAATTTCTAAGGGGGGGAGGGAAGGTTACAGTTACAGTTAGAAGTAAACCAGCAAAACTAAGAACGATGACGGTGGTAGAGCAGATTAGAGAGGGAGATAAACAGAGTGTGTCAAGAAGGGCCAAGAAACTCAGCAAACAATAACAACAAACAACAAAATTACATTTATGGAGCGCCTTTCACGTCGGGAGGACATCCCGAGGCGCTGGAAAGAAAGTAGGGCATTAGCGAGTAGGGGAAATAGCAAGAAGTCAAAGTTAAAGGCGCTATATCTGAACACACAAGGCATTCGTAATAAGATAGACAAATTAATGGCACAAATAGAAACAAACGGGTATGATCTAGTAGCCATTACTGAGACGTGGTTACAGGGGTATCAAAGGTGGGAGCTAAATATTCCGGGGTATTCGGAATACAGGAAAGATAGGCAATATGGAAAACGGGGTGGGGGGTGGGGGGTAGCCCTGCTAATAAAGGATGGGATAAAAACAGTAGAGAGGAAGGATTTTAAATCAGAAAATCAGGATGTAGAGTCAGTATGGGTGGAATTACGAAATAACAGAATAGCAGAAATCACTAGTGGAAGTAGTTTATAGACCCCCGAACAACAGTCACTGTATTGCGAGGGGTATTAACCAGGTAATTAGAGAAACGTGTAGCAAAGGAAATACACTAATAGTGGGTGATTTTAATCTTCATATAGATTGGGAAAAACCAAATTGGCAAAAGTAAGTTAGAGGAGGAGTTTATACAATGCATTAGAGATAGTTTTCTAGATCAATATGCTGAGGAACCAACCAGGGGACAGGCTATCCTAGATCTTGTTTTATGTAATGAAATAGGGCTAATCAGCAATCTGGAAATTAAGGCTCCTCTAGGGCAGAGTGACCATAACATGATGGAATTTAGCATTAAGTTAGAGAGTGATGTAGTTAAGTCTGAAGCAAGGGTCTTAAATTTAAATAGAGCCAACTCTGCAGGTATGAGAGAGGATTTAGCTAAAATAGACTGGGAAATTAGATTAAAGGATATGACAATAGACCAGCAATGGCAAACCTTTAAAGATATAGTACATAATACCCAGTGATCACATATTCCCTTGAGGAATAAAAATACCACGGAAAACCTGGTTCAACCATGGCTAACTAGAGCAGTTAGGGAAAGTGTAAAATTAAAAGAAGAGACCTATAATACTGCCAAAAAAAGCAGTAAACCCATGGATTCAGAGGGCTTCAGAGACCAACAAAGAAAAACTAATAAACTGATTAGGAGGGAGAGAATGGATTATGAGGGCAAACTAGCTAGGAACATAAAGACAGACTGTAAGAGTTTTTACAAATACATAAAGAGGAAGAGACTATCAAAAGTGAATGTGGGTCCATTACAGGCAGAGACAGGAGGAATTATAATGGGGGATAAACATGGCAGAGTCATTAAACAAATACTTTGCTTCTGTCTTCATGTTCTGCAACTTAGGAAAATTAACATCAGTAAAGAATTAGTACTAGTGATACTGTTGGGATTGAAAAATGATAAATCCCCTGGACCTGATGGCCTGCATTCTAGGGTTTTAAAAGAGGTGGCTGCTGAGATAGTGGATGACTTGTTTTTGATCTTCCAAATTTCTCTGGATTCTGGAACGGTTCTCATTGATTGCAAGATCACAAACGTAACACCACTATTTAAGAAGGGTGGGAGAGAGAAGATGGGGTACTATAGACCAGTCAGTCTGTCTTCGGTGGTAGGGAAAATTCTAGAATCCTTAATTAGGGATGTTGTAGTGGGGCACTTAGAAGACCATAACATGATTAGGCAGAGTCAACATGGCTTTACAAAAGGGAAGTCATGCTTAACAAATCTTTTAGAGTTCTTTGAGGATGTAACTAGCAGGTTAGATAGGGGGAATCAGTAGATGTAATATATTTAGATTTTCAGAAGGCATTCAACAAGGTGCCACATAAAAGGCTGCTACACAAGATTAGGGCCCATGGAATTAAAGGCAATATATTAGCATGGATCGAAGAGTGGCTAACGGGAAGAAAACAGAGAGTAGGGATAAACGGCTCCTTCTCAGATTGGCGGGTTGTGAGTAGTGGAGAGCCACAAGGATCAGTGCTTGGTCCTCAACTATTTACAATCTATATCAATGATCTAGACGAGGACATCGAACTTAAAATATCTAAATTCGCGGATAATACTAAGCTAGGTGGGAGATTAAGATCTGAAGATGACATAAAAAGATTGCAAAGAGATTTAGATAAGCTCGGTGAGTGGGCAAGAAGGTGGCAGATGGAATATAATGTGGGGAAGTGTGAAGTTATTCACCTAGGTAGTAAAAACAGAAAAGCAGATTATTTTCTAGAGGGGGAGAGACTAGATAGTGTTACTGTTCAGAGGGATTTGGGTGTCCTTGTACACCAGTCACAAAAAGTTAGTATGCAGATACAGCAAGCAACTAGGAGGGCTAACAGCTTGTTGGCGTTTATTGCAAAAGGGTTAAAATACAAGAGTAGGGAAGTCTTGCTGCAACTGTATAGGGCCTTGGTGAGACCGCACTTAGGGTATTGTGTGCAGTTGTGGTCTCCTTATTTAAGAAAGGACACACTCGCCTTAGAGGGGGTGCAGTGTAGATTCACTGGATTAGTTCCTGGGATGAGGGGGTTGACCTATGAGGATAGGTTGAGTAAACTAGGCCTATATTCTCTAGAATATAGAATTAGGGGAGATCTTACAGAAACATATAAGATTCTTATGGGGCTTGACAGTGTAGACAGTGTGAGACTGTTTCCCCTGGTAGGAGAATCCAGTACTAGGGGTCACAGTCTTAAGATTAAGGGACAGCCCTTTCGAACAGAGTTGAGGAAACACTTCTTCACTCAGAGGGTAGTGAATTTATGGAATTCTCTACCCCAGAAGGCTGTAGATGCTCAGTCCTTGAACATATTCAAGACTGAGATTGATAGATTTCTAAAGGATAGAGGGATTAAGGGATATGGGGATAAGGCGAGCAGATGGAGTTAGGTTAGAAGATCAGCTATGATCTTATTGAATGGCGGGGCAGGCTCGAGGGGCCGAATGGCCTAATTCCTACATTCCTATGTGAGTACTAGAGCACTTGATTTTTTTTTACATTGATAAAATACCAAATTTGTAAAATGTAGCACCATTAACTCTTAACAATTTTCTCTTTAACTAATTTCTTGACAAACTTCACCCCCAAAACTCAAAGCATTTCCTGTGAAGTGCTTTAGGACTTCCTCCTGACGTGAAAGGTGCTACACCAAATGTAATATGATATTATTATTATTAACGCATAATCCAATTTTCTCATTCTAAGAAAGTTCTTCCCACTGTGTATCAATATTAGCAAGTTACATTTATATAGCAGCTTTCTGTGAGTGGATGTCTCAAAGCGCTTCACTACCTGACTGGGAGCTAGAGTTGAGTGGGGTGCTGGGTATGTGTGTGGTGGGGGGTGAGGACGTCCAAAAAGTGCAGTTGAAAAGATGCATTTTGTCGATGGGGGAAGGGGGGCAATATAGTGGGATTCTGGGATGGAATTCCAATTATCCCATCTACATACAACAACAACTTGCATTTATATAGTGCCCTTCACGCCGGATGGCGTCTTGAATCGGAGCTCATATTTTTAATCCTAGGTACTGATAGTTTACCCATTGATTTATTCTCCAACTGAATGTTCATGCTTTGCACAGCTCTGCTTGAATACAAAAACAACAACTTACATTTACATAGCGTCTCACGTGCAGGATAGCGTCTCAGAGTGCTCAGAACTGCATAGCGCAATTCATGCAATATGTTTGCTCTCCCCTCAGATTTACACTGGTGCAGAAACACAGTGTGGAATTCAACCAGTTAGCAATGGCCAACTCCGAAGGATCTGAAGCCATGCTGAATCGAGTGATGACGAAAGATAATATTGGCGTCGCAGTCCTGTTGGAGGTCCATAAAGATCTGTTTGGAGGTATGTTTATTGTCAATTTCTTAAAAAAAACAAATGCCCTTGTTATTCTAATTACTAAAGCTATAATTTATAGTTTTATTTGGGTTTTGTTTTCATTTTAAAATGTAAAAATAGTCAGACTTTCCAAAAATGTTTGTTGCACTTTCCTATGGTGCATCTTAAAAGCCACACTGTCTTTTATTCTTACCCTCTAAACACATACACAACACACACAACACCCACACACACATACCCACATTCCTATTCTTCCTCCTCCCACTCCTTCTTCAAGCCTCCAAATTCTATTTATCAAGCACTGGTCCAAACAACAACACGCACTTTATAGCGCCCTCCGTGCAGGGTAGTGTCTCAGAGCGCTTAACAGTGACGGAGCCTGACTCCGAGCCAGGTGGGTGCTGGGGGAGGTGACCATAAGCACGGTTGAAAAGAAAGGTTTTCAGGTGGGACTTGAAAAGGTGGAGAGGGGGGAAAGACAGAGGGATTGAAGGAGAGTGTGCCAGAGTTTTGGAACATAGAGGATAAATACTCAACCTCCATTGGTAGAGCGGAGGGTGCGAGGGAGAAGTAGGAGGCCAGTGTTAGTCGAGCGGAGGCACGGAGTGGTGGATTGGGGAGTGAGGAGGTCGGAGAGGTAGGGAGTGAGGGATTTGAAAACGAGTGTGAGTATCTTGAAGTTGATCCGTTTGATGATGCAGAGCCTAGCCAGAACTGGTGAGATGTGGGTATGGAGTTTGGTCCAGGTAAGTATGCAGGCAGCAGAGTTCTGAATGAGATGGATCTTTTGAATAGTGGAGCTGGGGATACATGGGAGGAGTGCGTTTGAGTAATCCAGGCGGGAGGTAACAAACACATGCACAAGGGTTTTGGCTGGATTTGGGTTAAGGTACGATTGGAGGCGGGCAATGTGGCGGAGTTGGAGGAAGGTGGTCCTGGTCACGGACCAGATGTGGGGAAAGCTTGGGATCGAACCGGACTCTTAGATTGTACGCTGGTTTGGTGATTCGTTGGGGGAGGCTGGGGAGGTTGAGGAGTTCAGATCTGCAGGAGTGAAGATGTTGACGGGAGCAAAGTAGTATGGCTTCCGTCTTGTCCACATTCAGCTGCAGGTAGTTTGCACTCATTCAGGCCCTGATTTCTGCCAGAAAAACTGATAGAACATTTGCGGACCTGGAGTCGCTGCTGGAGGAGGCAAAGTAGATTTGTTTGTCATCCGCAAACACGTGGAAGTTTTACCCCGTGTCTGCGGATGACATCGCCCAGAGGGAGCATGTAAATAAGGAAAAGAATGGGGCCAAGGATGGAGCCCTGAGGTACCCCGCACGTGACTGGCGGGATGGGTGTGGGAGAAGAAACCATTTGCCAAGATGAAGTGGAGGCAGTTGGTTAAGTAGAACTCGAACCATGTGAGTGCAGTCCCACTAAGGTGGATGACGAAGGAGAGGCGGTGGAGGCAGAGGGAGCCCTGGTCACAGATAGAGAGGACATTGTTTGTGATTTTGACAAGCGCTGTCTGTGCTGTGGGCAGGGCGAAAACCAGACTGGAGGGGCTCAAGGAGGGAGTGGAGGGAGAGGTGTGACCGAAGTTGACCCGCAACAATGCGTTACAGGACTTTAGCAGGAAGGGTAGGTTGGAAATGGGAGCAGAGACTTGACCTGTCACTGCTGCTCTTTTGTCAACTGACAGTAAGTGAGTCAGTATAGGTGAGGGTAATACTTCCGGAGATTGTAGGAATTGTTTTTTTTTCTGTGGGAAATTCCACTGCCATCACCGTTTTCAACTTCCGTTATAAAGCAATCAAATATTTCATCACAGTGGAACCCAAATCGTCAGAATTTTCAAGGAGCACAGCACCCTGTAGGCAATATTTAATCTTTCCAGGATACTCACCCACAGTCTTCCAATTACATCATCAAGCTGCAAATGCGAGTTGTTGTGTTTTGGAATTTTTCACATTTATTTGATATTAGTAAAATTCAGTAGCAAGCATTTATAGAAGAGTCTTGTGAATGCATTATAGAACTATGTTGCAAAAGAAACACAGCATTGGATGAATCACTCCAACCAAGCTGTTTGTGCAAAGTTTGTTTTTCCTGTAAAATACAGAAGTGAAAATATACAGTTGCAGATTCTTGATTAGAGTAACCAAATTAATTTAAGCATCCTGTTTATACTGAGGGCAGGTGGGAGAAACCAGGCACTAATAGTTTTAATTTGAATCTGTTCTCATAAACACAAGGGTATCTTCATCCATTTACAATTTATTATGATTATTTGGCTGACAGGCATTTATCAACCAAGCAGACAGGGTTTTGGCTAATGTGGCATCGGAAAAACAATTTCATCAACTACCTCCAGTTCCTAAGTGGGGATTGAACCCAGAACCACCTGATCCAGAAGTATATACTTGTCTTCAGGCTCCCAAATTCTATTTATCAAGCACTGGTCAAAAGAGCAGAGACTTGACTTCTGTCACTACTGCTATTTTGTCAACTGCCAGCAAGAATGATTACTCACTGGTATACAAAGTTTGAAAAACTAAGATCACAAGAGAGGTTC
Source organism: Callorhinchus milii (assembly GCF_018977255.1). Taxonomy (NCBI): domain Eukaryota; kingdom Metazoa; phylum Chordata; class Chondrichthyes; order Chimaeriformes; family Callorhinchidae; genus Callorhinchus; species Callorhinchus milii. The sequence continues at coordinate 34,765,791 of NW_024704742.1, read as the reverse complement.
AAGTGAAAAAGTCCCTTTGGGCGATTTGATTTTATTATTCCAGAATACTCGCCCACAGTTTTCCCATCACAGCATCAAGCTGCTTTTTAAAGTGTACTGACCTCAACCACCTTTTCTAGTAACCTGTTCCAGTCATTAATTATGTAAAGAAATACAGTCCGACCCACTTATCTCGACATGTCAGGGATCATTCAAGTTTTGTTGACATAGGCGGTCACAAGCGAACAATAGATATTCTGTGATTAAAAATTTTGTACCATGTATATATATATATTTTCATTGATTTATTTTAAAAATAGATCTACGTTTAATTAACATTTCTGAACCATTTATTTACTTGTATTTAGTTACCTTATTTACAAAAAAACATTCACTTATATACAAAACTACTACTAATAATAATGCTTGCATTTGATATAGCGCTTTTCACGTCTTCTATACATCTCAAAGCGCTTCACAGAATAGACTGTAAAGTGAATTGACTATATTTGTGGGGAAAATGCAGCAGCCAATTGTGCACAGCAGTGTCCCACAAACAGTAGTAGATTGAAGCGACCGATTTATTATTGTTTTTTTCTTGAGGGATTATTATCAGGCGTGTGGAGTAAGGAAACTTGCCCAAGGTTTCACCCTGCCAGGAATCGAACCCAAGTCTCTCGCTTGCAAAGTGAGTGCTCTAACCACTGAGCTACAGTATTAATGTGCAGAGAAGAGTTTATGTCAACATCTCACTTATATCGACTTCACTTTTTTGTCGATATAAGCTCAATGTCAACATAAAAGGATAAGTGGGTAGGACTGTACATCTTATCCTTAAATTGCCCTTTGCAATGCTGTGAAAAAACAAACTATATTTAAAATATTTGTTAAAATTTCTAACTACTATCTTCCAGTGGCCTAGTGGATTAAGGCAACAACAACAACAAAATTACATTTATAGAGCGCCTTTCACGTCGGGAGGACATACCAAGGCACTGGACAGTCAGGGTTCAGGACTCGAGCATGGGGGTGGGGTAGAGGTGAGGGAAGGCAGAGAGGTGGGAGGGCAACCGAATGCATGATCGAAGAGGAGGATCTTGAGACTGGCCTTGAAGGTACACCTGGTATAGCCCTGGGCTACACTAACTAATTAACTAACTAACTGGAAGGTTGTGAGCTTCAAATCCTCACCAAGCTGAATCGAATGATTTCAGCCAACGAAGCAGTTGGGGTGCTACTATTGACTTTAGTATCCCTGGAACAGGGAGAAGAAAATCAGCCTGCATTCCTGCTTATTATCTCTGCATTGAGACTCTGCTGTATGAATGTTTGATGAGAATTGGTTTGATTCTGATTTCTCCCATTAGTCAGATAGCCAGGGAAAAGTGCGAAAAAATGGTTGCATGAGCCCAAATTGTGAAATACTCTTGCCAAGATCTAGATTTGAGTCTGTCATTTGTTATTAAATACATTATTTGTCTGCATTTTATTGAATTGATGATTGACGGTTGTATAATAACTCAATCCAAATCAAGGGTGTGTTAGTAAGCTTCTTTATTTGTCAATCCAAACAATCAATTCACCACTATAACCACACACTTTGCCCACTCCCAGTTTCGTTTTATACTTCCTGTCCTTATTATTGGCCCTTTTGTTAATTGTCAATTTTCTCTTAAAGGACTATCCAACAGTGGTGATAGTAAGTTAGACTTTTCTTCACTGATACCTTCTCTAGCACTACGCAATAAAAGCTCTTCCATAGACAAGTTATGAGGTTGTTTTACATTTGAGACTCTGTGTGCTGTAGTAATAGCATTGTTTCACTGGCAATTAGGGAAACAATAGATTTCTGTCTCATGTCACAGTGAAGAAACAGTATTCAGACTTTTGCATACAATAATGGCCTCCCAGCTCTACAATAAAATGCTATCGTATATAAAATTAATCTTGACATTTGTGAATCAGAAAACCTCTCCGGGATGCTACCCAGCGTGAAGGACACTGTATAAATGCAATTTGTTTTTGTTGAATCTGCAATCAATTTTCTTCATAAAAATATTTGATATTTATCTCATTACATGTTCTAAATGCAGTATTATTTTCAGGTGTAAAGGCACTTCATGGAACAGAAAAGCAACTAATTTTAGTGGCCAATGCACATATGCACTGGGATCCAGAGTACTCAGATGTGAAGCTCATCCAGACTATGATGATAGTCTCTGAACTCAAAAGCATCCTGGAGAAGTCAGCTAACTCTCTTAGGCCAGGTTTCCCTTCTGCAGACCCTAATTCCATTCCTTTGGTGCTGTGTGCCGATCTCAATTCCCTGCCCAATTCAGGTAAGATGACCAAGGACAAGATATTGCAATTAAAACATTGTTCTTGTAAAACTTTTTTTATTTGGGTTTTAAGTGAATGCTTTTTTTGAGTTGAAAATATGCATTTCTATCCTCCAGCTCAGCGTTGTGCTCTGCCACTGGCAAGCACTTCTGCAGCGCTACTCTGCGTGAGGGGCGCTATATAAATGCAAGTTGTGACGACATGCCTGCATCTGTATTATAATGTGGGAAGAGCAGATCTGCACACTTGTAATTGAAGAGCGGTGTTCTAGCTCACCACATTGCCTCTTGTTTGTGCAGGTGTTGTGGAATACTTGAGTACTGGAGGTGTTGAACAGAATCACAAAGACTTTAAGGAGCTGAGGTACAACCAGTGTCTAATGAAATTCAGCTGCAATGGGAAGAATGGAACTTCTGATGGCAGAATTACTCATGATTTCCATCTCAAGAGTGCGTACGAAAATAGCCTGATGCCTTACACAAATTACACTTTTGACTTCAAAGTAAGTTGTGGTTTCCTATGTTTTGGGTTTGATTTACTCCGTTGGACACTGATCTATTTTGCACACTTCATTTGTTTTTGTGTTACTTAAAAATAAGGTATGTTGAAGCAGATTACCATAACCGCACCATTTGTCAAAGATAAGCATCAAAACTACACCATTTTAATATATTGCTGACTGGGTTCCTAATGTTAGCCAAAAGACGGTCACATTCTATGACAAATGAATGCAAAACCCACATATCTTAAATGTTCTAAAACGTCCGGCATCTAGATAAATAGATGGCAAAATGAAAAAAAAAGCACAGAGACCCGTTGAGGTGACTCCCTGGAAACAACTCCTGCTCCTTACAATATATGCCTTCCTAACTTCCCTGGTTCTAATACTTGGTCCTCTCATATGGGAGGTGAAAAAACAGAGAAAAGCAAAAAAACTCTTATCACTGATTCAGGAAAACGTTTTTTTTCCTGGAAATTTCATCTGTGTTTACTTATTGGCAGTAAAGTGAGCTACAGGAGAGAGGTTAGTCAACACCAACATTGGAGCAGTGCTAACAATCCCTATTACACTGCAAAGGACATTACATGGCAGATTAAACTCTCAGTCTATAGCTGCTCATTTCTTTTAAGAAATCTGTCTGGATTTCTCTCTTGAAGAAGATCCTATTTGTATAAACAGTACAACCTGTTCCAGACATCCATCACTATTTGGGTGAAATGGTGCATCATCAAATTTTTTTCTCTCTCAAGCATGTGGCGTTACCTGTGAAGAATTTGTCGCATGCCATTCTATTAATTCCATGCAGGATCTTGTGGACCTCAATGAGATCCCTCTTCCATTACATTGTGAACAGGCCTCATTCCTCAAGCTTTTTAGCTATAAGGTTGCACTTCAAGCAACGGAATTAGCCTGGTGGCTCCTCTCTAAACTCTCTCAAGTATCTCTATCCTTAACTGGGTAGGGAGCCCAGAACTGCACACAGTATTCAAGATGAGGCTGTTGCAAAGCATGAAACAGTCTCAAGATAGACTTTAAATTTGTAATCTACTATCTGCTGTATACATCCATGTGTACAGTTGTCCCTGGCTATTTGGAATCTACTATCTGCCTTCGGCTCCCCTCTCGACTCTCTAACTCCTCCTCGCTCTCTCCCTTCCCTCCCCTCACCCTGACCATTTCTCCCCTGCTCGGGTCCTGACCCAACTGTACAGCGCCTTGGGACGTCCTCCTGACGTGAAAGGCGCTCTATAAATGGAATCTTGTTGTTGTTGTTGCTATGACGGCTTATCCCGACTGTTGATACTTCAAAGTGTGATCAGTGCTCACCTTCAGGCATCCTGATCCAACTGTCCTAAGGGAAACTCCTCCCATAAAGTAGTCAAATTAGGGATTCTTGAGCCATAAGTGCATAACACTGCACTTTCAGTACAACCGAACCACCTGTTCAAAATAGCTTGCATTGCCATCTCCTCTGGAACTCAGTTGGACAGTAATTTTAGTGTCATCAACAAATACGGGAATAGTGCTCTTAATGTCTACATAATCATTGATGAAGGTTATAATTATCTGCCATTAATAAGAATGAATTTGGGTTTGAATTTAATAAGAAAGAATTGGGAGGTGAACTTGGAGCTGAACTGGTTCTAAGGTGACGTGTTTGGTAATAGAATGTCAGAATCGAGCCAACCCTCTGTGGTGGTCTTGGTTGTTCAGTCCTGAGCCAGGCAGGTCCGCAGTACTCTAGGGCATTGCTAATGACAGTTCAGCTAGTCTAGCTCACAGGCACGATTTGGAAAGAAAGAAGAAGAGAGCAGTAGGAAAGCTTGCCAGAGAGTGCTCTCAATGGCAAGCTTGTGGTTTTAGCTGGCTAGACTCCACCAGTAATCTAACTCACACTCTGGGGTCCCCGGGCTTGGCTCTTGCCGACCTGCATCTAATACTCTCCAGAATTAGGTAAGCAAGATGCCTCCCTCCAGGGAGAGAGTACTCATTCCATTCCAATAAATATGTCGGAAATTTCCCCGTATAGGTAGGATTCATGAAACTCTGTTTGATTTCTTAAGCACGGTGATGGATTTCTGCATGTGTCAAGATACCTGGCTGCCCCCCAAAAAGAATGCATTTGTAACTAACTTAAATGTAAAATGTACAAGTTAAATTTGGTCACTGTATTTGTGTTTTCTTTTACATTTTAACCTGTTTTCCCTTTTACTTCATTCCATCCAGGGTGTTATTGACTACATTTTCTATTCGAAGACTCGAATGAATGTGCTGGGAGTTCTTGGGCCTTTGGATCCTCAGTGGCTTGTGGAAAACTGTATCACTGGATGTCCTCACCCTCATATTCCTTCAGACCATTTTTCACTGTTAATACAACTTGAACTCCACCTTTTGTTGCCATCATTGATAAACGGTGTGCACTTACCGTGTAGGAGATAGTGGAAACCAGTCCTAGAAGCTCTTCCTGCTTTTATGGACGTGTACAGTTCTAAATCAAAGTATGAAGGAGTGAAGTATGGCCTGTAAACAATCTTACTTTTTTAGATATGTTCTGTATGTTTATAATACACCTGTTCCACCATTTCACAGCATTACCACTGGGGCTGGAGCAAATTAAAACCTACTTACTTTTGAAGGTTTATTGCTCAAACCTTTGGAGACACTGGAGATTCTGTCCTCTACATGTCTAAATAGATTTTCTCACACTGCGACCATGTATTAACTGTTGGTTTTCCTATTGGCTCTGGTTTTGAAACGGCACCATTGTGTGCGTTGCATGTGCAATAACATACAATGTCATTGATTACTTCTCCAAAGATTAACAGACAAATTGCCTTCAGATGACCTGAGTTTTGTCCCTGCCCTGGTTGCCTTAGATCTATTTATATATCTGTTTTTAGACTTGTGTTGACTTATTTACAATTTGAGATAAGTATTCGGTGTCTTCACGTAAGTTACTCTTGATTTCTTTGCCTGTATGTTTTCATTGATCACTTTAAATCTCTTAAAGACTTCTCTTTGCAACTTTTGATAATCAGTCAGAACCTCACCTCAGTTGTCTGACCGTGTTTATCACAGTTAATCAATACCTCTCATTGACTGATCCTGAGTACTAAAGAACACGCAGATCAAAAGGGTTCATCTCAGTCCTATTTGACCTTATTCATACTAGTGTAAGGCAGGCATTTAGTCTCAGGTAAGGAAGATCCTCTTTGATTTATTAATTTGCAGGGATGGAAAAGTGTTCATGCTTCCCAAACTGATTACTAAAGATGTACTCTGTCCAGTAGAAATGCTGTGATTTTTTTAAAAAAGAAGTGGTTGAAAATTAGTAGTATTTGGTAAAATCATGTGTTTTGCGTTATGTTTCTCCTTACGTAAGCCAACTGGAACCTCTTCTCTGCCAGGAGGGCATGGTGCTCTGGAGTCCATACCACAATCAATCCTGCTCCATGATTGGTCAGGAGAAGGTGCGTTTAGTGGAGCAAGTTGGTTTGGGCTTGCATTTTGTTCCCACATGAAAAACCATGCAGCAATTGGTGACTGTGACGCATCAGAAATTATTTGGGCGTGAATTCAAGTCATGCTTGAATTCATGCGTGCTATTACCATCTAATGCTTGTTAATTTTGATGTTGTGTAATGCTTACAAAACTCTACTGCACTTTATAAAGAAATGGCTTTTTGCTAAGTGCAATATATCTAGTTCATTGGTATAACCTACCTGCCAAAAAAAATGGATTTAAAGATCCCATCCACAGAATTAAATTCTTTGAATTAACAGAGCAATATTATTTATTATATAAAACATGTTTTAGTTTAATATGTAATGTTCATCTTTCATCAAAGAGAAGAATAGTATTTAAATATATATATACATATATATGGGTAAATTCTATTTGTAGAATATACTAGAAAGCCTTCCGGTTATATGGGTGTCTGGATTCTTGGCTTCAAATCAAGGCTATCAGAAGTCTAAAGCTTTACGTTGGCACTTTAATTCCATCGCCCTCAACATTTGTCAGGGTGTTGCTTTCGTTTTTGGGAACATATGTTTTGGAGCAAGAGAAAGTTAATGAGAATGAGTAAGAAATTAGGCAAACCAATTAAATTCTAAAACATTTACTTTTTTTTTGAATAGACGTCACTTTTATGAAAGAGTTTCAGCTTTACTGACCTTCTTAAAATCAGGGACATGAGAAGCTTAAGATCTTAGTGATGGCCCCACTGCTCACGATATGATGACAACTTCTTCCTTCATACACGTCTTTAATAGCTGTGAATGACATTACTTTCCCATACTTCACTCCCAATATTTTGTCAGATATGTTTATATAAATTTGAATTCAAATTCACTTGTAATGATTGTACATGACCTACAAAGGAGACCATTTACTGAGTTTTACTCTTTTTGATAATTGAAATTGAAAATAGAACTTTTGGGGAAAAACTTCCTGTGAACAGCTCCATACAGTATTTTATCTGCTTTAAATATAAATTAATTGAAGCACTCTGTTGCAAAAGGGTGTTTATCAGGTTTTCTTTGCATTGTTCCTGAATTAAATTAGCCAGTGTACTTGGAGAACATTTTGTATATTAAAATGAAGAGATAACCATTTTGCCCCATTTTTTCAGACGACAAAACAAAAACCACATCCAGATCCACTTGTGTTTCTGATCAATTTCTATTCCACTATTTCATAGGGACTTGCCTCATTTGATTGTACTGCCCATCCAAGCAGAGAAAACCTGATCATCCCTCTCAAGGCAACTTTTAAATTCTATAAAATAAATCTGTTAAAATTTGTGAGATTTTATGTTAAAACATTTTTCCAAAAAATCCTTAAACAGTTTTGTATAAGCTCTATTATATGTTTATCTTTGTTGCAAAGAGTGTGGCATGTTGAAAACCACACCATAAATCAGGTATTGCACAATGAGTTCTAAGACCAGCTTTATTCCCAGCACTAGTTTTTATTTCTGATGTAAATGTGTTACCTTAACCAACAAAGTCTGCAGGATGTGTAAAGTTTTTTGTCACTTCTTTGAATTGTGCACTTTTAGGTGTGAGTTACTCCCATTCCTTGTACAGTAGTGCTTCACTCCCCCGATCGACTGCTCTTAACCAAAGCTCAATACTAAGAAGGAATGGAAAAGGTGCTGAATGGACCCCTTTTTGAAGTTTCATATCACTCACATTAAAACAACCTGTTGTTGGATAGCACGGCTTGAAATGCAGTATGGGTATCTTGATGAGACACTTAAAAAGTTTTGAAGTGGAGAATATAGCATTGAATTGTGAGCAGTTCATGCAGTTTCTGATAATCATTACATTGAAGATGGTCAAAGGAAATGTCTCTATGTGACTGAAACTTTTAAATATAAGCACTCCTACAGTGACCTAATCAAAGTGGTGGTTTTTACAGGCTATCGCTTGGATGTAACTTCTAACCATCTCCAATTCATAACGTGAGCAATCTTCCAGATGTGGTAATGTACTGCATATCTGTCGAATCTAACTGAATTCAAGGTTTGACTTAAGTCACTTCTGCCTTGCTTATCCTTAAATGATTCAATCACTAAGAGTTATGGGGTGAGACACATTAAAGTTCTATCTTTCAAAAGTGGCAATGGAGAAATGTTCAATCTCTCAACAGTGGCATTTGGAGTTAAGCAGGCCCAGTGTTTATACACTGATCAGCTGTTTATTCCAGATTTAAAATGTCAAACGTTTTGCAGCAAACTTTCGCAAGGATAAAGGAAGTCTAAGAAGTCATTACTGACATTTGCTATGTTGCAATCCACAAAAAGCAGACTCTTTCTTGGTTATTTTTTCTACTGATTGATTCTGTTCCAGAAAGTATTCTTTCAAGAACATATAATTTTGTATTTCATTAAAAACATAAAAATATTAATAAGGTTACTTTTAATCACAAGGTTTGAAATGGGCTGTAGTTAATAGATGTTAGTTGTATAACTTGGGAACGTTGCACAGGGTTTTAAGTATTAACCTGTTCATGTACAGTACTGAAAATGTGAGTGATCTGACTCTTTGAGATATATGGTACTTCTGTATGCAAACCCTTTTACATAATGTAGTAAAGGGATTGTGGTCAGTAAATGTAGCAATGGATGTATTGTTGATAATCTCTGTTCTGTTAAATGTGAATCGTTCAGACAATTGTTGCATTTTGACCATCTTTTTCCCTCCTCCATTAAGCATTTATTGCTGAGGAGAAAATAATTCTGAGTTAATAGGAGATGAGTGAACTGTGTCTGTATTTAATCTTTTGGTCACCAGATATTATGGATTTTCTTGACCTTTTGGGTGTTGCATTCTTTCTCTCTCACCCCCCCCACACTTATCACCAATAATAATAATAATCCTTGCATTTGATATAGTGCTATTCACGTCTTCTAAGCGCTTCACAAAATATACTGTAAAGTGAATTGACTATACATTTGTGGGCGAAACACGGCAACCAACTGCACACGGCAGATATTTTTAATCAGCTTGGTATAGATTCTGAGTTGATGGGGTTAATAGCAAAAAAAATGCTGTTTTTGCTGTTGTTTTGTAATGTTATTCCTTGTTGAACTCACCCTATTGGTTAAATGTGTTCATTTAGAAAGTTTATCAATTCTTGATGTAGTAGGATAGATGATCTTGCTAGATTTTCACCAGCTCAATTTTTTCTTGAGAATTACTACAGTACAAGGTCAAAACCTCAACTTTCTCAAATGACTTGAGTACCTTCCTATGCCCCAAAACTGATATTTTAGTCCTTTAATTTTGCAAAGGGGAATAAACCAAACCAAGCTGGTAACTACTTACTGTCTTTAAATGTTCAGCAGCTCAGGTGGGAGGTGTTTATCCTTGTACTACTATGTAAGGGGTTTTAAAACAAAATATTTTTCCATATGGATGTCGGGTATTGCTAACAAATATTGTATAGGGTTAAATTATGTCCACTTATTCCCTTTTGCCTGTGCATTTTTTCTTTCTGACTGTAGGCAATAAATGGCCATTTAAAAATTTGCTCTTTTCATTGTAACAATATCTTGCATGAAATTGTCCTGAAAAACCTTTTAGCGTTTTTATCCATGTAACTTAAATCTGGAGGTCTTGATTTTATTTCTGTTGGTGGTACTCATGAAGCTAAATTTGTCTACATCAAGTCTGAAGAATAATTTATTCAGTGATACAAATCTGCGGTTGTGTGTATGCAATTCCAACTCTGGTCAGACTGCTGCCTTGATGTTTTTGCTGAATAGGGAGTATGCACAACAGTTTGTACAGTTGAAAAAAAATTTCCTCAGTATCCAAAAAGGATACTTTATTATCAGTTCTTGCAAGATTGAAATTGTGTGGTTGATCACGACAACTTGCTTTTGCAACATCTGTTTAAGCAGTCTTGACCAAATCCACTTTCTGCTCCATCTCTGCAATGTTATCTGCTTATCTCTCCCCCAACACAATCACAACCCTTATTCCATAGATTGCTGCAATCCTAATTAAAGGGTATAAAGTGGTTAAAATAATCTATTTCTGGTGCTTTAATGCAAGAGTAGGAGTAGAGTAATGGAGATATGGCTCCTGGTGTGCAGTGGAATTGATTCTGTTGAAGCAATGTTTTCACATTCATTGTGTAGAGGTCTTCAAGGTACATTTTGTCTTTGTTTACTGTTTTAAAATAGAAAATATGTGAAATTAATTTGATGCAATATATACAGTACACTTATGATTTGAACAATTGCTCATCTGGATAAATAAAATCACCACATAGGTGTCTATTATGCAAACTGTATAAACACATGGATAGCAAGGAATTACAGACCCAAATTAAGTATTATCCTGCTCCTTGAGGCTATTTTACACTTTACCAGATATAAATTACTTAAATGAGAGATAATGGGAGCTAATCTCCTCATTGATTTAAAAGGGGGCAGATAGAGATAATAGATCCTCTAACTAGCAGCTAGCAGTCTTACAACAACAACAAAATTACATTTATAGAGCACCTTTCACTTCGGGAGAACATCCCAAAGTCGGGGCTCGAGCATGGGGGAGGGGTGGGGTAGGGGTGAGGGAAGGCAGAGAGGTGGGAGGGAGACCAAAGGCACGGTCGAAGAGAAGGGTCTTGAGACCGGCCTTGAAGGATGCGAGGGTGGAAGTGATGCGAAGGGCCCATGGGATGAAGTTCCAGAGTGGGGGCAGAGAGGCCGAAAGCCCGGACACCATTGGTAGGGTGGGTCAGGCGGGAGACATGAAGCAGGCCAGAGCCCGATGAACAGAAGTAGCGGGCAGGTTGGTAGGGAGTCAGCAGGTCAGAGAGGTAGGAGAGTGCAATGCCATGGATGGCCTTAAAGGTTAGGACGAGGATCTTGAACTCGATCCTCTGGGGGATGAGGAGCCAGTGGAGTCAGGCGATGGAGTCTTAGATGGAGAAGCACATACCAATCACATCATTAGTTAAAGCAATTGCCTCAATGGGCCATAGAAGCAGATAGAAGATAGATACTTAAAATATATAGAGAAGGGAAACTGGATTGAAACAATAATCGTTGCATTTGATAAAGCACCATATCACATCTTCGAGATGTCTCAAAGCGCTTCATATACTGTAAAGTGAATTTATTGTATATTTTGTGAGTGAAACACGCCAGCCATTTGCGCACAGCAGTGTCCCACAAACAGTCGTGGATTGAGTAACCACAATTTTTGGGGGAAGGGATCCGTCAATCGACTAACAACTCGGTTCCGACTTACTGATAGGTAAATAGGTGTGTGCATTAATGAAACTTGCCTAAGGAATCAAACCCAGGTTCTCACGCTTGCGAGGCAATTGCACTAACCAATATGCTACAGCACTCCACAAATCTGTCACAATCTCGTAAATTCTCTAGTTCCTATGATTCTAATGCAAGAAGTATTAAATGCCTTTAGATTAATAAGAAGGGCATAAGTATACAAAAAGTAATGTTAAAGGATACATACCTCAGGATGACAACAATTTTCTTGACCCATGGGGTCACCGGATTGATGCAAACTACCTTCTTATTCTTTAGAGTAATTCTGCAGCACATCACAAACAGAAACATTTCTGGTTATACTCGTAAACTAAAATTTAAATGCCTTTGTTTCACCTCCTCCATCTAACTGAACCATCATGAGGCAATTGAATAATGATATAGGTTCGCTCTCTGAAGCAAGTGTCTCTGGAAATTTTGCTGTTCCAAAAGGTGGACAATTTTCACATATTTATATATATATAAACATAATATGCAAGGGAAATGCTGACAAAGAGCATGCACACAATCATGTTTTAAGCCCAACAATAAAGGTATATTTAAAAATTAGGCTGTATTGTGCTAAATGGATACAAAAAATGTGGGCAAATAATCCCGACAGTATAGAGTGATTATCAACCAAATTGGTCTACGAGGAGAGACTGGCGAGCTAGAATACTTACAATGCAGAAATTAGTCACAGCATCAAGCTAAGAAGGGGGAATGTGAACAAATAGTTTAGCTTTTAACTGTTTTCCAAGAAGATGGTGAATGTATGGTACAGTTTGCTCAGGGAGGCAGAGAGTACAAAAAAAAATCCCTTGCACTTGATATTGCCTTTCATGTTCAGGGAATGCCTCAAAGTGCTTCACAGGATTTAATGTATTGGGTAGTGACTGCATTTTGTCGGCAAATGCAGCAGCCAATTTGCACACAGTAATGTTCCACAATCAACCATGAAATATTGATGATAATTTCAAGAGGGTATTAGACATGGATATATAGGGATTTGAAGGGCATGTATATAATGAGAGATAGTGAACAATGGTAATTTAGAAAATAAGTGGCCAGTTGAATTCCTATGTTCCTAAATGGATTAGTGGATCAGATGGCAACAATAACCTCCCCAAAATGATCCACATGGACAACTTTATTGTGACATTTAAAATATGATTGCTCTAGAGATGTGATATTTTCAATAGTCATCTTAATCCAATGCTTTATCACTGCACAGCAGAAGAAAATATTTTCTTTAGTACTTACATGATTTCCATTCTTCTGCAATAGAGGTTCCGAGGAAAAACGTCAATATGTCGGTATCTTCTTGGGTGGATAAACACAGATGTAGTTCTAATACATTTGCATCTTGATTGAATTCCAGGCCCTAGGCTTCCTAAAAGAGGAAATAATTGCATAGGACATAAGGATGATCATGGAGCAAAAGATTTCTCTGCTCATTTCTAGTTTGATCACAAAAGATTGGCGTTTGAATACAGCTATGATTTGATACTAACAGACTTAACTTAATCAGTATCCTGTGAAGCAGCTCTCAAACACTAGTTCCAGGGTTGAAATGGTTTACTGTGCTGCAAATGTTTTATGATTGTATGAAATATTTTAGGATGGTCACCAATGTAATTAAATTAATCACAGACCAAAGAGAAGACACAATAATTTCATTAACTCATCTCTTACCATTTAATACAAGGTTGCTTTTCTTGTTTCCTTTTTAATTCAGAAGCCAGTATAAAGATTTACTGTAAAATATAACTACCCATGAAATATCTAATCCAGAGTCATTTCTCATCAGTTGTATCTACTACCCGTGGGATAGATTGAACCAAGGGCAGTACTACACTCGAGCCACTGAAATGCCACTTAGTTATTCATATTCGAAGTCTAACCCTGAATGAAGTAGATTATTTGGTGGATATTGACCTGCTTTAAATGTTAGATATTCACCTGCTTTAACTGTTGCTTTGGAAAGGAGTCTTGCCAGGTACAGCTCATGTGATTTGATCCTTACCTTCAACAGCCACCCAGATGACAACTATTCCTAGCAGCAAAATCATCACATGGGTCTTCATTTCTGGTTACCTCTGCTTCTCCTGCTAATCTGCAGTCAGAACTGTTGAAAGTTATTCTTCTGTCAGAACTGCTGAAAGCAGGGTATGTTTGTCTGGTACATTTGAATCTTGTTTTTATTGTTTAGAATTGGGGAAGTCAGAGAAAGAATGTCATCAGAATTTACATTTAGAAACTCTTGTCAGCACATTTGAAAAAATTGTGTTTGTCTACAAAATACAAAACCACTACACTTTATAGTAAATCATTTGACGTACTTTGAGATGTCCTCCCAATGTGAAAGACAGTATATAAATGCAAGGATTAATAATATTATTATTCCTCATATAAATGTTATTTGTTGTTGTTGCGCCAGTGGGTCAATCCACTTTACAGTAAATCCTGTGAAGCGCTTTGATACGTCTCAACCAAGTAATAAGGCTCTATATTAAATGCAAGGATTATTATTATTAGTGTTATGCTGGTTATACTCATTTTTGTTAGTGGTGACAATTTGAAGCAAATTGAAACAAACCTAATATAAATAAGTTATGTTTAATCTCCTTTAACATTTGGATGGTAGATTTCCTCCTTTCATTTGTGAGCAGTATTGCTTAGAGCAAGTCAGTTAGTTAGAAGATTCCTTTTTTAAGATGACAAAAGTTTACAAATATTTTTGTCTCTGATGTATAAACCACACACTATTCGAATTGGTTTGGCACTGCTGTGCGCAATTGGCTGCCGCGGTTCGCCCACAAAATATACAGTCAATTCACTTTGTATTTTGTGAAGCGCTTTGAGACGTCTCGAAGACGTGATAAGGTGCTATATCAAATGCAAGGATTATTAATTGCTTTGATGTTATAATGAATATAGTCTAAACCAGGTTATGTTAGGCTATTTTTTAAAAATACTGCACCAATTACCACTCAAAAGATGAGTAAAGACAATGCGATAATAAATCATCTCACTTCCACATTTGCCTATACAGTGTCAGTCTTTGAGATAAGCAGATTTCTCAAATCCATTGATTCATTCCTACTTACTGGAACACATTATGTAACATTACAGCAAACGTACGTAAGCAGCTGCAGGTCCAGTTATTTTTAGAATCATCACAGATCATGTGACCTTTACAAACTCATTGCTTCCAGAAATTTTTCCTGGAAGGTAGTATTTCATTCTGAACCTTTGCACTTTGCTGTAGAGTTAAGTCCATCTCCAATCAACAACAATTAAAACTTGCATTTATAAAGCGCCCATCAAGCAGGGTAGCATCCCAGATCGCTTGACAGTGGCGGAGCATGAAAGGGGGTAGAGAAAGGTGACTATAGGCACAGACGAATAGGACGGTCTTCAGGAGCAACCTGAAAATGGGGAAGGAAGGGGAAACACGGAGGGATAGAGGAAGAGTATTCCAGAGTTTCGTGACATTATCCCTTGGCCGATGGCGAAGGCCGCCAATTGTGGAATGGAAAGCACAGGGGACATGGAGAAGGCCGGACAGTTGAGCGGGGGATTGTGGGTTAAGAGATAAGCAGGTCGGAGAGGATCTTGAAATCGATCCGTTCGGTGATGGGGAGCCAGTGGAGCTTGACTAAGTGTGTGGTGTCACAGAGCTTGGTATTTTATAGCCAATGCCACAGTGATAGAATTGGCACTTTGGAAGTCAGGAGGACAAAGCCAGTATCCTGTTTATATTAATAAATTTAAAATACGCACTTCTTGAATTAAGTTTAAAATATTTAATGGACACAAGCATATAATTTAACGACACCCCGAATCTGCGAGGCGTGGCGGGGAGGACAGAGGAGCCGGTTGGTGGTGGAGAACAGGAGCCTGGGGTTGCCCTTTGCCTCCAGGATTAACCTGGAATAGAAGGACGATATGGCCGAGGTGAGAGCAGAGTGGTAGGTTTTGATGTGGTCCAGCCAGATGTGATGGTGGACCATTAGGCCGGATTTGAGCCAAGTGCGTTCAGCAGCCCACACATGGCCCTTAAGCGAGCGGAGGAGGCTGGTGAACCAGGGTGAGGATTGGGAATAGAAGGCAGTTCAGGAGGTGAGGGGGGCAAGGGCATTAGTGTGGTGGAGAGGGTGCTGTGGAGAAGAGTAAGAACAGCGAGTGGGTTGGTGCGAGAGGTGGGCCAGAGGGGGAGGAGTTCGGAGGACTCCAGGGCAGCGGAGAGGGACTGTGGGCAGATCTTCTTCCATGGGCGGTAGAAGATGGTAGTAGGTTTGGAGGCAGTGGGGAGAGGGATATAGGAGTTGAGGGAGACAAAATAGTGGTCAGAGATGACCTTGTCAGTGATAGTGACATCCGAGACACTGAGGCCCTGGGTGATCACCATGTCGAGAAGGTGACCGTGAGGGTGGGTAGCAGAGAGGATGTGGGGGGAGAGGTTGAGAGACAAGGAGAAAGGAGAAATCTGAGGAGGTGGAGCAGGAGGGGGTGAAGTGAAGGTTGAAGTCGCCTAGGATGATGAGGCGGTCGGAGCTGGGGTTACACCTTTCACCAAACCCCATGGCCTAATCGCCATGGTGGTGGTGTGGCTCTTATCTCCTGGTCCCCCCTCAGCCTTTCCCCTTATTCCTCTGGAACCTTCCCCTCCTTTGAACACCTAACCCTCTATGATCCCTCCAGGCTTTCCCTCAAAATCCTCCTTGTTTACCATCCCCCCAAGCCTTCCCTCACCTTCCTCTCAGACACCTTCACCCTCCTATCTTCCCTCTCCCTCTGCTCTGAACACCTCCTAATCTTAGACGACTTCAACCTCCACTTCACCCCCTCCTGCTCTACCTCTGCCGACTTCTCCTCCCTCCTCTCTTCCCTTAACCTCTCCCTCCTCATCCACTCCCCACCCACGTCCATGGCCACCCCCTGGATCTGGTGATCACCCGGGGCCTCACCATCTTGGACATTACCATCATCGACAAACCATTTCGGACCACCACTTCATCTCCCTCAACACCTCCGTACCCCTTCCCCTTCCTCAACCCTCTACCAGCACATACAGTCTGTGGAATTCCCTCTCTCTCCACTGCCCTGGAGTCATCTCTGGCCCTCCTTGACCGATCTCCCCTCCTCGCTCTCTTTTCTCCACAACTTCCTCTCCTCCATTCTGGACTCCCTTGCCCCCCTCACCTCCCGAACTGCTTCATACTCCCGTAAATACCTCTGTACACCAGCCATCTCCGTTCCCTCAAGGCACAAGTGTGAGCTGTCGAACGCGCCTGGACCAAATCCAAACTAACGGTCCATCGGCAGATTTGGCTTCATCATACCAAAACCTACCGCTGCGCTCTTACCTCCGCCAAATCCTCCTTCTACTCCAAGGTTATCTTGGAGGCAAAGGACAACCCCCATCTTCTTTTTTCCACCACAAACTGTCTCCTCCGTCCACCTCGCCCATCCTCTCCTCAAACTTCAACTGTGAGGAGATGCTGGACTTCCTTGAATCCAAAATTAAGGGGATACATTTAGCCACCTCTGCCCCGGTCACCACCACCCCCACATCACCTCGACCTCATGACCCACATAGCCCCCATCCACCCCCCCATACTCTTTTGACTATTTCTCCCTCCTCCCTCACCGCCATTGTTCGCAAACTCAAACCCACCACCTGCTCCCTCGATCCCATCCCCATCTCTCTCCTCATCTCCCAGCTCCACCTTCTGGCCCCTCTCCTGGCCCACGTCATCAACCTCTCCTTGTCCACCGGTTCAGCTCCCACCCCCCTAAAAACAGCCGTCATCACCTCCATCCTGAAAAACCTTCCCTGGACCCATCCCTTCTTTCCAGCTACTGCCCCATCGCTAACCTCCCATTCCTCTCCAAGGTCCTGGAATGAGTTGTCGCATCCCAGCTCCGCTCCTTTCTTTCTTGCCATTCCCTCTTTGAACCCCTGCAATCCGCTTCCGCACTGCCCACAGCACGGAAACAGCCCTGGTCAAAGTCACTAATGACATTCTGGACATCTGTGATCAGGGCTCCCTCTGCCTCCTTGTCCTCCTCGACCTCTCTGCCGCCTTCGACACTGTCGACCACTGCATCCTCATACACTGCCTCTCCTCTTTATTCAATCTTCGCGGACCTGCCCTTGCCTGGATCGAATCCTATCTCTCTCACCGTCTCCACTTTGTTGCCTCTAACGGTTTCTCCTCCAGCCCCTGCACTGTCACGTCTGGCGTCCCCCAGGGCTCTGTCCTTGTCTCCTCTTTAATATCTACATTTAATATTTATATATCTTGGTGACATTATCCGCAGACATGGGGTCAACTTCCATACATATGCGGATGACACCCAACTCTATTTTCCTGCCTCCACCCTCAACTCCAGGACCACTGCTGTCCTGACAGACTGTCTGTCGGACATCAAGTCCTGAATGAGGGTAAATTTCCTACAGTTGAATGTGAACAAGACTGAGGGCCCTCCTGATTGGCTCACGCCAGCGCCTCAGCACCTCAGGCTCTGGCAGCATCAACCTCCATGGTTGCACACTACAACTCACCAGCCAGTCAGGAACCTGGGTGTCTTGTTCAACCCTCAACTGTCTTTTCTCCCCACATTCAAGCCATGACCCGCTCTGCCTTCCCTCACCTCCGTAACATCGCCCAACTCCGCCACTACCTCACCCCTCAGGCCGCTGAAACTCTTGTTCATGCCTTCATCACCTCCAGGCTCGACTATGCAAACGCCCTGGTTGTCGGCCTTCCCAACTCCTCCCTCCACAGGCTGCAGATAATCCAGAACTCTGCAGCCCGTGTCCTCTCCTGCACCAAACTCTGTGACCCAGTCTCCCCCACTCTCGCCCGACTCCATTGGCTCCCTATCCTTCAAAGGATCAAGTTCAAAATCCTGGTCCTCACCTGCAAAGCCCTCCATTGCCTTGCCCCACCCTACCTCTGTGACCTCCTAACCCCGTATCAACCCGCCCGCTGCCTCCGCTCAGCTGGCTCCGGCCTGCTTCATGTCCCCCGACCCAACCACCCCACCATTGGTGGGAGAGCCTTCAACCACTCTGCCCCCAACCTCTGGAATTCCATCCCCCAGTCACTCCGCCTCGCCCCCTCTTTATCCTCCTTCAAGTCCCGCCTCAAAACGCTCCTCTTCGACCATGCCAGCTCGGGTCTGAAATGCTGTACTCTGTCCAGTGCCTTGTGACGTCCTCCCAACATGAAAGGCGCTATACAAATGTAATCTTGTTGTTGATCTTGTTGTTATGCTGAGGCTCACTGTCTGGAAACTTCTGCCATCCCAAATAGCTCATTTTATTGCATTAGACCCCCTGCAAGTCCTGTCTGTTATCTGTTGTGAATTCATGTGCCTCAAATGTCCTCTCTGCTCCTGTGCAACCCTATCCTCTACCTCAACTGTGATACACCTGCCAATGGCCACTTGCTTTCAGGGAGAAAACTGTATCAGTTATTGTCATGGTGACACTTCAACATGTTACTGCTCATGAGATCACTCTGAGTTCCAGTCTTCCCAGTAGATTCTGCCTCCAGTCCCTCAGCCTGCAATTGCCTCGGGCCTCCCACGTAGACTATTATAGAATCTTGTTGGATTCGGTCTGTGGTCAGTATAGTATATGTCAGGCTGACTCTTGCGTTATTGCACTGTGGTTTCATTGTCGACGTGAGGAAAGCCACACAGAATATTGTTGCCTAAAAGGCAGTATGAGTATAAAACGAATCATGAAAATTCCCTCAAAGTTTGCACTATTTCTGAGTACCAAAAATACCTTACCAAGTAATACTTAAAAAAAAACTGCATTTGCTTTTTTTTTGTCTCTCGCCAAGCTCCTTTTCTGATAGCTGTATAATTTTTTATCTTTGCATTCTGCTGACTTCCAGGCAGAGGCTATTCAACAGAAAGTTGTGTTTTTCAAGAAGCAAATATTTATTTGTTGGCAACTACTGATCATAGGAAAAGAAGCAGAGCATTCAGCCTCTCGAACCTGTTCCATCATTCTATTAGATCATGGGTGATCTGCATCTCACCTCCATTTACCAGCCTTTTCTCCTTATCCCTTGATACCCCCACCTAATATTTATCGATCTCAGTCTTGAAAATTCCAATTGATCGAGCATACACAACCGTTTGGGGGAGAGACTTCCAGATTTCCACAACCCTCTATATGAAGAAATGTTCCCTGGTTTCACTGCTAACTGGCCAAGCTCTAATTTTAAGATGACGCCCCCTTGTTCTAGGTTCTTCCACCAGAGGAAAGTTTCTCTCTATATACCCTATCAAGTCCCTTTATCATTTTAAACATCTCAATTAAATCACCCAACAACCTTCTGAACTTCAGGGAATACAAACAAGTTTATACAACCCAGCCCCATAAGTTAACCCCTTCACCCCCGTATCATTCTTGTGAATCTGCATTGTACCCCTCCAAGGCCAATATATCTTTCCTGATGGCAGCTCAGAAGTTCACCATCAAAGCCATCCTTGGTCTTGCTCCCCCCTATCTCTCCGACCTCCTAACCACATATCAGCCTGTCCACTCCCTCCGCTCGGCAGATACCTGCCTGCTTCAGATCCCCTGAACTTCCTGCTCCACCATTGGCAGTTGGGCATTCAACATCTCTGCTCCCACACTCTGGAACTCTATCCCCCAATCCCTCTGCCTCAATCCCTCTGGCCTCCTTCATGTCCCATCTAAAGACCTTCCTCTTCGACCGTGCCTTTGGTCACCCTCCCTGTCCCACCACCCCTTCAACCCCCCCTCCCCCCCACCCACCCCACCGCCCTACACCTCTCCTGACCCCAACTCCCAGCTTGGGTCCAAAAATCCCTAACTGTCCAGCATCTGGGACGTCTTTCCAACATGGAGGGAGATACACAAGTGTAATTTGTTCGTTATTTTTCCCTTCGTATTCAATTAAGAGACTTTTCCCACTACATCCTGTACTCTTGAGACGTCTCAAAGACGTGATACGATGCTACATCAAATTCAAGGATTACTATTATTATTATCATGATACAACAATGATAAAAATGATAATCCTTGCATTTGTTGTAGTCAAGAGATCTGATGGGAGACCTGAAAATAGCGTTTTGAAACCCGGAGCGACGCGATAGTTTGCCCAGGAATGATTCTTCCCCTCCCACCATACGGGAAGGTAAGTCCATTGTATCCCAGCCATCCATCCCCGGGATGTCCACGTGTCGGGGGGGACGCACGGGATTCTCGGTTGGGTTTGGATACTCCGAAGCATTGGTGATGGGGTGACCCCGAAACTCGGTGTGTTGCTGCCCCCCCCAACCCCCACCCACACCCACACCCCCACCCACACCCACAACCACATGGTGACCTTGCAGTTCATACGATTCTCCTGTAGAGGGCGCACACCCCGAGCTCCGCCCCCTCTCTCTCTCTCTCTCTCCCTCCCTCCCGGGGCTGATGACGTTGCTTGACGGAACACTGCGCCGTGCGCATGCGCCGCAGGGCGGAAGTGACGGAACCATTTCCGGTCCCGTCCAGGCCCTGGAGATGAATGGAGGCCGACGGTGCGGTGTGACAGAGACTGACTGACACACACACACACACAGAGACATGTCGCTGCTGCTGCAGGAGCAGCCATTTTAAATACAGACTCGGACGGACAGAAGCAGAGAGAGAAGGGGGTGACGGTGGTGAGAGATTTCTCTCTCTCTGTGTGTGAGAGCGGCGGCCACGGCCCCGGGGCCCCGACACGAGGCGGCCACAGGGGAACACGTGACCCGACACCGGTGAGTGACCCCACACAGCCCCACAGCCACAGCCCCACCCACAGCCCCCTGTACCCCCCCACACAGCCACAGCCCCACACACAGCCCCACACCCACACAGCCCCCTGTACCCCCCCACACAGCCACAGCCCCACAGCCCCCTGTACCCCCCACAGCCCCACACCCACAGCCCCACACCCACACAGCCCCCTGTACCCCCCCCACACACACAGCCATAGCCCCACAGCCCCCTGTACCCCCCACAGCCCACACCCACAGCCCCACACCCACACAGCCCCCTGTACCCCCCCCACACACACAGCCATAGCCCCACAGCCCCCTGTACCCCCCCACAGCCCCACACCCACAGCCCCACACCCACACAGCCCCCTGTACCCCCCCCACACACACAGCCATAGCCCACAGCCCCCTGTACCCCCCCACAGCCCCACACCCACAGCCCCCTGTACCCCCCACACCCACAGCCACAGCCCCTGTACCCCCCACAGCCACACAGCCCCACACACAGCCCCACACCCCCTGTAACCCCCCCACACCCACACAGCCACAGCCCACACCCACAGCCCCCGTACCCCCCACACCCACACAGCCACAGCCCCACACACAGCCCCACACACAGCCCCCTGTACCCCCCCACACCCACACAGCCACAGCCCCACACCCACAGCCCCCTGTACCCCCCACACCCACACAGCCACAGCCCCACAGCCACAGCCCCGCAGCCCCCTGTACCCCCCACAGCCCCACAGCCCCACACACAGCCCCACAGCCCCCTGTAACCCCCCCACACCCACAGCCCCACACACACAGCCCCCTGTAACCCGCCCACACACACCCACAGCCCCCTGTAACCCGCCCACACACACCCACAGCCCCCTGTAACCCCCCCACACACACAGCCACACACCCACAGCCTCCTGTCACCCCCCCACACACCCACACAGCCCCACACACACAGCCCCCTGTAACCTCCCCCCACACCCACAGCCCCCTGTAAACCCCCACACACCCACACAGCCCCACACACACAGCCCCCTGTAACCCCCCCACACACACAGCCCCCTGTAACCCCCCCCCACACCCACAGCCCCTGTAACCCCCCCCCCCACACCCACAGCCCCCTGTAACCCCAACCCCCAACAATGTGTAACACTCACTCACAAAGAGAGCACAGAGAGAGAGATCGAGCACATCGACACACACAGAGCACACTGTAAACCCACACACTCACAGAGAGAGCAGATTGACACACGCACACACTCACAACAAGAGCACTCTAACACACACACTCGGGGGTGGGGGCACACTCACAGCACACTAACAGACCGTAATATCAGATAGAGAGAGCACACTGTATCACACACTCACACGTAGCACCCTAATAGACAGACAGGGAGACTGTGTAACGTAATTACAGAAAGAACCCTGTGTAACATATACACTCACCGAGAGAGCGAGAGCACCTATGTAACAGTCAGACACGCACACACACAGCACCCCATACACACACTGCACTCTATGTAACACAGACACACACAGAGGACCCAATGTAACACACACACTAACACACACACAGGGACCCTGTATAACACGCAGAACCTTGTGTAAAACACACGCACACAGAGCAGCTTGTGTAACACACACACACACACAGATTCACTGAACACTTGGATTTGTTTGGGTACATCGATTGTAGTTCTGTCATTTTAAAAGGTGCACGAGTAAGATGTTCAATACGTTTGGTCATTGTGATCATTGAAATAACTGAGCTTTACTTTCTGTTGAATACACAACTGTTGAATACAAGATGCAATCTGTAATGGTAACTTGAGGCACTTACTCTGATCATCAGTTCCACAGAGCTTCCTTATTTCCATTTAATTTCTATTGGAAATACTCTTTCCATTTCTTTGCTTCCCATTTTTCAAAATGGAGAGAAATGCCTTACAGAAACGTTAAACCATCCACTTCACACTGTTAACAATCGTTAAAGCAACGTAAACTGTTCTCCCTTGGTGCAGAGCGTTCTGTGCTCAAATCAGAACTGGTGCAGTTATTTTCTCTATTCGACCCAGAATTGACTATTAAGGTGCGAGTTCTATAAAAGATATATGGATAGGGTGCTCTCTGGGCGGGTGAATGTCAGTTGCAGTAACTAATTACAGTCTCACAGATATATTCGACTTTGCTCATTTCATCAGAGTGAACTTTTTCACCACTATGGTTGCAGGTTTGAACTTTGAATAACATTTTTTTCATTCCTTTCAGAAAATTTATTCAAAATGTCGTTCCGTGGAGGTAGGGGTGGTGGAGGAAGAGGAGGAGGCTTCGGTGGTGGAAGAGGAGGCTTTGGTGGTGGTAGAGGTGGAGGTGGATTCCGAGGCCGTGGTGGGCGAGGAGGCAACTTTAATCGAGGATATGATATGGGACCACCAGATAGTGTAGTGGGTACGTTATGGTTTATAGTTTAAATACAACAACCAATACATGTGAGTGCAGGGGCTAGGAATAACTGATACAAATAGTTCGAAGTATTTCTGTACTTTTCATCAGACTACTTAATATATTTTTTGGTAGTCCTGTGGAAACCCATCACCAAATTTAAGAATATCTAAACCAGACAGAGTAAACCAGGCATATGTATGCCACCTCCACACGGAAATTTCTTGACAGGCTCTTATGCGAACAAGTTGAATAGAATCGATTGCAGTCTGTGGTGATCATGGATCTCACTCAGAACTGCTCCTAACTTCATCAGTAATTTGCACCCATGTGCAGGTTACAGGGATAGCTGCCAGGGTTTCTGTGGTGGCTTCTGAGATTAAAAGCAAATACAAAATCGTAGGCAGAATAGAAGTGACTTTCAGAATCTCACTGCACTGTTCCTTACTTTATTGTGATGCAGGTCCCAAGAATAGGAAAGCACACCTTTTCCCTAGAATTGACATTCCTCAGTTTACCAAGTGCAAAAATTCATGGAAAAATTTTGAAGTTATAAATTGAGGTGCAGTACATGTGTAGATTTAATGAGATACTTTGACTAACTCTTGACTGCCTTTTTTTTAGAACTAGGACATTTCATGCACCCTTGCGAAGATGACATTGTTTGCAAGTGTACCTCGGAAGAAAATAAAATCCCATATTTCAATGCACCAATTTACTTGGAGAACAAGGAACAAATTGGGAAAGTTGATGAGATCTTTGGACAGATCAGAGATTTTGTATCTTTTCCTGGGTTTATGTTAAGGTGGACTCCCAAGTTTTGTGACACATTCTGCACATTGAACAGTGTTTTCTTCAGTAAAAATCCAAAGGGTTTAAAAGAAACCAATTTCTCCTTGCATGCTGACACTAAAACTAGACATTTTTGCTTTGAAACAATCTGTAAGGGGATGAGTGGGGGGGGAGTTCTAATCATCTACAACTCTGTTTCGTGGTTCAAAATAACCTTTAAGTGCTGAACAAGTGAAGCATTATTGAGCAGTCCAAATCCCTTTGTTTTTAGTGGCACTGTCTTTAATTTGGTCATTTTAAACCTGAAATGTATAGGAGGTCTGGTGAAAGTAGTTTGCACTGGTGCATTAAATGGGTGCTTTTGAGTGTTGGGGTGGGGAATAATTCTGGGTCACAATTGCATGGGGGGGATAGTGCTCGCTACTGTTACACCTGTGATTGGCTTATTTTATTTCCTTAACTAAGACCGATCAGTATTTTTCAGTTAAATTATCAGAAAACATGAAAGCTGCTTCCTTTAAGAAACTACAAAAGGTAGGTTTTCTGATTGTGAGGAAAATCTACAAGAATATTCAAGCTCTGCTTTGAAAATATTAATCTGTTGGAGGGTGGATAAATTATGGGTTTGCAGCACATTGTCTGCTTGGATTAACTAACAAAATGATCTCAACCCTTTAATGAACAATACCATCAGCAAACTCCATGTACAGTGGAGTTGATATAGTGTCCTGTAAAATGTAACATTATCTTGCATTTGTAGAGCTTTTCATATAAAAGAAGTCTCATAAAGCACTTTAGAGGCACAATGATTGGATATGATGTGAGGCAATCGCTAGAGCCAATTTGTAGCAGAGGAGAATATAAGCCAAAGTAACCAGGAGAAAATTCAACCTGGAAATTGTAGTGGGGTGAAGGGGGGCGAGAGATTCCTTTAAGTCCACCCTAATCACTCATTTGAAAAAAGGAATATGAAAATTAAAAAGAGTAAAACATTAATATAGAGTGTTATGTATGTTAAAAAAAAGTACACAATGATCACACTGGTGTGTTATTGTATATAAAAGATCCTCCAGCCTCTTTTCTCCTCTGCTGAGACACTGTCCCTGTGAAGATGTCTGAGATGTAACGCTAGGTAAAGGGAGCTATATAAATCTCTTGTTGTTCTATTTGCCTGTCTCAGTAAAATTTGTTGGATCGCAATAAGGTTATTTTTAAAATATCTAGCTATGAGTAGGAGCTTCTGTGATCAAGTTGATCTCTTTTCTTGCAGTTTTATGTTGATCCTGCAAAATTACTGCCACTTCAGCGATTTTTGCCTCGGCCAGCGGGTGAAAAGGGCCGAGGAAGAGGAGGCCGAGGAGGCCGCGGTGGATTTGGAGGCAGAGGACGAGGGGGTGGTAAGAGAGTGTTCTGTTCATTGACATTAAATTGGTGTACAATAATAATAAACCTTGCATTTAATATAGCACTTTATCACGTCTTCAAGATGTCACAAAGTGCTTCACAGAATACACTGTAAAGTGCATTGACTATATTGTGTGGGCAAAACGTGGCAGCCAATGTCGCACAGCAGTGTCCCACAAACAGATTCTTTCAGCAGTTTTCTTACTGAAAGAGTAATGACTGACTTTTGGAAAGTTAGCTATAGGCTTGTAGAGTACTGAGCAAATCCAGAAATCTACAAAAATTGTCAAGAAACCATAATTGTAGCAAAAATGGGGTTTGTGTCCACTGAAGGCTAATGTCAAGAAGTTCTAAGTACTTATTCAGGTCATCATCTTGCTATTGCTCCCACAAGCAAAGTACATTAGCACTCTTGCCTCAGAGTCAGGAGGTTGTGGGTTCAGGCTTCCCGTCCTTCGGATGAGACGTTAAACTGAAATCCCATCTGGCTGTTCAAGTGCATGTTAAACATTATTCAAAAAGAGAAGGGAGTTTCTCCTGGTGTCCTGGCCAACAGATCCCAAATAAAATTGGTCATTCACTTCATCTCTTTATGGGACATTATTATTTGCAAATTGGCTCCCTCATTTGCCTACAAATTACACAGTCACTACATTTTACAGTATATTCTGTGAAGCGCTTTGAGACTTCCTCCTAGCGAGAAAGGCGCTATATAAAATGCAAGGATTTCATTATATTGAAGCATCGGTCATCTTGTCTGGCCCATGGAAATTCTTAAGTGTTTTGTTGTGAAGGAATTTCAAACTTCCCAGATTTTATGTGTGCAATGAAGTGACATCTGATGTGAATCTGAACACCCATGTGTGGTGGGATCAGCTCCAGCACCAAAACATCTTGAGGCCAATTTGTGTGATTGTACAAATTCTGCTCTCCTGGTTACCAATCCAAAGTAGAACCCATTTAATGTGGACCTAATTCATAAAGATTGTGGTAAAGGCTGATGGTTCAGCCCAATTTTCAGACAAGTTCAAATTTTAACCTGTACAACTAGTAAACCAACCATTCTGACTCAAACCAGTTTATGAATGTTGCTGAATTTGCTGGAATGCTTTAAAAGGAAATAATAAAAGGCTAACATTTATAAATCAGAACATTATCGAAACTACATTTTCTTATAGTTTTCTCCCTTGGCATCTCTCCTGAAGATATTTTGACTCATTTTCCTTCTGTGGGAGCACAGTTCTGCAGGCAACTGGTTCTTTCCCCATGACTCCCGTTTGTGTACCTATCCTTGCCCAACATCCACACCTGCGCTTTTCTATGGGAGTTCTCTAAATAGCGATCAGTGGTGAGAACCCTGATTTGACCTTACTCTCCGTTAATAGCCATTGAGGTAGATTGTAACACCCCCAACCTTTTTGCAGTTGAGATGAAGTAATTCAGCACAGACCAGTGATCAAAATTTAGGATCACCCCTGTGTCTGCCACTCAGATTACTCACTGAATTTACTTGAATTTAGAAGACATCAGAGGAGCCTACGATACTTGTCACATTAGCATCCATCCTATGGTGGTTTAGTTACATGATATGTTGCCGCTGATACATGCTGTCTGTCTTTCCTGGGATGGTTTATTATTCTGAAATAAATAAGAAACATGTTTTCGAAACAAACTGTTAGGATGTAGTCGTTTGAAAGCATTAAGTGCTGCAGGTAAGTTCCCTTTATATTGTAAGAAGCTGTGCAACGATTGTGAATTTCCAATGGATAAAGCTGATGAGCGTGTATCTTTCTTGCAGGTGGTTTCCGAGGAGGAAGGGGAGGTGGTTTCAGAGGAGGTGGTGGAGGTGGTTTCAGAGGAGGTGGTTTCAGAGGTGGAGGTGGTTTCAGAGGAGGCAGAGGTGGTGGTGGTGGACGTGGCTTTAGAGGTAATTGGAAAATGCCCGTTACATCTGACTGTGTTAAAAGATGTACTGTATGTTCATAATCACTGTAGCCTCATAACCTCGGCCAATAGAAAAGTGCAGACACGCTTTTACCACAGAATCCACCACAAACACCCTCCACCGCTACAAACCTGCTAAAAATGTTGTTTCTGGCCCGCCGGCCTCTGTAAACACACAGTGAGTTCGGGGCGGGCCTCTCGTTGTTTACCTGACGCCATTATGAGCGGGCCAGCTCTGGCTGCACATGCGCAATGTAGCACTAACGGAACATGGGCTTCACTCGGAGGCCCTGCTGTTGTGAGTGTCTATGTCTCTCTGTGTGGTTGTCGTTGAGTGTGTCTCTTGTTCTGTGGTTGTCTGTGAGTGTGCCCCTCGCTCTGTGGTTGTCTGTGAGTGTGCCCCTCGCTCTGTGGTTGTCTGTGAGTGTGCCCCTCGCTCTGTGGTTGTCCGCGAGAGTGTGCCCCTCGCTCTGTGGTTGTCCGCGAGAGTGTGCCCCTCGCTCTGTGGTTGTCAATGAGAGTGTGCCCCTCGCTCTGTGGTTGTCTGTGAGAGTGTGCCCCTCGCTCTGTGGTTGTCTGTGAGACTGTGCCCCTCGCTCTGTGGTTGTCTGTGAGACTGTGCCCCTCGCTCTGTGGTTGTCAGTGAGAGTGTGCCCCTCGCTCTGTGGTTGTCTGTGAGACTGTGCCCCTCGCTCTGTGGTTGTCAGTGAGAGTGTGCCCCTCGCTCTGTGGTTGTCCGCGAGAGTGTGCCCCTCGCTCTGTGGTTGTCTGTGTGAGTGTGCCCCTCGCTCTGTGGTTGTCTGTGAGACTGTGCCCCTCGCTCTGTGGTTGTCAGTGAGAGTGTGCCCCTCGCTCTGTGGTTGTCCGTGAGTGTGTCTGTATATGTCTCTTCTACATGTGTGTGTGTCTCTGAATGTGTGTGTGTGTGTGTACCTCTCTCTGAGTGTGTCTTTCTCTTTCTGTCTATGTGCGCTCCGTGACCCTGAGCGATATGAGAGGCAGGAGGTCGTGAGCTCCTTTAGCCTCACCGGTGTCCTTTGCCCATTTCCCCCCCCTCCACACACAAACGGGCCATCCAGTTTTTCTTAAAGAAATTACAAATTTTTTTGCAACAGTCCAGTATGTGTTATTTCATGTTTAGTTTTTAAAGTGAAAAAATGTAGGTTGGCAGTAAAATGTACCTCAATAGTACCAATCTACTCCCTGCAAACCCCCCAAATTTCCCCACAATTTTTGGGCAAATATTACAGCATTTTTCTGTTGGCCCCGGTGATAAGCTTTTCTCTTGTTCCTTGTGCACAGTCTGAGTGATTGTCGTTTTTGTTCAGCTACTCTCTGACTGCTGACTTTCCAGCTCTCTGCAGCTCGTGAAGGTACTCAACCTCTTGTTTTACTTTCTGTGACTGATCCTAACACAGCACTCTACCAACTTTCTACCTGTTTAGCCCCCTATAACCCGTCCTTTGGTTTTGCTGGCTTAAATATTCACGAGTCATTGATTTTGCTGAAGTTGTGCTGCTCTATTAACTCAGGTCCTCACTTAAGCCGCAGTGCTTACTGCTTGGCTGCACCTGAGCTTTAACTGTACTTAACTCCGTCCTGGAGTTTCTATGGTTTACCACCTTCCTTGTTTCCTTCAAGGTTCATCTCGAGACCTATCTTTTTGATCGTGCTTTTGATCATCTTTCCACTCCCCACCCTTTGACCCCCAGCTCAGGTGTCCAGCCTACAGCATTAAATGCTTTGAGGTGTCCTCCATGGGTGAAAAGCACTGTCTAAATTTTTATTGTATTTTTTACTATTGCTCAAACATGAAATCAGATTTCAGCTTATCCAACATTTACTTGGTTTGCATAAATGTTGATTTCTCTTTCTTCCCTCTCTCAGTATTTATATTTAATGTCCTTGCATTCAAGAAAAGTGAGCTTTGAAATGGTGCAAGTATGTGTCACCTTACAAGATGCAAGTTTTGAATCTTACTGACCCTTAGAGTACAAGCAGAGCATTATTCAGTTTTCTCCCTGGAGAAAGTATAGCATCTTGTTGGTTACTTTCTGGCTACTGATTGACTTCCAATAACTTGTTCAATTGGCTTTTCTTCACATGTTAACATGTGAATCGAGAGGAGGGCATCATAAGAGGGCATTAATTCTCCCTGTCTTTTGCTTCCCGTTCCCCCCCATTCTTTGTGGTGAATACCTTGAGATATGTTGATCTGTTATTCATGGTCTACTTCCCTTTCCCGCTCCCCATATAGGAGGAAGATGAAAACAGTGGATGTTTCAAGATTGGCCACAAAATATTTACCATTTTAGTCCTCCTGCGAGTCCAGAAAATGGAGTTCCTTTTATGAACTGCAAGAAGTCTGAAGAACATTGTTTTTTTATCAAAATAAAAGTAGTTTATTGTCTGTAAATGTTAATGTTATTACAATTCTAACAACATTTTGTATTATTCACGCAGCAATACGGTAACATCTCTTGTTTTTTGGTATCGATTTGGATTACATTTGTTTCAGAGTCCAGTAGGTCAGACTGATCAACGGATTATATACTGATTGAAATTCCTACTATTGAACCCAATAGTTAACCTACTAGTTCTTGATAAATTTGTGTACAAAACAGTGAAAAAAATGGATTTATATTGAAGTAAAGAATTGGTCTGTACAACAACAGTTTTATTGGTTTTAACAATATTCAGTCTACAGAACTGGTTCAAACTGTTAAGTATTTCATTATGATATTTGTTTTAAAATAAATACTGTTTTTACATAAACTTTAGAACTCATTATTTTAAATTAAATGGGGTAGAAAATGCATACAATTACCCTAAGAAGCTAGGGACTGCATGATGTTAAATATTAATTGTCTTGAAGCAAATAATATTACTTGCATTTGATATAGCACTGTTTACTTTGGAAGGCCATCTCAAAGTACTTTTACAGGGTTTACTGTGGTTTTGTGACTATTTCATGGGTGATCACAGCCAATTTGCACATAGGAATGTGACAAACCAGTGACAAAGTGGTGATTAACCAATTTTATCTGGGGCAATATTAGCTAACTGTATTGGATCTTTAAATGTCTACCTGTTGAATGTCAGCCAGACCGAGCCTCTCATAATTGGCTCTCGCCAGTGCTTCTGCACCTCAGGCACTGGCAGCATCAGCATCCAAGGATACCTCACCAAGTCAGTCAGGTACATAGACGTCTTGTTCGACCCTCAACTTTCCTTTCTACTCCACATCCGTGCTTTGAACTGTTCTGCCTCTTCCACCTCTGCAACATTGCCCAGTTCCGCCACTGCCTTACCCCTCAGGCCCCGAAATCCTCATACATGCCTTCAGTACAACCAGGCTCGATTATGCCAACTCCCTGCTTGTCGGCCTTCCCAACTCTTCCCTCCACAAGCTGCAGATCATCCAGAACTCTGCAGCTCATGTCCTCTCCCACACCAGGCTCCGTGACCCCATCGCACCCACCCTCGCCTGGCACCACTGGCTCCCCATCCCTCAGGATCGAGTTCAAAATTGTCATCCTCACCTTCAAGGCCATCCAAGGCCTTGCCCCCTCCTACCTCCGACATGCTAACCCACGTCAACCAATTCGCCCATTCCGCTCTGCAGGCCTGCTCCATGCCTCGCCATCGGCGGCCGGACCTTCAGCCTCTCTGCCCCCACCCTCTGGAACTCCATCCCACATCCCCTTTGCCTTGTCAGATGAAGCGAGTACACAAATAATATTTTGCTTGCAGGGCTAAAAGAGGGAACCTCAGCTGGTTGTCTTGCCACTAGTTCAATGGATCAGCCTCAAAGGGCAAAGCAACAATACCTGATCTGTGTCTCTAATGTGACTAAAGGCCACCTGTCAACCGAAGTATCAGGTATTTATTGGAAGCATTTGAAAATCTTACAAAGGTATTTGGTCAACTTCAGATGTTTCACTCGGACATTTAGATACAATTGCAAATGTAATCTTTGTCTCGAGTACATTTAAATGCAAATTCAAATGCATTTACATGGAAGTAATAGAATGTAATAGTTCGCCAAACAACTTTCAGCAGCATCGGATGTCGGACACTTAACTGCTATTTTTCTAAGTTTAAAATTTCTCTGATAAACAAATTTGTCCATTGATCATTTTGAATTTCAGTTTCCTGGTTTTGATTTGTAATCTTTGAAGTTTATTTGTTTTTAACAGGATGCAAGAAATGAAGTGGCTCAATTTTATCGAGTGCTCTGCTGCTATTTGTGGGATATTTGTTGTGAGAAATTCACTGCCGCGTTCACCTTCAAATAAACTTACTGCACTTTAGAATATAAATCCTGTGAAGCTCTTTGGGATGTCCTCCTGATGTGAAAAGTGCTATATTAAATGCAAAGATTATTATAGTGGTTACAATACAAAGTTCTCTATCTGCCAAAGTGCCCTGTCTGTCATGGTGGTGATGTCATTGATATAATCTATCAGATCAGTGTAATAGTGTAACACTATTGTCAAAAAGCATTGCAAGAGAGATTTAGATGAATAGGATCTCGTCTTTCCAGAATACAGCATCAAGTTGGTTGTTTATAATTGTCAATCTATTTGACTGATCCCCAGGTAAGTGCGTTTGGATTGCCATTTAGATTTTTATTTCTGTATATCATTATAAACTTCCATGATATGTGCAATGATAAATTGGTAGTTCAATTGCTATTTTGACTTTTGAGAGCTAAAGGGATCAGATTTATTTTCCTGGTATACTGTTACATCAACAAGATTTTAGAAAGTCTTGTTGCACTTTTGACTCTCACAAGAAACTCGACTGGTTATTTAAGTTTGACCATTAACTGATGGCAATCCAGTGTGAAGCTACTTTATCTACCAGGGTAATGAAGTGCTTGGATATATCTTGAGAGCACTTTGCTATAAGCACCAATTAGTTTTAACGATTTGATTGATTGAATTTAAATGACTCTGCTTCTTGCAGTAGGCATCCTGATCTTACCAGCCAGGTAAGATGAAGAGTTGAAGAGAAGCCACTGTCAGGAGTGGTAGCAGTTTGTGGGCAGTAAAGCACGTGGAAATTGCTCAAGAATTGTTCGAGGTTCCCTCATTACATAATGTAAAGGAAGAGAGGGTTCTGCATTGTTGTATGTGAGCCCTCGGTATATGGTGACTGGTTTGTTAGCCAGAATTGTTTAAATGAGTTTACATTTTCCATTGAACTAGTATTTGTAACCTTTGGGTTTGCCTCTTTTCTTGTGCTACTGTTGTAACTTCTGTTAACCTAGGTATCTAATTTGTTTAATAAAGCAGGTTATTAAGCATGGTATAATATCTTGCAGCAGTACTGTAGCACAGAGGATAGCAGGCGTACTCTGTGCATTACTTACAGATTGCCAACCACAAGATAACTGGAATTGAGTGCTTTAATGTGAACTACTTTAGAATATTTTTGGATTGGCCATTTAAAATCCCACGGTGATTGTGCAGTGGAAAATATCATGACTATAGTGGCCTTTTTCAATTTGTAATATTACCTAGCTGATTTACTTTACAATGTAAGTAATGTTATTGAGACACAGATGGAGTCAGTTGGAGCAGGAGGGACCGGGCACATACAGACAAACTGCTTTTAGAAACATAGAAATCAAGATTTGATAAAGACACAAATTATTTGGAATAATTGTAGGAATCGGGTAGCAAGAATTGATCTAAAGGCAAGAAGGAATACGGGCAGGGAGCAAAAGTAAGGGTGGAGACTTGGAGTAAGACACTAAAATGTAAATCGAGTGGGGTCAGTTGCTCTTTCCCAGTTAGTTGGTATATCGAGTAATCCCATTCTCACAACTGGCTTCCACAACACAGCTGGGGCTGATACTTAACAGCAACCTTGCAGAAAAAGGGGAAAGCAGATTTAACTTGCAGGATGTGCTGTTGCTAGCATGGATCAGGGAATAGTGTGGGAAGGATTACTGTGATGATGCAGTCAGAAAGTAGTTTCAAAGTGTGCTGAATGAACTATTATCCTGTGCTCTTTCAAAAATACAGAATGCTGCCTTCTGTTTCTCTATTTTTCAATGCAACATTCTACAGAATGAAGTCTCTGCTGTGTGAAGAATAAAATAACTGTTGCTCATGATGGGTGCTAAAAATGCGGTTTATTTTAACCAGAGAAAAACAGCATGTGACTGCCAAATCCCGTTTCAATAATACTTTGCACAGTAAAGTAGTTGGATGAAAATACCAGATCTGTGGTGGGCATTGTTCAAGTAACAAGGGCTTTGAGCTGCAGATTTAAATCCTTTTCACTGGCTAGTCCAATTAACCTTAGACAACTACAGCGACAGGACGACTTGTAGTGTGGTGGCTGAATTTCTACAGCAATCTCCACACCGAACAGATAAAATTGAAACCCTTACAGATTATATTTGGTATCGTAAACTTTCGCCTGAAATGGAAGATGCTTTGAATCACTTCTCTGGAACTGTTACCTTCAATCTCTCCACGGATCCTACAGAAAGGGATCACAAATCTGTGTTTTCCCAGACAGAACACATCATTGTTGCAACTTATCTGATAACTGCAGGTACTCGCTTAATTTTCTATACGAAATATAAACGTGCAGGATCTGAAGTTTAGGAA
Source organism: Callorhinchus milii (assembly GCF_018977255.1). NCBI lineage: Eukaryota > Metazoa > Chordata > Chondrichthyes > Chimaeriformes > Callorhinchidae > Callorhinchus > Callorhinchus milii. The sequence goes on along the minus strand of NW_024704742.1, from coordinate 34,731,166 downwards.
GTAGTTCATGTTTATTAAGAAGGATTGAAATATGCAGCTCATTTAGGTGCTCTGATTGTCAGTGGAATTAGTACTTCTTTTAATAATCCTTGCATTGATGTAATGCTTTCTCACATTATTGAGTTGTCTCAAAGCACTCCATAGGATATATTGTAAAGTGGATTGACTTTTTTGTGAGTGAAACAAGGCAGTCAGTTTGTGCACAGCAACGCCTTACAAACAGCCACGGAGTGAGTGACCAATTTTATTAGGGTGATTTGCTGGCCAGGACTACACCTATGGTTTCAAATATAATAGGTTCAAAAATATTGAACAATCAATTTTGAGATGAATTTTGATATAAAAAATATGCATCTTTCATACTTCAGTTGCAGATAGTGGTTGTAGTAGGGTGCAATGTGTTATATCACAAGTTGCTGTAGCTGCACAAACCATAGAAGCACTGAATTTTATAGCACAGAAGGAGACTATTCAGCCCTTCGTGCCTGTGCCAGGTCTTTGAAATAGTTACCAATTTGTCCCACTCCTCCGCTCTCACCCCATAGACCGCAAATTTTTCCTTTTTAAGTACCCATCCAATTCCCTTTTGAAAGCTATTATCGAGTCTGCTTCCATCTCCTTTTCAGGCAGTGCATTCCAGGCCATGACAACTCTGTTAAAATTGTTAACCTTTCGCTTTGGTCCTCAGGGAGATCAAGAATGAGAAATTTGTCACTGTGGTTCATTGCAGGAGTAATAAGTCTACTCAGCAACATAATTGTGTTAATTATGTTCGTTAAGTTCAAGGAGCTCCGCACAGCGACAAACGCTATTATCGTGAACTTGGCTTTTACCGACATTGGAGTGAGTGGCATTGGCTATCCAATGTCAGCTGCCTCAGACCTGCACGGTAGTTGGAAATTTGGACATGCGGGGTGTCAGGTCAGTCTGCAAATGGGAAATGCACTTTTTTTTAAAAAAAAATCAAAACTTTTCTTAATATCATTGTGATTTTTATTAAATATTCTTCCTTATTACTATGGTGTCTAAACCATTTCACATGATGAGATAACGTTTATCTTCTGTGATATTTTCACTGGTGATAATTATCACATTGTAAAATATTCCAATCACAAGTTCACAGGCAGCACCTCACCTGGCAATTGTGATGTGTGGATGGAATGGGGTGGGGGGCGATTTAAATCAGTTGATAAATTAAGTAAGTCCCGAAAAGATAGTTCACTTTTAAATATTGACAAAAAGAAAGAAAATCTGCAACTGCAACATCCCACAAATGGTAATGAATCTTTATTATGTTGGTGAAGTTTGATGGGGAGGGGGCTCATATTAGTTAGGACAGTGTAAGAATAACAATCTGCATTTATATAGATGCCTTTCATTTCCCTCTACAACAACAACAATTTCCCTCTAGGATGTCTCAAAGCACTTCAGTTCCCTGCGCTTTGAAATACTACCATGGCATCTTTAAACCCTATCTCAACTGTCAGAACAAGTTTAGCATCTCTCATCTCACATGTCCCAAATAATCAGCCTAGATCATCAGTTAAATACAGGAGCGAGGATCAAAATCACACTCTCGATTCCTGAGGCAAGCGTGCTGACTGAGCTAAACAAACTCTTCCAGCAACTTACTCCAAAATAACAGGTCCTGCTTAGCATGCAGCAACATTTCATACGCCCAATCTGCAATTAAGGATTATCAGGTACATCCCTCTTGTCACAAGAGTATAAAAAATATACTTTACTTATCCTACCCAGTACACTGTGAACAAAACTGTTATTTATACTCTTGTAAGAATGCCCTCCAGATATATCCTACAGCAAGCCATGAGACAAGTACAGCAAATTAATGATAGATGATATTGCTCTATCAGTTGTTTAGATCCAGGCTGAATTCAAGTCTCATCCAAAGTGATCTAACTTAACATCCACCTGAACAGGTAGATGGGAAAAACAACAACAACTTGCAGTTATATAGTACCCTTCACTCAGGGTAGCAATAGCATATGTCACCTTAGCAAAGGCTTGGCCAGAACAAGTGATTGAATCATGATATTGTATAATTCAGGAACATTTTCAATGAGCCAGAGATCTTACGTAACCACCAGCAGTGGTGAAGATTAGAATAAACAAATACTCTCTTGTATAGTGTAATCCTTCAGGGTACTACGGCTATGTTGCTAGGTTGTTTCCAAATAAACTTAAAGGAACAGGATATTTTATGTTTCTTGAATAAAAATTACTATTGTGACCTGTCAGGGTATTTTCTTAAATTCATTATTGATTTTTAAGCGAGGGTGTCCAAATCCATGTTTAGCACAATGTGTGAGCACGGTCAAGATATTAGTTTTATAATACAGCTCACTTCTGAAGTTTGTTTCAATGTTGAGTCGGTTGGAATAAAATATATCATAGGAACAGAAGTAGGCAATTAAGCCCCTCTGCCATTGCATTAGATCATGGCTGATTTACGTCAATATGCTTGTTAGTGAGGCCCCTTGATCATAAGTTGGGAGCTGGGAGTTCACCAAAAGAAATTGGTTTAAAAATAAAAATCGGTAGTTGTTTTACCAATTGAAATATCATATTTTCTCCCCTCTCTTATTAATAATAAGCCTTGCATTTTATATCGTGCCTATCATGCCAAAATGTCTCAAAGCATTTTGTTGGTAAACAACAAATTGCATTTATGTGGTGCCTTTCACGCTGGGTGGAACGCTGAAACTGAGTAACTATATTTAAAGGTAAATGCGGCACCCAATCTGCACTCAGCAATGAAGAGAATGACCAATTTTATCTCGGGATTTGTGGGCAGAACACTGGGAGAAATTGCCTTCTCTTTTTGAATATTGCCATAGGATGGTGGGGGTGGGGGGGCTGTGCTACCAACTGAGCCAGGTTAACACCTATAGTCATTTAAGATTGTTATAGGACACCTAAGATTAAATCAATTGTCATAATATGTAATCCATGCTTTATTTTTAAGTACACAGTTTTACCTTAATTTCAAGCACTACAAGCAGTTAGGAATGTTATGCCAATCAAAACATAACTTTGAACCACCAACATCCCTCCAGACATTGGTATCTGGTTTGTGAAATTTTTCTATGAAGAATCTGAGTCACACAAAATAGGATTCCTGGTAAACAGAACTACATCAGGACGACCTACAGGAATAATAATAATCCTTGCATTTGATACAGCACCTTATCATGTTGTTAAAACTTCTAAAGCACTCACAGAATATACTCTAAAGTGAATTGACTGTATATTTTGTCAGCGAAACACAGCAGCCAATTGCGCAAAGTAGTGTTCCACAAACAGTCATGGATCGAGTGACATTATTATTATTAATGTCAATGTAACTGAAGTCACAACTGTTTTAGAAAAATTGGGTGCTGGGCATTTTCTGTCTAATGCCAACCTGACACAATCTCTTTCTGATAGGAATCCTGACTAAATTCCTCATTGTGGAATCCTATTAAGTAAAACTACCAATTAAACCCTGTTGGCTTTTCATGTATAGCACATCGCAGAGTTAAAATGATTGAAAGCTGAATTGCACACGTGTTGACACTCTTGTAGTGGGTAATGTGCTTGCACTTTATTTGCTTTCTTTCAGACTTATGCAGCTCTAAATATATTTTTTGGAATGACAAGCATTGGGTTACTTACTGTGGTCGCCATTGACCGTTACCTGACCATTAGCAAACCTGAAATAGGTAATACTTTAATCATACTTCAGTCACGTGGCCCAATAGAACTTGTTTTTTTTAAATTGTACTTTTATGGAATGTTGTTACTTCGAAACGTCCCAATGTTTTTAAGTAATTATTGCCGAGTGTCGTGACTGTTTGTTCCAGAGGCAAATGCAGCAGCCCTTTGCACACAGTAAGACCCCATACTCATCAAAACCCCACAAACATCCATTTTGTGAATGGGAAATTAACTCAGAGAATTGTTGGCCAAGGAAAAATGTAATTCTCTTTTCGAATAGTGTCAATGAGATCTTTAACCCATGTGAATAACAGGCAGACTGAATCTGCTGAATATTTCATTTTATATAATGGCACCTCTTCTAGTAGTGCACTGGAGTGTCAATCCAGGTGATGATCTCAGGTTCCAATATGGAGATTGAACCCACAATCAGAGGTGAAAATGTCACGTTCTGAGTTAAACTGTCACTGACGGATGCTACATATTGCCTTATATTTCCCAAGGTTGTTTTAAGTCTCTGTATGAGAACTGCAATTGAAAGATAACTAAAAATGACATGAGAGACGATGTGTGCAAAGGTGGCGTATGATTTAAGAGTCGCATTTGACATAACATATCTAGTTATAATTTTGGACTCTATTATTTTCTCCATGGCTTTATTATAGTAGTGGAATTTACAGACCTTTGATTCCTTGTCAGTACAAAGTATGCATTATGTGAAATATCAATCGGATTGGAGTTGGTTACCAGCTCCTTCAGATAACACTGACTGATCCCATTATTCTTTTGTAACAAACTCCAATTCAATGATTATTCCACACTAAATATTTTGTAATTGATTTACGCTGACTTTGATTATAGCTGTGCGAAAATTTCATGTGGTTGATTACTCAAGAATTCCTCTCCACAGGAAGAAGAATGACCAGTTCCACATACACAGCCCTGATCACAGTGGCTTGGGTCAATGGTCTGTTCTGGGCTCTGATGCCTGTAGTGGGCTGGGCTAGTTATGCCCCAGATCCAACAGGAGCCACGTGCACTATTAACTGGAGGAACAACAACTCGTAAGTTGACCCTTTATGTACTTTTCTCTTTACTTTCCTGCTTGTTCATGGCACTGGTTTTCCAGATCGGTATAATCGGTTAATGCTTAAGAAATGAAAACTATATTTCAGAGTCTCTGAAAATATAATGAACACAAATAACAACTCTTCAAGGGAATATTGCTATATGTGTGTTTGCTTGTGTTTATGGTGGGGGTGGAGGGTGTTAACTTTACAAATAAAGTTATAACACACAGCACAATAGGGGTGGGGAGGGGGGGTGGGGTAAGGTTTCTGCTTATAATGTGAATGTACAGTGGACCTGTGCTATTTTCTAAGGTGGGCATTTGGCTTTCTGTGCATGCAGTAATGTTAGCAGTGACCTGGGAGTTCCTCATTGTAGTGTAAGGTCTGAGTTTAATGGAGTTCTCTTGTCATTGTGAGAATAACGAACCTGGGAAAGGAATGCTAATAGCGTCCACCCTTCGTGGCAGTGCTCAGTTCCTGAGCCAGGCAGGTTAACAGTAATTTAGGGTATTGCTGATGACAGCTCAGCCAACCTGGCTCGTCACAAGGACTTGGAAGGGCAAACCAGTCACTGGGAATAGCATTCCACTCCAATAAATATCTCGGAAATTTCCATGTGTAGGTGGGATGATGGAACTCTCAGTTTGGCTTGGATCCTCTTAAGCATGATGATGGGTTTCCGCAGACGCCCAGCTGACTATAAAAAAGAACGAATAGTAACCCTTTTTTTTTGCATTTTTTTTAGCATTTGGAATTCCCTGGTCATGTTCCTGCTCTCACTTTGCTTTCGCATCTTTGTGTTGGCTCTGCTGGATCTGGGTCAATTTGGAGTTTAGATTGTTTATTTATAAAAATAAACATCACCGGCTTGTCAGAGGAGGAGTCAGAAGAAAGTTATGGTTGTGTTGATTCATTGAAGCCCTATTTGTTTTTGTTCTCAGACTGTTTGTTTCCTACACCATGACAGTGATTGCTGTTAACTTTGTGGTGCCACTATCAGTCATGTTCTTCTGCTATTACAATGTGTCAAAAACGATGAGTAGGTTTATAAGCAGCCCCAGCCCGGAAAATATAAACCTGGATTGGTCAGATCAGCTGGATGTAACAAAGGTAAGTGCTGTAACAGGAAATCATTCTTTCTGATATTCAAACTGAATCGTGGCATTTTTAAAATATTTTGTTATAGAATTATGATTTTTTTTACAGGAACTTTACAGTTTCTTTTTAACATTGTGAGAATACCATAATTCTACAGACTGAAATTTGCAACTTAAAATTGTATGCAATTTTCTTTTTTTAAAAAAAAATGAAAGTAGCATCGTTTAATGACTAAATGCAGCGTGGAAATCTCCAGTTTGAATCTGACCTACTGAGCCTGACAGGGTCAATATGGATAAGCTATAGCTCTGCATTTCTTTCACCTCCGGCCTGAAATTATCATTTTGAGTGCAAGTGGAATAGTTAGGTGTCAAAATGCTTTTTATTGCTCTATCAAATAGGACTTAGTGGGGGATGGGGGGAGAGAGGCGGGAACTGCTGAAGTTTGGGGAGAAGGTTCATTTACCGATTAAATAAATTCAAACTATATTCACCAGATTGTTTGATGGGTAATTCCAGTATATGGTGAAGTGCTGAGCTGTACCAAGCAAGGAAATCTCTGGTTTAAATCCTTGACTCAATTTTTAACTGGAGACTCCCTTTAAAAGGGAAATAGATGGACATTTGGGAAATAATAGATATGGAGAAGACAGAGAAATGATATTCTAATATCTGCCACAATCTAATCAAACTACAGAACATGCTTAATGAGGTGAATGACCTACTTGTGATGCTGAACTGTGGGGGAGAGAAACAGAAGTAATTCATTCAAACGAAATTAATACAACTCTTCTATTTTTCTTGTGTTTCTAACAGATGTCTGTGGTGATGATTGTGATGTTCCTTCTGGCTTGGTCCCCATATTCTATTGTGTGTCTGTGGGCATCCTTTGGGAACCCAAAACTCATTCCACCTGCGATGGCAATTATAGCTCCCCTTTTTGCCAAGTCTTCCACTTTCTATAATCCCTGTATATATGTTATTGCAAATAAGAAGTAAGTGTCTATTGCTTTACAAGATGAAGCATTTTCATTAGTTGTTTACCTGAATGTATCTGAATGTGTTTGTTTTGCCTTTCAGGTTTCGGAAAGCTATCATGGCTATGATATGCTGCCAGAATCGTCAGGAGATAACCATCAACCACACTCTGCCAATGACCATCTCACGGGTCCCCCTAACAGAATAAAACTGTTTTTATTGAAATCTGCATTCAAATCGTACCTCAGGACTCATTCTTAGCCCCCTCCTCTTCCCCATCTACACCCTCTCTCTCGGCAATGTCATCCGCAGATACAGAGTTAACTTCCACATGTATGCTGATGACACACAAAACTATTTCTCTTCCTCCAGCTGCGATTTCAGGGCATCTGATGTTCTGTCAGCTTGTTTGGTGGACATCAGGCTCTGGATGAGCGAACAACTTCCTACTGATGAATGTTGATAAGATGGAAGCCATACTCCTTGGCTCTTCTCAATGTCTTCTCTCCTGTGGCTCTGACCTCCTCAACCTCCCTGGTCTATACCTCATACTCACCAAACTAGTCACCGCAACCACTGCGCCCTGAAACTGGAACAACAACTTGGATTTATATAGCGCCCTCCATGCCAGACGGTGTCTCAGAGCACTTCACAATAACAGATCCCAGAGTCGAGCCAGGGGGAGAGGGAAGAAGGTGACCGAAGGCACGGTCGAAAAGAAAGGTCTCTTCTCTATCCCTCCACCTTGTGCGCCCCTCCCTTCCCCCATTCCCCTTCCCTGTCTTCAGGTCATGCCTGGAGACCTCCCTATTTGATTGCGCTTATGGTCTGTCCCTCCCATCTTCTGAATCGGTGTCGTACTCTGCCATTGCCAAGTGTTCTGAGACACTACCCTGCATGAAGGGGGCTATATAAATGCAAGTTGATGTTATTGTGCAGTACTCTACCCCTTTTGTTGATTGCATTGTGTGTTGCAGACAACCACGTATGCAATCCAAGCCCATAATTTTACTTTGGCAAAAGCATTTCTCTATCATTCCTGTTCTGTAACTTTAGAACATTTATCTAAAAAAAATCCTATCTGCTTTACAATGAACCACTGTTGTAATGTCTGGTAGCTTCTGTTTCCTCATGTCTCTTATGTGTCCATCCAAACAATGCCATGGGATCTTTAACCAACCTGAAGAACAGGCAGATAGGACCTTGGCTTAATGTCTCATCAAAAGGGCAGCACTTCTGACACTAGGTGATTTAACACAGTGAAACACTAAAATGCAGAAGGTTTCAAGTTTTCACTTCTTCTACAATTATTTCATCTTCTCTACCCTTTTCAACCTTGATAATATAGAATGATAAAATCACAGAAATGTACAGCGCAGAAGAAGAAGGCCATTTGGCCCATCGAGTCTGCATTGGCTCTCAGAGCTTGCTCCTTGTGCCTTGAATAGTCAATTATGTTTCTTAATTGGAAACAAAATAGCTGTCAAGTTATAATAAAGGAGTCTTAGTGATCTGAATCAGTGCAACATACAAGCGTAAGATCAACATGTTTATCCAACATGGAGAAGTTGGGCTGAATGGCTGTATCGTTCAATATAACTTGATATTTTAGTCCAAGTGTAGATAGCTCTGCTTTATTCCTATTTCAATTAAACATTTTATAAAGTGCACCTCTTGATAAGTATTGTTCAAGCAATGTTTTTCATATACATTTTGTTTTGTGTGTTTCAAAAATCATGTTGTCAAACAAATAAAATGTGAAATTCTGGCCTCTTCACTTGAAAGTTAGCGCTTCATTATGTTGGCTTCATACCCTATTCTGCACTCCAGAAAATGTTACTTCAATCTTTGTTATTAAAGGTAATGGTGGACAAACTGCGAAAGGTGCCATGAGGTTTATCAGTGGAAATACTTTAGCTGGGCTGGTGGTAAAAACTGACATGTCAATTAACATATTGAATCTGTTACAACATTACCAATCAATAATCTTGCTTACAAGATACACAGTGTATCCCATGAAGTACTTTGAGACAACAACAACAACTTGCACCCTTCACGCAGGGTAACGTCTCGGAGCGCTCAGAAACGTCCTCCCGATGTTAGCAGCTGTATCAATTGTAAGGAATATTATAAATTTTATTATTAAAGTGTGAAATATTATTACCAGTGCACAATATTATTACTAGGCGTCTGGTTCGACCTCCAGCTGTCCTTTCTCCCCCACATTCAGTCCCTAACCAGGACCGCCCTTTTACAACTCGCCACATTGCCCACCTCTGACCGTACCTTACCCCAAATGCAGCCAAAACTCTCGTGCATACATTTGTTACATGTCACTTGGATTACTCCAATACACTTCTCACCGGTCTCCCCAGCTCCACCATTTACAAGATCCAGCTCATTCAGAGCTCTGTCGCCCGCATACTGACCCGGGCCAAACTCTGTACCCACACCTCACCAGTTCTGGCCAGGCTCCACTGGCTCCCCATCACTGAGTGGATCTACTTCAAGATCCTCACACTCGTGTTCAAATCCATTCACTCCCTGGCACCTCCCTACCTCTCCAACCTCCTCACTCCCCAATCCATCACTCGGTGCTCCTGCTCATCTCTCGCACCCTCCGCCCCACCATCAGAGATCGCGCTTTCAGCCACTACGCCCCCAAACTCTGGAAGACAGCAAAATATTAGTGTGACATTTCCATTTACAGATACAGTGTCAGAATTAACTGAACTCTCTTACCAGCAGAGGGCAGAGCTGTGACATAAATTGAATTTGGTTTTGTGTTTATAAAATAATGAAGAATTTTTGCAATTGCTTCAATAAGAACAAGTAAGTGTGGTTATCCAGATACTCCAACAAGCAGCGCATTGTTGGAGGTGTTCCTTGTTTGTTCAAGTACATGTTAAAGATTCTACGGCATTATTCATTAAGAGAAGGGAGTTTCTCCCAGTGTCCTGACCGATCTGGAACCAGATAAAATTAGTCCATTCACTTTGTGCTGTTTGTGGAACGTTAAGAGTGCACAAAATTGACTGCCACATTTGCAAACAAAATATTACGCTTTTCAGTAAGTCCTGTAAAATGCTTTGAGATGACCTGAAGTGATGGGTGCCATATAAAATGCAACAATTAATAGTTTTATCAGTGAGGTGCCACTAGGCAATTAATCTGAAGGATTGTTAGCCAGGAAACCTGTTTCGTTCTTATCAAATAGTGTCGAACTATGTCATGGGATCTTTAACTTCCAACTCTGCAGACAGCATCTCATTCTTAAGGATGGCACCTTCGACAATGCAGCACTCCCCTGTGTCAGCTTATGATCTTAAATCCTTTCATGAACTTGTACACAAATAGCTGACCCACAAGCAAGAGTGCTACCAACTGAACAAAGCTATATTTATCATTTGTAAACCATCTATATTTATAGTTTTAATTTTACTCTCCAAGGTTTTAATTTATTTTGTATGGGAAACAGGCTCTTATATTGGCATTTCATATCCATATTTCAGTTAGCTTTATATTGTTTATAAACTACTAATGCTATCATGCTCAGCTGAATAGACCACTTTGAAAGAGCGTTAGAGAGGTGCTTCAAACTGTATTTTAATCGGTCCAGTCCCTATGTTTAGAGTGGAGTCTCTTTAACTGCATATTGTACAGTATTTATGAGCTGTATGGTTTAAAACAATTTGCATATATTGTAGGGAAGAGGCTTGTTTTGCCTTTGTTTTCTGCAGATAATCAGAAATATTGAATTTAGAAAGTAAGAGATGTTGAATTTTCCCAAATAATTCTGACTATGTATGCAAACCAACATGTATGTTGGATTTTTTCTCAGAACACACTATCTCGTGGTTTAAATTAGAGCTTTTAGAACAGATAAACAGCAACTTTATTTTGAATAACTTAGTGGTGAGATTTCAATTCCACCGTACTGCAAAATTATTAATACAAATAAATAGTATAGTAACCATTAACCATTCAACCAACTTAAGATATTTGTTGCAAAGCAATGAAACAATACCTCGCTAAGTACCATTTGACTGAAATCTAAGATCTCCAAGGGAGGCCTGAAGGTTACATGAACTACAAATCTCAGCTAATCTCATATAATCTTCTAGTCTTAAATTGATTCCGCCATGTTCTCAGTAGAAGGCAAACGGAAACTCAGGACTAAAAGCCTTATTTTTGCTTAGTTTTATTGACGTTGAACCATGTATCTGCTTGCTGTTCTTTGCATGTTGGTCACTTTTCTAGCAAATGTTTCTTCTTTTTGCCCTTCCCAGTGCACCTGTATTTACCACGGCAGAAGTGATGGCAGTGGCACGAGGTAAGTCTATTAAAATGAAACATGTGAAGAAATACTGTTATGGCTCAACAAGAATAAGTAAAACACACTGCAACACAAATTGTGATCCAAAATGCATATTCAATCCATTTCTGTGAATAAGGTTGTGAATAGAATCATTCTTTTATGTTCCCTCCTGTTGCTACATAATGTATAGTCTTGGTGTTGTTAAGTAAAGTGAGTATATACAGTATTTAAATTTTCTTCAGAAGCCAAATGTGACTTACGTTAAAAAAAATCAGCTACAAAATGCATAAATTTCAATGGGTTTCAGCTGTTATTAGCACTTGATGCCAGCAAGGTAGAAGCAATATATTCTGATATCCGAGATGTATTGTGAGGACCGTATTGTTTTACTGTATCATACATGTGCGGCAGATAATTAGACTTGGAATACAGGATGAGGGATGCCGAAAATCTTTTTCAGAATGTCTGCTTGTTGTGAGTGTTATATTGTCAACCAGATTTACATCTCACTGCGATTTATAACAAAATTCTACAGTGTCCTACATTCAGCATAGAGTATGGTTATCCAGAAGTGACAACACCAATTATCTCCTAACAATCTTTAGATGATTCTTAAATCATGAATTATGAATATTAATTAATCTTGTAAATCTGCATTAAAATGTCCCATTTCTTGTAGTTTATAAAAATGATGCATTTTTACAAGTGTGTATATCACCTTCTAGATTTTTGTATTTTTTTTATTATAAACTTAAATATACATGTAACTTATGATTTTGTAGCCTTGTGACATTGTTTCCCACTGAATTGACTTTCTCTCTTCCTTAAACATTATACACACCATAGTAACAATTTCAGGCAGGAATAGAGCATTGACCCATCTTCCTACCAGATTCCTACAATCTATCTAACAATTTAACATCTATCTGTCTAACATTCAATCTATCATTCAATCTATCTAACAGTCTAACATTCATGAATTGTTTTAACAGAAGCCTGATAACCATCTTATCTCTCAGTGTTCCTTTCCCCTCTTTGAATGAATGGAGGAGATCAAGAAGGAGTGCCATGCTGTGTATAAGTAACTTTTATAAGTTCTTTGCTCAACGTGGAGCATCTCACAAGCATCATCATCAGCAAACTGAAATCCTTAAAAGCATTATTCAAGATTTGGCCTTAAAAACTAAAAACAAATCTGTTGAAATTCAGCCACTCAAACATGAAGTGCTCTTAACCAAACTCACCAATGAAACTTGGGAAACTTATATATTGACAGGGCAACTTGGGAAAAGTTTCACCTACAAAATATACAGTCAATTAACTTTACAGTATATTCTGTTAAGCACTTTGAGACGTCTCAACGACATGATAAGGCACTATATCAAATGCAAGGATTATTATTATTATTAAGTCTTTGCTTTCAACATGTTTACCAAAATAAGTAAAACATTGAGAGCTTTACTGTTCAAAGAGAAAGGCTTCAATTAAATTCTACTTCAATTTCTTTTGATCCAGAATTTTTAAAACTTTTTTTTCTCATCTCTTTTCTCCTCTTTCAAAATCTTTCCAAGCCAAGATGCCCCGTAATCAATCCTTCATAATCAATCTGAGAGGGTGGGTGTGGAGATTAGATTGATCTCTTCTTCTCCCTCCCCCTCACCCAATCTTCCCTTCCACTGAGTAAGTGTCTGACCTATGTTCCACACTGTCAGATGATTGCATGACGAGACCATTAACTTTAATTCCTTGTTGCTGTGAACCACTGGGCAAAGACAGGTCCTGTCTTTTCATAACACAGCACCCAGGAGCTCCCACAAGCTCTGCCACTGAACGTGGTATTTGTTTTTATTAAACATTAAAATAAACCAATTTACAACTCAAAATATGCTGCATTAACTGAAAAAGGAAAAGCATGAAAGGAGAAAACACATTGCAGCTGAGACAGGTTGAACTCACAGCATGTGCAGAAATAATCTTCACTGTGATATTACATACTAAAAATCTTGTTTTCAGCATCTAAGAATGATGGATGAAAATTATTGTCAACCTAATTAATCACTTGAATGAATATAAATGGGCAAAGCCACAAATACATAATAATAATAGCAATCCTCACATTTGATATTGCGCCTTTTATTTCAAAGGGGCATCTCAAAACGCTTCACAGGAATTACTGTGGTGTGTAGTGCCTCTATTTTTTAATAAACCTACTCCAAAAGCTGATCAATATAGAAGCATAAAAATATAATAAAATATGTCATTTCCACTCTAAACATCAAAGACCTATTTCCTTTCAAAACATGGGCATTTAAAATATGGAACCTCTTGATGTTCAGGATCACTGAGTGCACATTGGACTCCAAGCTGACCTGCATGTCACCTTGGATCCCAACTCAACTTCAGTTTACCTCTTGCCAAAATGTTATCACTAGTTAAATAATGTCACGGGAATTCCCATGTTTAGGTGCATATATGAAACTCTCCGTCTGGTTTGGATACTCTTAAGCATGATGATGGATTTATGCACGCATCCGATTTCCGTCTGACTCCAAAAATTTGAATAATGTACAGGAAATAAGGAAAGAGAAACTTCAAGAAAAATGGACGCTTGTCTTTTGTTTTCATAGGTCTGTAGTGTGCAATGACCCGGATATGTCTGAAATTCCTGTCAATGTTCCAGTGGACACCGTCAAACTTTGTGTTGAAAAAACTGTTGTTAGACAGCTCCCACGTGAAGCATTTTATTACCTTGTGGATTTAAAGTATCTCTGGCTAACATACAATGCCATCAGCACCATAAACCCTCGCAGCTTTTACAATTTAAAACAAGTACATGAATTGCGTTTGGATGGAAACACGCTATCAAGCTTTCCTTGGGATTCGCTACAGGAAATGCCACATCTTCGAACATTTTACTTGCACAATAACAGGCTGGCAACTATTCCTGCTGAGGCAGCTCGATACCTCAAAAACATCACCCACCTAGATATATCGAGCAACAAACTAACCACACTGCCGTCTGACCTGCTGGACCTCTGGCCTGCTTACTCAAGGAACACAATGTTCAGAGTCATCCTAGGTAAGTCAAGATCTTGATCTTGTGACACCAGCAAAAGTCAAGCTATATTTATTGATTGAATGGGAGAGTGTATAGCAATGTCCAACAAACAGCCATGAAGTGAATGACCACTTTTATTTGGTGGATCGTTGGCCAGGACACTGGGAGAAACTCCAACAATGCAGCACACCTTCAGAATTGCATTGGAGTGTCATGACGCTTGGTCCATGAGTTCCAAGTCTCAACCCACAAAATTCTGACTCAGGCGAGAGTACTTCCAACTGGACCAGCCTGACACCCTTAATATGCTTGGCATGCTTGAAGAGTTTGATGATTCATTCAAATAAATAACAATCCTTACATTTGATATTGCACCTTATCATGCTGAATTATCTCAAAGCACTTTACAGATTTTTCTGCATGGTGTAAATTGTAGTGACTGCATTGGTAGTTGCATTTGATGACCAAGTTGATCATCATCATTTGATGTGGAGTCTTGTAGCTCAGTGGTAAGAGCGCTCGCTTTGCAAGCGAGAGACCTAAGTTCAATTCCAGGCAGGGCGAAACCTTGGGCAAGTTTCCTTACTCCACACGCCTAATAATAATCCCTCCAAAAAACCAAAACCAATAATAAATTGGTCATTTTCAATCTATGACTGTTTGTGGGACATTGCTGTGCGCAATTGGCTGCCGCGTTCGCCCACAAATATACAGTCAATTCACTTTACAGTGTGTTCTGTGAAGCGCTTTGGGACGTCCTCTTGACGTGAAAAGCGCTATATCAAATGCAAGGATTATTATTATTAAGTTTAACACAGCAATGTTCCACAAACAGCCATGAAGTGAATGACCAATTAACTAGAGGATCATTGGCCAGGACATCAGGAGAAACTGGTTTCTCTTTTTGAATTGTATCATGGGATCCTTAATGTCCATCTGAACTGGCAGACGAATCCTTGGCATTATTGTCTCATTCAAAGGATACCAACTTCAGCAATGCAGTACTAACCCAACAGTGAACTGTTGTGTCAGCCTAGATCATGAGCTCAAAGTCCCCAACACAGGACTTGAACCTACAACCCCCTGATGCAGAGGTGACGGTGCTACCAATTGAGCCAAGCCAACGCTTAATTGCATTGTGGGTCAATTCTATATTAATTGATATAGATACTGTGACCACCAGACAGATAATTGGATATATTGCAGAATGCAAGGATTAGCCAACATGGAAAACCAGAAAACCATGACCAAGATTGTAACTTGCACTCATTAAGTCTTTGAGGTAGATATTGTATTAGTTTGTGGCCTGGGCATTAAACAAACCATGGCTTACAAGAGATGTCAGGTTTAATGAGGTTCAAATAGGATGACCTTGGCTCATACATTCTCTCCTCCAGAATATAGGTTTATGCAGGGAGTCATGGAGCAGATGAGGGCCTGTATTTCTTTATTTCCCCTTCTGTGTGGATATAGTGGTGGCTATAATTGGAGCAAATGCCATTTCCTAATAGAGACTTCTTGGCATATTCTGCCAAATCTACAACACTCTGTGAACAGATCAAAGCAGGAACACCTACTCAGGGAAATTTCATCATATCTCAGCGCGTTAGTTCATTTAATGAGTACTTGAGAGCCATAGACAGATCCATGCTTGATCCTCAGTCTGCAATGAGAAAGCTAACCTCAACCATGTAGATAACCATTAAGCATGTAGGAAATAAGAACAACATATACTCTATAGATGGAATAGATCTTGACCAAATGGGAAGCTTAAAGAGACCTAAGAGTGTTAATTGATGCCTCGCTAGCCATGTCAAAACAGTGTGAAGAGGCAATGAATCAGGTGAAAGGGATGCTGGGCTATATTGCTATAGTAGTTCAGTTCAGATGCCCACAAGTCCTACACAAGCTGAAGAGTGATCTTGTCAAGCTGCACCTAGAGTACTGCACATAGTTCTGGTCACGGTAGTAAAAGTGACTGCCCAGGTACGAGAACAGTGCAGAGGAGAGCAATGAGGATGATCATGAGCTATGAGCAATCTTGAAAGCTCTTCAATCTTGAAAGTTATTCTTAGAGGGGACCTGATAGAGGTACATTCAAAGAGAGAAAGGAGTTTCTCTGGTTTCTTGGTCGACAATCCCACAGATAAAATGATTATTAACTTCCTGGTTGTTTGAGAAACATTGCTTTGTGCAAATCGATTGCTATGTTTGTCTACAAATAGACACTCATAGCCTTTACAATAATTCTTGTGAAATAATTTGAGACATTTGGATGACTTGATAACAACAACAAGATTTCCATTTGTATAGCGCCTTTCACATCGGGAGGACGTCCCAAGGCACTGGACAGTGTACAGCATTTCAGACCCGAGCTGGAGTCAGGGAGGGAGAAGGGAGGGGAGGGGAAGGGGGTTGACCGATGGCATGGTCGAAGAGGAGGGTTTTGAGGCGGGACTTGAAGGAGGCTAAGGAGGGGGCGAGGCAGAGGGGGATTGAATTCCAGAGGTTGGGGGCAGAGTGGCTGAAGGCTCTCCTGCCAATAGTGGGGCGGGTGGGTCGGCGGATGTGGAGCAGGCCAGAGCCGGCTGAGTAGAGGGAACAGGCGGGTTGGTAGGGGTTAGGAGGTCGCAGAGGTAGAGTGGGGTGAGGCCATGGAGGGCTTTGTAAGTGAGGACCAGGATCTTGAACTGTATCCTCTGAAGGATAGGGAGCCAATGGAGTCGGGCGAGAGTGGGGGAGATGGGGACATGGAGTTTGGTGCGGGAGAGGACACGGGCTGCAGAGTTCTGGATTATCTGCAGCCTGTGGAGGGAGGAGTTGGGAAGGCCGACAACCAGGGCGTTTGCATAGTCGAGCCTGGAGGTGATGACGGCATGAACAAGAGTTTCACTGGCCTGAGGGGTGAGGTAGTGGCGGAGTCGGGCGATGTTACGGAGGTGAGGGAAGTCAGAGCGGGTCATGGCTTGGATGTGGGGAAGAAAAGATAGTTGAGGGTCGAACAAGACACCCAGGTTCCTGACTGGCTGGTGAGTTGAAGTGTGCAACCATGGAGGTTAATGTTGCCAGAGCCTGAGGTGCTGAGGCGCTGGCGTGAGCCAATCAGGAGGGCCTCAGTCTTGTTCATATTCAACTGTAGGAAATTTGCCCTCATTCAGGACTTGATGTCCGACAGACAGTCTGTCAGGACAGCAGTGGTCCTGGAGTTGAGGGTGGAGGCAGAAAGATAGAGTTGGTGTCATCCGCATATATATGGAAGTTGACCCCATGTCTGCGGATGATGTCACCAAGGGGGAGCATGTAGATATTAAAGAGGAGAGGGCCAAGGACAGAGCCCTGGGGGCCGCCAGATGTGACAGTGCGGGGGCTGGAGGAGAAACCGTTAGAGGCAACAAAGTGATAAGTGATGTATTAAATGCAAAGATTGTTATTAAATAGATTTTAAAAGAGATTGGGAAAGTAATGCTACAACAGCACTTTTGCATGCGCTGAAACAGCAGAACAAGAGGGTACAAGTTCAGTTTACAAGGAACAATTTCAAGACAGACACTAGGAAATACTTATTTACAGAAAGAGTAATTACCAGCTAAAATGAGGACTGAGATATTCCTGATGGTGTTGTGAGTAGAGCAGCATGGACTGGTTTGAATCCTGGTGTCCTGAAACTGCATGAGACACTACCCTGCTTGAGGGGGTGCTATATAAATGCAAGTTGTTGTTGTTGTTCGATAGGGAGGTTAATTTGATCCCAGAGTGAGGGCGGGGAAAACCAGCCAGCTTCTGGTCCCTCTATAGCACTCTCTACTGGTGTGTGTGTGCGTGTGTGGGGGGGCAGTTGAATGGGAAGAGGTCAGGCTCAGCTGTGACCCCCTTTACAGTGGAGTACCAGAGGAAGACCAGTGCCTCTGGAACTGCACCCCAACAAGAAGAGGCCAGACCAGGAGCAGAGAGGCAAATGAGAATATTAGAGACATAATCGGACATAATAATAATAATAATAATAATAATAATAATAATAATAATCCTTGCATTTGATATAGCGCTTTTCACGTCAGGAGGACGTCCCAAAGCGCTTCACAGAACACACTGTAAAGTGAATTGACTGTATATTTGGGCGAACGCGGCAGCCAATTGCGCACAGCAATGTCCCACAAACAGTCGTAGATTGAAAATGACCAATTTAATTATTGTTTTTGGTTTTTTGGAGGGATTATTATTAGGCGTGTGGAGTAAGGAAACTTGCCCAAGGTTTCGCCCTGCCTGGAATTGAACTCAGGTCTCTTGCTTGCAAAGCGAGTGCTCTAACCACTGAGCTACAGGACTCCACTAATAATAACATCCAGTGCGATGTGATAGGCACTATACAACAACAACTTGCATTTATGTGTGTCCCTCAGCAGGGTAGGGTCCCAGAGTGCTTGACAGAGGCAGAGCCGGGGTGAGGGAGAGGTAACCGTAGGGACGGTCGAAGAGGAAGGTCTTCAGGCGCGACCTGAAGATGGTGAAGGGGCCAAGGTGGAGGGATAGAGGAAGAGTGTTCCAGAGTTTCAGGGCGTAATGGCTGAAAGCATGGCCACCTATGGTGGAACGGAGGGCACGAGTGACATGCACAAGGCCTGAGCCAGCTGAGCAGAGGAGGTGGGTTGTGGGGAAGCAGGTTGGAGAGGTAGGGAGATGCCAGTGCAGGAAGGGATTTGAAAACGAGTGTGAGGATATTGAAATCGATCTATTTGGCGATAGGGCGCCAGTGGAGCCTGTAATTTTGTTGTTGCTGTTGGACACTATATATAAAAAAAATTGGAATAGTTTACGAAAAAAAGATGGTTGAGTCCAGGATGGTGGATTTATTAAAATGATGCTTGATGCGATGATGGAAGGATGGTAAGGTGGCAGTCTGGAAAGATCAGATTAAACAAACCGAAACATCTTCTTTAATTGAATCTATCTTGTGAAGGGCATCCCAGGTTCGAGTCCTACCTCACAAACTGCCAGCAGCACATCTGCACAAACGGCTTCTCCTCCCGCTCTCACCCGATTACCTGCGGGGTACCCCAAGGATCCATCCTTGGCCCATTCCTCTTTCTGATCTACATGCTCCCACTTGGGGATGTCATCCGCAGACATAGGATACTTTTCCACATGTTTGCAGATGACAACCAACTCTATTTTCCACCTCTCTTTGCGACCCCCAGTCCCCTGATGTTCTGTCAGCCTGCCTGTCAGACATCAGGAGCTGGATGAGCGCAAATTTCCTTCAGCTGAACGTTGACAAGACAGAAGCCATACTTTTTGGCTCTCGTCAACATCTAAAATCTCACGGTTCTCACCTTCTCCACCTACCCGACCTGCTCCTAAAACTCTCCGAACCCGTATGCAACCTAGGCATCAGGTTTGACCCCCAATTATCCTGCCTCTCCTACATCCGGTCCCTCATCAGCACCGCTTTCTTCCACCTCCAACGCATCACCTGTCTCCACCAATACCTCTCTCTGAAAGCCGCTGAAACCCTGGTCCATGCCTTTGTCACCTCTCGGCTGGACTACTCTCATGCCCTCCTCGCTGGTCTCCCATCCACTACCATCCATAAAATCCAGATTATTCAAAACTCTGACGCCCGCATTCTCACCCGCACCAAACTCCCCTCCCCGATCACCCCAGTCCTTGCCAGACTGCACTGGCTGCCTGTCCCAGAGAGGATCAAGTTCAAGATCCTCACCCTTGTATTCAAATCCCTGCACTCCTCTGCACCCCCTTACCTCTCTGACCTCCTCTCTCCTCAAAACAATGCCTGTTGCTTCGTTCCTCCGGGTCTGGTCTCCTCCTTGTCCCCCGAGTCCTCCGCTCCACCCTTGGTGGCCGTGCCTTCAGCCACTATGCCCCGAGGCTCTGGAACTCCCTTCCTCACTCCCTTCGTCTCGCTCCCTCTCTTCCTATTTTCAGGTCTCTGCTGAAGACCTTTCTTTTCGACCGCGCCTTTGGTCAGCTTCCTCCCCCTCCCCTTGGCTCGGCCCCGGGATCCGTTACTGTGAAGCGCTCTGAGATGCCGTCCGACGTAGAGGGCGCTATATAAATCCAAGTTGTTGTTGTTGTTGGTTACAGAATGGAAAATCAGCCAGGTTTCCTGCTCCTGATTCCTAAATGGGAAAGATGGGCAACTTCTGGGTCTGAAGATCACTTTCAATGGTATTATCAGAGGTGATGACCCAGAAGTCAGGATTTTTTTCATGTGGGAAGCCAGCTAGTGAACCCTGCTTGATAACTTGCTCAGAATTTATGAACCCCAACTATTACATTATAATTGGGTTCTACCATATATCCTATTGTAGCACGAGGAGTAAATATGGAACTTTCATTTCAAAAGTACAATATTTTTGCAAACTCTCCCTCTCTCCAAGACTATGACTTGCCTGCCATCTCTATTCATTACTAACACTAACAGGAGGAAACATTCTTCGGGATGGGCCATAAAAAATTCTAGAAATAGGTAATTCAGATTTAAGCTCAGAAGAGGAAAAGTGAATAGACAGTTCAGTTTTTATGACTTTACAAAGTGAATAAGTGAAATAGAATACCCCAGACAACGGTGGAAACTGGTTATTTAAACAAATTCAAGAGGGACTTTGAAAGCTATAGCATTTGGTGAAGAAATCAGTTTGGGGTATGAAACATTCAGAACTATTTTCTTAGCAAATTTCTTAATAGGTAATGTATGATCATTGAATATTTGGCGCAAATTGGCTGCCAAAGTCACAGTAACTGTACTTTATGAAACCGTCATACACGCTTTCATTACATCGAGGCTCGGCTATGCAAACTCACTGCTTGTCGGCCTCCCCAACTCCTCTTTCCACAGGCTGCAGATCATCCAGAACTCTGCAGTCCATGTCCTCTCCCACACCAGGCTTCGCGACCCTATCACCCCCATCCTCGCCCAACTCCACTGGCTTCCCATCACACAGAGGATACAATTCAAAATCCTAGTCCTCACCTTCAAAGCCCTCCACAGTCTTGCTCCCCCCTACTTCTGTGACCTCCTAACCTCCTACCATCCTGTTCGCTCCCTCCGCTCAGCGGGCTCCGGCCTGCTTCACATCCCCCACCTCGCTGGCCCCACTATCGGCGGGTGGGCCTTCCTTCACTCTGCCCCTATCCTCATTCTCTGGAACTCCATCCCTCAGTACCTCCATCTCGCCCCCTCCCTTACCACCTTCAAGACCCATCTCAAAACCCTCCTTTTCAACTGTGCTTTCGATTTCCCTGCTCCCGCCCCTGCCCTCCACCCTCCTCCACCCCCACCCCCAGCTCAGGTCTGTAACTCTGTCTGTCCAGCACGTTGGGACATCCTCCCGATGTGAAAGGCACTTTACAAATGTAATTTTGGTGGTGTTGTTGTTGTTTACATTATAACCAGTGAACCGCTTTAGGATGTCCTCCAAATGTGAAAGATGCTATATCAAATGTAAGGTTTATTATTATTATTCTAATAATTTCTAAAACATCGACTGCTGAAAAACTCATTGTTCAGACATTCGGTATTTTAGAATTTCAATAATTACATATTTCTTGTTCAGCACATTAAACCTTAATGAATAAACAACAACAGCAGCAACAAATTCGATTTTTATAGCGCCTTTCACGTTGGGGGACATCCCAATAAAGTTAGATATTTTTCTTTTTTTTCCACTTTGGAACAGTCACATTGTTGTTTTTGGTCCTGTGTGTCCCAATGAATGAAAACATGATAATAGTACTGGAATTAAAACAAAACTTTAAGATTGTTCCTTCTCTTTAGCTTTGCAAGACAACCCTTGGTACTGTGACTGCAGGATTTCCAAGATAATTGAACTCTCTAAGTTAGAAGAAACTTGGGTTGTCCTTCTGGATCCATTGATTACGTGCAGTGGTCCGGAAAATATAGCAGGCGTTTACTTCCATAAAGTTGAACTTGAACAGTGCCTCAAGCCATCGATAATGACCTCCGCAACTAAAATCACATCACCACTTGGAAGTAATGTTTTGCTGCGCTGTGATTCAACAGGATTTCCAACCCCAAATCTTGTATGGTTCAGGACAGATGTCTTGCCAGTAAATTATACCGGTAATTCATTAATGCATTTTCCTCAATTTTAATTTTAATTGCATTTAGTATGAATAAGGTAAAAAGATAGAGGCATTTTAGCACGTGAATAGCTTTGACTTTGGAATAAATCTTTTTGACTTGTCTGAACTATTTTATAAAACGGTGATTCTAAAACTACTATTTGGTACAGTAGTTTTTTGAAAAAATAAATTTGGTATTGTGATAATTTGTTGTGACCATTATCCTTCTTAAAAAATAAAAATAATAATAATGAATTGGTAATCAATCTACTACAGTGGGACACTGCTGTGCACAATTGGCTGCAGGTTTCCCCAACAAATATACAGTCAATTCACTTCACAGTATTTTCTGTGAAGTGCTTTGAGATATCTTGAAGACGTGATAAGGCGCTACATCAAATGCAAGGATTATTATTATTATTACTACATTAACACATTTTTCTGTACACCTTCACAGTCATCCAAGAATCACCGGCGATGGTATCCGATGGTCCATAATAAGTTTGACAGGCGTTTCATACAAGGATGCTGGAGAATACAGATGTAAAGCTAAAAATTTAGCAGGAACATCAGAAGCTGCCATCACACTCACTGTTGTGGGAACTGTAACAACCACAGTTCCTCCCCAGAGAAAAGATTTTTTATGGAGGCTTACTACAGAACAAAACAATTTAACACAGGTGAAACTTGAACAACACACTACAATTGTGACAGCCAGTGCACCACTTAGCATCTCCACTACAGTGGCACCTAAAAAACAAGACGACCAAGCTGAGCCTGTTGGAAATGAAACGAAAAGTACAAAGGAACATACATTGGCGAATTCAAGCCCAAAAACTTCACACGTGAACGAGAGCAAGAAAGTTAGAGGCCCACTGTTGAACACAACATCTGTACAAAGTGTTTCTATTAAGAATCTGAGAGTTATTAGTGAGACAGATCAGAAAGTACTTGTAACTTGGAAAACTTCTAACTACAAAAGTGGCCCTGCCTTAAATTTACTTTACTCGAAGTACGGTGAGAAAACGATGCAGAAAATTAATATCGACTCTGGAGAAAGCAAAGTCTCCATAGACAGGTTGACACCAAACACAAAATATATGGCATGTATATGCCCAAAGGGAATGAAACCTAAAAAGGAGCAATGTGTGGTTTTCTCAACTGAACAAGAAAACAACACTAAGAGTTACCAAACCCTCTTGAACATTGTTGTTATTTGTATAGGATGTGCTGTCACATTGCCAATTCTCTTCATGGTTGTCTATGTAGTTGTGAAAGCACAGTGCAAGAGAAAACGGACAGGAGAACACGAGCTAATTAAAGAGTCTTACATAAAATTTGAAACACTGTCCCTCAAACCACCCACAGATGGGACGGGAAATGCTCTGTGGGCTCGGCGGGACATCAGTGATTCACAAAACCTGCTTCTGTGCTCAAGGTCCAGCATAGATTCACAGATGACCTGCAAAAGTGACAGCTGTCGTTCGGAGTACTTCTGCTAATTTCTGCTGGCCACTCTCCAACGTATTGAATAATGAAATGACATTTTGTTGATTCCCTCCTTTTGTACAACAGCTATAGGCTTTTAATCCACATTCATTATAAATCAAAAATCAGTGATTTAATTCTGAGCACAACAGCCTTCAAAACGTATGTATTCATATTTTTTCAGAAATCTGCTAGTGTAACTCCAAAGTGAAGAGCTTGGGCACTACAGTATTTCCCAAGATTAAAAGAGAAGTAAGTAAGGATAAAGAAAGACTTTCAGAAGACCAACTGTACAATTAGTCTGTTAGAGCATAAACTGTTTCTTAAATTAGTTCAATTGTTTTCTCAACCAACCTTCTTGGTTGCCTGTTTCAACCACTGGTAATGTAGTCTCTTGAAAACATATTTCTTGTGAAGGGTAATCTGGTAGAATTTCAAATATCGGTAAAATCTACAAACTGCTGAACATTTTTTACCGTAATTGCCTTCAAGTTGTGTATTTAAACAAAAAGGGCAATCTTTCTTTGTAATATTTAATACCCTTTAGTTATTGCATCATTTATTTTTGTGTGCAGAATCCTTAGTGTAATAGAAGCTTTCTGGGTGGAGATCGTGAGTTTTGAAAGCTTGTTAACGTCTATGAAAGGTGTGTAAGTCATGTGGAAAAGATGGGATGATTTTTCAGTGACTATTATGCACTCAAAGAAAACTATGGACTCCCCACTCTAAGTACGTTTGCTGACTGTTAAATGTTATTTTAGGTGTGTGATTTACCAATATTTGATTTTTATATTCCTTAAAACATTGATCCAATGGGCAATAAAATTATAACTAGCCCATGGACCATGGCTGTGAATATTGGATGCCTGGCCAAACTTGGGAAAGTCCATTACCCCTTTAGTTTTGTATTACATCAATTGCTCATATCAAGTTGTATTCAGCACCCTAGCATGATCCAAAACATGAATAATTATTAGAATATAAGTGGTTCAAATGGCATATGACTCATGCTCCTTATCTCACACAAGGAAAACATATTGTTTTTCTGTTTACTTGAGATAACAAGCTGACCAGACATTGTTTTCACACAAACTACTGGCATCCCAGAAATAAGGCAATCTCCTCTATCAGCGAACTCCTTTCCTGTGGCACCCTTATGAATTCTGGAGCATTAACTCTATAAAAATGTATTCACTAGCTCTGCAGAGCTGACCCATTTAACATATAAATACCCAAAACATATCAACAGAACCTATTGAAATAGAAGGCAATCCCCTTCCCTACAACAGCAACACCAAATTACATTTGTATAGCGCTCTACACATCCGAAAGATGTCCCTGGGCGCTTTACAGTCAGGGTTTTTTGGACCCTAACATAGATCGAACCGTTCAAATAACCAGCATCATAGGAATGCAAAGCATGAGAAAAGACCATTGAGGACGTATATCCAGACCCATCCATTATGCTCCTTAAATGGATGATAAGCAGATATAATCCTTGCATTTGATATAGCGCCTTATCACATCTTCTAGATGTCTCGAAGCACTTCACAGAATATACAAGCACTTCTAAGTAAGATTATGCCCTGCTGTGCTCCGAACAATAAACCTCACAACTCTGGACTAAAACTACACTCGTAACACACTTATTTTACACGGTTAAACTAGACAGCAGAAAAGCCCGGCATCCAGATTATAGAAATAAACTGTATATAATATTATTGAACCCTATATTAATCCCTAGTTCTGAATCATTTCTCTATCGCTCATATTGCCTTCAATGGAAAAATGAGCTTCATATTCAGCAACACCATGGGCACACTGTTTTTCATTTCCACAGTCACTGTCAAAGACATCCTTTCTTTATGAAGATGCATGAAGAAGCCATGATAAATGTAAATACGTATATCTAATATTGCCTCCAATGTAAACTTTGTTTCAGGTTTTCTACTGTTACTATGTTACACAGATAAATGTGGATTTCTTGTATGATTAAAACTGTGTTCTTTAAAGTGAATACCTCCAGGTTATTTTGTTGTTGGTGAATTTGCAGCTCTGTGTCTTTATTTTATATTAAAACGCCTAACTTAAACAACTAATGCTATGGTTCTAAGGGTTCTGTGATAGATATTGTTCAATTCTAGTCAGCAGAAAAAGCAGCTGCTAAGGCAGCAATATTTTTTCCCAGGGTGCATGGTGTAATAATTTTACGTACTCTGGC
Organism: Callorhinchus milii; assembly: GCF_018977255.1. NCBI lineage: Eukaryota > Metazoa > Chordata > Chondrichthyes > Chimaeriformes > Callorhinchidae > Callorhinchus > Callorhinchus milii. The sequence goes on along the minus strand of NW_024704742.1, from coordinate 34,705,118 downwards.
ATTAAGGTTTCCACCCATAACATCCAGCCTAAGGGATGGCTAAGGTTTTTTCTCTATGACTGACAAGTGTTGGCGACCATCACAGAAAAATCCTTCATGTGAATGCCAATCAAGGGCTGATGTTTTTTACTTGCATAATTTGATAAAACAACAGTTTTATACATTCACTTTTTGTATTTGCCTGATGATAAGCAGATATAATCCTTGCATTTGATATAGCGCCTTATCACATCTTCTAGATGTCTCAAAGCGCTTCACAGAATACACTGTAAAGTTTTGTGGGCAAAATATGGCAGCCAATGATGCACAGAGGTGTCCCATAAACAGTTGTGGATTGAATGACCAAATTATTATGACTCACCTGTAGGAGTTAAATATGACTCACCTGTAGGAGAATTTCACAAAATAGATCTGGGAAAGCAGCCAGGAAGACAGTGGAGGTGGGGCTCACTGTGATAGCATCTCCAGATTGGATAAGATGCTTGGAAAAATCATTGCTCACTCAGATTACGGAGGAACAACAGAAAACGGGAATACTATCCTTGGTGAAAGATGGCCTTCTCACAGCGTTTAACATTGGGTAAGTGGCAGCTTTAAATGTTGATTGCGGTTGCGGCAGATAGTGATGGAGAGGGTTTTTGGAGGGAAATGAGGAGCGAAGAAGAAATAAAAGAACAAAAAGCTTTGTGTGCTCAGGTGACAGGTGAGTGAAAGCTGGGGCTGTTCACTGTTTAATAAGCTCAGCCCTTCACCCTGAGCTACATGTGCCTGGGCTCATTTGTCAACAAAAAGGTCAGCATTATGTCTCAATGCAACCAGAGCTAACAGCAAAAGAAAGAGAGCATTTATTACAAAATGCATGTACAGTAAATGTAAATATATGGTATAGTTACGATGTAGCTACTGTGGAATTTGGTTAGCTTCTTAAGAATCAGGGAACTGATCATTTCTGAATTTGGGAGAAACAGCAGAAATTGAGGATAACAATTATTATCTTTCCCATTTATGTTTAAACATTTCCTGGGTCAGTGGACCTGAGAATCCTGGAGCTAACTCCCTGCAGTGAGCAACCCTCTCCCAGAAAACAGCAAACACCAGGCTTTTTACAGGAATTTGCTGTAGGGTAATAATAATAATAATAATAGTAATAATGTGGTCACTCAATCTATGACTATTTGTATATTCTGTGAAGCGCTTTGAGATGTTTCCAAGAGTGATGAGGCACTATATCAAATGCAAAGATTATTATTATTATAAAGATAGAGATGTATACCTTTCTGTGTTAGAAAAACAAAAACTTGAAATTTCTGCTCTTGATTTATGCGTAAACACTTATTTTCTGTGGGTATTTATGTGTAAAACCAACAGTTAAAGTGCTAAAGTATTTTTGAATTCAAGAGAAAGGGAGCAAACATTTTTTGGTGAAAGTGGAGGTTTCAGCAGTGGTCTCATCTGACCCCTTCCCTCCCACATTTCCCCCTCCTCTCCCTCTCTCCCTCCCCCTTCCTCTCTCCCCAGATCACTAACCACAGTGATAAATGTTTTGCAGTTGTGATCCAATCTGTGGTTGTAGTAGCTAGTTATGTGGTTGTGTTGAAGTGTTTTTATAGTTTATTCTTGGCTTATTTTTGCCTTTGGGTTTACATACTTTCTCTCTGCGTCACTATGTAGATGGAATATGCAATCAAAGATTGGCAATACCTTCCATTAAAAGGACAAAACACCTGGGTGCACATGAACACGATGTGTGGAATAAAATTATCCTAATATATTTGCTATATTATTCTAATATGTTTAAACTAATTACCATACCTTAGGGCTATGATTGTTTTCCTCTAACTTCATTTTTTAATCTGGGAACTCAACCAGAAGGAATGTTCAGCTTTGATGAAAAATTGGTTCATCAGATGATGCTCATATTTCTAATTTGATTCACGATTCACGTTTGGTACCCAACACTGCAGACTGCCTGCAAATAAATTACTCAACAGAAAATAACTTGAAATAATCTCTAGCAATTCAATGTTAATTTTGTATAAAATCTTGGTTATAATTGGAATTGGAAGACTGTGTACAATTCTGGTCACCATACTACAATAAGGATGTTGTAACAATGGATGAGAGGATACAACTAATTTAAAAGACTGCATGAGCTTAAGATATTTTCCTAGAGATGAGAAAATTGAGAGGGTGCTTGAAAGAGGTGTTTGAAATTATGAAGGTGTTTGATGAAGTGAACATAAATAGACTTGTTTGTGAGTCTACAACAAAGGGGCATAAAATAAGGTAACCATTAATAGATCAAAAAATTTGTTCAGGAGAAATTTATTTTACACCTGGGCAAGTGTTGGGCAAGTGTCCTTATGCCTCTGTTTACCCAGCAGTAAGTAGGAACCCAATCCTTAATCCTGGTATAACCAGGAGACAAACCAGTTACATGGAAATTTGGAGAGTCTACATTGTGTGAAGGAGAGAAATTGTTGGGGGAGGAAATTCCAAAATCTTAAGGTCCTAGGAAAGAATAACCTCTAGCATCTATGTGTGGACTATGAGGGACAAGTGGGTCTAAACTTGTTCCAAGGAGATACAGGAGGTGGATGGAGTCCACAGTAAGTATAAAATTATTCTATATAAAGGCTTTATATGGGTTGTGTAAGAATGTGCTTGAAATGTTCTCATGCATTTTGTGTTGAGCTGTGGGGCCCAACAGGAAAGTGGCAGGTATTTGCCATTCACCTAGCGAGAGCTCAATCCTGCGCTTGTCAGATGTCAAGTGAGAAATAGTGACTATTCCTCGGGAGGAAGGTAAACATGGTGTCCTTGGAGCTGAACTAGCTTGAAGGCGACATATTTGGGAACGGAATGTCAGAATTGAATTAACCCTCTGTGGCAGTCTCGATAGTCCAGTTCTTGATCTAGCAGATCTGCAGCACTGCAGGCTGTTTGTGACAGCCCAGCCAGCCTAGCTCACTGGTAGTACATGAAAGGTAGAACAGTCACTGTAACTGTTCCCACTCAGTTCCTGTTAACTCTGAAAGCCAAAGCCATATTGAGTAGAATGGTCCTAGCTGGACAAGCAGTGGGTAAGTTTACCAGACAATGCTTTCAATGGCCAGCTATGAGGTTTTAACTGGTTAGACTCCAGCATTACCCCAATGCCAACTCTTGGGTCCCAAGGTTTGGCTCTTGCCAACCTGTGTCTGATACTTTCCAGAATTAGGTAAGCAGATTGCATCTCTCATGGGAGAGAGTTCGCATTCCACTCCAATAAAATCTGGGGAATTTCCATGTCTAGGTGAGATGCATGGAACTCTCAGTTTGGTTTGAACATATCGAAGCATGGTGATGGGTTTCCACATGTGTCAGACACCCAGCTGACCCAAAAAAAGCAAAATAGCCTTTCCACATTCTTTTATTCTTTTGGTACATAACCAAGTCCATCTTACCTTTATTTGATTCTATAAATGACAATTCTATGATGATTCTATAAACTTGACACTCCACCATGTAATGCCACAGAAACCTTGTCAGGCTCTCTGTGTCTAGGAACATCTGTTATGTCAGTTCACATTTTGGAAATTCTGACCTTGGTGGAGAAGCAATGCCGTTATTCTTCTTGTCATTTATTAAACACATTATATATAACTGATTCTCTAATGACTCAGTTTAGCAAAAACAATGTCCAGTTTGAAACTGAACCACAGATGAAGCAAATCCCAGTTTCACTCTGTTGTCTACCACAACACAAAAGACTATTCAGTCTGAGATCGTAACATGTTTCGCAGGGAATTGAATAAACATTTGGCAAGGAACAATGTGATAAGGTCCAGGAAAAGAGCAGACAATTGGGAATTAAGTAGTCAGTGCCCAGAGGCTTGATTAGCCAAAGGGCCTCTTACTCTCATATTTCCTTTGATTCTAAGGTCTCAGCTGGGCTGTTGGTAGGTCCTATAAATGACGTTAGTGCTGCTGGAAAGAAGAGGAAAAAACTCTGATGATGCTCCCGTTATTCAACCTTACCAGTGACTCCTACTTGAAAGTGCATTTATGTGGCCATTGGATGGGCTCTCACTGTTTACATTCACACAATAAAAATAAGCATGTGAATGAATAAGTTATGAAAAAACACTGATTTCCTATGTTACCATAACCAATCATCTTCAGGAGAGAAATAAAAGGCAGAATAATTTAAAATAATAACCATATTTTTAAAGTTGAAAGTTTATTGGTAGAATTTAAATATGAACAGCTCTTTGGAAACATTAATGATCAAGGAAATAGGGCAGCATTTAGTGTTTTTAAATATTTAATAACAAATATATGTGTTGTTAGGTTTAAAGTTTCTGGAAAGGATCTGTAGTGAAGTTTCTAAACTGATTTTTACCTTTATGGTCTGTCAGCGCCTTGGGACATCATCCCGACGTGAAAGGCACTATACAAATGTAATTTTGTTGTTGTTGTTCTTGTAATATAATCAAAACTGCTCAGTAAACTGTTGTGTGTATGACCTTATAAATAATAATAATCCTTGCATTTGATGTAATGCTTTTCAAGTCTTCTCCACGTCTCAAAGCACATCACAGAATATATTGTAAAGTGAATTGTCTGTATATTTGTGGGTGAAACGTATGAATACCCTATACCTACAGCAACATTTGTTTAATTTAGGCTTACTTAACCCACATGCTCCAAAAATGTTCCATACTTTAGTCTCCGCTAAATCGTCATTCTACTCCAAGATGATCTTGGAGGCCAAGGACAACCCCAGGCTCCTCTTCTCCATCACCAACCGGCTCCTTCACCCACCCTCTCATGCCTCGCCCATCCTCTCCTCCAATGCTAACTGCGAGGCGATGATGGACTTCTTTGAATCCAAAGTTGAGGGAATCCATTCAGCAGCCTCTACTCATCCGTCTACTACCCCCTCCCTTTCTCCCCCTTCTCACCCTGGTCCCTACCTATCCCTCCCTCCACACCTTCGAACCTGTCTCCCACTCCTCTCTCACCACCACTATAACCCGCATGAATACGACCACCTGCTCCCTCGACCCCATCCCTACCCCTCTCCTTACCTCCCAGCTCCACCTCTTTGCCCCTCTACTCACAGACATCATAAACCTCTCCCTGTCCACTGGTACTGTTCCCACCCCATTAAAAATGGCCGTCATCACTTCTATCCTTAAAAAACTCTCCCTGGACCATCACTGCTCTCAAACTACCTCTCAAACTACCTATCTCCAACCTCTCTTTCCTCTCCAAGGTCCTGGAATGAGTTGTTGCTTCGCTCCTTCCTCTCCCACCACTCCCTTCACGAACCTCTCCAATCTGGTTTCCATGCCGCCCACAGCACAGACACAGCCCTGGTCAAAGTGACAAATAACATTCTGTCCATCTGCGACCAGGGCTCCCTCTACCTCCTCATCCTCCTTGACCTCTACAATTGAATGTCAACAAGACCGAGGCTCTCTTGATTGGCTCCCGTTAGCTCCTCTACACCTCAGGCGCTGACAGCATCAACATCCAGAGTTGCACACTCCACCTTACTAAGCCAGTCCAGAACCTTTGCATCTTGTTTGATTCTCAACTATCCTTTCTAACCCCACATCCGTGCCATAACCCGCTCTGCCTTCCCCCACCTCCGCAACATCGCCCGGCTCCGCCACTGTTTCACACAGTAGGCTGCCAAAACCCTCATACACACATTCATTACATCGACGCTGGACTCAGCAAACTCTTTGCTTGTCGGCCTCCCCAACTCCTCCCTTCACAGGCTGCAGATCATCCAGAACTCTCCAGCCCGTGTCCTCTCCCGTACCAGGCTCCGCGACCCTGTCACCCCCGTCCTCGCCCGACTCCACTGGCTTCCCATCACACAGAGAATACAGTTCAAGATCCTGGTCCACACCTTCAAAGCCCTCCATGGCCTTGCTCCCCCCCTACCTCTGCGATCTCCTAAACTCCTACCAACCTGCCCGCTCCCTCCGCTCAGCGGGCTCCGGCCTGCTTCACATCCCTCGCCTCGCCTGCCCCACCATTGGCGAATTCTGCCCCCACCTTCTGGAACTTCATCCCCCAGTCCCTCCACCTCACCCCCTCCCTTGCCTCCTTCAAGACCCATCTTAAGACCCTCCTCTTTGACCGTGCTTTTGATCTTCCTGCTTCCCCCACTGCCCTCCACCCTCCCCAACCCCGACCCCCAGCTCGGGTCCAATACGCTGTCTGTCCAGCGTCCAATGCCTTGGGACGTCCTCCCAACATGAAAGGAGCTATACAAACGTAATTTTGTTGTTATTGTTAATGTTCCATAAAATAAATAAATTATTATCTGGCCTTAACATAAGGAAAGCACAGAAGATTATCATTTTCTTCAGGCCTCTCTGGCAGAGAGTGTAGTGAACTGCAATTGACTCCGTGAAGTCAGTGTGGGATCTGCTGCCCATTTAGAGACCTGCTATTTACTGTAGCTTCTGTGCGAGACAACCAAAGTATGATTATTCGCATTCAACAAGTAACCTTCAGACATGCAACTTGTACAGACAGCGAAAATATTATGAGTTATGGCTATCTGCCCTTTGGCCGGCTTCTCTGCAATATTGGTCAGTCCGTATGCATATTTGAATTTACTGTATTTAGGGCTAAGTCAACTGAGGGTGAAAAGAAAGGGGTGGGGTGAGTGAAACTCTTGCAGCACTGAGTGTTAGTTGAAGAGGGGGAGAAGGCCTCTAAATGAATGCAAACAAGTAGTTTGTTGATTGGAAGGGCAGAATGCTTAATCCTGCAGAGATAATGTTGCACTGGAAGATCACTGAGACACCACTAATTTACTGTACTTTTAATTGCCTTTATCTCAGTTTAACTTTGGGAATATTATGTATTATGATCTGGATTTTTTAAGTGTGTAAAATCTCCCACAAGGGTGTCAGGCATTTCATACTTTGCTTCCAAAAAGCTACGAAACCTTGCAAGGTATTCAGAGAGAGAGAGAGAGAGAGACAGAGTAAGAGAGAGTGAGAGAGAGAGAGGGCTGCAATTTGTAAAACTATTGAGCTCAGCCATGTGAGAAAAGAGTGTGAGGAGCTGAGAGAAAATGCTACAGAGCATGTTGATCTCAACTGTTTTCTTCTTTACCGTATTGTCCTATTGCTCTGGCTGTGCTTAAAGACTAGTGAATTGTTATAGATTACCAGAACGCTGGAGATTATGATACTGTTATCTGTCTTGACAGTGACCTTCAGTGCTGTTTTGGTAAATCTTTCCCTGTCTGTGGAGTGGAAGTGCTTGGACGGTTACCACTTATCTAGTGATAACTTCACGTGCTTTGGTAAGTCCGTTGTTTACTTTTATTTAGACATTTTGGGACATTCATATTAAATCACGTTTTTATTATACCCTAATTGTAGTAAAAAGCTACTTTTGAGGTTGATTTTTACTTAATGTTATCTGTTTGTAAAATATTGTTTTAATATATAACTTAACCTTCATATTACAAATGACTGTTTTTGTAATATTTCAGACTTCTTAAAATACTTGGAATACATTTGAGTTGTACAGGTGACCTATTGCATGACTATTTCTCTTTGTGGGGTCAGGGTGATAATTGTTTAAATTGTGAGCAGATCCATTTAGATTCCTGAGCTAATTTTCTACTGGTTCATGCATTTACTAACAGCCATAGTGTGTATTTGTGGAGTCCAGTAGCTCAGTGGTTAGAGCATTTGCCTTGCAAGTGAGAGACCTGAATTTGATTCCCAGCAGGGTGACACCTTGGGCATGTTTCCTTACACCACATGCCTGATAATAATCCCTCAAGAATTTTTTTTAAAAAATAATAATTTGGTCACTCAATCCACGACTATTTGTGGGACACTGTTGTGCGCAATTGGCCGCCGCGTTTCGCCCACAAATATACAATCAATTCACTTTACAGTATATTCTGTGAAGCGCTTTGAGAAGTCTAGAAGATGTGAAAAAGCGCTATATCAAATGAAGGGATTATTATTATTATATTATTATATTTATAGTGGGATATCCCTACAGAGTAATATGTAAATGCATACATTTATTAACCCCAGAAATGTTGTTTGATGTACAATTTGTTGAATTATATAATTTGTTTAAGCGATACATAATAATTCTTGCATTAGATGCAGCACCATATCATGTCTAACCATTCATTTCAATGCCTCATAGAGTTTTTTGTAAAGTATGGTCACTGAGTATTAATAGGCAAACACAGAAGTCAAGATTGCTGCTGTTGGATAGGATACCAGGAGAAACTTCCTTCTTTTTTTGAATAGTGCCACAGAATATTTAATGTCCACCTGATCAGACGGATTGAACCTCAGTTTGACATACCATATGAAGGACAGCACCTCAGTGCTCCCCCATCATCGCACTGGAGTGTCAGCCTAGGTGAGGAAGTCCCGGAGTGGGGTTTGAACCCATAACCTTCTGACTTAGAGGCTAGACTCTATCAACTGAGCTAGGACGACAATAAAGAATCAAAACAATTTTGCAAATTAATTTTATTTCATTGAGATTCAGAATTACTGAGCAGGTGTTTATTATCTGACTAATTTGGCTACGTTACTAGGACAAGTGTTGACTTGTTAGATATTAGGCCTTACTCATAAAGTGGCTTATCCTACTAAACTTTTGGTTCCTAATATGACACACATGTCCACAAAGGGGGATTTTAGTATAAACGGGTTATCAATGAGAAAAGATTGGACTGTTTTAAAATGATACTCAACTGCGACGTTGGGGGAGCCCCTCATTGCCTGAGGTGCCATTTTCACCCACAAAATATAGTCAATTCACTTTACAGTATATTCTGTGAAGCGATTTGAGATGTCTCGACGATTTGGTAAGGTGCTTTATCAAATGCAAGGATTATTATATTAAAATGAAGTCTGCTACCAGCTGTTGCTGGCAGCTGTTGAATATGATGTTATGTTTTATGCTTTTCTCAGATGTATTTCACTACTGCAACTTGCACCAACAAACAAATGATTGCCAATTACAGAGTGCATTTTACCTGTAAAGGCTAAAGGAGTGTCATTGAAAGAGAGTCACCAACCTTTTCCTCTGTTAATGCCTGTATACCCAAGAACCATTCTGTTGTGTGGGCACTGTGTTAGCTTTCTGTCTGTCTCTATTTTTATGTGTTGTATAAAGTTAAGTGACAGTTTATGCAAATTGGTTGTTACTTTTATTTTGTATTGCTGTGAATGATCACTCAAGGGGAGTTTGGAATTCTTATTAACTCCCAAGAAATAATGTTAAAAAGAGCAGACGCCAAAACAAGCCACAGGGCAAGCTTCTCTGCTGATAACAGTAAACTGTGAGCAGTCCCAGGCATTGAGACCTCTGGCTGGTTAGTCAGCACAAGTATGTGAATCATCCCTTCACTGCTCTTCTCAACAGTTAGGTTTGTTATGCAAAGCTGTGTATCATTGCTAGCATTATGTGAGGCCTTTGATCTAACCCTGGGCTGAAGGACATTGTTGAAAGCCGACTACAGAGTTTTGCACTTCACAGATTGGTCGTTGTGTTCAAGCTATTAAGCTTTCTGTTATTATAATCATGTTAAATACTAGAATCAAAACAAATGTAATTTCATTTCAGAACTTATGCTGATATATAATTTGTAAAACGTCATCTAGTCTCTGCAGACATTTAACCATTTTTAAATAAGTGAAATAACTGCAGGCTAATATGATGTTAAGGCATCAATCAAACCTGTTTCTTAAAAAAGAATCATTCAATTCCTTTTGTTAGGATTGTTTTTAAAATAAAATAAATCTGCATCGTTGTATTAGTCACAGTGTCCTACGTGCACTTTTAATGCCTTACTTCCACGGTTGGCTTTGGCGTTGCATTGCTCAAACAATATGCCTTCCAAAATTTATCGGAACATTTTTATGCTGCTTTGTTCACATGCAAATGCTGTCTAACAGAGAGTCTTTATTAGCTGCCTACAGTGCTGAGCACAAATGAACCAAGTACAGATGCTTGAATCCTCCCTGCCCTGCCAGCCATCAGGAAACATCATCTTACATTCGCTTCCTTTTCTCAGGCTTTGAAACTGTTATTAATTCACACCAGCATTCAGGGAGTCTACATTGTGAAGTGATGCATATTCTTGGCTGATTTTAAAAGAATGATCTCCAGGGGTACTCCAAAGAAGGTTTTGAGTTGCCTTGGACATTTTTGTTCTTCCATTCAAAACTGTTTGTCAAGTTGTTTTAGACGGCTTTTGTACCACATGAGCTATCTTTACAGTGCATGCAAGTTCTCATTACAGCTGGCTGTTGCTAGGATTCTAAGCTGGAGTCCCCAAAAAATTGGTGATTCATCACACTCCTCTCCCGATAACAGGATTTCATTGTTGCTTTTATTTCTAGGTTCATGCTTCATGAATAAATACACCTATACGTCATGATATAGCAAGTCTGGACAACTCATTCCTAAGCACAACATTGCTCACCTTAATGCTGCTGCTAAAGTTTACAACAGAAGAGAACTCACCTTTAGAGTTAGCACGGCATTTTTTTCTTAGTTTTCACTTTGTACAGAGAGAATCATCATTTACACATTTTGCCCAGGAATTTTCAATTGATTTAAACATAAATAAATCAATCTGAATAGGTTAGAATCAAAATTCATAAGCGTGAGAAGTGATTGATTTGTGCAGACATTGTTGTCAATAACTGTAGTCCTACAAATATCTGTTCTTGAATACAACATTAAATGCAAAGCATATGTGAAAAATGTGGTATTCAACAACCACTTGCATTTATATAGCGCTCTTCATTCAGAGTAGCGTCTCAAAGCGCTTCAGAATTATTACACAAACAAAACTATAGTTATATCTAATTCCATAAATGGGATTCCTAAACATTGAGAAGTGTTATTTAATCCTTTCTTGGTTGAGATCCAAAATTTCCCATGATCCTAATACTACACTTATATTTATATTCAACAACTTGCATTCATATGCAGCAGGATAGTATCTCGGAGCACTTAATATAGTGCCTTTCACATTGGGAGGCCATCTCACAGTGTTTTAGACAGTTGACTCAAGCCCCAGCTAAGGTGGGGAGCAATGGAAAAGGGGGGAAAACATGATCAAAAGAGTTTTTAAGGCAGGTTTTGAAGGTGGGGGGCAAGGCAGAGGAACTCCAGGATGGCATGACAGAAATTGGGGGTAGAATGGCTGACAAGTCACCCACTAATGTAAGCTGGAACAAGCAGGGGATGTGAATCAGGCCAGTGTTTGCTGAATAAGCAGTGGAGCCAGGGCAATGGGGTCACAGAAGTAGGGTGAGACACATCGTAGAAGGAACTGAAGAATTTGAAAGTTAGCCATTGTCTTAAAATGAATGATGGTGTGGAATTTTTAAACAGTCAAGGGAGATGAAGACAGGCATGAGTGTTTTGGCTTTATTAGCTAGTGATGAAGATCAGCGATGTTGTAGAAGAAAGTGGACTGGGTCAGAAAAAGCTTAGCAAAGAAAGTGGGTTCAGCAGCATTTCCTGTGCATATGCACAATGTACAGGAAGTGATGTTAGGGTGATCTGATGACCTGGAAGCTGGTCATTTATTTTTCAATTTACCATATGCGTTTTCTTCCTTCATTATTACATGGCCTCTGAGATGCTGATCTCTTGTTGCAATGGAGTTGCTCTGCATTCACTGAATGGAATGTCTTGGTGTAGTCACTTTTTGTATGAAAGAGGAAAGGGAAGATAATTCGGAAGAAAAAAAATCTATTAATTGAACATGGGAGAGACTGATATTAGGTTAAGAGCCTCACACAACCACAACAAATTGCATTTATAGAGTGCCTTTCACGTCGGGAGATGTCCCAAGGCCAGCGGCTTGATTTGTATTAAAAATTTTAATACAAATTTTTAATTTTTAATTTGTACAAAATTTGACAGTGAAGGGTTTGCACCCGAGCTAGGGGTTTCAATTAGGAGGGATGGGGGGGGGGCACGGGTGGCGGTGGGCTGAAGCCCGAAGGCACAGTCGAAGAGGACGGTCTTGAGATGGGACACACACAGAAAAACACCAACAGAGACTTGATGGGCTGATTTTTGGTCTGTAACATTTTAGAGTTCCCAACCTGAGAATCACGCGTGCAGGCATGTCTCCTGTGATGAAACACTGAGGAATATTGACAGTGTTGATGGAGAAGTCTTTAGTCCAGATAATAATAATAATTCCTACATTTGGGTGTAGCAGCTTTCACATCGGGAGGATGTCTCAAAAGTGCTTCACAGAATGTCGTGTAAAGTAGTGATTATGTGTTCTGTTGGGTGATTGCTCTGCCCACAAGCTTCATAGGTGAAAATGATTGTGGGAGAGAAAAAGAAGTTTCTGAGAAGGAAGAAAAGGCATCTAATAAATTAAAGAATGATAAAACAAGAATTTGAACTTCCCAGTATTCTTGGCAGCTTTTGCAAACATTTCACCAAATGGCTATAATTGGAAATGTATCAGAAGTATCCGTAATGTTGTACAGAATCCTGCTTCTCTGGAGAAGAATGCTTCTTTCAACCTCTACAATTATCTTTTCATATAATCTCTCAATTTTTACAGGCAGGGACCTGTGCGCACTTGCTTTTTAATGTCATGCTGAACATTTTTCTATTCTGGATTTAACCAATTGATAAAAAAGGTCATGCAGAGATTGGCATTAATACTGTCTGTTTTCCACACTTTGTAAAAATCCAGGGGCATTCACAGAGGAAAAAGATTTATTGATTAAAAAAGTACAAATAAACTTACAATATTCATGTTGTTCCTTCAAAAAAGTTAAAGCATTCATTTAAAATATTATAAAGTTGGTCTTTTATATAAAATAATAATAATCCTTGCATTTGATATAATGCTGTATCACATCTTCAGGACTATAGTGTAAAGTGGATTGACTGTGTATTTTGTGGGCAAAACATGGTAATCAATTGCACACAGCAGTGTCTCACAAACAGTTGTGGATTGAATGACAAAATTATTAGTAGTTTTTTTTAAGGTATTATTACCCCCAGAAAAGGAGTTGATTTTCACATTTTGTTGATTTGAGCTTACCCTGGAAAATATAATATTAAAGAAGAAATAATGGCTAATAAAGAGAAATAATCTTTTAAAGTATGTATAGTAGAATGTGCGAGAGGGGTATAAAACTGTATTCAGAAACAATTTTCAGCCAAGATCATACATTCCATGAGTTTAGTAATGTCTTGTTTGGAATTAAATCCCATTCTTATCTCCGGTGCTCAGCCAGATTTGTCAAGAGCTTTGGGATGTCCTTCCAATGTGATAGGCACTATATAAGTATAAATTGTATATGATGAGGATGGATGGATATTCAAAATATTTTTCCTTGATTATCTTCGGGGTTCAGATCATATTTTTCTTCAGGAGATTAAGTACGAGGTAGAGTCCATTTTCCTGCTTTCAACAAGTGAGGAGGCTAAAACACAAAATCCTGTCTTATGTACAAACCTTTATGAGGCTGGTCTCCAAAAGGATTTGTGATAGCTAATGGAAACAGAGTCTCAGCCTCCTTAACCTCTCATGATTGGCTGTCATTGAGGCCATGATAGAGTAAATAGAACACATTGAGGTCTAAATTGCAAGAGTTGCAAGCAGATTTTTTAAATAGCAATCCCAAATACATCATGGCTCACCTTCTGCAGACACTCTTAGAAACCACTTCTTAGACATCAGAACTGAGTGAAATATCCTAGCGGAGTTTCAGAGGGTCAGCCATCAAACATCCAGGATTTGTTTGTTACAGATCCTTTTGTGATTCTCCAATTGAGATCTCGACATATGGAAGAATCGGATTTGAACCTTATCTACATTGTCACTATTATCCCCTTCAATCCTTGTGTATATTTTTATAAATAAAAAGGTGTGACTTTATCAGGGATTTTAATTAGCATTATTTAGTACTCAGTGTTTTTTAGTTTATTGCTTTAGTGTTTAACATACCCAGTATTGTTTAAGCCCTCTGAGCTGCTACCCTACATTAAAGACATTATATAAATGCTAATTGTTGTTGTTGTTCTGTTATTTAAGTGAGGCAGATCATTGCCACTAACATGGATACCCCTTCTGTTTATTATTGCATAAAACCCAATGATCCAGGCAAACCTAAAGAATTACATTTTTATATAGATTGGTATATTACAGCAAATACAGTAGTGTTAAAAGTAATGCATATACATTTCTACATGTTTAAAGTATTTGATAAGCAACAAACAGCACTCCTGAGTCACAGCAATAAAACATTCTTGACAGGTGAGCAACTTAGAAGAAAACTGTTGATATCCATGAACTAATTTGCTTGCTATTTCAACATTAAAGAGTAAACCACAGAATGTGAATGGCCAACAGTAAAATGATTCAGGTGGACTATAGATAATGCTTATAACCGTGAGTAAAGCATACAGGTATAGACAACTCATATGCAAGATTAGCGATGATTCAGTGTGTTTGTCTTTGTAGCTTTCTAGTTTCGTGGTAATGTTACCTGATCTGCCTTGTATAGGATTTCAGATAATGAAGTCAGATAATATGTTATCAAATTGGTGGATTGATCTTGAATTCCTTGACTCACTGGATTGTCAAACAGAGTTGAAATTTGTATGAGCTAATTTTCACCTTCTGTGAAGGAGACAATTTAACATGCAGGTGTTGGTGCTGTTAATACTTGGATTATGACAGGATAAAGGTTTTACGAAATTAGGAATTTTTGTTCACAAAGGAATCTTCAATGATGTACTAACACCAGTGTTAATTAACACTATCAGCACCCTAATAATTCAACAACAAAAAACAAAAATAATAATAATTAGATCACTCAATCCATGACTGTTTGTGGGGCACTGCTGTGCACAATAGGCTGCCACATTTCACCCACAAAATATACAGTCAATTCAATTTACAGTATATTCTATGATAAGGCATATAAGATATATATAGTGATAAGACACTATATCAAATGCAAGGATTATTTTATTATTATATGGAAGGATATTAATACTTATGATGGCATGCATATTCATATCTTAGTTGTCAATTACATATAGATTGAATTTTTTAGCATGGAATCAGCCCACAGTAGAGTTAACAATTGCCAATTAAAGAATCAAGACATTTTCTGTTGAAACATGAGTGTGTTTGTGTAGTCATTAGTAGCATTTAGCTCATTTACGTTCAGATAATTTACATGATATTACATTTCCATTGAAATGTTCATACAGGAGGGGATTTTACACATATCACAACCAATATGAGGTTCATTAAAAAGATTGTACAGCATCGAAACATGGCCCTTCAGCTCAACTAGTCCATGCAATGTTTATATTCCACATGAAGCGCCATCCTCCCACCCATCTCCCTATTTTTCCTCCCAAAGTCCTCTATTCCCTTATCTCTCAGGTACTCATTGAGTTTGCTTTTAAATGCATTATTCCTTTCCATTTCAGCCACAGCTTCTGACAATAAGTTAGACATTCTTAACACTTTCAGTGTAAAGAAGTTCCTCCTAAATTCTTCTAGTGGCTATCTTATATTTATGTTGACTTGTTATGGTCTCACCAACTTGAAAAGATGCCAGAAAAATTACCACAGAGATAACTGGCTTGTTGTGTCCAAGCTTTCATAGTGACTTGGCTTTTTGATCCTTCAGTGTTGACTCTTCCTATCCTTGTAAAGTCCTGGAGCTCAGTGCTTAGAGCACTCACCTCACAAGTGGGAGACCTGGGTTTGATTTCCGGCAAGGCAAAGTGTTGGGCAAGTTCCCTTACTCCACAGTTGTATTTTGTTGCTGAAGGCAAAAAGTTTCGCGGCTGAATAATGATCAAGTAAAGTTTGTTAAAACTTACATAACATTGTAAACTATGATTCAGTCATAAACTATGTCAGAACTGTGCTCTGCCCCAGACAAAACAATCTCAGTGTATCTGCTGCCAGAATTGCTATGCTATTTGCATGTTGAAAATGAATAATTACTGCATTGTGTGGAGGATGGGGGAGAAGAGCCATGGCAAATAGCATGCTGGCTTGTCACGTTGTTGTAAATATTGTCTTGCAGACATTGATGAATGCTTTGAAGGTGGACTGGGAACTTGTGGCCAGATCTGTACCAACACCCCAGGGTCATATACCTGCTCCTGTCTGCCGGGATACACGTTGGAGGGCAATAAGTGGACTTGTCGTGCAGACTGTAAGTCTCTGAACTATTCAGTTTTTTGAATTCCTTGTAACCCCTGCCTTGATAAAAAAAAAGCTATGAGTTACTTAATTGATGTTATCAATAGCAAAAGATGTAACTGCAAAATACCTTTAAAAATAAATGGATGGCCCAACATTTTCTCCCATTCTAACAATGGGAGAAAAATCCCCCATGATTTCCAGATATTGTGGTGGGCCTGAGTTTGAGGGCAACACTCTCTTCACAAGAAACATTTCATCAATGTGACATTATACCTTGTAGAGTTTGTTCAGAACCATGGCTGGTGTACACTTGCCTTTGGGGGTAGGCATGGTATTTTCACTCACAAAATACACACAGTCCCACTGCTTTATGGTATATCCTGTGATGTGCTTTGAGATGTCTTGATTATGCGATAAGGCACTGGATCAAATGCAAGGATTATTATTATTGCTATCGTAGGAATAAGACACATACCAAAAGACTCAATTTTTCTGAGTAAAGTTTTCTCAATCCCTAAAGCACTTTTGTATACTGGATCAGCCTTTCTAGGCTACATCTAGCAGGGAATAACTACTGTTGAAATAGAAATCATGAGAATAGCAGGGAAACATTGAGAAATTATTTGAAATTATTAAATATATTTGAAATTTTCATGAGTGAATGGATATATTGGTTTGCAAAAATCCTTTACTTGAATATGAATTGTGATTAAAGTAGAAATTAAAGATAACCCAACAGAGAGAGCTATCTGCTGTATGCTGCTTATCAGATTTTTAAAAATGTTGATTTTACATTGTGAGAACAGATTCCACTGCAATGGACAAAGAATTTATAAATTCAGCCTGAAGAAAGCTGCTGGCAAAAATCGATGACAGCTGTTAAATTCTTGAGAAAAATCTAGCTCATTCCAGTCAACGTTGTAATGCCATTTACGTAAATGAAGTCTACGTACTCTGAATATGTTAACATTGATCTGCTCTGTGTAAATAACAAGGCATGAAAATCCATTTACCTTCTGGTGGGGAGTGCCAGAATAGACTGACCACCATATGCTCTCCAGTCATGGAAACGCCAGAATAGCATTCCAGCGTGAGCACATTGTCTGGGACCCCAAACATCAGTGTTTTCTGTAATTAGCAAGTACATGTGTATGATATTTGCATTTGAAAAGGATTTGACAATGGGTCACAAGGACTAATGCACCATGTTTTTATGATTAGTATGATAATGAACCATTAAGTTAATTAAAACATACTATACATATCATATCATTAATAGAAAAACAATTTGGGTCATTGAAAGATTAACATTTATTACATTTAAATTTAATTCCCTTTGTCTATCCTTTTCCTCTGTACCATGCACCATTCTCCTGCAATTACGACTAGGAGGGATGGAATATCAGGCCAGAGTTACTTATTTTAATAATAATACAATGATTTTAGGCATACAGGCAAAAAGGATCAGAAGGAGGCAATTCTGACCACTAAACCTGTTCCACTTGTTTATTACAATCTGGCATATTTTTCAATCCCAATGCTGACAGCAGCACCATCCATGGATGCACACTCCACCTTTCTATGCCAGTCCGGAACCTTGGCATTTTGTTTGGCCCTCAACTTCTTTCTACCCCACATCCATGCCATGACTCACTCTGACTTCCCCCACCTCTGCAACATCGCTCAGTTCTGCCTCTGTCTCACACCACAGGCCGCCGAAAACCTCACACGCATTTATACCATCGAGGCTTGACTATGCAAACTCCCTGCTTGTCAGCCTCCCCAACTCCTTCCTCCATAGGTTGCAGATCATCCAGCTCGTGTCCTCTCACGCACCAGATTCCGAGACTCTATCACCCCCATCCTCGCCCGACTCCACTGGCTTTCCATCACATAGAGGATACAATACAAGCCCCCCCTACCTCTGTGACCTCCTAATCCCCTACCATCCTGCCCACTCCCCAACTTCAGCCGCCCCACCATTGGCAGGCGGGCCTTCTGCCTTCTGCCCTTACATTCTGGAACATTATCCTGCAGTCACTTTGCCACACCCCCTCCCTTGCCTCCTTCAAGACCCCTTTCAAGACCCTCTTCTTTGACCGTACTTTCGATCACCCTGCTTCCCCCTGCCCTCCACCCTTCCTAATCCGGACCCACAGCTCGGGTCCAAAACACTGACTGTCCAGCGCCTTGGGACATCCTCCTGACATGAACGACGCAATACAAATGTAATTTTGTTGGTGGTGTTGTTGCTTTAACCTTTCACCATACGGTTAATGCCTTTGCTATCATGTATCTACCTATCTCTTGTTCAAATGTTCCTATTGATTGCACCTTGTCAGCCTGGCTCAATGGTGACACTATATAAATGCAATTTGTAGTTGTTGTTGTGGGTCCAAGACCCACTTCAGGACTTAAACTCACAATCTAAGCTGACATTTCAATACAGTTCAATACACTTCAGTGAGTGTGTTGCATTATTGGAGGTGCCTTATTTCGAATGAGATGTCAAATTGAAGACTGTTTGTCTGTTTAGGTGGATGTTAAAAATCCTGTGGCACTATTCAAAAGAAAAGGGAGTTTCTCCCGCTGACCTGGCCAACGATCCCCCAAATAAATGTTGGTCATTCACTTTGTGGTCGTTTGTGGATCAATGGTGCACAAATTTATTCAACCACAAATACAGTCACACCACTTCACAGTAAATCCTGTGAAGCGCTTCGGGATGTCCTTCCAACATGAAAGGCTATATCAAATGCAGGGGTTATTATTATGGAGCATTCCACATCTTCAACAAAACAACAACTTGCATTTACACAGCACCCTTCACCTGGGGTAGCATCTGGGAGTGTTTCAATGTAGTTTGATACCAAATTGGGGTGAGGAGTAGATGAACATAAGCACACTCGAAGAGGAAGGTCTTCGGGGGCAATCTAAAGAGGTGGCAAGGTGAAGGAATTAAGGCAGGGAGATCCAGAGTGGAAGGCAAACTGGATGGACCTTGGTCTTCTTTCACCTAGCAAATCCTTATGTAAATTGTATCTCTTTGTTCAGATTTAGTTTATACATTTATGCTTCCAATTTTTTTAAGCTCCTCCACCATACCTCATCTTCAGCCATGGCAATGCACTATTCAGGATTGACAGGGAGGGAATTAATCACAAGCGGCTAGTGGCCAATGCGGGGATGTCAGTCCTCTTGGATTTCCACTACAGGGATGGAAGAATCTATTGGATAGATCAAGAGAAAGGAGAGATACAAAGAGCGTTTCTAAATGGCACAGAGAAGGAGGTAAGTTTCCGGCACAGAAGATATGGCTTTCAAACCTTTTCTTTTGATTCAAATCGAGTCAAACTACGAGTGATGTAGATTAAGCTAAGCTCTATTAGTTCTCTCTGAATAAAAATATGTGCTTTGTCAGTAGGCTGATGCAGGTTTCATATGACTGAAAATGCTAAGCAATGTGATGCACATTGAAATAATCCAGCAGCATTGTGTAGTGTAAGGGTTAATTTAAATTTGTGACTCTGCGTTAAAGTAAGGACTGACACAAATGCACAAAATATCGATATTTATTAATTCAGATTAGTAAAGTTATAAGTAATTAAAAGAAAACATCACAACAATGCTTAGTATCGATGCATATTTCACAACGATTTAAGTTGACCTAACCAAATGCTGCGGAAGAGATAGAGTAACAGCGTCCAATTTAATATCCATTTTAAGCTCAAAATAATATCACTCAAAAGTATCCAGGTATTATTGTATGGTTCCCAGTTCGATATCGCCCAAACGTATCCAGGTATTTTTGTTTGTTCAATTCAATCACTCGGAAGTATGCAGGTATTATTGCACATCCAATTCTATTACGTCCAATTCGATCACCCGAAAGTATCCAAGTATCATAGCATGTCCAATTCTATTATGGCATGATCAATTCGATCCCTCTCCTTCTTCAATTCTTTCTTCCGATTCTCTTCCGAATCGATCTCCGTTTATACAGCTCGTTAGGTTATCTTTCACCTATTGTCTTTTGCAAAATGGTTCCTTTGGAAAAACAAATGCACCATAGCTCTCTCCAGCTGCAGACCATTTTTCCATGAGAAAATGACTGATAGGGAATGAAAACAGTTTGTTGTTTATAAACAGTCTTTTGTATCGCCTCTTTGAGCAAGGAGCTTCTTCGAAGCTAGTCACAACCAATTCTCCTCATATGAGATTGATTATATCTTTCAACAAGACAACAACAACAAGATTCCATTTATAGAGTGCCTTTCACGTCGGGAGGATGTCCCAAGGCGCTGTACAGTTGGGTCAGGACCCGAGCAGGGGGGAAATGGGGAGGGAAGGGAGGGAGCGAGGAGGGGGTAGAGAGTCGAGAGGGGAGCTGAA
Organism: Callorhinchus milii; assembly: GCF_018977255.1. Classification (NCBI taxonomy): domain Eukaryota; kingdom Metazoa; phylum Chordata; class Chondrichthyes; order Chimaeriformes; family Callorhinchidae; genus Callorhinchus; species Callorhinchus milii. The sequence continues at coordinate 34,684,492 of NW_024704742.1, read as the reverse complement.
GGCACGGTCAAAGAGAAAGGTCTTGAGACCGGCCTTGAAGGAGGAAAGGGAGGAAGCGGCGAAGGCACTGGGGGATGGAGTTCCAGAGCCTGGGGGCTGAGAGGCTGAAGGCCCGGCCACCGATGGTAGGGCGGTTGGGGCGGGGGATGTGGAGCAGACCGGAGCCGGAGGAACGGAGGGTATGGGCAGGTAGGTAGGGGGATAGTAGGTCGGAGAGGTAGGAGGGTGCAAGGCCATGAATGGCCTTGTAGGTGAGGATGAGGATCTTGAATTCGATCCTCTGGGGGATGGGGAGCCAGTGGAGGGGAGCGAGGGTGGGAGTGATGTGGTCCCGAAGCCTGGTGCGGGACAGTACACGAGCTGCAGAGTTCTGAATGACCTGCAGCTTGTGGAGGGAGGTGGCGGGAAGGCCAGCGAGGAGAGAGTTCCCATAGTCCAGCCTTGAGGTGATAAAGGTGTGGACCAGAGTATCAGCATCGTGAGGGGTGAGGTAGTGCCGTAGTCTGGCGATGTTCCGGAGGTGATGGAAGGCGGTGCCAGTTGTGGCGCGGATATGAGAGAGAAAAGACAGCTCAGGGTCGAACAGAACCCCGAGGTTCCTGACTGCTTTGAGAGGTGGAGAGTGCAGCCTTGGATGCTGAAGCTGTCAGCGCCAGAGGTGCGGAGGCGCTGACGTGAGCCAATCAGGAGGGCCTCAGTTTTACGCACGTTGAGCTGAAGAAAGTTGTCTCTCGTCCAGGACTCGATGTCGGACAGGCAGCTGTCAGGACATCGGTGGTCATGGAGTTAAGGGTAGAGGAGGAAAGGTAGAGTTGGGTGTCATCCGCATACATGTGGAAGTTAACCGCATGTCTGCGGATGATGTCACCAAGGGGGAGCATATGGAGGGTGAAAAGGAGGGGACCGAGGACAGAGCCCTGAGGGACACCGCACGAGACAGTGCGGGAGCTGGAGGAAAAGCCGTTTGTGGACACAAAATGAAGACGGTGGGAGAGGTACGACCTACATATAGGTAATATATATATATATAAACATGGCAAATATAATTTGAGATATTATTTAACACATTAATTACAGAATCCTACAGTAGGAAGCCAGAGGTGCTGAACAACATTGGGCAGCATTGGGTGGGCTAGGTGGACCACATGTTCGCTCCTGCTTGAAATTGTTTATATAGCCATACAGTTAGAAGTAGGTGCACCTTCACCTCAGGACGTTAGCAGTTTTAACAGAAGGCCAGCCACCCCTTGCTCAGGGCAAATAGACATAGGAAATCAATACTGGCCCTCCCAGATTACCCACAGCCTGCGAATGATTCAAAAAAATGGATACCGAAACCAGCCTTTTTGTTGATGCAGCATTCAACACTGCCAAAAAGAAACAAATGATGACGCTTAAAACATAGCAATATTTAAGTTTCAATTCCGTTCTGTTCTGAATGAGCTGATTTCAGACCGGGATATATTTTCTGTGCTTTAATTGCTTCAGCACCCTCCAGGCTAGGAAAGGGCAAATTACCTGCCAGAGTTCCCGCTCTGGACCAATGACTCCTGCTGGAAAGTGATTGGAAGGAATTGGGATCGGCTGTCAGGTCCCAACTCACGGTTAAAAGAACCTGCCAAAACTCACTGTCTGGCACACACATGAGGAATGGTCACTTGGCTGGGGTACTTGGCGGCTGGAGTTTATGAACTGTTCTCCAACAAGAGTAGCACCTCTGAGACCAGGAGCAGAGCAGAAAAGGCGATAAATCCGAGGGAAAAGAAAGAGGAATACTATCAGCATACTCGATCAAAGCAACAACATTTGATGCATCCAACATATTCAAAACAAACCCACATAGGCAAGTGCTTACAAGAATAAATGGCATCAAATATCCAGCTGAATATATGGTTCATAATTGCTGGAATGCTTGGGTTGACAGACACTATGAATAATGGCCAAGCCTTATTTTATGAAAGGATATTTTATCACTCACATAAAGAAATGACAGACTTAATAATGCACTAGTCAGATTAAATTGCAAGGAACAACCACTTGGTATTACATTTTTTTAGTGCTTTGCTTTATAGAACATGGAATTTCTAACAAGGCTGCTTTATTTATCTCACAGAATGTACGCCCTGTAGGGAAAGGTGTTCTGGGATTTACAGTGGACTGGTTGCACAACAACTTAATTTGGACGAATCGAAAGAAAGGAACTATTGAAGCATCCAACATGAATGGAAAGAATTCCAGGATCTTGCTGAATGAATTAACGTTTCCCACTGTTCTAGTAGTGGATCCAAAGAAAGGGTAGGACTCTATTCTATTCAGTGACACTGCTCTTCCTTTCAGAGAGCAAGTTAGAGGGACTCTGGGATGAAATTTCATAGAGTGGAGGCAGAATGGCTGAACGCCAGTCCGCAAATGGTGAGGCGGATACAGGGGGAGACATGAAGCAAAGGGAAAGGCTGGCTTGATTGGGTTGACACAGTAGGATGTCAGTCAACTCATGGTATTAATTGCTCCTGTAATGAAGCCGTGTATTTTTTGTTCAATTCTCTGCTCTTTTCTATATCCTTTAAAACCTTTCCTCGGTCCCAATCTGCCCTCACCCTATAGCTACCCCTGGCAAATTGTTGCACTTTCTGATAAACCACTGGGATACAAAATTATGGCTAATTTTTCTTTTGCGTGCTGTGTTACATGGTTCTGGCCAGGGGAAAAATAGTCAAAGCCACAAAAGGGCAATGAATTTTGTTAAAAATGTGAAATCAATAAGTATATTTACTAAAATTATAATAAAAAAGTTCAGGTGTCAAAACCTCAGAAAAGTTTCTTTACTCTATCCCTCTGTTTACTTAGCAATAAGTAGAACCTGGTTGTTAATCGATTGGCAGATCATTTTTAAGGGGTAATAATCGCTTCCACAATAAGTAAAATAAAATAGTAATAATAATTTGCTCACTCAAATCCACGAGTGTTTGTGCGCAATTAGCTGCCGAGATTCTCCCACAAAATACACAGTCAATTCACTTTAGAGTATATTCTATGAAGCGCTTTGCGACATCTCAACAATGTGATAAGGCACTATATCAAATGCAAGGATAATTATTATTGACAACAACAACTTGCATTTATATAGCAGCCTTCAGGTGGAATGGGCCTCAGAATGCTTAAGGCAAAATAAATAATGTGAGTCTTGGATTTAAATTTTAGATTGTGTGATAGATTGTTTAACGTGGATTTTATTACAATGACTGATGATGTTGCTTAAAATTGGAAATTTTAACAGTCACTCTGTTTAAGATTGCCCTTTGAATGCCTTGGTCATGTATAGTCATACTTTGGCTATGGATTCATGTGGATCATGTATACTATGTATACAGACAGATTAAACACATTGGATTCACAAATATTAGAGTAAGCAGAGATGAGACTTTCATCCCATCTGGTCTAGATTGATTCAAACACATATACTGGAAGAAAGGCCAATGTACTAACCCACACCACCCATTGTAGGAAGTTTCATTATGTTGTATTACTGTGAGAACTAATTCAAACTGGGTGATCTTTTTCCTAGGTATATATTTTGTGCTTCAGAAGGTTCTGCTCCAAGCATTGATCGTGCAACTCTAGATGGGACTGAGATCATTACAATTTTAAAGACTACTGAAAATGTGAAGGCTTTAACATTGGATTTTATTGACAGAAGGCTGTTCTGGGTTCAAAACAGCCCCGAGACTGCCTCCAGTAGCATTGGCTCATGTGATTACAATGGAGATTCAGTTCAAGTCATGAAACAATCAATGCAGTAAGTCTTGTTAACATTTCAGAAATTATTAGGAAAAGAAAATTAATTCATTCTTAATTTTTTTTAAATTTCACTTTTAGTTCTTCATTATTGCCAGTGTATTATTGCACTTTTATTGATAATCTGTTTATTTTTTTTGATATAGCCTGTTTGTCTTTTAAATATTCCCATCTCTTTCAATACCACCTTTGCTATAGCACTTCTGCACCGAACAGAGCAAATCAATCCAACGCATATCATATTTTGGTAATTATTTAGTTATAAGAATATTTTAAATTTAGATAACTCTTTAATTTTTCTCAACTTCACTACTCACTACTTGCCGAGCAGTTATTTTCCATACATCAAAGTGATATAGCTTGTGCCAAAGCCTAAAGAGACTCTTCTTTGCTGCAACCTGCTGCACTGTAAACAATAGACTATTACTTCAGTGTGTGAAGTGATGCACAACTAGAAAAATGAAATTAGGATTTTTTTCCCCTTCATTGTTTATTGTGTTTCCCTGTGTCTGAACAGTCACCAGGCCTTTGGAATATCCCTCTTTGCTGAGCATGTGTATTATTCAGAATGGAAAACTGCTACTATTCGGCGAGCAAACAAGTACACTGGGAAAGATGTGGTTACCATCAGCCTGAAACCTTCCTTTTTGCCTCCAGCCGATATCAAAATTGTGCATCATTTCTCTCAGCCAACAGCGCCGTCGGACTCTCAATTAATAGGTAGAATTATTAAAAAAGCTTCTTATAGCAGTGGCTTTATTTAAAACATATACTTATGATAATTTGTGGCTTTCATATTGGAACATCATATAATAATAATAATTCTTGCATCTTTCATGTTGGGAGAAAGTCACAAAGCACTTCACAGGATTTACTATAAAAAGTATAGAACTTTTAGTGACTGTATTTTGTAAGTGAACGCAACCGACAATTTTCACACAGCAATGTCCAACTAACAGCCATGAAGTGGATGATCAATTTTATTTGGGGGGTTGTTGGTCATTTTGAATAGTGCAATGGAATCTTTAACATCCAACTGAAGACTGTTGATGTTGATTAAATGTCTCATCTGAAGTACAGTACCTCTAACAATGCAGCACACCCCCAGGATAACATTGGAGTATCATCTTGGACTATATGAATTTAAAGTGCCAATGTGGGGCTTGGACTCACAACCTTCTGATTCAGAAGTGAGAGTGCTACCAACTGAGAGAATAATTAACCTAATAATTAGTTTGACAGTAATAGGAAACAAATTACTCTTGTCCGATTCATCTGTGTAAATGTTGGTTCTAGTAAGCATAACAGTTTATCATAACATTGCATCAACCTCCCCTCCCCCTCATCACCTTAGAGTATTATTACTTAGAGCTAATATTACTGGCTGCAGTGAGCATCTGCAAAGTATTCCAGATGTTTTTACTATTGTTAGACATGAAAGAGTAGTTAATCTAGATGAACTTTTGGGCCCCCAGTGTGAGGATGTGTATCTGGTACAATGCCAAGATTTAGATTTGCAAGAGCAATCCACTGTTGAAAATCCAATCAGGGCATTGAAGTAAAAGATTTAATTACAACAAACCTTATTTTGTTCTTAGGGCTTATGACGTAGTGCAATGCTGTCAAATCTTATTCTCTCGGGCAGATTACTGAAGGGGGAGTAAGATTTGTTTGGAGAAAAAGAACTACAGTACATTTAACCTTAGTCCATTTACAATGTTACCAGCAACACACAGTTGCTCCTGTATATAGCTGGATGCTATTCAGTGCATTGTCTACAAATAGAGCTATTATTTGAGTGTTACCAATTTTACTTTGGATAATCCTAGTTCCATGTTTATTAGATTATGGACCATTAGATCCAATTCCTGTAACACTTATGTACAGATGATAAATGACAGCAAGGATAAATAGACCATTTATTGATGCACAGAAGAACCTAGTCTCTGATTGAATAGTGGATTTCATGTCATATAATCTAGTATATGAGTTGAATCTCTCTGTACATCTTCATTCCTGGCAAGTCTTGAGGAGTGTCATTTGATATGGATAGATGAAGGAATAGCCCAACTGCTATGAAATAGTAAGTTCTTGATAGGACGGTTTGTTCCACGTGACTGAGAGAGATAGAGAAAGACAGAGACAAAGAAAAGACACATAAAAGAGCTGAAATTCCTGTTGATTTTATTGGTAGCATCATGTGCAATGTTGGCCACTAAAGGCAATCTTAATAATTAATTAAGTTAGCTTGAATTAAATTTCCCCATTATAAATATACATTGTCAAAGTCTCTCCAGTTAACTTTGACTGGAATTTCAGTCCCAAAGTGATAACAACGTGACTTCCCCATAAAAAATTACTGATTCCCTTCACTGACATGGAGAAAGGAAATATTTGCATAGGGAACCAGCCATTGGTTAATTATTTTTGTACACGTTGAATGCTGTTGGGGGTTGGGACTGTGTTGTGCAACAGATTAATAATTTCACCTCAATACAATATTTACAGTTACATATCATCTTTCATGCTGTTTAAATCTAGAACAGAAAAGTTTATCATTTTTGTTGACTGTAAGATGTTACGTGAAATAAACTTGGGTTAACTAGCCTAACTGAAAGCATAAAACAGCCTGTAAATTGACAATCTCATTCAGAGATGCTATTGATATGATTAGTGTGGAAACATTCACTCTGATGCAATGGGTGGTGGTGTGGTGTGGGGGGCGTCACTTCTCCAGAGGCAGAGACATCATTATTTTCCACTTGGTAGTACTGTCAATGAACTGGTGCTTGATGCTGACCTTGGTTGCCTGACATGAAAAAGTGGTTCAATTCCTACCACAAACCTCCCTCACCTCAAAAGCACAAAATGGGGTCAATGAGAAGGGTGCCTTCCCCAGTATCTTGGCCAACAATCCCCAGATAAATTTGTTAATCACTAAATTGCCATTTTTGGGATACTGCTATGTGCAAATTGACTATTGTGTACAAATACTCAAATGCACAGTTGTGGAGTCCTGTACCTCAGTGGTTGGAGCACTCGTCTCGGAAGCAAGAGACCTGGCTTCAATTCCAAGAACGGTGAAATGTTGGGTAAAAGAGTAAGTTTCCTTACTCCACACAACTTTGTTTATCTAGCAGTAACCGGTTGGTAGTCGATTGGCGGATCACTTTTCCGGGGGTAATAATTCCTTCAAAAAAAAAAAAAAAATTGGTCACTTCAATCCATGATGTTTGTGGGACACTGCTGAGCACAATTGGGTGCCGCATTTTGCCCACAAAATATAGAGTCAATTTACTTTACAATACAACAACAACTTGCATTTATATAGCGCCCTCCACGTTGGGCAGCGTCTCAGAGCGCTTAGTATATTCTGCGATGCGCTTTGAGACGTCTCTAAGACATGATAAGGTACTATAACAAATGCAAGATTATTATTATTATTACTACGCTTTACAGTAAATCCTGTGAATAGTTTTGAAATGTTTCGACAGCTCAATAAGACTGTATAAAATGCAAGTATTAAAGTACTTTGACCGTCTTGAAGATGTGATAAGGTGCTATATCAAATGCAAGGATTATTATTATTATTATTTACCATCTTAAAACATGAAGGTTATAATGAAATATTATTGTATTTTTTTTAGCATTACCCATTTCTAGTGACAGATATTAACCGTTCTAATTTCCAGAAATGTTAACCAAAACTATTATTACTGTTTTTCTTAATAACACACAGACACATGACTTTTAATCAAAAGATAAACCAATGGGATTGAGATCTCATAAATCTCTGGGGCTTTGGGCTATACATACAGTAGAGGCCAACTGATGCTGATATCTTAAAGTAGCAATTTTTTTGCTATGTTTGTATAATGGGAAATTAATACCATGAATCATACACCCACTCCTCTCCCCCACCCAGCCATGTTCAGTAAATTTACCAACCTGAAGAGAATCTGGTATTCTCTTAAATGTTGATGCTATGAAATTGAAAAGAAGATGAAAAATCCAATTTCAAGTTGGATGAACACTGGTATGTTTGCGTTTGAAAAAAAGCCCTGTACTGTAATGCTATAATTACATTCACATTCTACTGCAAGGGTTCATGCCAGTTGTTGCAGAAACTAAAGCTTTGATATTTTCATGCCCTATTTCACACAACTGCAGAAAAAGATAAATGCAATCCTACCAAACAAGACTGCAACAACATTTGCAAAAGAAACCCAGTGGAAAACCGTTGTGAGTGTGAGGACGGTTATATCCTCAGTCAAGACGGGAAAGTGTGTCAAGGTAAACTTGCTATACCTAACTGGTTAAATAGATCTTGCAATACAGTGTAAATAGTCCTTCACCTCCTGTTAATATAATGTATGCTTCCATGGTCAAATGCTATTTGGATGGGATCCTTGTCTAAGCACATTGATCTTTATTGCTGCAAAACATTAAGAAGTAAATAGAACAGCAGCAACAACAACTTGCACTGGTATAAAACTAAAATTTGAAATGTTAAAGTTATAAAATAATTTAATTTGCTACTTGTTTTGAATTCCAGTTGTGATTGAAACAATCTACAATTTACAAGAAAAAATTAAAATCTGTTTTAGTAATCATAATCTGTGCATTATTTTAATCTGAGAAGTTCCCTCCCTTTTTGGTTTCTAGTTTTTGTTTAAGCTCTAAAAACATATTAATTCTGAAAACACCCTCAGCTTGATATAAGTACACCTATAAATATGCACTCACTAAACTTTACAGTAAATCCTGTGAAGTTCTTTGAGCTGTTTTGTGGAAATGTAATTTGAACTGTCACATAACTGGTTAAATAGATCTTGCAATACAGTGTAAATAGTCCTTCACCTCCTGGCTGCATACTGTCCTCTGAATCAGTAAAAATTGGTAAGCCTACTAATTCTTGGCAGCAAATTAAAAGATCTCCTTCAAGGTCTTTCCTGCCTCACTAAAACTAATTGGTAAGGAGTATCACTATGTTTGACAAATTTAATTGGCAGACAATACAAAGCCATGCAAGAGTAAAAAACTACCAATTTGGAAATTTGAAAAAAAGTATTCACGTGAACAAACTATTTTGGTTGGATAAGATTCATGTATCATGTATTCTAAAAATATATATACACTCTGTATAATCACGTAAAATTGGAAGTTGTCCTGCTCGGGTATTGTAACCTGAAAGGACCTCTTCGCTCACTGCAGTGGGTCAATAAAGCTAACAATGGTAGATTGTTGAAATTGTCATTGAATTGTGTTTTATGTAGCGCATCTAGCCACGGCAGTTTTAACAAGGCGCTCTTGCAAACACGAGGATGATTATTATAATTAATATTGTGTATCCTTGTTATATGCAGATGTCAATGAATGTTCATTCTGGAACCATGGGTGCACACTGGGCTGTGAGAACTCGCCAGGCTCTTATTACTGTAACTGTCCAGAAGGGTTTGTACTCCTGCCTGATAGGAAAACCTGCCACAGTAAGTTGTTCTAAAATCATTTTGTTTCAAGTGATGCAAAAGAATAACTCAGTAATATCAGCAAAAAATGTTTTTGTTGTATAAATATCTAAATATTTTTTGAAACTATGACTGTCACAAGATAATGATGTTGTAGAAATTGTTTATATTGCTGTGATATGAAAATTTGTTTCACTGGTTATTGCAATATGAACTTTAGCGAATTTCACAAAAGCGTCATGCCAAAATCTTGGGTCTCTACATTAATGGGGATTAAGAATTCAGAATTTAGAACTACCCTATATTTAAGAAGTTGCCAAATACATTATAATGATGTTTGTAAGAGTGAGTAGCAATGAATTCAACCAATAGCCTCCTACGAAGCAGGTTGTGCTATAGTGAGAAATCCTAAGGAACCGAGGTCCCGTCTGCCTGTTCTTGACGTGGATGTTAAAAATCTCATTTTACTATTCAAAGAGTTTCTTCCAGTGTCCTGGCCAACAATCCTCCAGATTAATGGATCATTCACCTCATGGCTGTATGCAAAACATGATGAGCTATAATGTTCGCGTCCAAAAACAGCTACTGCACCTAATAATACTGATCTTTGAAGCGCTTTCAAGCATGTCAAGGTGATAAGGCGCTATTAAATGTTAAATCCTTCTAGATTTCCCTTTTTAACCAACAATTCCCCCAGATTTTCATCTACCAAGGGATGCTATGTACCAGCCTCTAGAGGAACACTCTCTTATGTCTAGATAGACATCTGCTCATGTTTGCACATCGCAAGACTGAGTACACAACAGTAGTAATTGACAGCAGATGGGGCCAAATTTGGAATTAGAAAGAATCTAGGTATAGCAGAATATTTTCAGGAATTTCCTTACATTATTTGAATATATGTGGATTTCACGCTGAATATTTCTTGAGCTGGGAAACTGGGAAACATGAACATTTAACATTGTGATTAATCAATAATGTCAGCTGAATATGGCCAATACATATGCTCCCTTGATTACACACTTTGCACTGTTCAAACCCTCTTGTGTTATTTTCTGATTCATTACAATGCACAATAAACAGTGCTTCTTTAAATTACAATTGTAGCATCAATTTAAGATTTTGGGGGCATCAATCTGACTTTGTGCCAAAACTTGGGGTTCTCTACATTAATGGTGATTGACATTTGAGAATTTAGAACTACCCTAAGAAAGTGCTTTAGAAATGTACTTTATGTCATATACTAAAGTAGATTGTGTTTTTTTTTGCAAAGAAACACATTTTCAAAGTTCCAGATGTGTCAGTGGTTTGATCTCCCTCTAGTCACATAAAAGATGCATTTATTTTTGCATCTGAAATGATCAGAAGTAATAATGAATTATCCTAATAATAAACGGAATAAAATGTGAGATGCCTGTAATTGTGACATGAATTAGCATGAAGCTCAAGCTCAAATTTTGAATGCTGATGTCTCTCTTGCATTGACTGAGCTATTTAAAGTTTTAAATTAGCACGTGGACTATGAAATGATTAACCTTTGCTTGAGTGAACACACAATCCCCAAGTTACATAAAGGAAGATCTTAGACTAATCTTTCTTACCATGTGGCACTATAATAGTCTGTATATAAATATCACATCACCCAATTGTTTTAATTAACTATTCATTTTATCATTATATGCAATACATTTCACTAAGTATGGTATTGATATCTTCAATGTGCAATGGAACTAAGCATGGTTTAGTGAAAGTCAATAAATCATTACTATTTGCAGTTTTGATTATTTTGTGGAGTGAAAACACAAAATAATGGAGATTGCTTTGTGGGAATATTTTTGTACTGGATAATTAATGTCTAATTTCTTATGGTATGGTAGTTAAACTACTCAGATACAAAGCTCACAGATGGGCATTACACATAGTTTTTTGCATTATGCTGAACAAAATCAATCATAAAGAGAACTGTTAGGCATTCTGGAATAATACTAACGCTCATCCAGATACATATTATTCTGAACATACCATTGTATGGGGAACAAATACTTGTAGCAAAAAAAGATATAATTTGTGTTATCATCTCCTGGACAAAACCTTCAAGTTATTAAGCATGTCCAGGAGTTATTTCCCGCTCTGCTAGGCTGCACTAGTTACATGCTGGACTCGGTTCTCTATACAGCAATAATTCTTTGGATCAGCTTACAAGTATGTACTCATCTTGCACTGTGTTTTCCGGGGTCAACCTTCTCTGAAACACCTTCCATGCTAAAGTGCTTGCTCCCATTCAAGCAAATATGTCACTGAAACAGCCTAAGAGGTTAATTCAGTAAATAATAATAATCCTAACATTTGCCGTCAAGACGTCTCAAAGCGCTTTACAAGATTCACAGTGTGGTGACTGTGTATTTTGTTGGCAAATGTGGCAACCAATTTGTGCACAGCAATGTCTTCAGTCACAAAGCGGTAGCCTTTTTTTTTGATGTGGGGGTGCTGGGGGGAAGGGTCGGCAGTGGGATTTGTTGATCAGGGCACTGAGAAAAATAGTGCCGGGGAACCTTTAACAGGCAGATGGAATGCCAATTTAATGTCATATCCAAAAGGCAGGAAATATATGGAGAACCAAACCGTAATATTTGTAGCAGGAGTCACAACTGGCAACTCTGAGTTCCAAATAAGTCCCAAATAATGACTCTTGTAAGATAACAATTATGTGTCCCACCAACAATAATGGTGGAATAATGTGGAGTCCTGTAGCTCAGTGGTTAGAGCACTCGCTTTGCAAGCGAGAGATCTGAGTTCAATTCCAGGCAGAGGGCGAAACCTTGGGCAAGTTTCCTTACTCCACACGTCTAATAATAATCCCTCCAAAAACAAAAACAATAATAAATTGGTCATTTTCAATCTACGACTGTTTGTGGGACATTGCTGTGCGCAATTGGCTGCCGCGTTCGCCCACAAAAGTACAGTCAATTCACCTTACAGTGTGTTCTGTGAAGTGCTTTGGGATGTCCTCCCAACGTAAAAAGCGCTATATCAAATGCAAGGATTATTATCATTATTATTAACAACAGGAAGTTCATTCTGACTTGATCCACTTCCACACTTTGGATTTACATACACTGGACCCCAACCCCGTTTCCGTTATAATAATAAGAATCGTTGCATTTGATGTACTCAAAGTGCTTCACATAATAGACTGTAAAGTGAATTGACTGTATATTTGTGGGCAAAATGCACAGCCAATTGCGCACAGCAGTGTCCATAAACAATCGTGGATTGAAATGATCAATTTATTATTGTTTTTTTGTGGGATTATTATCAGGTGTGTGGAGTAAGGAAACTTGCCCAAGGTTTCATCCTGCTGGGAATTGCACCCAGGTCTCTCGTTTGCAAAGCGAGTGCTCTAACCACTGAGCTACAGGACTCCATGTTATGAATATCATGTATTTCATAAAAAAAAACAATTGATTGTTACTCCATTTCATTCTTTATCTACCAGTTCCTGTTCCTTGTTCGAAAAATGCTGACTGCAGCCATGATTGCACCCAGACATCTGAAGGACCAACCTGCCTCTGTCCACAGGGATCTGTTTTAGGACCTGATGGAAAAATATGTTCAGGTATATTACTTTTCGACATCACAAAATACTCACCACTTCCGTACACATTGTTTCAATTTTGGGGCCTGACTCACCCTTTCTTGCCTCTGATTCTGAAAGTTGTGGGTTCAAGCCCAATTTGGAAGATTTGGAGCTCATAGACCAGACTTACCCCAAAGAAGAATTAAATGTGTATCCTGCAAACTGGTACTCCAATACCATACTCCTTGGGTTCAATGTTAAATACAGCGGCTTTGGGCTCAACTCTTGTGACAGAGTTAACCACAAACCACAAGATTGATTTAGATAAAAAGGTGATTCGTCCCATCTGATCTCATTCCTCCAGAACCCTCACCCCACATCGCTGCATCAAACTGCTTTTTAAATGAGTCTAAATGATTAGTTTGACAGAATGTCCTGCTTCCATGTTGTGGCTTCTCATACAATTCTAGGTACATTCTTCAAAATTAGGATTTTGTTTTTCAATCGTGAATCACAAAATATCATATTTGAACCAAGGCTGGAATGAGACCTTATCTGCAGTGAGTTGTCTGCAGATAATACCACCAGAGATTGAAATGAATAGGCTATAATGATTTAAATTGTGCTAATCGGGTTCAAGGTTCTGAGTGATTAGAGTTGAAGGTCAGTGAGATTGAGGCTAGCATTTAATATCATTCTGGAGATCGTCCTAGCAGCACTTAAATAGCTGCCTGCAGAAAGAACGGTACATTTAAACAAATTTAAAAACAAAACATTGTCAGACCTTTAAAAGATTAGAGGATTGTAGGTTTTTTGATATATTTGTTTCATTCTTTAGCATTATACATGCAATACAATACATTTGTTTAGTGCCTGGAAAGAATGTGAAATTATCCCCCCGCTCAGAGTATATAGTCTCTCTCAGAGCTCAAAGTGTATTCCTCTATTTTCCCCAATTGGTTTCACAAAATGTTAGGGCGCAATTTTCCCCTCCTTCCTTTGCTTCTCCTAATTTGAGGAGAGATTTAAGTGACTAAGATCTCCCTGACTCTATACATATTGACTATGAATATCCGAAAAACTATAAAAAGTGAACTGGACAGTGAAAATTAAAGGTGTAGCTTATTTACGTCTCACTGACTGAAATCCCTGCTAAAGTATAAAGGGCAATCCTGTTCTTCACTAACTTGTGCTTTTAACATGGCTGATCTGTGGATCCACACAGTTACCAGAAGTGTGGTACACATCCAGCTTCTGACGAGAGTCAGCCTGCTTCCCACACAAAATAATGGCTGACTTCTGGGATCATCAGGTCATCACAGATGTCACTTCTTGTGTGCTGGTTGTACACACAGTGCACAGGAAGTGTGCCTTAAGACCTATCCTGTCTTAAGAACTTTCTTTATGAGCATGCTTTTGGTTATCTTTCCCCCCATCCTCCTCAGCTCCTCACACCCACAGCTCAGGTTCTCAGTTTGCTTTGTGAAATGCTTTGACATGTCCTCCTGATGTGAAAGGTGCTATATAAATGCAATTTGCTGTTGTTGTCAACGGTGATCCAGCAACCTGGAAGTCGGACATTATTTTGTGCTTTGTTTTAATGCAGGGTCTGATATTATGGACCGAGACCATTGTGTTATAACAAGGTTGTCCTGTATCTGAGCAGATGAAGTAATTTCACCACAAATTTGGCTTTGCCATTGAAAATGCCTTTCTCAAAGCTGGATCACTACAAGCAATAAACATATATTTTTCTGATTGTTTTATATAGAAGTACACGATGGTTGACATATTGATGGTTTACTTAACTTAGACCTGAATGGATTATCCAGTAATTGTGAATTGTACCCTTCTAATGTGTAATTTATATTTAATAAAGCTGATGAGTGTGAAGTTTTATATGATGTAATGTAACTAATTTAAAATTTAAGTCAAAGTGGTCTTGCAGCCTCATGCTCAGTGGAATTTAGGCCTGGAGTGTGCTAGCTTTGTGCTAGTCAACTGTAGATGTTTGTGCTTTGTGCTAGTCAACTGCAGGGGAATTTCACCACCTGCTGCGTCAACCCCCTTCCCATCCACCTACTGGTCACTCAACTCCCCCTCCTCTACCCCCTGCTGGCCGACACAGTCAACCAGTCTCTCTCTTCTGGCTCTGTTCCACTCCCTCTGAAAAACGCTGTCATCACACCCCTTTTCAAAACACCCATCCTCGATCCCTCTAACCTCTCACACTACCGTCCCATTTCCAACCTACCCTTCCTTGCTAAAGTCCTGGAATGTATTTTTGCTGGTCAACTTCGGTCACACCTCTCCCTCCACTCCCTCCTCGAGCCCCTGCAGTCTGGTTTTCGCCCTGCCCACAGCACAGAGACAACACGAGTCAAAGTCACAAACGACATTCTCTCTATCTGTGACCAGGGCTCCCTCTGCCTCTTCATCCTCCTGGATCCCTCTGCCCTGTTCGACACAGTCCACTGCACCATCCTTCTCCACCGCCCCTCCTCCCTCATCTACCTTAATGGAACTTCACTTGCATGGTTCGAGTCCAACTTAACCAACCGCCTCCACTTCATCTCAGCAAATGGCCAGGCTCCACTGGCTCCCCATCACCGAACGGATCGACTTCAAGATCCTCACACTTGTGTTCAAATCAATTCACTCCCTGGCGTCTCCTTACCTCTCTGTCCTCCTCACTCCCCCTCACTCGACTGGCATTGGTCTCCTGCTTGTCCCTCATTATAAAGTTATATAAAAACACTATTAAGATTGATGCATTAATGCTATGCAAAGTTATCATAGGCTACAAGTGTTAGTATAATTGTCTTAAACTTTTTCAGGTTGCACCTCGCTAGATAATGGTGGTTGTAGCCAAATCTGTGTCCTACAAGATCCAGTGTCTTGGGTTTGTGAGTGTCTGCCTGGTTACCAGCTGCAGCCAGATGGGAAGCACTGTAGTGCCTCAGGTAGGTACACACTTACTACATAGATTCTTTAAATAAATGGAAAAAAAACTTTCATTGATTTTGACCAAAATCTGCAATGGAATTATCCAATTATTCACCCATTTGTTCTAATGCACAAGAATGTGAATTTCATTGAACCCTGAAGTTAAAGGTAGCAGAAAGAATTAGCAGTTTTGTTTAATATACAACAATAAATTACATTTGTATATCAGCTTTCAGGTCAGAAGGACATCGCAAGGCACTGGACATTCAGGGATTTGGAACCAAGCAGGGGGCCGAGATCAGGTGCAGTGGAGGGTAGTGAGGATAGGAGTAGGAGGGTGGCCGAAGATGCGGTCAAAGCGGAAGGTCTAGAGACCTGCTTTGAAGGAGGCAAAGGGAGGGAGCGAGGTAAAGGGACTGTGGGATGGAGTTCCAAAGGGTGGGGATAGAGAGGCTGAAGGCCCAACCGCCGATGGTGGGGTGGCCGAGCGAGGGATGTGGAGCAGGCCGGAGCCTGCTGAGCGGAGGGAGCGGAGACAGGTTGATATGCGGTCAGCATGCACAGAGGTAGGAAACAGCAAAGCTGTGGAGGGTTTTGAAGCTGAGGAAAATTTTGAATTCTATCCTCTGTGGGCTGTGGAGCCAGTGGAGTCGGGTGAGGGCGGGGGTGATAGGTCTCACGGAGCCTGGTGTGGGAGAGGACACGAGCTGCAGAGTTCTGGATGATATGCAGCTTGTGAAGTGAGGAGTTGGGAAAGCCGACAGGCAGTGGTGTAGTCGAGCCTGGATGTAATAAATGTGTGGATGAGGGTTTTGGCGGTCTGAGGGCAGAGGAGTGGCGTAGCCGGACTATTTTGCAGAGGTGGGAGAAGAACAGCATGGGTCATGGCACGGATGTGGGGTGGAAAAGCAGTTGAGGGTCAAACAAGATGCCAAGATTCCCGACTTGCTCAGTGAGGTGAAGTGCGTATCCGGTGAAGCTGACAATGCCTGAGGTGAGG
This sequence comes from Callorhinchus milii, assembly GCF_018977255.1. Classification (NCBI taxonomy): domain Eukaryota; kingdom Metazoa; phylum Chordata; class Chondrichthyes; order Chimaeriformes; family Callorhinchidae; genus Callorhinchus; species Callorhinchus milii. The sequence continues at coordinate 34,667,706 of NW_024704742.1, read as the reverse complement.
AGGCGCTGACGGAAGCCAATCAGGAGGGCCTCGGTCTTTTTGATGTTCAACTGGAGAAAGTTAGCTCTGATCCAGGACCTGATGTCTGACAGACATTCTGTCAGGACAGCAGTGGTCCTGGAGTCAAGGGTGGAGGCAGAGAGATAGACTTGCGTGTCATCCGCATACATGTGGAAGTTGACCCCATGTCTGCAGATGATGTCACCAAGAGGGAGCATATAGATATTGAAAAGGAGGGATCCAAGGACAGAGCCCTGAGAAACACCACACAAAATAGTGCAGGGGCTGGAGGAGATGCCATTTGGGGAGACAAAGTGGAGATGCTGTGAAAGGTAAGATCGGAACTAGTTAAGGACAAGAGCAGGCGGTGAAAAAGGATAGAGTGGTCAACAGTGTCAAAGGCAGCAGATAGGTAGAGGAGGATGAGTAAAGAGGGAGCCCTGGTCACAGATGGGCAAAATGTAATTTGTCACTCTGACTAAGGCTGTTTGTGTGCTATGGGCAGTATGGAAACCCGGTTGGAGGGGTTCGTAGAGGGAATGGTGGGAGAGGAAGGGGCGAAGCTGCAAAGTAATGACTCATTATATACAGTTAAAAGGCACTAATTTTTAACTTGTTTCATTTCATTTTAAAATTGTAGGTGTTTTCTATAATTTTGAATATGATTCATTTATAAGACTTTGAAATTTTCAAGCAACACATACTGTTCAGCAAACTGATCCTACAACCTGCAGCAGATCAACCCATATTTTCTCAGCTACCTGTGCAGGAAATGGAAACTTTCAAAAAAATGTGTCTTTAAGGTTACAAAACCAGAATTGTTCATGCTGTTTTCAGAGGGTTAGGCCTGCCCAATGGGTTTCTTAATCAAGCTTCTGGCTATTGAATCCTAAAAGATGTTAAACCTAAATTTTTCATAGTCTCAGTTTGCCCACATAACACACAGTTTTCAGTATATCCTGTAAAATCCTTTGGGTAATCATCCCAATGTGAAAGGATCAGGGGCTGGAGTAAATTGTAATGTGTTGTATGTGGCAATGGATGAATATTCTAGAGTTTATGTTTGGGGTTCAAGACGTGTCTTTGCAGAACTTTCTTTTAGGAGTGGATGGGGTGAAGTTATAATAATAATAATCCTTGCAAATGACAAATGCTGTTCCTTTATTACAATGGGAGATATCATTTTTGAAATTAAGAAATGAAAACAACTTATGTTCAACAGGTCCCAGTCCATTTTTGCTATTTGCAAATATTCAGGATATCCGACGCATCAACTTTGATGGGACAGATTACAACACTGTGCTAGACAGACAGATGGGAAGAGTCTTAGCACTTGACTATGACCCTGTGGAAAGTAAGGTAAGTCAGAATTTAAATGACCATGTCATTGACTTCTGAAGGGATGGCTTAATAGTTATTTTAAAACAGTTTTTATAACTGACCTAAAATATATTTGTATTTTAAGTAGAATTAGATAGATTTTAACTGATTAAATAGATTTTAAGTAATCAGAAATCTTTCAAAAGCAAACAGACACCAGTTGCAGTTTGCAATTACCAGCTTTTTGCTTTCAGGTGGATTCTCAGTTGAGAGTAGGACAGAAAACTGTGACTATTGGTCAGAAAGCAAAACATTGACACACAACAGCCATTGCAAACCTTCAGGATCATAATTTTTTTTCCAAATATTTGTTACGAGTTTTTTTACATTCGAAAAAACAATATTTGCGATTAATAACACAGCAGTGTCCAATTTGTAAATATCGTATTTTCAACCCCATTTTTGTTGTTGAGCAGCTTTTTTCACCAAAAAAGGGGAAAAATGTTCAGCCCATCTTGCCATTATAATAAAATACTTGTTTTTGTTGTGGTGATTGTTTTGTCTTTATCGAGATGAGAAACATTATTGCTAAGAAATGGAACCGTTTCCCAGCCCAGCCACCCAGTGACAGCATCAAACACTTCCAGGGCAGGTTCAGATTGAGTAAGGTACTATGGAAGGTTTCCTCTTTGTTCTTTGCTCTCATCCCAACCTTTGAATAACAAGAATTTGCACCTTTCACATTGAATAAGTGTATCAAAGCGCTTCAGAACATAGAAACAGGAATTGGCTATTCGGCCACCAAGCTTGCTCCGCCATTTTTGTAGGTCATGGTTAATCTGTAACTCAATGCACTGCTCTTGCCTTACAGTGTAACACTTGCTACAGTAACGTGTGCATATTTTAGAATTGCATCCTGAGGACAGTGGGATCCAACTCAGGCTGGTCGCTAAAAATAGGAATCTTTTCGCTAAATCTTTAACACCAGAAATCCCTTTAAAAAGACTTAGGGGGAAAAACGTGTATTTTTAGTGATAAGTGTACACTAAATCCTAGTGACTATCATTATAAAATAGATGTCATTGAGAAATTTTATTGAAGTGTTCATTTCAATGTTTAGCACATAAATGGAGGAATACAAGGGGCTAACGTGTAGCCCTCGTTAAATTCTCATTAACATTAATACGCAGGTATTAGGTATAAGTGATAAATATTTACAGTGTTTATCCTTACGTAATCTTCTTTTAAAAAGCCTTTGAAATGCTGTTCTGTTTGAGAATGTAGAGTTACCTAACAGTGTGCAGTGTAGTTTGGCTTTGTGCAATCAGTTGGCCTTATTTAACACAACTCACACCAAATGACATTACAATCTACACACTTATCCAAGCCAAACTGACTCACTGCATTAAGTTTGTGGGCAAGATTGGGTAATTACTTTTGAAAGGTAAAGAAGCTTACTTATTTTCAAAAGTCATCATGTGCAAGCTTTAGTTTTCGGTACAATCATGTTTGCACCATTTTTGACCCACCTGAAGTTGAATCCTTTAAAGGAAACTTCAGGTTTCAGATAAAATGCCAGCTACTGCTCAGTTTTGGTTCCTAGTACAAATGTGTTTTAATCATTTGATTTGTATTGTAATGGGAAGTGTTTCGTATAGATCACAGCAGCCATCAGCTGTGACATTCTTAATCTCAGTGACTTTGTACAATCAAAGAATGTTACAGCACAGAAAGAGGCCATTCAGCCCATTCACAATGCATTGCCTTTTTCTTCATATGAGCTATCCCACTCTCTTGCTTGTTCCCCCACACTTTTTCAAGCATTTATCTAATTCTCTTTAAAATAATCAATGGACTCATCTTCTACTAGTTTGTGACAGAGATTTCCACATATCAACTATTCTCTGTTGCATCAACATGGTGTTCCTTGCACCACAACAGTCTATCACACGAATATGATTATTTGCTGAGCCCTTTGCTTTCCAAATGCTTTGTAAAATATTTCTGGAGAACTCAGATTTCTGGCCAGATATCCTGTATATTAAGAGGGCAATTCTCAACTCAGTTGCCAACCTGATAGCTATCTCCGTGACCTAGTGATTGAAGAAGCAGGTGACTTTGCTGGCTTCTGCAGCTGAAGCCTTCTCAATAGTGAGGATCTATTTATTAAGATATTAAGGTTAAAATAAACAAAGTCAAATAGGGAAAAGCAAAAGGTCTTAAAACGTCACTGAGGAAAAGATGTAGGACATTTGGCCCATCAATTTAGGAGAAGTCTAATGTCCTACATTAGATAATATCCCTAAGTCCCGGAAAGAGCTCAAGAGGAAAACCTATGTCTATTTGGATGGGAGATAATACATTACAACGTGATCTACTGGCAATGAAGCAAACACACTATTCCACATGAGCTTTAGAGTATTGGTGAAAGGGTTACTCTTGATCATGGGTTTACAAGATTATTGTTTATACATTCAGATACCAAGATCTGTAAGGGAACTGATGAATAAGTGCTCTGAATGATTATTTTGATTGTTTCTGTGCTTGTAGGTTTATTTTGCTCACACGGGTTTGAAGTGGATAGAAAGATCTAATCTCGATGGTTCTGAGCGTGAGGAACTTATTATCGATGGTACGGACTTGCCTGAAGGGCTGGCTGTGGACTGGATTAACCGCAAATTGTACTGGACTGACAGAGGGTATGTCCTGAGCTAAAGAACTAATTCCTAAGGCTTATTTAAATTTTGACCGTTCAGTGTCATCACATGTTTAGGTAACCACCTGTTTGTGCTCCAAATTATACATTAAAAATAACTGATTAGTGGCAAATAGATTTTGGAAATGCCATTAGTTTCGTTTAATCTCTTAAACAAATGGTGCTGCTCATATACAATAGGGCATTTTGATGAATGACCTTTCATTCATTCTACCTGTTGCTATTTGGTGAATTGGTTTTAGGAGGAATATTGGTCAGGACACCTGAAAAACTACCTCCTCTTCTTCAAAATAGTACATGAGATGTTTAAGGTCCAGTTAAACTACCCAGGACCCTGGTTTAATTTTTCATGTGAGGAAAGGCACTTCCAACAATACAGTGATCTCCCCTACCTACCTGCCTGTACCCTCCGTTCCTCTGGCTCCGGTCTGCTCCACGTCCCCCGCCCCAACCGCCCTACTATCGGTGGTCGGGCCTTCAGCCTCTCAGCCCCGAGGCTCTGGAACTCCATCCCCCAGTGCCTTCGCCTTGCTTCCTCCCTTTCCTCCTTCAAGGCCGGTCTCAAAACCTTTCTCTTTGACCGTGCCTTCAGCTCCCCTCTCGACTCTCTTCCTCCTCCTCGCTCCCTCCCTTCCCTCCCCTCACCCTGACCATTTCCCCCCTCCTCTCTCCCTCCCTTCCCTCCCCTCACCCTGACCACTTCCCCTCTGCTCGGGTCATGACCCAACTGTGCAGCGCCTTGGGACGTCCTCCTGACGTGAAAGGCGCTCTATAAATGGAATCTTGTTGTTGTTGTACAATACTGGTGTATCCTCCAAGCTCAGGTTCTGATGAGGCATGAACCTATAACTTTCTGATCCAGAGTCTATCAATTTAATTAAATTGACATAGCTCTGCACTCTTTCATGTTTGTTAAAATAAATACAATATTTAATAATATTCTCCTCAGGATTGAAGTGATTCCAAGGAGACACAGCTAGCAAGGTGCACAGCCATCCAGGGTATTGTTGATGGTTGACTAGTTTGTCTGGCGCTTCAATGAGACTTGAAGGTTAAATCTTAATCGTACGAGACAAAGCACTATGGACAGTACAAGTCCCCCTGGACTGTGAAACATATCCAGTGTTATACTAAACTGTGTGCTTCCTATTGAAAATCTTATGCTTGTTTCTGCTGTGTGATAGGAAACTACTAATATGATATCAAAACAGGTATATTTTAACCAACAACTCATTAAGATTTTACTACAGTATAACGTCACAGCTATTTGTGGGATATTGCTGTGCGCTAATTGGCTGCCGCTTTGCCTAAAAATACGCAGTCACTACACTTCATAGTAAAATCCTGCGCAGCACTTTGAGAAGTCTTGACGACATAATAAGGTGCTGTTTGAAATGCAAGGATTATTATTATTTCATACTATAAAGACTTTGAATGGACATGGGGGCAATGTAAACATAAAGAACAAATGATTTGAATGAAACGGTAAATTACAATGATATCTTAATAGCAATGTTCGTTTGTTGCAGGTTATTACGCATTGAAAGGAGTGAGCTCAATGGCGTGCACAGAGAAGTGATCGTCAGTGAAGGTCTTAACAAGCCCAGGGGAATCGCTGTCCATCCAATGGCTAAGTAAGAGAGTGAAAGAGCATGAAAATATAAGGGGGAAAAAACAGTCAGTGCATTGTCTAACCTTAACATTGGCCAACATACAGCATATTTATATCATACTGTGTATGTTTTAAATATTACTAAATTTACAGACTGCATCAATGCTGTTTAAAAAAATTGGGTTTGGTGGCACAATGCATTGGAGCATGAGAGGAACAGTCAGGTGGGATCTGCATGTCATTCTCTGTCTTGTCAAGTTCCTGATTTCAATCCACCCAGTGTAGGAATGCGCTGAATAGAGGCCAAGAACATTGCCACAGGCAGGAAGCAAAGATGGACAAGAAAGTGCAACTCCCCCACTCACCCTAGCTTGGGTGAAACCCTCAACTGCCCAGCGCTATAGGATGTCCTCCCAATGTGAAACACACTATCTAAATGCAATTTGTTGTTGTTGTTGAATTCCATTTTGAGCAATTGAATTTGCTGCTTCAGGAAGGGAGATGGCAAATATCATGGAGTCCTGTAGCTCAGTGGTTGAGCACTCGCTTTGCAAGCTAGAGACCTGAGTTCAATTCCAGGCAGAGGGCGAAACCTTGGGCAAGTTTCCTTACTCCACACGCCTAATAATAATCCCTCCAAAACCAAAAACAATAATAAATTGGTCATTTTCAATCCACGACTGTTTGTGGGACATTGCTGTGCGCAATTGGCTCTCGGGTTCGCCCACAAATATACAGTCAATTCACTTTACAGTGTGTTCTGTGAAGCGCTTTGGGACGTCCTCCCGACGTGAAAAGAGCTATATCAAATGCAAGGATTATTATTAGGATTATTTATCATCCAGAGAAGAGGAAAGCATGGCATCTTTACAAACATCCACACAAAGTGTAATATGGTTAAAAGAGAAGGGAGTTTCATCCGATGGCCACCTCCAGATAAAACTGATTATTCACTTCATGACTGTTTGTAGGACATTGCTGTGCAAATTGCCCTGTCATTTTCACCTATAGTATACAGTCAACACACTTCAGAGTCAATCCTGGGAAGCACTTTGAGACATTTCAATAATATGATAAGGAACTTCATCAAATGCAAGGATTGTTAATATTTTTATAACAATCTTAATAATCTCCTGGAGACTATGGGGTAGAAATTGTGCCTCCGTCTAGATTTACTCTATTTACTCAGCATTTCAGAGAGTCCAGCATTTGAAAGAGCGTAGAGAATTTAACAGATCTTAAAGAAAAAGAAAACTTAAAAATCAAGAGTGTCTTTAATAATTTATAATTATAAAACCACCAGAAGAACAGATGTACACTGACCTAGTACATTTATCTGCCAGACTGAAAATGAGTAATTTGGATGGATAATTGAAATTGGTGGTAATTCATAATCAAAGTTTTAATGTAGTTTACTGGGCCCACGCCTTCAGTTACCCTCCTACCCCCACCCTCCCTGCCCTCCACCCCTCCTGATCCCAACCAGCTCGGGTACACATCTTAGACTGTCTAGCACTTTAGGCCGTCCTCCCAACGTAAAAGCTGCTATACAAATGTATATTTTTGTTGTTCACTGCAGTAGTAGTAGTAGCATCGGAGATCTGTGTCACACAATAAATTTGAACTCTAAGAAATTGTAGCCAAACTTCCTTTTAAGCCCAGATATTAGCACAAGGAGAAATCTTGAACATCTTCCCGTCCTGCACAACACCCATAATCAGCAGTTTCGATTATGTCTCTCTGATTGTTCATCTTCCCAATACTCAACTAGCAATATTAATTTAATTTGTGTCACTTCTTGTTTGCCTGCTGCACATTGAGTCAAGTCTCCATTGATGCTGTGGGCGACACTGTGGTAAAAGAAAAGATACTTGTATAAGAATACTGACGCCTGAAATTGCTGAATAAAGATTTATTTTACTGTTGTGGTATTGTTGTATTTACCAAACAACAATATCATTGTTTTAACTTTGTAGAGTACGTTGTTCTTTCATTTCAATAAAGGAAACTGTTCTGGACAGATTATGGAAATAAGCCTCGAATAGAAAGTTCTTCACTAGAAGGTGGTGATCGTTTGATTATCATCAAAACCAATATCGTGTGGCCCAAAGGAATAACCATAGACTATCTATCAGACAAGCTATACTGGTGTGATGCAAAATTGTCTGTCATTGAAGTAGCCGATCTGAATGGCTTCAATCGCCGGATACTTGCGCAGAATGAAGTAGGTGAGGCTCTCAACTTTTGAAAAAAATACATATGCAATTTTTCATCATCGGGAACAGAATGTGAAGAATTATTCTTCATGATTAAATCAATAAATCTCTTATCCTGCTCTCCGTGTTTGTAGGTCGACCATTTGATGTTGTGGTATTTGAAGATCATGTTTGGTTTACAGATTGGGGTAAACCTTCACTCATGAGGCTGGATAAGTGGACAGGTCAGAACAGAGTCCGACTTCAGGGTGGTATGCTCCGACCTTCCTCTGTGGTTGTGGTTCATCCAATGGCCAAACCAGGTAAATAGGCTCAGGATCAATACAACAGGAGGATACTGATAAGTATGACGTTAAATCACAATGAATTGTGATTTAATTGTGATTTCACGTCCTCCCGACGTGAAAAGCGCTATATCAAATGCAAGGATTATTGATTGAAAAGTATTCAGAATTTGCACACAAATATTTTAGAAATAATTGACTAGCTGTGTCAATTGTTAGCATTCCTGCCTCTGAAGATTAAGGGTTTCAGCCCTACACAAAGATTTAGGGACGTCCTCCTGACGTGAAAGGAGCTATACAAATGTAATTTTGTATTGTATTTAATTTTTGTAATCTAGGCTGTTTCTCCATTACAGTACATTGTTTCATGGCTGAGAAAATAAACCTAGTTCCTGGCTACCTATTCTGGTGGCAGATGGTGGGAACTCAATTGAGGCATTTAAAAGGGAATGAGATAGGCACATGCTGAAGAATGTTTTAGATGGTAGGAGAATAACAGTGAATTAGAATTAGGATAGAAAATTTCAATGGCAATCACTTAGCCTCCTACTAAGTAGTAGATTTATATAGTTCTTTTGTCCAAGAGGACAATACAACCATGACATGATGTGCAAGAAGAGCTGAGATCTTCTGATATTCTAGCTAATATTCCTCCCCCATCCAACATCCACAGAACAGATTAATTATTCATTCATTTCAATACTATTTGTGATCCATTTTCTGGCACACGTCAGCCATTGCATTTGCTGATGTTTTCTGTTACCATTAATTAGTTGTTGCAGTATAAGCTCCCCTCACAAGTATATTTACGTTAACAGGAAATAGCAGGAACTGCAATAAATAACTAGAGGGTGAATATTTTACTTTTCCTAGTATCAAAAAGTGTATCGCTGATTAATTAAAAGGTGAATACAAAGTCAAATGCAAATATCAAATGCAAGGATTATTATTATATCAGGAAATGAAGCCAACTCAATTGCGTCCTTTTACATTTTTCTTGGTTTGAATGTTATAGGTGCTGATCCATGCCTATATAAGAACGGTGGATGTGAACAGATCTGTGAGAATAGGTCTGGACTTGCCTATTGTTTGTGCCATAATGGTTTCCAAAAGAGAATAGATGGAAAGTCTTGTCAAGATGTTAAGCATTCACCAACACAAGGTAAAGAGAACTTCTGCCCAATCCCCTATCCACTGATAATGACCTGCCTTGAAGTACACATTAATGTGTTAGTAACTGAAAAATATACTTCTCTCTCTGATAACAGTATCCAGAGTTACATCGTCACACAAGATAAACTTGTTTCTAACTGCAACATTACAAAATGAGAATATTTTACCTACGCGTCCCAGCATCTCCACTACCAGTAACAGTGAGGATGAAATCACTGCTGAACACCATCCAAAGGCCATACTTGTAGCAGAGATAATGGTATCAGGTAACTGCTTATACTGATAAACTAATAGGAAAGCAATCACTTGTGCTTGAATTTATGCTGCTCCTCATGTATCGGTTCCTACACCACTAACCTCCTTATTCCTCCATCTCATTCCCTCTCCATCTATCTTTAATTCCCACCTAAAAACCTACCTCTATGGACAAGGCAATGGTCACCTGTCCCATACCCCGTCCTCTCCCCATTAACCACCGGACACCATCATTGTGAATTGCTCCAGGACGTTATCCTACATGAAGAGCAGGCGATACATACAAGTTGTTTTTTGTACTTGTTAATTGTGGAGCAATCCAGCTGATGTTGGATTTGTCCATCAGAGAAAATTGTGAGTTTCTGTTTTAAAAAAATCCTATATTCAGAATTTTGATTGTACTCTATTGATTTTTCTAGATCAAGATGACTGCGGAGCACTTGAATGTGATGTCAACGCTCAATGCATCACATCCGAAGGAACTGCTACATGCCAATGTCTGGTGGGATTTACTGGAGATGGCAAAGTTTGCGATGGTGATTGATTTAATTTTCAGTGCCTTTAAATTTACTCTGTTTAATTTCTGATAAGGTACATAGAATGTGCCTAAATACTAGTTTATTTTGTAGGTATAAAGAGAACAACATACAGTATTAACTTTTGATCCATTTAATCCATTGGATTCACTGGGTACATTCATGGGAGAGAACACTTCTTTTCTGTCTCTTACTTTCGCATTTGTAACTTATGTCTCCTAATGCACCAAAACCATTATTCCTCTCCAATGTTCTTCACTTCTTATCCTTTACTGTCGATTTGTTTTTCTAGTTATTTGTAAAATATTTTTTCGTTCTACTTTCTCATATCCTCTTGCCTTGGGTTTGAAGGAGGTATCAGGACTGCAATTGATTTTTCACGTCTGGTTAGTCTCCATTGGAATTCTAAGCAACAAACCAGTCTTAATACAGCCTAAACTGTATCCTTCAGCTGCTAAAATTAAGATGTAATTAAACAATTCATGCCTGTTGTTCATTAGTTCTAAACACTCCGATTTTGCACATTGAACAAAGATTATTGAAGTAAGATTTATGAGGAAAACTTCTCGAAGCTGACTGACTGTGACATTTTTTTTCACAGATGTGAATGAATGTGTCCTAAGCTTTGCTCTTTGCAGTGAACATCTGGCTGACTGCATCAACACAGAGGGCAGCTACGTTTGCAAATGCTATCCTGGCTATAGCGGGGATGGGATTGTCTGTTATGGTATGGAATACTATTTGTGGTTACTTTTGTTACTTTTGTCATTCAGAACTCTGCAGCTCATGTGTCATTCAGAACTCTGCAGCTCGTGTACTGTCCCGCACCAGGCTTCGGGACCACATCACTCCCACCCTCGCTCGCCTCCACTGGCTCCCCATCCCCCAGAGGATTGATTTCAAGATCCTCATCCTCACCTACAAGGCCATTCACGGCCTTGCTCCCTCCTACCTCTCCGACCTACTATCCCCCTACCTACCTGCCCGTACCTCCGTTCCTCTGGCTCCGGTCTGCTCCACGTCCCCGCCCAACCGCCCTACCATCGGTGGTCGGGCCTTCAGCCTCTCAGCCCCAGGCTCTGGAACTCCATCCCCCAGTGCCTTCGCCGCCTCCCCCCTTTCCTCCTCCAAGGCCGGTCTCAAGACCTTTCTCTTTGACCGAGCCTTCAGCTCCCCTCTCGACTCTCTCCCCCTCCTCGCTTCCTCCCTCCCTCCCCTCACCCTGACCATTTCCCCCCTGCTCGGGTCATGACCCAACTGTGCAGCGCCTTGGGACGTCCTCCTGACGTGAAAGGCGCTTTATAAATGGAATCTTGTTGTTGTTGTTGTTGCACAGTGGATATTTGAAATTCATTTTCCTTTATAGAAGCCCTTCCTATGAAAAAAATAGTGGTTATCAGAACATTTACATCACTAAGAAGCTTTATGAACATTTATTTGACTCAAAATGCACAGCATTTTCAACAAAAAATTTGTAAGATAAATATTACAGCGATATGGAGTAAAATTCCACCTGGGTCTATATTAACTTAATTAACAGAGAGTACAGAATATGGCAAAATGATGAATTTGGTTTTAACTCTGAACCATGTCCTGCTGTTCTTTAAAGGACTTGCAGAAAACTGGCTTCAAATCTAAGAATTTGACATGTTCTGGATGCTCTGAAATGTTACATTAATTGAGTAAATCTAAACCCACGTGGAATTTCTACCGAATATTATTAATAATATCTAATATTTTCTTAATTTATTAATAGACATCTAAATTTCACCTGACTATATTAATGTAACATGTTATTTTAAATATGAAATAAAATAACATAAAGTATCTTTTATATGTGTTTAAATATATGTTCTCTTATTAGGCTAATTTGGATCATTCAGCTGTTGAACATCCATTCTTATCATGTAGCCTATAATGCTGAAAGTGCACATTGCAAAAGAAACTACACATGATGTCCGGGGTGTGCCACTAGCATAACATGGTCAAACTTTAGGAGATGCAATAATACATAAGACAAAAGCTGGAGCAACGTAGTCAGTGGCTTTGACCCATAGGCTGTAACTGTGCCAACCCCAAAACTTGTTCCCAACCAATGTGCACTCCTGTGAACATCCAACAGGGTTTGCTAGATGGTGATTAGCAGCAGAAACTCTGGCTGATTTACTTCCGTTATCTAAAATAAGATCAATTGTAGCCTGACAACTGTCACGCTGGCTAAGTTAGTTAATGTAGCACAGCAAATGAACCCAGGACTGTCCCAGTCTATGTGCCTGAGAGGCTCGCTAAATAAAATCGTTGATCTGTTGAAAAAGCTCTTATGAATCATTTAACAATAAAGATAATTGACTGTATTTAGCACTTTTATTTGATATAACTTTCCCTGACAGTATTTTCAACACTCAAACACACAGATCTGATATCCTTGAATAGTACCCATGTATCCGTCAATATGACATGTATTTTTTTCCAAAATCCATCTAAATAAAACATAAAACAACAACAAAATTACATTTGTATAGCACCTTTCACGTCGGGAGGACGTCCCAAGGCGTTAATGGACCGACAGAGTCACGGACCCGAGCTGAGGGTCAGGGTATAGACGGGGGAAGGGCAGGGAGGGAAGCAGAGAGATCGAAAGCACGGTTGAAGAGGAGGGTCTTAAGGTGGGTCTTGAAGGTGGCGAGGGAGGGGGCGAGACGGAGTGTGATGGAATTCCAGACGCTGAATGCAGAGTGGCGGAAGGCCTGCCCACCGATTGTGTGGCGAGCAAGGTGGGGGACGTGAAGCAGGCCAGAGCCCGCTGAGTGGAGGGAGCGAAAAGGGTGGTAGGGGGTTAGGAGATCTGAGTGATAGGGGGGAACAAGACCTTTGAAGACTTGCAGAGACTGACATACATTTCAGAACTTGATATCTGTTGTTGGCCTTGCAGATATCGATGAATGCAAAGCTCAGTTACACCATTGTGATGAAGATGTTATGTGCGAAAATACAGACGGTAACTACACCTGCAAATGCAAGAAAGGATTTTCTAGGATGGGTTCCAATTGTGTTGGTAAGTCCAAATGTTTCATGAATCTGCCATATATGTCATAGTGTATTTTAAGAATGGAATTCTCCTCCACTGAAATAGTTTCAGAATCCAACTAATTACCATTAAAATACAAGAACAACTTTCACTTATATAGCACCCTCCATGCAGGCTAGAGTCTCAGAGCACTTAAGAGTGGTGGAGCCTGACTCTAAGCTGGGGGGAGGAGGGAGGTGGCAGTAAACACAGTTGAAGAGGAAAGTTTTCAGGTGTGATTTGAAAGAGGGGAGAGAGGGCAAGGCGGAGGGATTGAGGGAGAGTGTTCCAGAGTTTTGGAGCGTAGTGGCTGAAAGCACGACCTCCGATGGTGGGGCAGAGGGTGTGAGGGACGAGCAGGAAGCCGGTGCAGTTGAGCGGAGGCACCGGGTGGTGGATTGGAGAGTGAGGAGGTCAGAGAGGTAGAGAGGTGCCAGGGAGTGAGTGGATTTGAACATGAGTGTGAGGATCTTGAACCATTTGGTGATGGGGAGCCAGTGGAGCCTGGCCAGAAATGGTGAGATGTGGGTACGGAGTTTGGTCCGGGTCAGTATGCGTGCAGCAGAGTTCTGAATGAGCTGATTCTTGTGAATGGTGGAGCTGGGGAGACCGGCGAGGAGTGCGTTGGAGTAATCCAAGCAGAAGATGACAAACGCATACACGAGGATTTCAGCTGCATTTGGGGTAAGGTACAGTCAGAGGCGGGCAATGTGGTGGAGCAAGGCGGTCCTGGTCAGGGACCCGATGTGGTGGAGGAAGGACAGCTGGGGGTTGAACCAGACGCCTTAGTTGTGCATTACTTCAGTGAGTCTGAGGTAGAGCCCAGGGAGGTTGAGGAGTTATACTGCTCTTGGACAGCACATGCTTCAATCTCATTACTGCCCAGCAATTTGTACTCTCAACTCTCAATTTAATAACATTAATGACAACTTGCATTTATATTATGCTTTTCATATAAATTGAATGTTTTGAAGTGCTTCACACCGATGATGTGAATTACCATGGAGGGAGGAACGTTTAGGAGTTTGAGGATATTGATCAAAGGTATACTCAAAGAGATATATTTGTAAGAGGATTTTGATGGCAGAAAAAATGGTTATTGATACACTTTTGTGCGTGTAAAGTGCTCTCCTCAGTGCTTAGTGAGAACAATTCTAGATGGAAAATAAAATCTAGTGCCTCACTCCGAATTGCTGCGCTGCAATGGAAGGGATATTACAGTACATCGTGAGCCAGTCTGATGCAGTGGTTGCATTCTCGCCTCTGAGTCAAAATGTTGTGGATTCAAGCCTCATATCGGGACTCAGAATCACATAGTCTAAGCTGACATTCGAATGCAGTGCTGGGGTTCGTGTTGCATTGTTGGAGTTGCAGTTCTTCGGATGAGATGTTAAACTGAGGTCCCATCTGCCTTTTCAGGTGGACATTAAATATCCTATGGCACTATTTGACAATAGAAGGGAATTTCTCCCGGTGTCCTGGCCAACAATCCTCCAAATGTAATTGGTCACTGACTCCATGGTTGTTTATGGGATATTGTTGTGTGCAACTGGCTACCACATTTTGCTCACAAAATAGACAGTCAAAATCTCTTTACTGTATACGCCGTGAAGCGCTTTGAGACATCTCAATAACATGATAAGGTGCTATATCAAATGCAAGTATTAGTATTATAACAGGCATGTCAGATTTAAATTCTTAAAAAGAATGAACAGAAGGTAAGATTATTGATACAAATGGATTTTGTCAGTCCCTTAAAATCCTGTAGCATAAAATCCAAAGCTAAAGTTGTGTCTTGTATGTCTGTCAGTAATACGTAGCTCAATACTAGACTGCATGAAGCTCAAAATGCTTATAACTAATTTAGGTGTGACCGTCTCCACCTCTCCTACCTCTGCACCCAATGGTTTGATGGGGACAAGTATCACAAGCACCACATTTGAAGCCAGCACTGATGGGTCCAATGATCAAATAGTGGACTGTCCATCTTCACACCAGGACTTTTGTCTGAACGGCGGTGTTTGCTTCCATGTACCTGAAATAAGAGCCCTTGCATGCAAGTAAGTGGAAATCATATTTAGATATTAAATGCAGGAGAGGAAAATACAGTGTACCATAATGTTCCTCATTAAATATGTTCAGATTTGTCTATGAAAAAGACTAGAGAAGTCTAACAAAAAACTGGTGAGCAGAGCCTTTTTTTCCTTCTTTGCCAACTTTAGAGTCTTGATAGTTATTTGTTCTCTTGTGTCAAAAAAATGAAGTTGCAATTAACACAATAAATTCAATAAACTCAGCTTACATATAATGCATTTTATCACCAAATGGACAGTCACATAGATGTTTTTTTTAAAAAAATCCACTAGAGGACAGTGTTGCCTCATTAAATGTCTTTCTGTAACTGCTGGGTACATTATAAAAATAGCATGATTGGAGTGATTCGACTCAGGTTTGAAGCTGACATTTCTAAAGAGTTTGTGAAACAGTATTGAGGATTTAAGGAATAATTGAAGCCTTAAGAACAAATATTGTTTGGGCACAATGATATATGTACTCCTTTAGTGGTTGTTATCAATGGAAAGAAGACAGATAAAGCTAAATAATGGAGATTTGGGAATAGGTAAACATTCTGGGGTGTTGTTTTTGTAGAGACAATATAATTTATTCATCATATTAGAGTGCAGAATCACAACATATGATGTGGTAGTGAAATAAATATAAGATTAATAAATCACTTTTTGAAGGACTAATGCACATATCATAATGTTTAAATACAGTAAACTGCAGCAACCTGGATATTTGATCTGCCAAATAATTGATGGCCATGTGTGACGAACATCCATCAATAGTATATGATCGAACAGGTGCAGCTTCACAGAGGATCTTTGAAGTCATGAGCATTACATTACACTGAAGCAATCCATTCTCACTGCGGAAACCTATGCTGACCACCAAGGTCTCAGTCTTAAGAAGTGAAGTGGGATAATATAAGTTGGAGGCAGTATTATTTCAACAGCGTTTTCTCCGATGAACCCACTCTTCTGCCTATCCCTAAGATCAACTAAGACAGGCATCATGAAGGTGGTCGAGCCTTCAGTTACTATGCTTCCAACCTCTGGAATTTTCTGCCTCTATCCCTCTGTCTCGCCTCCTATCTTCAAATGCCACATTAAAATCTACTTGCTTGAATGTGCTTCTGGTCATAGGAGCATAGAAACAGAGTCCGATCAGCCCTTCGAGCCTGTTCTGTCATTTAATTAGATCATGGCTGATCTGTACCTCAACTAATCCTTTCAATTCTAATTTTCTGCTTTCTCCCCATATCCTGTAATACCCTGACCTACCAAAAATTGATCAACCTCTCTCTTGAAGGTGTGGATGGATCCAACATCCACGGCCTTTTCGGGGAAAGAATTCCAGATTTTTTCCAACCTTTGAGTGAATTTTGTTTTCCTGATTTCACTCTTTAATGGTTTGGTTCTAATTTTAAGACTATGCCCCCTTGTTTCAGATTCCCCCACCAGAGGAAATAGCTTCTCTGTATCTACCCTATCAAATCCCTTCATCATCTTAAATACCTCAATCAAATCACTCCTCAACCTTCTAAACTCAAGGGAATACTGTCCAAGTTTATGCAGCCTTTCCTCGTAACTTAACCCTTTTAGGCCTGGTAACATTCTGGTGAACTTGTGTCGCACTCCCTCCAGGGCCAATACATATTTCCTGAGGTGTGGTGCACAAAGCTGAACGCAGTACTCCAGATGGGGTCTGACTAATCCTCTATACAGCGGAAGCATCGATTCTTCCCCTTTTGTATTCCAGGCTCCTTGAGATAAATTCCATTTGCCTGCCCCCCTTCTCCATCCTCCTAGCTCTGCAGCCAACCGGCTATTGTGCAGTGCTCCAAGAGGTTATCCTACAGGGTGCTATTTATTACAAGTTGTTTATATGTTTCAACATTTCTGTCCTTTTGCTAGTTGTCTGGCAGGTTTCCTGGGAGAGCGGTGTGAGTACAGTGAGTTGGAGTGGTGGGAGCTACACCATGTTGAGGAAGAGAAGAAACGCAATGTGGCCATTGCTGCATGCATGATGGTTCTCATCTGCCTTGTCTCTGTGGGAGCCTGTGCTACATACTGCTATAGGTAATATAGTTTATTTCCTCTAAAACAAGAAATATAATTCAGAACAAAAATCATTACTGGCCATTTATTGCGCCAAATAATGTGAGCTTCATACCAGAATGGAAATTATGAATATACTATCCAATCTCTTATGAAACAAATAGTGCCATGGGATCTTTAACATGCACCTGAATAGACTACCAGGACCTCAAATTAACATCTCATCCAAAGGACGGCAACTTTAACAATGCAATGCTCCTCCAGCACTGTGTTGGAATGTCAGCCTACACTATGAGCTCAAAGTCCTGAATTTAGGCTTCATCCAACAACCTTATGATTCAAGGTAAGAGTGCTATTAACTGAGCCTGGATAATACCAAGGACAACTGAAGCTAAAACCTGGGAAGTGTTAAGAGTTTGCTTCTAATATGTGTCATTTTTTTCCCCCAAATAACAAAGTGGCAATGCATTTTTGCATAGAGAATTATCCAAGGCTATTTCTTGGTTTCCAAAACGCTTCTTGGATATGATCTTTCACTTAAAAGAAATATGATCAAAAAGGCTTCTTTAGTTCCTTTCAAAGAGATACTTGAGTGAGCATGTCCTACAGTTATTTCTAAAATAAGGAGTTAAGTTTAGCTCCAAAGATAAAGTTGCTGGTCTATAATTTTAGTTAACTGTGGCCTGTTTGCTGCGATTTTCAAAATTGTTTTGTCACATGCTTTTAATTCATTCATAATGGCCCTAAAATAGCCGTTTTACTGTAGTGCAGCAGGCACTTTCCCTTTAACTAGAAACATTTTAAAGATTTTTTTATACATATATAGCTTAAGTATATTTCTAAACTACAAATATTTCCCAGTCCCCCTTCAACATGTCACATTAAGAGACATAAACTGTTCATGTAGAGAAACGCTCACATTACTAGTGAGACAGGGTTCAATGAACCTTGACATACATGGCTGTTCACATTGTATTTGTATATCAGACGTACAACTACAAAATTGTATTTGATAGGAATTGACTGGTTCTTTTAACAGTTTCTGTCACACTTATGGTGTTAGTAAACAAAATATGCTTGAAGTGAACTTCAAATACATAAAACGAATCCTAAAAGCTTAAAGAAGTGTTGTTTGGGAAACTGTTACAATTCAGTTTCATGCTTGTCAAGAACGAGAATGTTGAGCAAATGTAACATTTGTGTGAGTTTGGACCAGTTTGCTGGCCTCTGGGACAGAAGGTTGTGTGGTCAGAATCCACACCAGGACTTGATCTCATGATCTAGACTGACCGCGACCACAGTGCAGCCAATTGTTAGACATCCCTTTTAGAGGAGACTTTAACTAAGGTCCTCCCTGTCTGTTCTGTGGTTCAGCTGAATGTTACGAATTCTACAGCCCTATTTTAAAGGCAGCGGGTTGTTCTCCCAGGGTCTACTCGGTCCAACATTCCTCTCTCATCCCAAATTCTCGTCCGCAAGAAACATACCAACAAAATACACAGCCACTCCACGTTGCTCTATATCCTGTGAAGTGCTTTGAGAAGACCTCTGGCATGAAAGTTGCTTTGTGTGAAGCATTTTGAGATGCTCATCACAAGACGCGATATCAGATGCACATAATTCATTATTTTACTGAAACCAGCACCAGCAGCAAGTATCACTCAAAATGTTATGTTTTGGTCAGCCGGGTGACTGCCAGAAGCAGTGACCCATCACCACGCTCAAGGGAATCTAAACCAGACTGAGAGTTACACGTATGTAGGCCACCAAAGAAAATAGATTATTTCTAATTGAGAGAGTGAGCTGGAAGGCCGATCTATTGAATATAAGGGCAGCTCTAGGTGATGCCCTTACCGTCCTTCTCCATGGGAGTTGGCTGACCTCTGTTTGGCATAAATCTGGCACCGCTCGGATGAGTGGATAAGATCTATGGCACTCTAAGGGTTAAATAATGGTATACATGGATCAGTATCATATGTGTTTCATGGGGACAGTTAGCATTGTATAAAAAAACACTGTTCTGTTCTTCTACACTAATCAAGTGTCGCTACATGGGTTTTATCGCCCAAATTCTGATTTTCAGGCAACAGAAATATTTACAGAGCAAGCCGTATTCAGAAGAAATGAGTGAAACCAGCACCAGTAGTGTCAACACTGTGCCTGAAACATGTGCAAACAGTGAGCAGCAGGTCATTTCACTGCCACACGAAGACCAGAGTAAAACAAGATGAGTTAAGCAATACGGAAAAGGAACAAGACATTTTAACAGTGCAGAAAGACCATTTGTCTCATCAAGCTCACTTCTTTATGACTCAGACTTCTGGATGAAATATTCCAGACTGTCGCCATTTCCTTGCTCTTCACAGTATTGGAAGACAGGATTCCAAGGATTACCAAAAGCCCACTTTGGATGAAATGTCTATGTTGGAGTTTGGTGGTATACAAAATGTTACATTTTACGGGTGAAGGAGCCTGCAGCAGTTATAACGGTACAGCTATTCGGGATCCAAACATAATGCCATTACCATAACTGAATGCTTTCATTCTAGTTCTACAGGATATAAGTTGTGTATCATGCTGTCATTTGTCTGCACAATTTTCAGTATTAAACTGTAACAGTTTCTCATTCAGAATTATAAATATTAGGAAAAAGAAGCATTTAGAAAACACAGAACTGAAAAGTTCAGCCATGCCAGGAGCATATTGGTGTTGAAAGAATAATTTGTATTTGAGTGATAAAATAGATCAACAGAGGAAAAAACGTGACTTTATTTTAGGAAATGTCATAAATTGTTTTAACCAGTTGACGATGGGGGTTTAAAATGCATTCATTTCTAATTGGGATTTTTACTCCCGAGCCCTGCGCTTGGAATAAATCACGTCAGAGCACGGTGCCTCAGGTCCCTTTATGTATTGATAGTAAATGGAAGAAGCCCTCATTTGTAACTCAAATGCCTTATTAAGAAATCCCATGAGAAAAATAGATGCTTTTTAAACCCCAATATCAGGAGAATACATGTACCATAACAGAGGACCAAGTCCAAGAAACTGTGATGATTCTTTGTAATTAAAGAATTATTTAACGTAACTTTGTTCCAGTCATATATATCTTTTTTTGCAACGATTAAAAAGATGTACCAATTATTCTGTGGTTGTTATTATCTACTCCATATGCAAGGAAGATGAACTGTTTAGTATGTTAACAAATGTAAGTTTTTTTTATTCTGTTTTTTTGTAACAATTGGGACTAATATGTTGGCATTTCTTGACAGGATTCCTGGATAAGGAATCTGAGTTGTGCAAATGGGAACTCCTTGTAAGTGGAAATATTTCAGGCTGACCAGGGGGATCCACAATTTGATGCAAACAACATCTGGGTCAAGCTTCCCACAGGTGGGAAATTTTGCAAATTAACTGTTGCATTTTTCATCAATAATAACCTGAATCATCAACTTGTGGGGTTCACCAAGGTTTGTGTAATTCAATCACAGCTCTGCTGGTATGCAGCACTTCCAGACATCAATGTTTTACTTTTATAAGTCTCAGTGGTAAGTCTAATTACTTGACTAGGGAAACAAAACTTCCCCTTGACACAGTGACAACTCTAGTAATAAGGCTTTTGCCCTTGAAATCAGTGGAGCTCCCATAAAAACTGCTGATTCCTTGGGAAGAGTAGGGGTAGCACGCTTGACAATGGAAAGTCAATCTGATGTGGATGCCTCAGTGGTCTGGTTCCTGAGTCAGACAGGTCCGCAGTACTCCAGGGCACCTCTAGTGACAGATCAGGTATTAACAGGAGGGGCAGACTAGTCCCTGAAAGCAGGGATTCTTCTCACCCGGCACCAGTTAATCCTCCAAACCAAAGCTCTAATGTATATGGTGGTCAAAACTGGATAAGGAGAAGGAGCAGGAGGCAAGCTATGGATTTCAGTTAGTTAAACTCCAGTACTATCCCAATGCACAATCTGGGCCCCGAGTCTTGACTCTTGCCAACCTGCGCCTAATACTCTCCAGAATAAGTAAGCAGAGTGCATCCATTCAGACAGAGAGTGCAAGTTCCATTCCAGAGATGGGGAAATTCCCATCTGTAGGTGGCATAAACATGTGGACTCTGCCTAGTTTGGATCCTTTTAAGGATGTAGATGGATTTTCTCATGTGAAAGACATCTGCTTGTGACTATTTGTGGGACATTGCTGTGTGCAAACTGGCTGCCGAGTGTTCAGTTCAGCCATTTAATAGAAAATTGGAAAGTCAAGGTAGAAATGAGACTATGCAGTCCACTCAGATAGCCCAGGACTTATGCTATATCATTGCTTCCTGTTGAATTGGGAAAACTATGAGAATAGACATCAATGCGTTACTGAGTTTATCATCCAAGGCACCAGTGACAGTCAACTCTACATTCCTCGCTCCAGTTATGAAGATGTTATTTCATGAAATATTTTGTGGCTTCCTGGTCTTATAATCATAT
Organism: Callorhinchus milii; assembly: GCF_018977255.1. Taxonomy (NCBI): domain Eukaryota; kingdom Metazoa; phylum Chordata; class Chondrichthyes; order Chimaeriformes; family Callorhinchidae; genus Callorhinchus; species Callorhinchus milii. Next base: position 34,645,934 of record NW_024704742.1, on the reverse strand, counting down.
CCTAGTTCCTCATTGTAATTGCTGTCTTGATACATCCGCTCACTTCCTTCATGAATTGGAAAACGTGGGTCATGTTAGGTCTGTGTAATTGATGGTTCGTACGACTGACTGACAGCTTTTAAACCTTGACATTATACAATTTTAAACCAAGTAATTATTTTATTCCCAGGTCAACCATTATGGGTGTGGTGCAACCCAGTACAAATGTTTGATCTGGTTGCTTGGGTCCGGATCTACAAAAGTAATTGTTTTAGTTACAAAATAAACATTTTTGTGCACTTTCAGCCTTTAATTTATTAAATGAAAATGTGACATATATGTTTGCTGAAAATCTTAATCTGAACCAGATGAGGCTTGTTGAAGAAAACACCAGGGTTCTATTGAGCAAGCAAAGAAAACACATTTAGTCATAACGCGATAGCCTTTAATTTCAGCTGCTGGAGTGATCTCCACTTCTCATCTCGGCACTGTACCCTGAAAGCAATGATCACCACAGGTTGCATGTCCCAGTTTATGCTGTGTGATTAATATCCAAAAGTAAGAGTTTAACATTTAGGGCTAGTTTATTGGTGTGAAATACATCTACTCTTAAGGTATCAACCACACGACAAAAGGAATGGCTTGACTTTGCAAAAGAACATAGTTGTCATATTTTCAACTAACAGCGTTTTCAAATGGAACCTTATTTGTTTCAATGAACCTTACTTATTCTGCTAAATATCTAACCTTCAGCCTCAGTTTTTTTTTGTTTGCCAGAGTCCTATAATTACTGATTTCTTTTACAGCCAATGCTTCATGAAACAAACCCTGCTATTACAAACCACTGATTAAAACAATCTTTTGTTTCTGGTACCCGCTGAAGCTCCATTATAAGCTCCAACCTCCAGCCGATATTTACGCTTTCCCCATCAGAGCTCCTGAACCTGAACCTCATGAATCTGCAATGAGGGGGGGGTTTGCTGATATGGTGCATTTCTTAACATGAAATGTCATAGCTACAGGGGGATGACAACTTTTTCATGTCACAGAGGGCATTCTGTCAATATCTCTGTCTCCTGTATTTCCCCATCTCTTTTAATTTACAAAATATAATTTTTATAATCCAAGACAGTATTTCTACTGCTGGAATCCAGTAAAAGAGCAGAAACATTTGAGCTTCAGGCATTCAGTCACACAATGAAGTAATGTGGTATGACATACAATGTAATACAGTACAATACAGTCCTATTAATAGTGAATTTCCATTTGAAGCAAATTTCTGGAGCACCGATTATTTCCCCAGGCATTGTAATAAGATCCACTGGTTTATAGAAATACTTCAGACTAGGTTCCTCCTTCACAGCCTCAAATATTAGCCAGCACTGAAATTGATTCATGATCGGATTAGCAGATTTGCATGCAGCTAACTGAGTATTGTGACTCCTTGGGACAAGGGATGATTAGTTTTTAAATACATGGCCAGATGGACACACAGCTAACATAATCTGAGCAAATTTTTTTTTCCATCTTCCCTCTGCTAGTGTCCTATAACGTACCAAAAAGAGCTTTTTGAATTAGCTGCAGATCCCTAATGGTTTGTACTTCAGTCTTCCTTGACTGTTACAGCACCCATTAATGCCAGCCAGGATCAATAGATCTGTTGTGTTAGGTGGAACAATCACATTTACTTCCGGAAACCATTATAAACATGCTTTAAATTTTAAGCGAAGTATTCTCCATCAATATCTCCGTTCAATAAATAATATAATTTTTTTTCTTGCTGTTTTAATTTCATTTTAATCAATCGTGCATTGCATGCGCCTTTCATAACCCCAATACACCATATGCCTCTTCAACCACCAAACATGTCTGGCTGGAGATGGGCCACTCAGAGATATGCAACAGTTTTACCTGAAAGGCCAGCGACACACTGCAAGCTGCAGGACTTAATTCATATTCAGATCAATATCAACTATTTTCTTAATTTTATCCATTCTTAAAACATTTCTTTCACATAAGGCTGCCATTCAGAAAACTGTTGTTTCAATCTTCTTGGCCAACCTCTGTGACTTCCTAATCCGCTACCATCCTGCCCACTCCCTCCGCTCAGTGGGCTCCGGCCTGCTTCATGTCCCCCCACCTCACAAGCCCCACTATTGACAGGCGGGCCTTCTGCCACTCTGCCCCTACCCTCTGGAACTCCATCCCACATTCCCTGTATCTCGCCCCCTCCTTTGCCTTCTTCAAGAGCCACCTCAAGACCCTCCTCTTCGCCCGTATTGACACGAGTGTCCACATTATCATCATGCTCAGTGTTCTTTCTCCAGCAGAATAAACCAGTTGCTTTCACTTGAGTAAAGATTAAACAATAATGCCATTGGGTCTTCAGGGAGACAATAGATAATCTTGTGAAATGCATTCAGTTATGTTAAACAATCCTTACAACAAGCACTTACTACACTTATGTTTATGACGTCATAAACCTCTCCCTGTCCTCTGGTACAGTTCCCACCCCACTAAAAACCGCCATCATCACTCCTATCCTTAAAAAACCCTCCCTCAACCCTTCTCTACTCCCAAACTACCTCCCATCTCTAGCATCACCATCCATGGTTGCACACTCCACCTTGCTAAGCCAGTCTGGAACCTTGGCATGTTGTTTGACCCACAACTATCCTTTCTACCCCACATCTGCGCCATGACCTGATCTGCCTTCCCCCACCTCCGCAACATCACCCGGCTCCGCCATTGTCTCACACTGCAGGTCGCCAAAACCCTCATATATGCTTTCATTAAATCGAGGCTCGACTATGTAAACTCCTTGCTTGTCGGCCTCCCCAACTCCCCCTTCCATAGGCTGCAGATTAGCCAGAACTCTGCAGCTCATGTCCTCGGTTCCTTAACTCTGTTTGTCTAGCGCCTTGGGATGTCCTCCTGACATGAAATGCGCTTCACAAATGTAATTTTGTTGATCATGTTGTTGTTGTATGTTTCGCCCAAAAAACATAGTCAATTCACTTCACAGTACATTCTGTGAGCGCTTTGAGTTGTCTAGAAGACGTGATAAGATGCTATATTAAATGCAAGGATTATTATTGTTATTACTCCACTCATTCTGCTGAACACTTTTATTTCTTTCATACTGTGGGTCTGGTGCTGAAATAATTTTCTCTCTGTTTTTACCTTTTAGCTAAAGTCTATTGATACTGACAGGTTGCCAGCAACATAATGTACCCTAAGTGAACTTTCCTCTTGCTTTAACTCAAACTGCTATTCTGGGAACAGACAATGTCTGTGGAATAATATCAATAGAGAACATAACAGACTGCCAGTAAAGCAGAACATTTGGATGAAACTGACTAATCCCAGTTTCTAAAACAAATCATGAAGATTTCTACCTCTAAGACAATTCACGTAACGTGATCCAATGAATTGGTCCAAGGAATAATCCAACAGGAGAATTTAATGTGAGCACAGAGAACAGAAGCACTGAATGGATAATGTGAAGCATTCAAGGGGAGCTGTTATTGAACTAGTTCTGCACTCCAATGATTGCACAATATGCTTCACAAAGACAATATTGCACATTGCCTAACCTTATCATTCAGGAATTTGTCCAATAAATATCATCATATATGCATTGTCCCTACCTTACTAATTGGTCTTTTTTATGAAGTAATATAACAGCCACAACTTGTACTTATACAATGCTGTGAGGTGAATGTCTCAAATGGCTTTATATGAGTGATGTGGAACACTGAGCAAGATAAGAAGGAGGGGGTAGGGGAAAGGTGACTGATGTAGGTATGCAGAGACTTTTGAAGGCAAAGGGAGAATGTGCAAAATAAAAGGGATTTGGGGAGGGAATTGAACTTAAATTGGCCTTTACCAATCAATTTCAAAGAAAACGGTTTTAAACAAATAAATTATTTTAAAATCACAGGAATTGAACGACTTATCAGATTTTTTTCATTACATCTCTTCAAAAGCTGCTAATTGTTGCTAAGCAGTCAGACCCTATCCATGTGAAAGGTACTCTATAAATGGAAATTCATGTTGTTAATTAAAAACTGTTACTGTTGCCAAGATAAGGATTGGCAGTGTTCAAGATTTTGTTATAACTCCTTTCCGTTCACTTACATTTTGTGTGAAAGAGCCTTCTTCATCCAAATTAATCTTGTGATCTTGTGATATACCTGTAATTATTTTCCGAAAAAGTTTATGTCACAAGATGCCACAAGTTGTCTCAGAGCTATCCTTTAAGCTTTAAAAAACATGATTTTTATTTTAACAATAGCCGAACATCCTTCCGTCTCATGTGTCAGGCTGGCTCAGAGGTTGCATTCTTGCTTCTGAGTCAGAAGGTTGTGGGTTCAAGTCCCATGTTGGGGCTTGGAACTCATAAAGTCTAATCACTTGACAGTATATTCTGTAAAGCGCTTTGAGATGTCCCGAAGAAGTGATAAGGCGCTATATCAAATGCAAGGAGTATTATTATTATTAAGGTGACACTTCAGTGCAGTGCTTGGGTGTGCTGGCCTTCGAATGAGAGGTTAAATTGAGGCCCCTCCATGGCACTATTCAAAAAAAGGATGTTTCTCTCAGTCTGGCCGACAAACCCCTAAATTAAATTGATCATTCATTTCATGACTTCTTTGTAAAACATTCCTTCTCCCAAATTGGCTGCTGCATTTGCGCACAAAACACATAGTCACTGCACTTTATAATATATTTTATGAAGCACTTAGGGATGCACTCCTGACGTGAAAGGCGCGATACCAAATGGAAGGACTATTATTATTGAATTGTCCAGCTGTGTTTACACTTAGCCAGTCAGCTAATTGAAGGAGAAATGCAACATTTTACTCACATTTTCTTATTGTAACAACTCATTCTCTGAAAACCCAATTGCAAATTGTAAGTTACAAATATTTACAACTTAAAATTGAACAAATAAAAAAGTCAAATAAGATACAGTACACTGTCACGGAACTCTAAATGTGACGTTATTTCTGTATTTGATATTCTGCATAAATATTAGGATTAGCATTTTTTACAACGACAACAAATTACATTTGTATAGCGCCTTTCACATCGGGAGGACGGTCCAAGGTGCTAGATTGTCAGGGGCCCAAGCAGAGGGTTGGGATCAGGACGGGTGGAGGGTAGGGAGGGTAGGGGTGGGAAGGTGGCCGAAAGTGCGGTCGAAGAGGAGGGTCTTGAGATGTGCCTTGAAGGAGGCAATGGAGAGAGCAAGGCAAAGGGATTGTGGGATGGAGTTCCAAAGGGTGGGGGCAGAGAGGTTGAAAGCCTAACCACCGATGATGGGGCGGGCTGGGCGGGGGATGTGGAGCAGGCCTGGAGTCTGCTGAGCAGAGAGCGTGGACAGGTTGATATGGGGTTAACAGGTCACAGATGTAGGATGGAACAAGGTCATAGAGGGTTTTGAAGACAATGACGAGGATTTTGAACTCTATTCTCTGGGGAATGGGGACCCAGTGGAGCCGGGTGAGGGTGGGGTTGATGCGCTCACAGAGCCTGGGCAGGAGAGGACACAATCTGCAGAGTTCTAGATGATCTGCAGCTTGTGGAGGGAAGAGTTGGGGAGGCGGTGAAGTCGAGCCTGGATATGATGAACGTGGATGAGGGTTTCGGCAGCCTGAGCGGTGAGGCACTGGTGGAGTCGGGCGATGCTGCAGAGGTGGGGGAAGGCAGAATGGGTCATGGCACGAATATAGGTTAGAAAGGACAGTTGAGGGCGAAACAAGACACCAAGGTTCTGGACTGGCTTAGCAAGGTGGAGTGTGCAACCATGGATGGTGATGCTGTCAGCGCCTAAGGTGAGGAGGCGCTGACGGGAGTCAATCAGGAGGGCCTCGATCTTGTTGACGTTCAACTGAAGAAAGTTCGCTCTCATCCCGGACTTGATGTCTGACAGACATTCTGACAGGACAGCAGTGGTCCTGGAGTCAAGGGGGAAGGCAGAGAGGTACAGTTGGGTGTCATCCGCATACATGTGGAAGTTGAGCTCATTTCTGTGGATGATGTCACCAAGAGGGAGCATATAGATATTGAAGAGGGGGGGACGAATGACAGAGCCCTGAGGAATGCCACACAAGACGGTGCGGAGGCTCGAGGAGAAGCTGTTTGTAGAGACAAAGTGGACATGGTCTGACTCAGAGAAAAGAGTGCTACCAAATGAGAAAGGCTGAAACCTACAAACACTTTTCTTATTATTTTGTTCTTTTATTTTCGTTATTTAGAATCGGTAATCTAATTAAATAATTTGATTTACAATTTTCTGATTCAGAGGAAAGAGCGCTACCAAATGAGAGAGGCTCAAATCTACAATAACCCACAGAATTTCTCATATTTGGGCCACAAACAGTCGCTTCATAAAACACAGATAAAACAAATGATCTCTGTGGAGCTTCATGCTGAAATGTTACTTTCTTCCTTTCTCGCAATTCCAATATGGAAACTTTGACACTTTCCTGTCTTGTGCAAATATATCTTTATATACAGGAAGGACCTGGGATTTTATAAATACAAGACTGAGTCACTGGATGGCCTTATTGTACTAATATTGCCAAGAAACACAAACAATTGAAGTATCTTGTTTAATGTTAGAAGCAAACAACAAAAAACATCCTCAGTTGTTCTTAACCCCTAACATGTCAACTCATTCTTAAATATAGGTTCACTTTTAAAAGGTCTGAATTACCACTTACTGTTCCACATGTGTGGTCTGCTCTGCTCAGCAATAAATCAATGCTGGGCCATGCAGTCCTGGTTGATAACACCACATGACCAAAGGACACTGAAGGTTATGTGCATCCCTTGCATTTTGCCAGGTCCTGATTTTTCAAAAAAAGACAGTTTCACTCAACTAGGGAGAGCATCCTTTCACCCTTCTCTAAGTTCTCTCATTTGGTTTTGCAAGACTATGAATTATTTTGACAGAGTAAATAAAGAGACTATTTTCCTTGATCAGTGAGTAAGTCACAAGAGAGCATAAACATAGGGTGATCACAAGAAAAAATAGGGGAAGGTTATTTTTTGTACAGAGGGCTATTAGAATATGGAATCCCTTACCACGATGCCTATCAAAAGTCGGGTTCATAACACTAGTTGGATAATTTAAATGCTTGAATAATATTAAATGTTAAGGGGAAAATGGAAGGAAACGAGATTTCAGTAGATAGCTCCAGAGGGAGAGCTGATACCAACATGGACACAATGAGCTGAATGTCTGTTTTGCTGTACACTTTCTAAATTACTTGAGAACTACAGCAATATCCTGAATCACTCCAGCACATTTGGTGCAGGGGTTCAACACAGTCTATTGAAAGGAACACTGGTTATACAAAATTTGCCTGGTAAATGTTTTTTTTTAGAATTACAAACATGCAAACTCATGGCAATAATTGGGTCATAACATGCCTCTGCATTGCCTGAAGCAATGAAACAATTCAAGGTTTCTCCAGCATCTCTTGTTATGTCAACTGTAAACCATTGCAATTTTGACCTTGTTATTTTTACAGACATTTTCAGGAATGACGAAAAGTACCTGATTTGTGAGATATTCCCACTGGGTGTGGATTTACTCTATTTATGTAGCATTTCAGAACATCGAGAATGTGGCAAATTTCTTTTAAGGGGTACAAAAANCAAACTTCGAAGCTATGACTGAAGTCAATAACTTGCCAAATTCTGGGCTCTCTGAAAAGCCATGTAAATAGAATATGTGTTCGCCAGTATGACCATTTTGTCTTAAATTTAAGGTTGCAGAGAATTGTGAAAAAATCTTAAATTTGGTCTCAATTTGGAAGTCAGGATTTTTTAACAATTGCAGAGAGATCAAATTCTGGCTAAATTTCAGAAATTTGTGCAATTCTGTGTTATCTTAAATTATAAGACAAAATGGTTTCACAACCACAGACTATGCGATCTCTCTTTGTTCATTTTTTGGCTGAGGGTGATTGGAGTGTGGAGTTCTCTGCTAAAAAAGGATTGAAGCAAAGCTAATACATTATTTTAAAAGGGAATTAGACAAACGGTTAAATAGGAGGAATATTAAAGAGCTTGGAGGGCAAGCAGGAGAGGGGATTAGATTAGGTGTCTCATGTTCAGCAACAAACAAGCACAGATTCGATGGTGAGCTGCATGAACTGTTTCTGTGGTGAAGCATTCGATGATTTTATAACAAGGAATTTTTTAGACTGAAATGAATAAAAGTGAGTGCAATCTGAGTTTCAGAGTATCGGTGATAATAATGTTTTGTTAACCATAACCATCTTGTTAATCTTTATATGAACAGCTTAGAATTTAAAATATAATAGTAGTAATAATAATAATAATAAATCTTGCATTTTGACATCATGCCTTTCACAACAGGAGGCCATCTCAAAGAACTTCACATAATTTACCAGGTATTTTCTAAGCAAACGTAGCAGTCAATTTGCATAACAGTGTCCCATAAGTGAAGTGAATAACCTATTTTTTGAGAGATTGATGGACACCCTTCTCTCTTTGAATAATAATAATCCTTGCTTTTGATATAGCACTTTTCACATCTTCTGGACGTCCCAAAGCGCTTCACAGAATATAGTGTAAAGTGAATTGACTGTATATTTGTGGGCGAAAACAGCAGCCAATTGTGCACAGCAAAGTCCCACAAACAGTCATGGATTGAAAATGACCAATTTATTATTGTTTTGTTTTATTGGAGAGATTATTAGTAGGCGTGTGGAGTAAGGAAACTTGCCCAAGGTTTCGCCCTCTGCCTGGATAGTGCTACAGGATCTTTAATGTCCACCTGAATGGACAAATGGAACCTCGGTTTAACATCTCAAAATGAAAGATGGCACCTGTAACAACGCAGTATCCTTCAGCATTGTATTTGGAGCATTAGCCTAGAGTTTAAAGTCCTGACTTGGGGCTTGAACCCACAACTTTCTAACTCAGAGACGAGAATGCTACTAAGTAAGTCAGGTTGAAACCATGTAGCTTATAATTTAGCCTTGTCTGACACTCCAATGCAGTGCTGGGGAAGTCCTGCATTGTTGGATGAGTAATTATACCGATGCTTGTTCAGATGGAGGTCAAAGATCGCAAGGCACTATTTGTAAAAGAGAAGGGAGTTCCTCTGGGTGTTCTAGCCAACAATTCCTGTATGTTTGCAGGACATGAGTTTATTCAAATGACTGCCATGTTCACCCACTCATAGAAACAGGAGTAGACTATTCAGCCACTCGAGCCTGTTCTGCCATTCTATAATATCATGGCTGATCTGCCTTGCCCCATATTCCTTAATACGCTAACCTAACAAATATCTATCTACCTCCATCTTGAAGATGTAATTGGATCCAGCATCTATAGCCTTTTGGGGGGAGAGAGTTCCAGATTTCCCTTTGGGTGAAAAACTGTCTCCTAATTTAACTCCTAAATGGCCTAGCTTATGCCCCTTGTTCTGGATTTCCCCACCAGAGGAAGTTGTTTCTCAGTATCTACCCTATCGAATCCCTTTATTATTTTAAAAACTTCAATCAGATCAGCATTCAACCTTCTAAACTCAAAGGAATAGAGACCAAGTTTATGCAACCTATCCTCATAATTGAACCCTTTTAGCCCTTGTATCAGTCTGGTGAATCTGCGTTTCACTCCCTCCAGAGCTAATATATCCTTCCCGAGGTGCGGTACCCAAAACTGAATGCAATACTCCAGATGGGATTAGGGTGAGGCTCTGTATAGTTGATAACAATAATAATAATGATGCATAATTTCCTTGCAAGCGAGACACCTGGGTTCAATTCCAGGCCGGGCGAAACCTTGGGCAAGTTTCCTTACTCCACACGCTTAATAATAATCCCTCCAAAACAAAACAATAATAAATTGGTCATTTTCAATCCATGACTGTTTGTGGGACACTGCTGTGCGCAATTGGCTGCGGCATTTCGCTCACAAATATACAGTCAATTCACGTTACAGTATATTCTGTGAAGCGCTTTGAAATGTCTAGAAGACGTGAAAAATGCTATATCAAATGTAAGGATTATTATTATTATTACTATTCCTCACCCTTATATTCCAGCCCCCTTGAGATAAAGGCAAATATCCTATTAGCCTTTTTGATAACGTTTTGTACCGTTGAGCTTGTTTTTAGTGATTTGTGTACATGGACATCCACAGTGACACACAGTGACAGACTCACACGTACATAATCACTACATTTAACAGAAATATTGTGAAATGTTTTGAGTCATTCTTGATGTCATAGCCACTATATAATATATAAGTATTACTGTTAGTAAATATTTTCCTTTCACAAGTCCTTTAATTTAAATAGAGATCTTGCTTCCAAACCAACTCGAAAATTACTGTTAAAATTAAATTTAAACAAATTAACATTTCAGTCAATTAAACAAAAGTGAATTTATTCCATATTAAATTCCTTAACTCCTGATCAACTATAAAATAAACAACAAAATAATCCTTCATATAAATAACGTAGAACAAATTGAAAAACAAATTACCACTTGTGAGAAAAGGGAAAAGATTGCTAATCTCAGTAGAGCATCTAGGAAAGTGTTACTTTAGCTTATCCAGTCTTCAGAATGAGCTGTTTGCTTGTAGTAACTTAGATACATTAATTCAAATTCACCTCCTCTTTATGGCCTCTTGAATAGCAAATGTAGATCATTACAAGGCTTTTACTTGTAGGTGCGGTTTCATCTTGGCTTTGCTTCAGCTGTTTGGACTTAAATTAAGGGATAAAGGTTAATCCACCTAAAGAGAATAGGCCACAGTATAGCTAGGTTTGCTGTAAAAGCTCCCATGATTACTGATTTCTCAAACAGCAGCAGTTGGTCTAAGTGACGATTTCCTTTTTCTCCCCTCAGATGATATACTAAATAGGCCATTAACTGGCCACTCAAAGGCTTTGCTTTGATCCTTGAGGTCACGATCTGAACTTCTTGGCACCAACCTTTGAGATCGTTCTGTTAGAGGTACCATATTCGGATAGCATCGATGACAGCAAACGTGTCCTAAAGGTTTTTCCACATACGGCTGTGGCTGCCTGCTCCATCTTCTGGCACTGGACCACATTAAAATAAGCATTTAAAATAGCATTTATAACAGAACAGTTTGCGTCATTTTTTAAGTTAAGGGATTCCATTAATGCATTACATGTCAGATGCTGCTGCTTAACACTTCCAGAAATATTGCATAGTTCAGTCAAAATATTAATCTTTCGTCATTTTTCATTGTCATAATAAATCTTTTAAGCACCACTCTTAGAATAATATGTCCCCTTGTCTTTATGTCCATTAGACTGCAGCACTTAGTTCATATACACTCACAATTTATAACGCCAACTGCAAACTTAATGTCAGAGTAAGGATTGCTGCTCTCTCCAAGCTCCCTTCACTATGAACTAGTTTGAGATTTCCAGATCTCATCTCACTTTTGATACGTGCCTTTAGGACTATCAGACCTCACTTGTCATGCAGTCAATGGTAAGAAGAGAAACACCCAAGTAGAAATGCTGATTGTAGGCAAATAATAAATAAACCTTGCAGTTGATCGAGCGCCTTTTAATTTGGGAGAATGTCTCAAAGTGCATCACAGATTTAGTGTAAAGCGTAGTGTTGGTGTATTTTGTAGACAAACACCCAAAAAATGCTCTTCTTGATCCTGCTCCATTTCCTTCGTGGAGATTTTGGTTCCCTATGAGATTCTCTTCCACATACACTCATGGCTCTGACATTATAACATGTCTTCCTTGATGGCAGAGAAATTATCGCCTGGAAGCCGTAATGAAATCATATGTACGTGATCTTTTCTGAATCCTTCGACTGAACCAGGCCCAAAGCTGGTGAAATTAAAGATGGTGGAGGCTAAAGAACACCAGACTAAAGGCACCTTACAATTAGGTGCAGTTTTGGGACTCTGCTGTCAATACTTCACTTCAAGCTCCGTGCAAGCACTGTGCAAGATGAAGGAGAGAATGTGTGTGTATGTGTGGATGCTATGTTGTAATCGCATGTAATATATGATGGTGCCAAGTCTGCACAAACGCACATTAGAGCAGGAAGAAAAAGGTGCTGTGTGGTAAGAGTGGTCACTCCATTGTCAGTGAACAGTACCTGGCCCTGCTTTTCTAACCACAAGCTAAACCAGGAATGAGAATTAGAATTAGAACGAGAAGCTTAGGAATGAGCAATTCTGTACTGCCAATAGTCACTATCACAACCAGCGTTACAATGTGGTGACAAAGTGAAGAAGTGAGCATGAAACTTGATGGTTTGACGTTTCTGTGTAGAAGTACAACATGGTTCCTACAACACAGTAACAAACCTATATTCCGATAGAGCCTTATTACATTGAAGTGCCTCAAAGCGCTTCACAGAGTTTATTGCAAAATGCAGTGACTGTGTAGGTGGCTGCTTAATCATCCGAAGGACAGCATCTCCGGCAATGCAGCACATTTCTAGCAATGGATTGGATTTTCAGCCTAAACTCTGTCAGTTCAAAGTCCTGAACATGGGGCTTAAACTCACAACCTTCTGAATTAGAGATGAGAGTGCTACTAACTGGCCAGAAATGTGGTGGAATATTTAAAGTATAATTCGTCGCCCACTAAAAAAAATCTGAAAAAGCAATTAAATAGATGTACCAATTGCAAAAAATGTTTTCTGTGGGAGGTTCCACTTCTGAAAAAAAATAACGTGAGACAAATATCATATAAAAAATAACAGTGGCCAGTAAAATGTTTTCAATATGGTGCTGGAATTGCTTTTTTCTAAATTTACGTTTTCCAATCTTTGAGAAAGAAAGCAATGGTGAGCAATGACAGAAGTTTAAAATAATATTGTGCAGTTCATGACCTAGACAGGTTTCTGCTTTTTCTTGAATTCCTCTTCTGCAGCAAGGTTAAGTTAGCAATCACACAGCTGACCTCTTCTCTGTGCTGCTTGGCTATACGATTAGGAAAATAATATATTAAAAAANGGGCAAATGACTGCTGTGGTTTGGGTGCTCGAATGTGCAGGATGCCCTGGGACGCAAGCCTGTTGGGAGTTAAAGAGAAGTCATGGCTGGTCAAACAGAGATTAAATGGATCATCTTCAGGTCAAGTCAATCAGACTGGTGTTCACTGTGCATTAAATAATGAAATAAACACTCCCCAAATATATAAATTCAAATTTAAATGTTATTCTACTTGGATCCACAAGAAAATAGAGCAAACATGACTGAAAACATCAAAGGGCAGGTCAGCATGCTAAACACTAAAGGAATGAATTTTATTTAAGTAAATGGTGCTTCAAATGACTAAATTTTCTTTCTTGAAAACTGTACGAGCCACAAGTCAAGCTGGTATCAAATGTTTGGCTCTGACCCAGTTTGGCTGTGGATTAACCTTCCCCCTCTATTAAATAAAGTACAAGGCAGAGGCAAGGGAACGCAGACATTGTAATATCAGGCTTCTGCCATTAGGTGTAGCTATTGTGCTATGGTCAGCCAACACCCGGTGGACTAGGCACCGTTCCGGTTGCAATATAAAGAAGCTGATGAGGCGCTAGAAACAGTACAGAGGAGAGCAATGAGGCTGCTCCCTAGTGTTAAGAGAAATGAACTATGAAGATTGACTAAATGCACTGGAAGACAAGTCTCCAAAATGTTTTGGAATTTAGGAACATAGGAAACAGGAACAGATGAAGGCCATTCAGCCATTGAGCTTGTGCCATCAGTTTATTAGATCTTGCCAGATCTTTGCATCTGTCTCTCTCTCTCTTTTAAATATTCCTATTGATTCTACCTCTACAGTGGCCTGGGTCAAAGCTTTCCACGTCTGCACAATAACCCTCTTTATGAAGATATGATAATAATTAATAATCCTTGCATTTGATATGATGTTGAGATATAATAATAAAAATAATCTTGCATTTGATATAGCGCTTTTCACGTCGGGAGGATGTCCCAAAGCGCTTCACAGAACACACTGTAAAGTGAATTGACTGTATATTTGTGGGCGAATGCGGCAGCCAATTGCGCACAGCAATGTCCCACAAACAGTCGTAGATTGAAAATGACCAATTTATTATTGTTTTTGTTTTTGGAGGGATTATTATTAGACGTGTGGAGTAAGGAAACTTGCCCAAGGTTTCACCCTGCCTGGAATTGAACTCAGGTCTCTCGCTTGCAAAGCAAGTGCTCTAACCACTGAGCTACAGGACTCCACAAAATACATCACAGAATTTATTGTGAAGTGTAGTGACTGTATTTTGTAAGTGAATGTGATCTAAGGTCAAGAAGCATTTATTCACAAAACAGTTATGAAGATATGAAATGTTTTGCCTGAGAATGTGGCAGCCAATTGTTCAACAATATCCATGAAGTAAAATATCAGTTTTATCTGAGGGTGAGGAGGGGAGGGATTGTTAATCTGGATATTGGGAGAAACTCCCTTTTCTTTTTCTCTTTTTGAATAGTGCCATGGGACCTTTAACATCCACCTGAACAGACAGACCTCAGTTTAATGTTTCATCCACAGGGCAGCACTTCCAAGTATGCAATGCTTTCCATCACTGCATTGGAGTGTCAGCCTGGACTGTGAGTTCAAAGACCCATTGTGAGACGAAATTCACAAACTTCTTACTCAGAGGCAATTTTTAACAACCTAGCCAGGCTGACACAAATATTTAGGTGTTGCACCAGAGGCGATACAACTGAGATGTTTCTTTCTTAAAGAATGCATTAATGTTGGGTAGATAACAGCATTGATTTATATCACAGGAGTGAGCTGAGCTGATAATTTATGTGTGTTTAGAAAATATCAACAGGATCCAAATCATAGGCCATGGATTTTCATGAAGACTTCTGTTTACCTTAATAATCTTTGCATTTTATAATCAAATGCAAGGATTATTATTATAATACCTCACTGTGATAGTGTTTTAAAATCAAAATATGGACAGGCCATTGTGTGTTAAAACAAATCCCAACCTGCAACAGCAAAGGATATTGATATATCTCGAAGAGTATTGCTTTCCAAAGTATTTGTGGATATAAGATTAAGATATGCCATGAATATTGTCTCAAAGACAATGACCAAGTTGTTTCACACCACAAATTGAAATCTCAAAAGCACTTCACAGGATATATAGTACTTTAAGTGGAGTCACTGTATTTTGTGGGTACATAAAGATAATTGTATGGAAAAATGAAATAAAATGCTTAATGGTACACGATTCCCCATGGTTTTAGATAGAGTGAATCCTGATTAGCTCACTGGTGTGTGACCAGCCTGGCTCAGGAACCAGACTAAGACTGCCACAGTGGATTGACATTTCCATTGCCAAGTATGTCACCTTGGAGTGACATCAGCTCTAAGGAGACACCCCCACCCCACCTTACTCGCGTCCATCCAGGAGGATTGTCATATTCAATCAATCGATCTGTTGATCAATCAATTGATTGATTAATCAATCAATCAATCACAGTCAATAGTATCTATTTGACATTTTCCATTTTACAAGCCATAAGGTGTAACAGAGCATTGATAATTCATTGCAAACCACTACATATGTCCTGCCATCTGCTTGGTCTGAATTCTGTATTAGGATCCATTGCAAAATTTCCTCTCAAATCCTGGGAGACAATACTCCTTCCAGGAAATGGTAGCATTTGCTCACAAAACTTCCTTTCTAATCTATTTCAGTTAAATCTAGTGCAAAATACAATGTGAGTGCAGTGGTTTGTGGAGGGGGAAGGGGTGGGGTGGGGGGGAATCTTTGTTCTATTTTACATTGATGAGCAGCTTCATTCCAAGCAGTGCAGCAAATCAGAATGGGAAGCTACATTTATTACTATTAGTCTAAGTTGCTTTAAGGTGCTTGCAGAATGCGGGAGAGAGAGATTGATTGGGGTGGGGGAAGGGGAGACAGAGTGGGGAGAGCGGGAAAGAGGAAGGGGAGAGAGCGGGGGGTTATAGGGGGAGAGAGAGCGGGATTAGGGCAGGCGTGTGGTGGATTGCAAGGCCTAACAGAGGGAGGGGTGGGAGAGGAAGGAGCGAAGCTGAGAGGCAATGATACACTCCACCACTTTAGAGAAGAAGAATAGGTTGGATATGAAGCAATAAATGAAGAGCTTGAAGGAGTCCAGTTTAGATTTCTTTTAAAAAGGGGGAGGGGGTGAAGGCTATCTTTCTAGTCAAAAGTACTAAGTTTAAAATGCCTAAACGTGAGAAAAATGTTGAAAGTAACCATATGGGTCACACTGCTTGAGAACCACTAAGGTTGGGGATCCAGAATGTTGCTCCTTTATCCTGAGTAGCAGGAAACTCTGGTTAGGCAAACTATATATGGGAGGGGGGAAAAGAAGAATGTATTGTACAATGGTCTTTACCATCAGCTCAAGTGCTGACTTGTAAGTGTCGGTGAAATGAGTCAGGGTGTTCTCAATCCCACCATTCCTAGCAGGATCCCATTGCACAAAACTGTTCCTAACTTCACTATTCTGTTCAGAGGCCACAAGGTGGCTGGTGTGAGAAATAAAAAAAAATGTCACATTTCTGCAGTACCAGGCACTCCCTCTCCTGAGGCTTGGGGCTCAGACACACGGTTGGGGCAGAACAGAGGGCACTTTGTCCTGGTGGAGTTGAAGTGGACACGAGTGGGGGAGACGGGGGTTGAGGTAGGTGGGTGAGATGAGAATGGAGGATGGGAGGTTGCCTGAGAAATGAAAGAGTTTAATTCCCGACACTAATGACACTTCTCTCCTTCAGGAACACAGAATTCACACAACATTTTTAAAATGTTTATAAAAAAAACAGAGTAAGGCTGCGACAATATAGAAAAAAAATGATACCAAAACAGGTCTAAAATGAATGTGAATTGAACATATCTATTGACAAATAGACACACAATAATTATTCTTACAGGGACAAGTGGGAACTAATTGCATGTTGTTTGGCTAAATCTAGATTTATACCATATTGAAGCAAAAAAAATCAGTCATAAGAAGTGACAAGTTGCAGGCGATGGCTTAATGGGCTATATTGACCTCCTTCTTTTCCTGTTTTCCTATAATCTTACTACAAGCGCATTAAGGTCTCTGTGTGTTTACTTATCAGCTGCCATTAATGTATTTTGCTGTGGTTTCTACCTATTGTAAATGTGAGACAGTTCGGATCCATAATTCTGTGCCATATATGCATCACAACTTGCAGCAGTAAGAATTTAATAAGCAGAAAAATATTGCCCAGCACTATCTTCATGCTATATAATTTCATATTCATCAGCCCGTTTGCTGTTTCACAATGGATCTGATACAGTCCTATTCTATTTGATGTGTGCAGTATTCAGTTTTCATTCTGATACATAAAGCAGCATACAGTACAGTATTTACTGATTGCAAATATACAGACTCTACACTTCACAGTGAATCCCGTGAAGCGCTTTGAGTCATCCTCACGATGTGAAAGGCGTTATATGAGATGCAAGAATTATTATTATTATTTTACTTTAATTAACCCTCAAGAATTCAAAGATTTCAAAAAAAAATTTGCTATATGATCACCCACAGCCCTCAGGGTACATTATAGACACTCAATCTGCAGCATTGCAAAATTTGAAACATGGGCGCTGTCTGCTATAAGGCAAAGAAAGGAATTCTAGAAATGAATGTCCCTTCTTGGGACTTTTGTGTAGAGGCGAAATTAAAATAAATGCCTAAAATACCTGCCATGGCTGTGCCTTTATAAATGGCGTGCAATGAATACCAACTGGCTTAATGCTTTACTCAGCTTGGTAAACTGGCAATCACAGCAACTCACTGCTCAGTATAATAATAATAATAATAATAATAATAATCCTTGCATTTGATATAGCGCTTTTCACGTCGGGAGGACATAGAATAGACACCAGTATCATAGAATCTTAGAAGTTTACAGTGCATATAGAGAACATTCAGCCCATCGTTTCTGCTCTGGCTCTCATAGCAAGCTGTTCATTCAATCTCACTTTCCCACCCTATCCTTATACCCCTTCAAGCCTTTTTCTTTCATGCACCTGTCTACTTGCATATAATCCAAAGTAAATCCATTCCAACCTTTGAAACAAACTTTTGTTGTAAAACACCATCAATGGAAATCTCAACTTGTCAGACTAAGAGTTGAACAATAAAATGATTGCAGTTAACCTCTGAAACACAACCTTTATTATTCCCTTAACGGTAGGACAAAAAAAGATAAATGTCACAGGCAAATAATGTTCTACTCATGAAAAGTTACATTTGCCTACATAATAACTGGTTTGACATTCTAGACTTAGGCTGGAATACCATTTTGTCTTAAAATTTAAGATTGAGCAGCAAGTAACAACAACTTGCATTTATATAGCGCCCCGCAGGCAGGGCAGACTCCCAGAGCAATTTATATGCAAAATTCTAAATTCAGTCTTAGTTTGGATGTAGTTTTTCTGCTGTTATTAAATAAAGTGCTTTCAAATTAGAACTGAATTGAAGAATTTTCCTCAATTCTGCAGTGATTTAAATAAAATAGGGTGTCTTTTGCGCTTACTTCTCCCCACTGGCATAGACCTTTCTGATCGTAGTCTGATCTCCTCTTGCTAGGGATGGTTCCCCTGGTGTTGGTTACTCTCTGGCATCCTGTTCAAGTGGACCATTGTGCTTGTGTGAGCTTTGGTTGTGTCTGTTGGCCACTCAATGGTGGAGGGCATCAAAAATAACTTGCATTTATACAGCGCCTTTCATTCAAAATTAAACACCTTGAAGCAATTTACAAAATATAACACATTACAATTTAAGTGAATGCTGCTCTATGGGCAATGGGATAGCTGATCTGTACCAACAATGCCCCATATACAACAATGAGCAGCCAACTCATTTGAACATTTTAGCGGTAAATTTGGATTAGGAAGGAAAAATAAATAAACCAGATTAATCTTAGAAGGCTATAGGGAGAGAGCGGAGGAGTGGGATTGATTTGGATAGCTCTTTTCAAAGACCCAGCACAGACATGATGGGCCGAATAATAATCCTTGCATTTGATATAGCGCTTTTCACGTCTTCTAGACGTCTCAAAGCGCTTCACAGAATATACTGTAAAGTGAATTGATTGTATATTTGTGGGCGAAACGTGGCAGCCAATTGCGCACAGCAGCGTCCCACAAACAGTTGTGGATTAAAGTGACCAATTTTATTATTGTTTTTTTCTTGAGGGATTATTATCAGGCGTGTGGAGTAAGGAAACTTGTCCAAGGTTTCACCCTGCTGGGAATTGAACCCAGGTCTCTCGCTTGCAAGGCGAGTGCTCGAAACACTGAGCTACAGGACTCCACTCTGTGCAGTATAGTTCTATGATTCCATGAAATAGCACTTTTCATGTCAGGAGATAGTCCTTAGGCACTTCATAATATGATGAGTAGATTGTATGTGTTCTCTGGAAATGTTGGACTTTAAGAACTGAATGACTTTTTTCATTTTCCATGTTTCTCAGGTTCTAAAGCATTTCTGCAAAGCTTGAGCTTATAAGTATTACAGAACTTTAAAAAGGGGGACATACATTAGAAACATACCATACTGAACGTACTTGAACTAAAATTCATTATAAGGAACATCAGATCCATGTCAATAGATCACAAGATTGGCTTGGATTGATCCAGAACACCCACCCTACAGTCCACTCGTCACTGCATCAAGCTGCTTCTTAAATGAGTGCAATCCTGGCCTGAACCACCCATCCTAGAAATCTGTTTCATTCATAAATGACCCTCTGAGTAAAGAAAACTTGAAATTGAAACAGGAAACTTTCCAATGCTGTCACACTGAAGAGACGGAATACAAAATAATATTAGTTCCTTTATGCAGTGTTCAGCTTTTTTATTTTTCTAACAAATGACTTGCAAGTCCCCTTTTCCCTGGAAGAAATACTATCAAGCCATGATTATTTTTCTAACCAGATCCAGCTGATAGTTATTTACTGCAGACCCTCCTGGGGATTTGATCTTTATTTATGTTTTGCAATTTATTTGGGAAGGAAATGTATTTACAAAGAGTACTATTTGTAATAACTCCTAACCTAGCATATTGATAAAGTGCAAATGCCTTTTTGACACAAAAATGGTTATAAAATTATATAACTGCAATGACAAGGGCAATAGAAATAGGCAGGTCTGGGTAGGAATTCACTGGGTTGTGCAGATATTGTTAAAATATTTTTGCTGCAGTCACAAGAGCACTTGCGAAATGGCCTTTTTCAAAGTGAACATGATGCAGAGTACAAATGGGACCACGATTGGCTTTCAGTAGGCTGAATAAATGAGTTTGAATCAAAATATGGTGCATCCCCAACAATAATAATAATAATAATAATAATCCTTGCATTTGATATAGCGCTTTTCACGTCAGGAGGACGTCCCAAAGCGCTTCACAGAACACACTGTAAAGTGAATTGACTGTATATTTGTGGGCGAACGCGGCAGCCAATTGCGCACAGCAATGTCCCACAAACAGTCGTAGATTGAAAATGACCAATTTAATTATTGTTTTGGGTTTTTTTTTGGAGGGATTATTATTAGGCGTGTGGAGTAAGGAAACTTGCCCAAGGTTTCGCCCTGCCTGGAATTGAACTCAGGTCTCTCACTTGCAAACAAGTGAGAAACATAATCAAAAATACATTTATTTGCAGTGTTCAGAGAAAAGATTAAGCAGAGATGATTACCCAATTATTTGTGTTGGCTTTACTGCATCATTCATTCGACTGGCTTTTGTTTTTAATGTCATGGGTGATCTGCAACAATATTGAGTTATGAGTTAAAATAAACACCAACAACGATATTTGTTAAAGTTTTGTACATGAATTTATTTAAAAATAGCTGTTGCCACGCAAAATGTACACTTGTTCCAGTGAGCGATCTTGTGGGAGCTGAACACGCTAGTCTCTGGATAATCCTGTCAACCAAACTTGTCTATTCCGATCTTGTCATCTTTCGTCAATCAATTATTGGAAGTTATGAATGCTCAAATATTAGTTTAGTGGTTATTTTGAATCGATGATGCAGATTTAGAGATTCTTTTTAAATTTGTTCTGCTGATTAAAATAACCCTTTCTCTGTAGATTTCCATTGCCCCCGGCAGCCTTTGAGTATACGCCTTAAACACAGTTAAAGCACAACAATTGAATGTTAACAGTACAAACATCATATTAAATTAGCAGTTTTGTGTTTTGTGAAAGTACTATTACCATATGTTGGTAATATTTACGCCCTACACACAACTGGTTATGGAAACAACACGTACATGACAATTAGAAACAGATTACGTATATTAGATAGTGACCCTGAACACCAGACTTGCCTGTCTGAATTATAATACATGGAGCAGGGACTTTGGCACAGTTATAAGAATACATCTTGGATTACAAATGAATGAACCTGTAACTCTTAAATGTAATGCCAGGTATTTGAGCCGTCATGGTTTCAGTGAAGATTTCTAATCGTATTGTAGTCATACCTATAAGTTGTGAATTCTGTGGGTTGGAGTTCCCTTCCTAAATCAAAGAAAAGCAGATACTGAAATTCATGAGTCAAATCAAATCTGGCCTCTCCCTTCTTTCTTGGTTGAAATGGATCTGTTTAAGTCTGGTAAAAAATTTGGAAAAGAAAATGGGAGAGAATAGGGAAGAAAGCAACTCTTGTACTGATGTAAAAATGAAAACAGCATTCATTGTGTTTGCTGAATAACAATGCATTCTTCTGTCCTGCTTTTTTTATCAGCTTACTTTCTGTTACTAGAAGCACATGTAAAAAAAACAAAAAACAGAGCAGGAAGTCTATTGACAAAAGACATGAGCTCAAAATGTTTCAATTTATAACAGTTAAATAAATAGACTCTTACAACTCCTATCATTTGTTAAGGAGTACAGGTGATGCCCCACGTGATTTCCCGACGTGAAAAGCGCTATATCAAATGCAAGGATTATTATTATTATTAAACTAAGATCAATTTGTTTCACAGGATAATATTAAATCCAGTATAACAACAAACATCTTATCTGATTTTAAAAGGAATATTCCAGGTCACATTCTTTTAAAGGAGGTAATACCATAGAAGGAATTCACTTTTTCATTACTGTTCAACAAAATAATTTTTTAACCATCCTTTTATGTTACATCTTCCCAATGTGAAAGGCGCTCTATAAATGCAATTTTGTTGTTGTTGTTTTACTGTGAATAATCCTTGCATCAGATGGAAGTATTATTAGAACTTGGCTGGCATTGACTTTTTAGATTATTTAGTGAAAGCTTTAAAAAGTGATGTTGGCAAAACATTGCATTGGCTACTGTATATTTTCAAATCTCACTCTGGTCAGAAGTTATTCTCATGGATTTTTATTGATCTGACATAAGGTCTCAACATCTCTTTCTGCACGTGTAGTTTTAGGACATGTACAATAGTTTTTCCTAGGATGTACAACCAAGAGATTTTGTCAGGTCGGTGCTCATTTGTTCATTTTTTAAAAAATTTTCTCAAACTGTTGTGTCGCCTAATTTTTTAAAAAAACAGTAAATCATAAGGCTGGAGGAAAACCTAGAAATGGTTAAAACACAATTATAGGACGTAATTATATGTGACACTAACTTTAATAGCCCCATAGTTACAATGAAGTTCAATCAACAATACTAGTGTCTTTATTCCTTTCTTTGGTCCTCAACTTGTAGACTGACGAGCACTCTGAACTCTTAAGACACAGTACCGAATACACAAACATATAGACATACAAGGTATCTGGTAAGAATTCAGGGTCACCAGGTGCTGCGAGATCATAAGACAAGAATCACATTGTAAACTCCTGTATGTAGATCACATGGGAGCTGCAAAATGGGCAGAGGTGTATGAACTGGAGTGAGTCTGAAGACAAGATGTGCAACTAGTGTATTAGCAAAGCCCGCATTTGTCTTGTGCCTCAGGCAGTGTACATCCCATAATATGTATGTGTGTGTACATGCGCTGCTTTTCAATGTGCATACTGTAGGTTGAAATTTTACCAAGTTTTAGTGCGTAAGACCAGATTGTTTCAAAATTATGGAATATTCTCAAATTCACTCTTAATTTTGTAATCGTCTCTTTGTAAGAATTGCAGCAAATCAGTTTCCAAATTAAGATTGTATTTGAGAATTTTCCCCAATTCTGCTGTATGTTACATTTTTAAGACAAAATTGGTTTTACAGATTAAACTACGTGGAATTTCAGGCCATGTAATGTGGATTTAATATAGTACATATCAAAGAAGTTTTTCATCATGTAACATCTTTCAGTTCATTTCCAAACAAAATTTTGAGGGACTGAATTTATTATTCAGGATTATTATACAAGCTTGATTGACTGGAACTGAACACGGGAAGTGAGGAAAGGCATTGCACTATGGTTTCTCAACTTCAATTTGCCTGCTATTAAGAAGTTACTTTTGTTTCCACCAATGTGCCACCTTCTGGCTCTGGATAAATATCTGCATCTCACCAAAAACTATATAAACCATCTGTATTCTTATTTGTCTCAGATGCCATTGTAAGAAGGGAGGTGTCTCTGTTCTTTTGTACATATATAAATGATTTCTTAACTGTATCATTAGGCCCAAAATGTCGAGGCAATTTCTAGGGTTGGATTTTGGCAAAAATTTTTAAAAATGTAAAATCTCTCAAAGAAGCTGTAAACCGGAGTAATACAAAGACCACAAATTATTTCCAGTAACTCTGCATGAATCTATAATCATTAGGCAAGATAAAACAAGCAAAAGCTGTGAGAAGCAGGTGTGATATATTTTTTAAAGTATTTATTATGTGTTACAGCATCAAGGAGTTGAGAATAACACATACTGTCATTTATAGAAAACAGTTCTACTGCACAGGATGTTCTGTGCTTAAACACGCTTACACCATTACAGATTCATGAAACGCTGAATAATTTGTGCTCTCCACTCAGCAGGTTGTATTACTTTGGCTCTTTGCTTAAACAGCCTCCTTCGAATTCCTAAAGACTGAGGTGGGTTAAATCCAAGTGTTCTCACCTGAAATGCTGTCACGATACAAGCTGAATTGGCTTAAGCTGCAAAGTTGCCTTCTCAATTTGAATGTGGTTAAAAGTGTTAAGGTTGAAATAAAAATCAATCTTAAAGCTGCTTTGCCCCCAAATTTATTTACACTGAATCATTTATCAATAAGATCACAATATCAAAAAATATAAGTAAAAATATTTGTAAAAGAATCCCGCAGCTTGTTTTATATAAAGAATTTGGTGGAAGCGCAGTCCTGTTCCCTGCACATATGCTCATCCCATTATTAATTGTGTTAAAAATCTTTCTTTTCAACTATGTAAAGCAGCTGCTGGTTGTTACAGTACTGGAAGTTAGCCCACAACTTTCATTTTAGGAATGTTAAGACAGATAAGAGAAAATCTAGCGAAACATTTAAAAGAAGTGTTTCAGAAACCGTGGCAAATATATCCTTGCAAGCAAGGAAACAATAGAATGAGGGGATGCACATTCTTGGGTGAAGAATCAAGATATATGAGCTGTTTTATTTGAATGGCCATGAACAGTAAGTCAATGCAGAGAGACCACAGCTCTGGAAAAGGGAGGCAGCAAAAGCCTTAAAATTTATCACAGTGATCAATAAAGGTGGAAGTGCACATTTTGGCCCAAACTGACAGCAAATCCTCATGTGGATCACAGTGCTGTAAGGAACAGGAGTGAATTAAGTGAAAAATGAATTGCAAAACGGCAGAGGATTTTGTTTCTTTTCGACAATTTTAAAATGCAATTTTCTTTGGTTAAATCCCCCATCATTATCAGGCAAAGCAGCTTTAATTCAAACGGCGATGCTCACAAGACCGTAAGTTATATATGCAAATGTTCTCCTGCATTACTTACATACAGAGTAAATAAAAATCAGTTGTGGGATCTCTCTAAAGGCAGGCTGGGCTGTTATTACACAAATTATGATCGGGGACAAACCATGGGTCAGGAAACTGCTATCCATTTCATCAATGCAGATCCATTTATTGTTGATGTAATTTTACCGTAACACTTTCTAACTGACTCAGATTAACATTAAAAAATTTAACTTCTTAAAATCATTAATCCTTTTTTTCCTTAAAACTTTTGGTTCTTCTAGCTGCCCCTCAGAAGACCTTCTGATTTAATACTAATTGGCTTAACCCTTTAAGCTCTTTTGCATACCTCACTTAACCCAGTTTTTTTTAAATGCTTTGATCAAAAAATACTTATGTTGCGTCTCAACACCATAGCCCAGATACGTCATCTCACACTTATGACCACCTTTACAAGGAATGTCTTCTTTACTTTTTAAACTGGATTTGAATCTGCCAAGGGTGGTCTCACCCGGAGGCATCATGAGCTCAATGGATTAAACCAAGCTAATGGATACAGGCTGCCATTTTTTTTTTGAAGCACTCAAAACATGTCATTGTGCCATATGACTGATGCCCCTGAGCAGTGGCCTCCAACCAGCCGGATCTAGGCGACCTTCAGTGCTTTCCTGCTGTTGCTCAAATAGGCCTCGTAAAAGAACTGGCAGAAGAGCACAAAGTAGCTGAGGTACATGAGGGAGGACCAGACGATGTTGTGCATGTGGGATGGACACTGGCCTAGCTGCATCCACTCGTACACCAAATAGTTAACAACGCAGCCCATCAGCATCTGTGTGATCTGGGTCATGGTGATGAGCATGGCAAACTTGCGCGAGACTCTGAAGCCAGCCGCCCGCAAAGCATAATAGGAGTACATGACGGCATGGACGCCGTAGTTCATCGTCATGAACCACCCTCCTCCGGCCACCATGTCTTTGTAGGAGTACCAGGAGTACAGCAGCACCGTGATGTGGTGGTACCAGTGCAGGAAGATGAGCTTCTGCTTCCGCAGTATAATGAACATTGTGTCTCCTGGAAGAAGAGGCAAACAGAAAACTCATTTTTACAAACACTTTTCTTTTATACCAGGAGTCTCGGTCTCTTTTTGTAATTCCATGTCTCAGCGAGAAGTTGAACTATTATTAATAAAATAACTTAAAATAACAATCCTTTCATTTCAGGAGGACATCTCAAAGTGCTTCATACGGGCTGGCTCGCCTCTTAATCTGATCATCATAAGAATTGCAGCACATCAGCTTCCATACTAAGATTCAATTTGGGAATTTTCCATAGTTCTGCCCCATATTAACATTTGCCAATCCCATTTAAACATTTTTACATCTTTATGAGGTTCCATCAAAATCACCTTCTCTCAAGACTGAAGAGCGTTAGCTTGTATAGTCATTGTTCACAGCTCATCCCTCTCACCCTCTGCTTATAAACCTCAATTGCATTTTAACATGGAGTAGCTGTGTGTTCTACACATGTCAGATACACCCAGAAACTAATCAACATGCTTAGGAGTATCCAAACTATATTGAGAGTTTCACACGTAGGAAAAAAGGAACAGCAGCAGGCCATTCAGACCCTCAAGCCTGTTCCGCAATTCCATTGGATCATGACCGAATGAATGCGCCACCTGGAATGAATGCCACATAGAAATGTTATCGTGTTTGGAACAGTGTGTGGACTCCCTCTCTTTTTTACCACAAGTCCACCACACTTGGTCGTAGTGAACTTGGGACACAGATATTATCAACACAATAACTATGATTCACTATCAGATTAAATCAAAGAATGAAATGTTTAACTACAGCCTTCGATTGAGTATAATGTTTTGGCAAGGTCATTTAATGAATAAATCCAAGTAGATATAAAGACAGCTTGCATCAGAAACTAAAATGAGAGCTTCTGCCTTTGAACAGCTGGAATACTGCAGTATCAAAAGCTAAACAAGGAGCCTTTAGAGAACCACAGGGAGTGAAGCAGGTAGGTGGTTCTAAGTTTGGAAGGACAATGTCGATTGTACTGAGGCCAAACAAGACCAGACAGTACTAGTTGTACATACTTTGAACAGCTGGAGATCAGACGTCATTGCAGCCTTGATCAGCATGTTGTGTGAAGGCTCCCCCAATGTTCAGAACAAGCCATGTTAGATACTTCTTTTTTAAAACAAAACCCCAGTCTATGATGTCCCCAGGAAGCTCTTTGATACACAGAGACGCAAAAAAAAAGGTATAATAATTCTTGCATTTGATATAACATGTCGTTGATACATCTCAAAGCACTTCACAGACTATATTGTAAAGCGAATTGACTGTGTATTTTGTGGGTGGAACGCAGCAGTCAAGTGTCTCATAAATAGTTGTGGAATGAGTGACCACATTTTTTTTTTTAAGCGATCATTACCCCAGAAAGCAATTTGCCGATCAACTACCAACCGTGTTCCTACTTAATGCTGGGTAAACAGAGGAGTGTGGTTGTCTAACCTGAGAGGTGAGTGTACTAACCACTACGCTATGGGACTCCAAGTTTTGACTTATTCTACACTGTTTCCTTGATACCACTTTACAATAAAGAAAAAAATCATGATTTTGCCCCCAAATTCTGCACGTAGCATAAACCTGTCTTCCACACTCACCTAACTCGGGTGCTTTGCTTAACACAAATGCATACGCCCAGAATTTGCTGATTGGTCCATTGTAGAAACTTTGGTCGCACACCGATTGTTTCAGGCCTCTTGTAGTCAGGATATATACCATGTATGCTCCAGTACGCACAGCACCAATAATACTTTAAAAAAAGAAAGAATAACAGATTATGTGACATCAGATTAACGAAGGTATTTATTTCTGGTGACTGTATTTTATCATTAATACTGAGCTCAGTGATACCCAATTAAAAGTCATCCCTCCCTTTATAGCGTGTCATTCTGCAACTGAAACAAACTGGAACATTTTTCAAAAACATCATCTTTCTAGTGACCCATGTGTGAAATTATCTGCTTTTCTCTGCACTCCAGTTGGGTGAAATGTTTGGCTTCCTCTGACAGTGTAACAAAGGAATATTTGATGGAATAATTTGGAAACTGTTAAGCACAGATTCCACTGCTATATAAATAATGGGACTGGACTACTCAAAAAAAATCAATGCACTGATTTTTTCTTCCATAGTTTCAAGATCTAATATAAAATAATTCATTGCACATTATCCCACATATCCAGAAGCACCTTCAATCCCCAACTCTGAAAAAAATTACTGATTCTTGCAACCATATCAAGTGTCCAAAATGCAGTTTTCAGTTATACCTATTAATCTATGAAAGGTTTTATAGAAGGACAGGCACTTCACTATACAACTCACACCATTTTAATGGGGCAATGGCACCTGAGCATGATCTGTATGGGGTAAGGATGAGGTAGAGGGTGCTGATGCTTGCCCAATAATCTGACTGAAATTTGCTGTTGGTTGGGTAGCCGATTCTGACATAGTTCCTAACTTCGCCCTATTTTTGCACCGAGTTTGCGTGCTAAAAACATATGAATGCAAATGTTTGTGCCCGTGGGTGGCAACATTTACACAAGCTGAAATTTTAAACAAATTTAAATAAGAAGTTTGTCGCTTGCTATTCAAAGGTCATCCGAGTAGGTAAAGAAACTGTAACTGCTGCTCTCCCTCTCCCAAACTTTACACTGTGCTACACCTCAGATAAAAGCCAAGCCTTGCAGGTAATCTCCATGTAGCAGCACTTCATCAAAGCCCAGGGATCAGGCTGTTTATTTTGGTTTCCTGTCCAAGTTAAAAACAATTATTTTCTTTGCAGGAGATAAAGTATCCTGCAGCAAGTGTCAAAATATTACATTCGGAAAAAAGGCCTTGAGCCTTTTTTTTGTTGCTGTGTTGTCCAGTTGATTTTTGTGGTGTCTGTAGAGCTCCTGGGAGTACAGAGTGTGTCTGCAGGACCTGTGTTCAGGTGACACAAGCTGGTTTATCCACAGCAACGACTGCAGCAGCACTCCAACCTGGGGATCTGTGTGTTAGTAAGAGAAGCAAAAACTACACTTTGAGAGTGAAAACTAATGGAAGCGTTCAATTTATTACGTTCAGTTAAGAAGTCGGAATGGGAAATGCTGGACAGAATTGTCATCAGATTGATTCTGCTACCAACTAATTATCAGAGGGAAGAGGGAGTGGAAGAGAGAGAGAGAGAGAGAGAAATGGCCTGAGAATAACGACTGCAAATGGAGAAGCCAAATACACAACACCGGTTTGTAGCTACAGTTAATATATCTTTAATAGTTTCTAGCTACATTATTTATAACATCAAAATGAACTGCTTACCCTAGCAGCCTGTTTTGTGAGACACGTCAGCTGGAATTCTAGAAGCAAGGTAACAGCATATTACTGTACAATGGCATCCTTGAATTAGCACTCATATATATTTATATTTCTGTGTGGCACTATAGTACTATAGCACCAATATGCACAGGGGTGGCATTTAGCAAACTAAACTCACCTAATATCTTGGAACAGGTTAGATAAGGCCAAATAACCATCACATTTATTCTCACTTTGAGACATGATGATTTTGGAAACTCACATTCAGATTCCACATTTGCAAATTTGGATTGACAGTGATGCCTGTCTGTGCATGTTTAAGAGACTCCCACAAAAAAAGTTGCAGGGCTAGTAGAATTGCATTACTGTAGATTTGAGCTCTGAGACAACATACAAAAAACTGGTTTGATTTTAACCAAAGGAACTAATTTATTTTCAAGCACTAAAAACATGCAAAGCTGGGGTGAGAAAACGGCGTTTACAAAAAAACCATCATGCAAATGTTACATCTCTAAAATAATTGCCTATAATATTACTGTCCTTTCCAGTATTGAGTGAGTTGCAAGAGGACTTTGAATATTTGTTTGTTAAAAATTGCTGTCTTTGTGCAATTCAGAACAATTGCGGTTTGTTTTCAGATCATTTGAGGACAATAACTTGGCCGTATCATTTTGCAGTATACTTGCGGAGCTCACTGAACAGCGTCTCTATCTTCTGGTTAGTCACAGCAGCAAATACAGTACTGCACTACTGAACCACATCATTGCCAGACAAAACTCCAACTGACTTCAGCAGAATTCACTAACCTTTGCCCTACAAAAGCCAGGCCACAAAACAGTGAGACAATTCCCTGGCTGAAAGCATTGGGAATTCCTAAATGTCCTTGGGAGGTGATATAGCTAAAATTTCTCTGCAACTGGGTGTTTTATTGATACTGTGGTCTAAAACAACAACAAATTGCATTTATATAATGCTTTTCATGTCAGGAGGACATCCCAAGGGCTAGACAATTGAGGATTTGCATTCAAAGCTGGAGGTTGGATTTGGTAGGGGTTGGAGGTCAAGGAGAGTGAAGATGGGAAGATAACCGAAGGCATGGTCACAGAGGAATGTCTTGAGACGGACTTTCAAGGAGGCGAGAGAAAGGGTGTGGTGAAGGGACTTCAGGATGGAATTCCAAAGAGTGGGGCAGATAGGCTGTTACTATAGAATGCTTGACCATACAGTTGTTATATCCCCATCTTCTTTGTTGTACTAGTTAATGAAAGCATTGTAGAAAATGAGGTCGCTCTCGATGAAAAAAAGCAAACCTTTGTCATCACATCAATTAGCAGCAAAAGGGAATAAAATTCTCCGGTGGGGAATTGTGACCAAAGAATTCTTACGCAGAAAAACAATTGCTCAACTTCATGAGATTTTGGAAATGGCACAAGTTGCCTATATAGATATTTAACACATTTGATGCTATTACTGGTTAAAAAAAAATGCTATTTTTTGGCTGCCAGAAATGTGTTGATCACGGTGAGATGAGATGTCAGTGCTGGAAAATGGAACATCAACACACCAGGGTATTTTAGCCATTTTTACACTTTATCTGAGGGCCTCAATTCAGCTTCATATGTCTCCACCCCAGATTCCTCCAAGCCAGCATCCCACTTGGACCATCATTACATTTTCATAATGGGAGCAGAGATTCTTTCCACTCGGCTCCTGTTAACCCTACAAGCCAAAGCTCTGACTGGTAAGGTGGTCATCGCTGACAAGCAGTGGGACGTTTGCCAGACTGTACTCTCAATGGCGAGCTATGCAGTTTTACCTGGTTAAATTCCAGCAATTCCCTACACGCAGTTTGGGGTCCCCAAGCCTTGGCTCTTACTAATACTCGCCGAACTTAATTAAGCAGCGTGCATCCCTCCAGGGAGAGAATGTGCATTCCATTCCAGACGCAGGATATTTTTTCATATATTTAGGTTATGGCCGTTAATAAGGATCGAAGTCCCACTAGTTTGTCATTAACTATAGTGATTATTAGATTTTACATTTTTTTGCTATTTATACATGTGCGTGCAAAGAAAACACATAAAGCCAAGAGATGCCAACATTAATCAAAATCAACAACAGCCTACAATCTATCATCGTAGAGGACATAGCGGATTTTCTACACTAATTGGAACTGTCCACATTGTGGATAAGCAAACAGTGTAGATAATTGGATATCACGCAAAATGCAAACTGGCTACAATGTGAATTAAAAAATTGCAACATCAGGAGTTTATATTGTGACTGTAGTACCATACATATCCCTCTCTCACACTTTTTTCAGTCATTCTGTTTCACTCAGTCTTCTTCTCACTCTCACTTTGCCTTTCTCTCTCTCTGAGACTCTCTAACCTTCTATCTCTTTCTGATCCTAATCCTACACTGTACAAACGTATAAAGACTTACCTTTACGTGACTTACCTTCACGCCACAGGAACAAAATATACTGGTAGTGTGGATGTACAAGAATGACTAAATCTCATTGCTAGCAACCTCACTCACTTAGCTCTGTGTCCACTGTATGCATTAAAGGTGGATGTAGATCCGGATAAATGGACATGGAGATAAATGGCATTCTTCAGTAGTTCTGAATTCTCCAACAATCTGTCCATCTGTTACAAAATATTCAAACTAACCACCCATCAGTTACATCCCAGCAGTTACAGAACCTCGTTTCATTCAAAATGTTATGCAATGTAATAGTCTTCCTCTCTTTCACTCCCTTTCTCTCTCCTATGCTTTCCATTTCTTTCTTTTATGGGCTGTTTACCATCACTCATCCTCCAGCAGTGAAATGGGATCATCGGAGCTTTATGAGTACCATCTGTGTTTTGCTCTCATCGGAAGGATGTCTCAAAGCAGAATCACGGTTAAACTTCTCATCCGAAAGATGGTACCTCCAGCCTAGACTGTGAGTTTAAAGTCCCGACATGGGTCTTCAAACCCACAACTTTCTGACTCAAGAGACGAGAGTGCTGTCAACAGAGTTAGGCTGACAGGACTCTGACAGTGGCCAAAATAGGTATAAATCGAGGAGGGCATCCTGGCTACCCCCAGCCCAGCTCCACCAAACAGAAGACTCAAAAAGGAGAAGAAAGAGGTTAGTTTGACAGCAGCTATCTGCCTTCAGACGTCTGCCTTTCAAGGTGAACTGAGGAAGAATGAAGAATGAGGACATTCCAGTTCCCAAGAGGTGTATGAGCAATTCAGAAGAAAACCAACCATCTGCCAAAGCCCACTCCTGAAATTGCTTCTCGTACACAGGCTACATTTAGGTTGGATTACATAACCATGTGCAGCCCACATTCATATTTAAGTCCTAACAAAAACGCAGATACCGTTAAGCATAAGGGACCGTAAAATATCCCGCTGAAAAAATTGAGCCGCTCCATTTATTGTGCGAGGAAAACAAATACATTGACATTTCGTTTCCACCCTCACTCCTGAATAGAAAGCCCCAAAACAATGACCTACATGTGCGATTTAAAGAATAAGTGCAAGAACATGAATGTTTCAATTATAGCCCGAAAGCTTTAAGTAGGCAGGGCTTGATATTAATATTAAGTAGCATATTATTGCTACTGGCTATAACTGTCACTAGTGATTTCTCCAACAACATTGTATCTTGCTAGATTTTCAAACCACAGGGAAAACATATTGGGTGGTGAGATGGGTGGGAGTGGAGAAGAACCGAAGAAGAGATCAGCATTGTGGCTGATCCATTTTGTTGTAATTTTACAAATATCAGACTTCCCAATAGCAAGTTCTCCCTCTGAATCCCAGGCTCAACTACAACAATTTTTCATCCTACACAGCACCGTCTCAAAGCTCTTCAAGGAGGTGACTGGGAGCCTAAGCTGGGACTCGGGAAGGCATGGGGGACGGGAATATGATCAAAAACTGTCGAAAAAAGGGATATTATAGGTGGGAAGGAAAAGGCAAGGAAGTGGGACTGTGGGAAGCAATTCCAGAGAGCAGAAGCTGAATTGCTAAAAGCTCGCCCACCAATGATAGGGCAGGGTTGGCCTGTGTTTGCTGAGCAGAAGTGAATGACCGCTTTATCTGGGGTGTTGGTGGCCAGGATACCTGGAGAAACTCCCTTTTGTTTTTAGTCCCATGGTTTCTTTAACATCCACCTGAACAGGCAAACCAGATCTCAGTTTAATTTCTCATTCAACCTGTGGCACCCTATCAATGCAGCACTCTCCAACACTGCAAAAGAAGGTCAGCCTAGACTGAGCTCAAAGTCCCTGTGTAGGGTGTGAACTGAAAGGCAAGAGAGCTGCCAATTGAGCCAGTTCCACACTTAATTTCTAACCATTCATTTCCATCCATACTGGATTTGATAATCTGCTTATAACATTGAAACATGTCGAAGCTCTTTAGAGGAATTGCAATAAAATGTAGTGACTGCACAGTGGAGGCTCTCTATATCCAGGTAGTTGGGATCCATAAGATCCCACCCAGTTTGAGCTATGACAAGGCCATAATGCTAGTTTCACTAACCTAATGACCCAGAATTCGTCCATTTCAGTGGAAGAGTTGACTGGCACGCAGTAAGCGAATGGGCCGGTTAGACAATGAATGTGGTACACAATCTAATGGTGGTGTATCTAAACCAGCACTATGGAAAATGTGTTATAACACCCCTGCATTGTATTTATAAGCAAACTGCAACCAATTTACACATAGCAAAGTCTAAAAAACAACTGTGAAGTATTAACTGCCTCATGATCATCTCCTTTTTTTAGGTTTTTCTTTGCAGTTATACAAATCTTTTGCAAATCGAGGAGCCTCTAATTCCTGGTTTGGACTTTTCTTGAAGTGGTCTGAACCAGATTCTGCCAGATTTCCATTGCTTAGTGGCTCACCAGTAATTTGTGACACCAGTTAAACAGGTTATTCACACTGATCCAGCAGCAATCAGGCAGTAATCTCTTGGTATTATCATAACTGCGGATCATGCTTAAAATGAACTGCAGGTACTTTCTACACTTCATCATTTCCAAAGTAAAAAAATAATAACTCTTGTGTTTGATATAGCTCCTTTCACGTCAGAAGGACGTCTCAAAACACTCTACCAGGATTGATTCCGACTGTGGAGTGGAGTGACTGTGCATTTGTAGGCAAATGCATAGTCCAATTGCACACAGCAATACCCCACAAACAAGCGTGGAGTAAGTAACCAATTTTACTTTGGGGGATTGTTGCTCAGGACACTGGCGAAACTGCCCTCTCTTTTCGAGTTTTGCCATGGGATCTTCAACATCCACCCAAACAGGCAGACAGGACCTCAGTCTAACATTTCATCCGAAGCACTAAACCTCCGACATTGCGATGCAGTATCAGTTTAGACAAGGGGACTTCATGTCCCAACTTGGGGCTTGAACCCACAACCTTCTGACTCAGAAATTAAGAGTTCTACCACTGAGCCAGACTTTGAGTCATTTGGGATCCAATTAGATGTCTCCTGAATTCCCTGCTCCTAGACTCAAGAATAGTTTGAAAAGGAAGTAAAGACTCATTTTATTTTAAAAAACAAAAGTTTTAAAGGTAGAAAATGTTTTAAAAATAACAAAACATCTGTGCATTTGGTATAAGGTCTTTCAGGTCTGGAGGACGTCTCAAAGTGCTTTACAGGATTTACTATAGTGTAGAAACTGTATTTGTAAGCAAATGCAGCGGCCAATTTTTGCACAGCAATGTTCTGTATCTCACATATTCGTGAAGTTAATGACCAGTTTTATCTGGGATATTATCAGCCAGAACACTCGGAAAAACCTTTCAATACTAGCATGGGATGGGATAATTCCTTTAAATCTTGACCATCCACCTGAACAAGCAGACTGGACCTTCACTTAATATATCATCTGAGGTACAGTACCACCAACAATAACAGTGCTTCCTTCCACTGCACTGCCCTGGAGTGTCAACATAGACTGTGAGCAAAAAGTCCCGATGTGGGGCTTGAACCCGCACATTTCCAACTCAGAAGTGAGTGTTACCAACTGAGTCAGGCTAACACCTAAAGGTTCAATTAGCAATAAGATTCAAGAAGGATAGAACCATAGAAATTTACAGCACAGAAGAAGGCCATTCAGCTCATTGCATCTGTGCTGCCTCTTTTAAAAAGTCATCCTTTGTTTCGCCCCTTCCTTTGACTCGTTCAAGGCCTGTCTCAAGACTTTCCTCTTTGACCGTACCTTCAGTTATCCTCTGATCCCAACCCCCTTGCCCTTCACCCCTCTTGAATCCAACCCCCAGCTTGGGTGCAAAGCTTTGACTGTCCAGAGCCTTGGGATGTGCTCCTGACATGAAAGGTGCTCTAAAAATATAATTTGTTGTTGTTGGCACATTCATGCCATGTCCTGCTCTGCCTTCCCTCACCTCCGTAATATTGCCTGGCTCTGCCACTGTAACATACTGCAGGCCACCAAGACCCTCATACATGCATTCATAACACCCAGGCTTGACTACGCAAACTCCTTGCTTGTCGGTCTCCCCAACTCCTCCCTCCATAGGCTGCAGATCACCCAGAATTCTGCAGCCCGTGTCCTCTCCTACACCAGGCTCTGCACCCTATCAGCCCCATCCTCGCCCGACTCCTGGCTTCCCATTACACAGAGGATACAGTTCAAAATCCTGGTCCTAACCTTCAAACCCCTCATTGGCCTTGTTCACCCCTTCCTCTGCAACCTTCTAACCCCACCATCCTGTTTGCTCCCTCCACTCAGCAGGCTCCGGCCTGCTTCATGTCCCCCACCTCGCCTGCCCCACCATTGTCCTGCGAGCCTTCTGCCACTCTGCCCACACCCTCTGGAATCCATCCCGCAGTTTCTCCACTCTCTTGCCTCCTTTAAGACCCTCCTCTTCGACCGTGCCTTCGATCACCCTCCTTACTCCCCTGCCCTTCACCCTCACTGATCCCAATCCCCAGCTCGGGTCCAAAACACTGATTGTGCAGCACCTTGGGACATCCTCCCGACATGAAAATAGCCGTACAAATATAATTTTGCTGTTGTTGTTAAGTAGCGATTCAGTCACTAAGAAAATCCTGGTGGAATCTGGTAGTAAATCATTTAAACCCAATTGTGAGATCCCTGCTTTAAAGCACTGGAGTTGGCTGGGATATCCTGCTGGTTACCAATAACTGGATTCACCGTCAGTGAATGAGATGCCACCAGTGAATACTATTGTAAAATACTACATATTAGATCCCATTATTACAGAAGCACCACAGTCGTGACATACTGGAAGTAAAAAAACAATAAAATACCACCGCTGGCTTTGATGCTACAAGTTTTTTTTTTTCAGTTTTGTTTTCGTTAAGTGCAGAATGAATGCTCCAATATAATAAGCAGCAATGGATAGTGTAGCCAGGGAATCGATTGCTGATAACTGTACCACAGTGCTGTCAAATTTTTTATCAAATCAAAGCACCTCTCGGCTGGACTACTCCAACGCCCTCCTCGCCGGTCTCCCATCCACTCCCATACATAAAATCCAGATCATTCAAAACTCTGCCACTGGCATTCTCACCCGCACCAAACTCCGCTCCCCGATTACCCCAGTCCTTGCCAGACTGCACTGGCTGCCTATCCCAGAAAGGATCGACTTCAAGATCTTACCCTTGTATTCAAGTCCCTGCACTCCTCTGCACCCCCCTATCTCTCTGACCTCCTCTCTCCTCAAAACAGTACCTGTTGCCTTCGTTCCTCCGGGTCTGGCCTCCTCCTCGTCCACCGAGTCCTCCGCTCAACCCTCGGTGGCCGTGCCTTCAGCCACTATGCCCTGAGGCTCTGGAACTCCCTTCCTCAATCCCTTCGCCTCACCCCCGCCCTTCCTATTTTCAGGTCCCTGCTGAAGACCATTCTTTTCAACCACGCCTTTGGTCACCTTCCTCCCCCTCCCCCTGGCTCAGTCCCGGGATCCGTTACTGTGAAGTGCTCTGAGACGCCGTCCGGCGTGGAGGGCGCTATATAAATCCAAGTTGTTGTTGTTGTTGTCAAATTTCTGTTATCAAATCAAGGCCCAAAGACCAAAAGTTCCACTCAGTCTTAGCCTGCGAGACCATTTTGCCTTAAAATGTAAGATTGTGCACTTTAGACATCTCTTTTGGTCATATACTGTTGCTAATCCTTAAACCCAGGCTTATAGTTGAGGGAAGGGCAGTGTGTCTTAACAGCACTGTACTCAATTAAAGTTGAGATCAGCACATTTACAATGCATTTGCCTTGGAAACAGAAGCCTTGGAGACAGAGACAGAGAGAGAGAGAGAGAGAGAGAGAGAGGAGAGAAAAAAGACCGACATGCTGAAACACCTGGCAGCAGAAATAATTAAAGTCAAGGGATTTAAAAAGAGTGTTGTTTCCGTTTTGTAGCTCTATATTACTTACCTAGTCCTTCATCGGGACAAATTAAAACAGGTCACTAAAAAAAATGCTGAGGTGAGGATATCTCAAATAAAAGCAATTTAAATTTTGACTCACCACTCTGGGCATCTCACAAATAAGTTGACTTTAATATTGTTCTAATCATCATTACTTTTATACTTGGTTAAGTCATTCTTTTCAGCTACTGTCACTGAAACTAGTACTATTGAAAAAGCACCTGTATTCTGTAAGTTGAGAGGCCAAAGGGAACTGTAAAATGACAATTGGAGAACAGAAAAGGCATTGCAAATGTCAAAAATGGCAATAATGTCCAACCTAGGTTAAACTGCTTTAGAATTACATCAAAGAGGCACATGCTTTTCCCATCACTGAGGCACAGCACAGAAGGTAAGGAGCACCTACCTAAATACAGCAAGGCTCAGCGACCACAGCACCAGGGGTTTTCTCAGTTCAAACTTCTCTCGTTGTTTCATCATATGCCGACCACCAAATATAAATGCAGCGTATAGCGCTGAATACAAGAAAGATTTCTTCCTGGAAGACAGCAATACAAAATGGCAAAGTTACTAAAACATTTTTTATTAAACATTTATTACTTCTGCAAACGTGATTTATGTAAGATGAAGTGGTTTAGAATGAGGTACTTTAAAACGTTATTAAGTTATTTTTTCCTTTGAGGATTTAATTGAGAGTTCCTTACCTAATGTTAAATTTTTTAATTCGTTAAATTTTTTAACATTATAAAATATCTAAAAAATGAAGAGGTTATGCAAAAAAATCCATTGATATTTCATTAACTATTTGTTTGATAATCAGCTTGCTTCCTGATGGAGTATTCCTAAAACGGTAGTGACTGTACTTACAAAGAGTTAAACTATTATAAAATTGTTGAGTCATTATTGTTGACAGCCATACAGAGGGATTCCCCCACACAGATACATACACAGACACATGCCTACACACACATTTATACAAAGACAAACAAAAACAGACATATTCACATACCTCTACAGATACACTCACAAATAATAATAATAATCCTTGCATTTGATATAGCGCTTTTCATGTCTTCTCGACGTCTCAAAGCGCTTCACAGAATATACTGTAAAGTGAATTGACTGTATATTTGTGGGCGAAACGCGGCAGCCAATTGCGCACAGCAGTGTCCCACAAACAGTCGTGGATTGAAAATGATTAATTTATTATTGTTTTGTTTTGGAGGGATTATCATTAGGTGTGTGGAGTAAGCAAACTTGCCCAAGGTTTCAATTCACTTTACAGTATATGCTGTGAAGCGCTTTGAGATGTCTCGAAGACATGATAAGAGGCTATATCAAATGAAAGGATTATTATTATATATTATTTATACACAGAAAGACACCAACACACACAGCTGTTATCAGTTAGATTCAATTCAATGGACAAACTGACTTTATGAAAATGCCCCCCCCAAAAAAAATTGAAGATCCATGTTCATATTTGTAAACATCAACAAAAGCAACAGAATTGTGGGCCCTTCTGCACAAATCCACTATTAAGTCTATCCCATGATCTCCCTCCTCCTCCCCCTGGTCAAAATCACAGTTCTAGATATAAATAATGCAATGTTCATCTCACTCCCCCGTTTAATACACTTGTGTTACCAAGCCAAGCTATTTCTCTTACTGAGGTGACAATTCTCACACACGCAAACTCATGAGCCCAAGATTCCCACCAGTATCTGAGTTGGTTAATATTAAGATCTCACAGTAGCAAGGGAAGAATTCACTTAGTAAACTGGGATAAAATAAAGTCAGCCCTCACTACATGAACCAGTTACACCCAGTGACACTGAGAATAAAAAAATGCAAGCAGCAACAACCATCAATTACTTTTGACACTGAACACATCAAAGGTTATTTCATAATTTATTTAAACACTACCTTGGGAATCACAGAAGAAGCAGGTTATAAAAATGAGGCTTTAATTTCCCTTCTTTCTCTCCTATATAAGTCATCAATTGGTAAGCATCAATTCTTGCTGGTGTGCACTTCTAGGGTTGATGACAGTCCTCTACAACCCAGCCTGAGAGTCCATTCCTAGTTTGTGAGCAGAACTTTTCAATCTCGAAAGGTATTACAGCTGAGGTTGACCCTGGCCCCCCCACCCTATCCATTGTGCAGAGACTTTCCAGGGATTAATAAGCAGCATTCTGGAGCAGGAATGGAGTCTAATTTCTTCTTCTGCTTAATTCGAGGACATCAAAGCCACTTTTAATGGCTCTAGAACTGGTCCAGGTCAGGTCGGCATCAGTTGTCTCAGCACAATTCATGGATCAAACTCTCTGGTCTGCGTGGTTTAATGCTACACTGGGCATTGTCTTTATCATTTGGGGTTATTGGGGCAAGGCCAAGTGGGAATTTATAGTGGAGGAGTTTTGAAAGAGCTGAACATTATTGGTGCTAAATCAATAAACTTTATGAAAACTTGAAATAATTAGATGTTATATTATGAACTTGTGTTTCACGCATTAAAGGTGTCTGCTTAGCTCAGTTGGTAAAACTGTACTCTCACCTGTGAGTCAGAAGGTTGTGGGCTCAGGCTCCATATTGGGACATTGAGCTCACATTGTAGGTTGACACTCCAGTGTAGAGCAGAGGGAGTGCT
This sequence comes from Callorhinchus milii, assembly GCF_018977255.1. NCBI lineage: Eukaryota > Metazoa > Chordata > Chondrichthyes > Chimaeriformes > Callorhinchidae > Callorhinchus > Callorhinchus milii. Next base: position 34,605,588 of record NW_024704742.1, on the reverse strand, counting down.
GCATTCTCAGAAGTACCGTCCTTCAGACGAGATGTTAAATCAAAGTCCTGTCTGTCTACCTACCTTTCTATGTGGATGTTAAAGATCCCATGGATTACTCAAAAACAGAGAGGAGTTTTTCTCCTGGCATCGTAGCTAACAATCCCCCAGATAAATTGGTTACTCACTCCATGGCTGTTTGTAGGAAATTGCTGTGCACTAATTGGCTACCACATTCGCCACCAATTTGCTGTGATGTGGCTTAAAATGTTTTGCCGTTTATTATGTCAAGTATTATTATAAGTATATCTCTTTCACTAGTGCAACCCCAGGGAAATATCCCCCCATCAACTCCTAAAACATTCAACATACAGAATTTTGCATAAAGGAAAGTGACATTCAGCACCAAAGTACCTCTTTGTGTCAACAAAGTACATTAACAATAATAATAATACTTGCATTTGATATAGCGCTTTTCACGTCGGGAGGACGTCCCAAAGCGCTTCACAGAACACTGTAAAGTGAATTGACTGTATATTTGTGGGCGAACACGGCAGCCAATTGCGCACAGCAATGTCCCACAAACAGTCGTAGATTGAAAATGACCAATTTATTATTGTTTTTGGTTTTGGAGGGATTATTATTAGGCGTGTGGAGTAAGGAAACTTGTCCAAGGTTTCGCCCTCTGCCTGGAATTGAACCCAGGTCTCTCACTTGCAAAGCGAGTGCTCTAACCACTGAGCTACAGGACTCCACGGGTAAAGAACTAACTGGTTATAACTCATACTCTGCTTTGACTTATATAGCACTTATATATAGATGCTTACACTCATGTTCAAATCCCTTCACTCCCTGGCATCTCCCTACCTCTCTACTTTGGAGTCCTGTAGCTCAGTGGTTAGAGCACTCGCTTTGCAAGCGAGAGACCTGAGTTCAATTCCAGGCAGGGCGAAACCTTGGGCAAGTTTCCTTACTCCTCACGCCTAATAATAATCCCTCCAAAACCAAAAACAATAATAAATTGGTCATTTTCAATCTACGACTGTTTGTGGGACATTGCTGTGCGCAATTGGCTGCCGCGTTCGCCCACAAATATACAGTCAATTCACTTTACAGTGTGTTCTGTGAAGCACTTTGGGATGTCCTCCCGACGTGAAAAGCGCTATATCAAATGCAAGGATTATTATTATTATTATTATTACTCCCCAGCCACCAACCAGCACCTCCATTCGACTGGCACCGGCTGCTTGTCCCTCACGCCCTCTGCTCCACCATTAGAGGTCGCGCATTCAACCACTAAGCCCCAAAACTCTGGAACACTCTCCCTCAATCCGTCTGCCTTGACCCCTCTTTCCCCTTTTACAAGTCCCGCCTGAAAGACTTCCTTTTCGACCGTGCTTACGATCACCTCCCCCCCACCCTCCCGGCTCGGAGTCAGGATCCGCCACTGTTAAGCGCTCTGAGATGCTACCCTCTGTGGAGGGCTCTATATAAGGGCAAGTTGTGGTTTTTGTTACATTTCTGTGTGTTGTATCAGTCAAACAGATGTCAAATAAAATGCTCTGAGTCCTACCCCCAACTAAAACAAGAGAAATCTTGGACGTAATTGTCTAAATAATCTGTATTTAGTTTCATAATTGAGTTGCACTGTCTAGATCTTTCTCATAAAGGAATTTTTTTTAAACAACATTGGTTCTGCTACTAATCCCACAGGCTAACATACTGCACATGATCGCTCAGTGAACAAAACTCTCCATATTATGCATGACATTTCAGTAAATTCTCTATTCTAAATTCAGCACACTGCTTTGCCATTTGAAAAGTGCCAGACGAGACAAAGTCTGGCAATTTTAGGTCACATTTTCTGACTGGTGTTTACTGGCCAGGCATTTTACACCATATTCGGAACGATGATGCTCAAGAGGGCTAATTTCAATGAGTTAAAAAGGGATCTAGCCAAGGTGAACTGAAAAGAAAGATTGGCAGGTAAAACATCTAATGAGCAATGGGAAACCTGCAAGGAGGAGATAGTTCGGGGACAGAACAAATACATTCCCACAAAGGGGAAAGGTAGAGCATCCAAACTTCCCTGGATGAATAAGGAAATTGGGATTAAAATGAAACAGAAAAAGGAGGCTTATGATAAATGTCAGGTCCAAAATACGGAAGCTAATCAAATTAAATAATAGTAAGTACAGAGGAGAAGTGAAAAAGGAAATAAGAGGGGCAAAGAGATTTTATGAGAAAAGATTAGCAGGTAACATAAGAGGGAAGCCTAAGGTATTTTATAAGCATACAAAGAATAAACGGTTAGTCGAAGGTAGGGTGGGTACACTTAGGGACCAAAGAGAAAATCTTCTTGTGGAGACAGAGGGCATGGTTGCGTATTGAATGAGTATTTTGCATCAGTCTCCACAAAAGAAGACGATGAAGCCAATGCCACAGTATCGGAGGAATAGGTAGAGAAATTGGATAAGAATAAACTGAGAGGAGGTACTGAAATGGTTGTCGGTGCTCAAGGTAGATAAGTCACCTAGTCTGATGAAGGGTCATGGACCCAAAACATTGACTCACTTTCCTTTCTTCATAGATGCTGCCTCACCTGCTGAGTGTTCCCAGCGACTTCTGTTTTTGTTTCAGATTTCCAGCATCTGCAGTATTTTGCATTTAGTATTAAAGGGATAGTGGCAGCATGGATACAGAACTGGCTGGGAGACAGAAAGCAGAGTGGTGGCGAATGGTTGTTTTTCTGACTGGAGAGAAGTGTGCAGTGGTGTCCCCCAGGGGTCGGTATTGAGACCACTGCTGTTTGTGATCTGTATAGATGACCTGGACTTGGGTGTAGGGAGTACAATTTCCAAGTTTGCAGATGATGCTAAGCTAGGAAAAGCAGTAAACAGTGAGGAGGATAGTAGCAGACTGCAAGATGACAGACTGGTAAAATGGGCAGACACGTGGCAGATTAAATTTAATGTGAATAAATGTGAAATGATGCATTTTGGGAGGAAGAATGAGGAGAGGCAATATAAGGTAGATGGTAGAATTTTAAAAGGGATGAAGGAACAGAGAGACCTGGGGGTTCATATAAGTAAATTTTGAAAGTGGCAAGACAGGTAGATACAGCTGTTAAAAAGCATACGGGATACTAGGCTTTATAAATAGGGGAATAGAATACAAAAGTCAGGAAGTTATGATGAACCTTTATAAAACACTGGTTAGTTAAATAAACCAGGTTAACCTTAGAAGGCTACATTGGTAGGATAATGTCCACAATGACAAAAATTACATTTAAATGTAATGGCCGCCTGACCTCCTTCTGTGTTGTATAATTCTATGATTCTATAGGTTTGCAGGGCTATGGAGAGTGCGGAGGAGTGGGATTGATTTGTATAGCTCTTTTCAAAGAGCTGGCACAGACATGATGGGCCGAATGGCCTCCTTCTGTGCTGTATAATTTTTTGATTTTATGAAATCAATGCATACGTAAAATGGCATAAAGGGGAATTGATCATTCTAGTTTAGGAACATAGGACATAGGAACATAGGCATTAGGAGCACAAGTAGGCCATTCGGATCCTCAAGCCTGCTGAGCCATGGCTGATCTTCTAACCTAACTCCATCTGCTCTGTCTTATCCCCATATCCCTTAATCCCTCTATCCTTTAGAAATCTATCAATCTCAGTCTTGAATATGTTCAAGGACTGAGCATCTACAGCCTTCTGGGGTAGAGAATTCCATAAATTCACTACCCTCTGAGTGAAGAAGTTTCCTCAACTCTGTTCGAAAGGGCTATCCCTTAATCTCAAAACTATGACCCCTAGTTTGAATCTCGAGGCCAGGACTCACTGGGAAGACATCACTGCCCAAACCCCCCCAGTTCTAGATTCTCCTACCAGGGGAAACAGTCTCACACTGTCTACTCTGTCAAACCCCATAAGAATCTTATGTTTCTATAAGATCATCTCTAATTCTTCTATATTCTAGAGAATATAGGCCTAGTTTACTCAACCTTTCCTCATAGGTCAACCCCCTCGTCCCAGGAACTAACCAAGTGAATCTACGCTGCACCCCCTCTAAGATGAGTATGTCCTTTTTTAAATAAGGAGACCAAAACTGCACGCAATATTCTAGGTGTGGTCTCACCAAGGCCCAATACAGTTGCAGCAAGATTTACCTATTCTTGTATTCTAACCCTTTTGCAATAAAAGCCAACATGCCATTAGCCTTCCTAGTTGCTTGCTGTACCTGTTTACTGGCCAAGGTATAGCTGGCAATCTAATTTACACTGAGGTAATAGAAGTTAATAGATTTTAAAAAGCTTTGTCAGCTTGACCTGCCTCGATGCTTTTTTTAAAAAACTTTCAAATCACAAACCAAGTTCTAAGGCTTTGCATAAAACATAGCAAGCTTTAAATGTCATAGCAATATCAGCTTCTATATAAATAACAGTACTGAAGAGAAATGTGTTCACACACACAGACACACAAAGAGAGAAGGTTAATGGTAATTATATTTCAGCTATTTCACCACTGATCAAGAACAAGCAATTCAATGTTAACAAATGGTCTAACTGTTACAAGCGCAGAAACTTACGTGTCATTTGTTAATCCCAAATCAGCACATATTCCAATCTAGTTCAATTTCTTGGAGGCATTCCTTTCTCCACCAAGCAGTGGATATAATGCAGAGCCCTGAGAGTACATGACTGTATAAAGAAAACCTCCACACTTGTCTCTTTTACATTTCCCTCGATTATTTGTGACAATACATTCAACAATGGATTAAAAAGGCATCAGATTCGCTTCTTTTCCACAGACAAATATATTCCAGGCATTTGTACCTTGGAATCCAGGCTCAAAAACACACTCATTCTACTATTAAAAAAACTGTACATTATGTTACCACATTATTCTTCGCAATGTCATTTTGCAGTCTCAGCTACAGTACTTTAGGATTTATTCGCAGTGACATATCCCGTGAAGGGCTAAACTGTCACAATAGTTGTAAGTAATATTAATAAGCAGAAAGCCAATACACTGCTAGTTGCAGATATTAATCTGAATTGATATACATACATTCCACTTAAATGAATCACGATAAGAGGAATTCCCTATCCGGAGCATTAAAGTTATCTTGTCATCTCTGTGCTTTGTGCCATCCATCATGGGATTCTTGAGGCTGATCACATGGCCCCTTTACCACCAGTAAACTGAATGACTTTGCAGGTGAAGTGCATCAAAGCTGCAGATGTGTCTCAGCACAAGTCACAAACAACCCCATTGGAACTTTCCATGAAATCAAATCCATTTTACATAACATGTACGGGTGCACATTACTACCTTGGTGGGGGTCTGCTAGGCTAAGAAGTAGACTGTGAGCAACATGGACTGAAGTTCATTTTGCAGTGGTGTGGGTTTTTCTTATTTCTTAAATTATTTCTTAAACAGCAGTCTTACTGTCTAGCAACAAAACTGCATTTTTGGAAGCATTTCAGGCTGTGTGATTTGAAGTAAACAGACACTACAACAAATTGCACTCAAACTTTGTATGTTTAAGACTTCACTGAAACCTCATAGAGCTCCTAAGGCCTTAAATGCCTCCTCATCTTTAGCCTTGAAATATCGTCATCTTAAAATCGCAGTGTCCTGGCTAACAATCTTCCGGAAAAAACGCTCATCCACTTGTCGGCTGTTTGTGAGAAACATTGCTGTTCACAAATTGGCTGCCACAATTGCGTACAAATACACAATCAGTACACATTACAGTAAATGCTTTCAGATGTCTTAAGAACGTGATAAGGTGCTAAATCAAATCCAATGATTATTATTATACACTTAGAGCCTGTGTGTTTTCAAGAAACTGTAGCTGTCCAGATTTGCTGCAGGTCTGCCATCTGTGGCCCCTTACCTCACAGTATCAATCTGGAACTCAAGCAGTGTCAAGCCTCGTTGTTTGAGTACCATTTGTATTGTTTAAATTTTCAGCATACTGAGTCTGGGATACACACTATGCATGACATGTACCTGTCCCTCCATTCAGAAAATAAAATGGATGAAAATCTCGAAGCACTTTATCCTTATGATGATAAGGAGCACTGAGCTTGGAAAGGGCGTTAACCAAGAAACATGGTCAAAAGATGATTCAAGGAGCCAACTGAATGCATAGAGAGAGGGGAAGTGAGGCAAGAGACTCCCAGGGTCAATGTCATATTGGCTGAAGGCTAAGCTACCAATGCTGGGCCAGAGACTAAGGAACAAGCAGTAGACCCCAATCAGAGGAATATTTAGTGCTGCGGGCAGGAGAGTAATTGGAGAAGTTTTCAGAGGTCGAAAGCGAGCAAGACATTGCATGGATTTGATCGGGACAACGGATATTGTACTATACGCCTTCAACTATGGTAGAATCTCATCGGTATTATTACTGAAAGCTTTGACAATACAGTTAGATTGCAGAATAGCAGAAGAGGCAACCCTGTACTCCAGAGGATCTGAAGGGTCTCCTCAAGGTGCATGACAATGGCACAGTTAAATTCTGGTCAAATCAGACTGAGATTCAGATTAAGGTCTGACTTTATGCTGAATTCTAGGGCACAACATCATCAGAAGACACTGAACCTGAGAACAATCACAAGTGGTTTAGAGCCACAGAACGCTGCACAGTAAAGCAGCTTTAAAGATTTTAGATGTCGATGACTGGGCAACTGAGAGCAGAGTCTGAACGCCATGACCTAGAAGGACCCAACTTTGCTGGTAGCGATTATATATATTTTATGAAACATTGGCTGGCAGCCAGAAGTGCAGATAAAAGCCAACTCTTGTTTCCTTTGGAAGCAATTGCTGATAAGTGTACAAAACTATCAGCCACAGGTTAAACATTTTGCTTGTGATTCACCAATTAACCAGTGTTTAATCTGAACAAAGTGCATCATATAAATAAAATTTCATTGTCATAAGATTCACTGCATGTTGGGTGTTATTGACTCAACAACTTCAATGCTAGATTTGCTATGGCACAAGCTAAAATCAAGATCAGCACATCTTTAGTGTGCTTTATTCATGATTAGAACAAAAAAGAAATGGTGTGTTTTTTTAAAAAAAATACGTCAAAGACTCCCAAATCTCTCCTTGTGGTTGAGATCACACAATACAATACTGTGGTTCACTCTGATTATATTTCCATTCATAACGGTTTCCTGAGCAACTGTCCACAAGAAAGGTTCACTAACTACCCTGGTTTTCTGATCAGTTATCAGTATGAGCACTTTGCTTCCACTTTACACTTCCACTACCTGCTGATTGGACGCAGGCACCGCTCACCCCTAAAGCTTCAGCCTGTCATTAATAATTGATTATATTGCCGGATAAGACTGCTTGTTTAAGATACAGTACTCACAGGTCACCGGATGGGATCAGAAACCATGCAGATGGGTCATTTTAATACAATAACTTGTGATAAGTATGCAGTGAAGCAATTTTGTCAGAATTGTTTTATGAAAATAATTTCCGTTTCAATCGATTTGCAGCTCAGCTGAATGACCAACCTCCACATTTTTCCAACAGTCAGAACTGACGAAGGGTCGTGGACCTCAAAATGTTGACTCACTTTCCTTTCTCCATAGATGCTGCCTGACCTGCTGAGTGTTCCCAGCGACTTCTGTTTTTGTTTCAGATTTCCAGCATCTGCAGTATTTTGCATTTAGTATTAAAGGGATAGTGGCAGCATGGATACAGAACTGGCTGGGAGACAGAAAGCAGAGTGGTGGCGAATGGTTGCAGTATCTGCAGTATTTTGCATTTTGGTTAAGGTTGAATACTTGTCTCGCAAGCTGAGTATTTAGCTGACACCAAAAGGCAACGCAGTGACTCTTTAGTCAGGAATGTTGTAGTGCAAGTAACTTCACTGCACTCTGGCTTGTTCCATCTTCCAATCTTGTTATGCTGCTCTTCCCAGAGTCCAGTATCCCTCTAGTTGAGCAGCACTTTCTGCAACAGTTGATTCAGCGAAGTTGGCAGTTCATACAGAGTTGCTGTATATCTTGTAACTAATGCTGTATTAAAGTGTGCTGTCTAAATTTACAAAACACAACAGAAAGTTGGTGTTCTTCATACGTCTAATCTTGTGATCCAGTACTACAGATCTATGTCGATAAAAGATGGATTATTTATAGGAGGGAAGCGCATGTATCTATTGCAAAAAAATCTACACTGTAGAGCAGTAGTGCCATTATCTTCCGAATGTGCAGGTTGCAATTGTTGAGTGCTGAGTGTTCCCAGCGACTTCTATTCAACCTCAAAGCCTGCGTTGAGAACACTATTTTTATCTTGGCCATGTATGTACAAGGTCATGCAGTCAAGAAGGTGTGCCAGATAAAAGATGAATTACTTTGCATTAAATACCGCAGTACAGTATTTCTGCAAAAGGAGTACTGAAATAAAAAAAAGCAGAACTTTTTTTTGGCGGGGGGGGTAATTATTTCAATACGGAAAGCAGTTTTCCGCTTTGGAGCTCCCAGTATAAACTCACAATGCCAAATATTCATAAATGGAATAATCAGTGGGGAATAATATGTTCTAGTCCACCAAGGTCCATAAAACTAAATGACCTTTTGAGAATTATCCCAAAATGTGCCAGAATCCTAATTTCAGAATAGAACCCCACCTAAATTACTGCAATTTCTTTACAGCCTGCCTAAATCAGTCTGCCAATTTAGTGCTGAAAACCTGCTAGGAACCAAGTTCCAATTTCTTCAATTCAATTATTTCACAGGATCCTTATGATTGACAGAAAGATGAGAAATTTTTTTAATCCCATTAGTCTGAGCACATCGTGCACTGAACACATACTGCATATAGGTGAAAGGGTAGCAAGTGTGTGAACTGAATGTGCCAAGTCCTTGAGTTCAATAATATAATAATGATAAGCTAAACAAAATGTTTTGAAACTGACCGTTTGTTGTTGCAATTGAAATGCCATGTTTCTAATGTTTATTTCCCCTGCTGCCCTGCACCTCTGTGCTCTGAAACTATTCCAAATTCACTTCACCTTGCCAACTCTCACCCTGCCATCAGAAACTGCCTTGAAATATATCACTTTGTTCTTGCCTTTGGTCAACATCTTAACATCTCATATTTCTCCAATCCTTTGCCCACCAATATACAGTTCAAACATTCTGAGAGTTCTGAGAAGCTATCCTGCATGAAGGGCACTATATAAAGGCAACTTGTTGTTGCTGTGCAAAAGGCTCTAGATAAACACAAACTATAATCGTTAAATGCTTTTATGGAGGGTGCACTGGCTTCAACAACAACAACTTGCAGTTATATAGCGCCCTTCGCGTAGGATAGCATCTTAGAGCACTTCACAATGGTGGGGTTGGATGCTGAGCTAGGGAGAAGGCAGAGGTGACCATAGGTGAGATCAAAGAGGTAAGTTTTAAGGTGGGAATTAAAGACTGATAAGGGGAGGGGGGGCTGAAACACAAAGGCAGGGAATTCCAGAATTTAGGAGCATCGTGACAGTCCCCAGACTGCACAGTCTGCTATCTTGGAACGATTTACAAGGGCTCGTTGCATCTACTCAGGAGAAAAGTTCATTAATTATATAAATAGAAAAGAACAGCACAATCATTTTATTCATATTTCAATACACTTTTTTCAATGCATCTCAAATGAGGACACTGCTCCTCACCAAGGAAAGATAATGTTCTTTGAGGCATCACAGGCTTGATTATGTTAAGCCACTCTCCAGATTTCTCAACTCTTCCCTCCACAGGCTGCAGAATATTCCGAACTCTGCATCTTGTGTCCCCTCCCATACTAAGCTCCATGAGCCGATCATCCCCATCCTCGCCCAGCTTCACTGGCTCCCCACCCCCCAGAGGATCGAGTTTAAAATCTTCACCCTCACTTTCAGCCTTTCTGCCTCCACCCTCTGGAACTCCTTCCTGGAATCCCTCCGCCTTGCACCTTCCCTTGCCTTCTTCAAGACCTTACTCAAGATCTTCCTCTGCAATTTGTTTTTGTTGATGGTCTGACCAAAGATGCACTACTAACAATATAGCAATGGTCTTAAAAAAAACTCCATATGCCCAGGTACAGATTGGCGTCACAGTACTTATCCTCTTGACATTTTAATTAATACAGTGCCAAATAAGAGCAGCTGCTACAATTGTCATTGGAGCATAGTTTATATTCATACCTTTATGCTCCACTTGTCATTAACAACAACACTCAAATGAAAGACAATCTTCGGAGTGTCTTCATGAAACTGATACAGTAATGCGCTTGCCAAGGAATCACACTAAGCCACCTGACAGCATTCGCACTACTTCAGGACAGGTAGATAATACTGTAAGAATGGTAAGGAAAATCTAGACGCAACAGAAAGAACTTGCATTTTTATACCATTTTACTGCATCAAAATGTCCCAGAGTGCTTCACAGTAATTACTGTCAAGTGTAGTGACTATTTTTTTGAAATAGACAAATGCAGCAATTTTTTTGTGCGCTGCAAGCTCCCACAAACAGCCACATGAGGTGAAGGAACTCATTCGATGGAGGATTATTGGCCAGGATGCTCTATTCTCATTTTGAATAGCTTTTTTTGAACATCACTATATTGTAATAAATGGGATAGTTAATGTTCACCTGAATAACACGCAGAGTGGAACTTGGTGTAACATCCTTCCGAATCACTGCGTGTCCAATAATACAGCACTCCCCCAGGAAGCATTGAGTGTCAGCTAAGATCAAGTCCTGATATGGGGCTTCACAGCCGGGGAAGCATTGCATGACTTTAGGGGAGTGCGAAAGTAGAGAAAAATCAACAGTAAGTACACAGGCATACAATGCTCAACCTGTTCTCCCACAAACTCAATGAGTCGTTTCAGAATGGAGCATTCTGGGCACAAAAGGAAAGTTGAATGCCCCAAGGTAGGGGTCTCCAACCGGCCGCCACGAGGTGGCACTTTTGCATATAATAAAAAAGACAAGATAAAGGAGCAATAGAACTATGTCCAATTAGTCCAATTGAAAATGAAGCTAGATGCCCAAAGCAATTCATGCATCTCGAAATAAAAATATAAACTATGGTAAATATCGCTCTTTCTTCTTGTTTCAATGCCTTGGGACATCGTCCCGATGTGAAAGGAGCTATATTAATGCAATTTGTTGTTTTTATTGAGCGTGCGCAAACACCATCTAGCGGTGATCGACTGGTTGGAGACCCCCTGCCCCAAGGGAACACAGTCAGGTGGCAAACATTGTGTAAGAGTCAACTGAAGAGATCTTTTAAGTTTGTAGACCCATGAAATTAACACCAACAACTGAAGACAAATGTCACTGCCATTCTCTCACTTTGCTGCCCATTCTTCAAGAGAGAGTGAGAGTTGGTAGAGAAATAAGCACGAGGAGAGACAAAGAGCATGGGGAGAGAGAGAGAGAGAGTGAGTAGGAGAGAGGGCAAATAATGAAATTGTACTATATACAGGCTGGGACTTATATTTTGTGTACTATGCTTCTTCTCTAACCTCTAACTTCAGAACAGAACCTCTATTGAACTTCCTCTTGAGTTTTCTCGAGGTAATCCAACAATTGGTACTAAATTATTGGAAGGTTAGTCTTGCGATTTCCTCCCGCTAGAAAGCTGACTGGACATACTGTATATATGTTTAGACTTGAATTAGTGGAGTCCTGTAGCTCAGTGGTTAGAGCACTCGCCTCGCAAGCGAGAGACCTGGGTTTGATTCCCGGCAGGATGAAACCTTGGGCAAGTTTCCTTACTCCACACGCCTGATAATAATCCCTCAAAAAAATAAAATAGCAATTTAGTCACTCTATCCACGACTGTTTGTGGGACACTGCTGTGCGCAATTGGCTGCCGCATTTCGCCCCCAAATACATAGTCAATTCACTTTACAGTGTACTCTGTGAAGCACTTTGAGAAGACATGAAAAGCACTATATCAAATGCAAGTATTATTATTATATTTATATAATTATTCACCTCCAAGTCCAAAGTTTCTCCAGCTAGACTGGGGGAAGTCAGCAGCTTAGTCACAGCTGGGTGATCTATATATAGTCATGAGCAAATTTAACTGGAGCATCAAATGTGAGGTTATTTATGGAGGGCAATGATTTTGGACTTTAAACTTGCCACATTCTTTAAAATGTACATCAAGCAAGGACACCTACAAATAACCGTATACTTCTGTCCTAAGGGATCTAAAAATAACCTTCCTTTGTCCAAAGTGCAAGTGCGACACGTCATTCCGAAGCTCCTCGGTCTTCGGAGTCAAAGTGTCAGCGGGCAGCTCGGGGGAACTTCTCCAGATAAACAGCCTTGACACGCAACATTTCTGAATGAAGGTAGTGGCCTTTCTAAACACAGGGGGTTTGTAAAGAGCAAGACTCCCTCTGTACTTGTTGGACTCCCCACATCCAGCTAAAAATGACCTGCTGTAGGGTCTCCACAAATGCTGAAATAAATTAGCTGCACAAGAGCAATGGAGGGCAGGGAAGACCCATGAGGTGCACCCCTCCACTCAAAGCTTCTCCAGAATGATGTGCCTGAGGTTGTGAGCTCAGTGGTGAAGAGAATGAGGCGTGGTGGGTGTGGAGAGGAAGCTGTGTGCACTATCATGATGAATGTGTTCATATAAATTTAAAATAAGTGCTGAAGCCTAGTTACCCCTGGTGTCTCAGCAATGTACTATGTGCCAGAGATTTTTGTTTTACGCAGTTTCAATGATTAGCAATATTGTTCCACATCGACTGCTGTGCTGGTGTTATAAGAAATAATTCAAATTTCAGAAATGATAGGATTCATTGCTATAAAGGGAGAAGAGCAAGAATTAAATAAGAAACTCTTGCACTGGCCGTACATGAATGAGATATTGAATTTCACACTTCGACATATCGGGTATCACTCCACACTGGCTGCTTTATTTATTCCAGGGGACTGAACCTTCACGGCCTCTCAGTGAAAATTCCTCTGAGCGAAAAATAAAGCAATGCTATCACGTGCAACAGCAGTCATTGGGAACTGGAAGCATGTAACATTCCAGACTGGACCTCAACACTCCTACTCACAATGAGCAGAATGAGGAGCATCGATCACTGGTACTTCCAGGACACATTTTCATTCAAGAATGCGAATTGCCTCAATTACTGCCTTTCACATAGGGAAATGTCTCAAAGACCTTTTACAAAGACAGAGTCAGAGCCTGAGCTGGGTAGAAGATAGGTGGGTAGAGGGTAGGTGGACAAAGAGATAGGTTTTTGGACAGATTTTGAAAGTGGAGACTGAGGGATTCAGGAAGAGAATTCCAGAAAATAGGACAATCTGGCTGAAAGCTCATCTGTTGATGGTGAGGTGGAGCAGGCAGGGTACCGATTTGTTAAAGAAGAAAGAGTGGGCAGGGAAGTAGGGCTGTAGGAGATCATAGAGTTAGGGAGGGCAAGGCCAGGGAGGTAATTGAAAGTAATGACAAGATCTTAACATTCATTTTCTAATTCCAACAAATAGGCTCATAAATTGCACAGCTAGTTTGTCTGTTATTAGTGAAATAACAATAAAAAATAATAATCCTGCATTGAGATGGTAAACCGAGGTCCCATTTGTTTGCAAATGGACGTTAAAGATTTCATGGCCCTGTTCGAAAAGAGAAGGGAGTTTCTCCCACTAACCTGGTCATTCACTTTATGGCTACCTAGACTTTACATTATCCTGTGAAACACTTTGAAATTCCCTCCCAACATCAAAGGTGCAATATCAAATGTAAGGATTATTATTATGTTGCTCTATATCACATAAAAATTTCCCAAAGTATTTCACAGGTTATTGCTGTCAAGTGTAGTGACCGTTTTTACAGCAAACAAAGCAACCAGGTTACACACAGTAAGATCACAATGTCATGAGATACATGACATTAATCTGCAGTAATTTAAGGCAGGATACTGGAAGAAAATCCTTTTTTGAATGGCCTTAAGAGATCTTTAATGCCCACCTGAAGAAATGCAGACAGGGCCTGGATTTAACCTTGACTGCTGAAGGCACAGTTTAAAATAGATGGAGCATCACTGTGAGAAGCTAGTATTTCTCAGTACCTAAATTAAAAAGTAGAAACCATTTTTTCGGACCTTATTCAGATTATAATTTGAGCCATCTCAACTACACAATAAGGCGCTATAACAAATGCAATGAATATTATTATTATACATTCACCAAAAGTAAGTTAGAATAAGTTAGTGAAATATGTCGTGCAATGCTACGACTACAAGAAGAGTCACACAGCTGTGTGACCTATTCAGTGGCATTATGCAGGCATGGTAAATTCATGTATATCTTAGAGGAACCTGCCTGGCATAGAAGGGCATGCTGTATAATATATATATCAGCTCTATCTGTTACAGCTACGCTTGCAACCAGTTTCATTTAATCGGCCTTCTCTCTTTTGTCTGGCATTTTTATTTGTCCTTCAAAGGCTTGATCTTCACTTCCTAGGCATCTTTATCTCTTAAGATTATGAAAATGTGCTATTGAACTTGTTAGCATCCCTTGTTCACATATTTGCAGATATTCTTTTGGGAGAACTCATGGTTAGGAGGACTCCTGCTTGGAGTCCATACATGTGTGATGAGCTTGTTTAGGTCAAGATAGGAGATCCCCGGAAACAAAATATGCCCATGACATTCCCCCTTGCAAGACCTTTCCGATGAGGTATAAATCAGGTCTCTACGTCAATCAGTTATTGTGTTCTTGGCAGACAGTCAGACATTTTGCCTTTATTAGCACAGATAACAGGTGTTTTTCCCTTTCATCTACCCACTGTAGCAAATCAGATGCTAGACAAACATCCTCCGAGCAACTATACCAACAGCCATGAACAAAAAGTCGAGACTAAGTGAAAAATCATAGCCAGGAACAGGACAGAGTTAAATGAAAGGTTCTCATACTTATGTCATGATATCATTTTCAGTAGTGACATAGGCAAACCTCCTATTCACCACTCTAACCTGCACCATGTGTTATTATATTCCTGCTTATGGTACATAAAGGTAGAGCCAGAGGCAATGGTGGCATAGAGACAATTGGTCATAATGGATCTTCTTGGCTAATATATCTATGTACATAAAGACATGTTGGAATACGGATATATATCTAATGGACAGGCCAGACTTTATAATACATTGTGCTGTTATTGCTCTCACTACATCCACCCACTGGATAAAAGCCATATTCAATAAACCTCAAGTGTACACTCTCTGTTTAAGTAATCCATACAGCCAGGTGCTTGTTCCAAATTTCATTTAATGGATTTAGTTTTCTCTTCAAGGGATGGTACTGACAAATAGCTTGGATTTCAGTAAATTCTGTAAAGAATGGGGACATTGGACTGGTTTTCATTACAGCTATCAGTAATAAGGCATACCTATACAGTATATCTAAGGGCTATATTGAGGTCAGAAATACAAGAGCTGCTTTTATACGATAAAACTATTATTAAACAATGTCACAATGTTGATTTTATTTTTAGTTTAATCGTGTACTTTCGTGCAACACCCAGCTATTGAACAATTTAATTAGATCAGAAGCTTTTTTCTTAAATGCATGTAGTTTCGGCTCACATAAATAGATCCAGTTACTTGGAAAATTAATGGTTCAGGGTAAAGAAGATTTCAGAGGCCCGAAATTCATCCTAATCTTAGGCTTAAGACATTATTCTAAAATTTAAGTCATGTAACTGTCTAAACTCTGCAATCCTCTATCGAAGAAATAATGTGAAAGTAACAGAATTTACAGGAAAATTTAAGATGCATTTTGTTAAAATACTTACCAATTTCCAATGCAATCATTCCCATGTTATTAGAGTAAAATGTTTAATTCAGTGTTCATTAATGTGTGGGTTTCAGTGCAGCGTTATCTTTCTATTCATTTCCTGTCTTTTCTGAGGCTTTTAACACTTAAGTGCTAAGATATCACTAGTTGATCTTGGCTAGAAGTACAGGTCAATGAATGAGTGTGGATTGGGAATCCAACCAGGTTCTACTCCCAGTCCGTACTCCACAGTTCTATCCACTACATCACAGAGACTGTCTGTCTCCTTAAATCAATCTCAGTTTGGAAACTGGTTTTCTGCAGTAACCCCAAAAGGACTGTGGTAAATTGGTTTTCTAATTAAGGCTACATTTAAGACCATTTTCCAAAATTTTAATGCACAATTTTAAGGCCATGGTCTGAAGCCTAAGAACACAAGAAGTTTCAGGTTCCCAGGTACCAAAGTTTTAAATATGTTGCATTAACTTATTGTATAATTAAACGTCAAAAAATTCACTCAAAACAGAGAAAGGTATTTATTTATGTTGTTCAATGAAAAGTAAACTATTAGCTACTTGAGTTCCATACTCCCTGAGCATTTACAATTAATACTCACCTGATGAATAACTTATAATTTTTTTCTGGAATGATAAGACCTCTTGTATTAAGTTACAACTCTATCTCCCTTAGTGCTGACCTGTGGTGTGGAGTTTTGCCGTGAGCAAATAATTCACTCGCATTTGCTTTTGTGCCACCTTGGCTCAGTTGTCTGTAGATTAGAAGGTGTTTTTATCCTTTACTGGGCACTGAATTCACAGCCTAGACTGCTGTCTGCTCCAGGGTAGTACATGTATTGGGGGAGTGCGGATTGGGAGATCTTCTAGATATATTGGTCATTCACTTCATGGCTGTACCTGGGACCTTATTGGCACAAATTGAAGGCTACAAAAACAATCCATTAACTTGGCAGTAATTACTTATGAAGTTGTTTCAACTTGATAAACAGCTATAAAAATGCAAGTGCTCTACTGTATTTCCCTGCAGTAACATGTATACAGAGTAAAATATATAAATGTTGTCCCGTCTAGGTTTTATAGATAGTCATAATAACAATATAACATTTGCATTTGATATTGTTAAATCAGGTCAGTTAAATTGCTGTCATGTGAGGTGACTGTATTTGTAAATATGGCAGCTAATTTGCACACAGCAAGGTTCCACAAACAGCAACGATCAATTTATCTGAGGATTGTTGGACAGGACACTGGGAGAAACTGTCAGTTCTCTTTTCAATTGCATCATAACATCCACCTGAAGGATAGGCAGACAATGTCTAAACTCTGATTTACAATCATTAAGAAATTTATTTTGGAGGCATTACGATGAACCAAGTATGCTTCTACAAAGGTATGAAAGCGTCTGTCAAATAATCCAATCTTTTAGAGAGAGAGATAGTCATACTGTTCAGTCCAGGTATGTCCAAGGTTTTGCAGTTCAGAGAATATTTAATCCTTCGGACATCCTTTCAACATGAAAGATGTTATATAAATGCAATTTGTTGTTGTTATTTCTTCCAATGATTGTTGCAAAACAAGTGAGTAAAATGGTACAAACTCTTGTATCCCTAAAGCAAGATCCTATAAAAATCATCAATTTTAATTTATTACAACAACAAAATTACATTTATAGAGTGCCTTTCATGTCGGGAGGACGTCCCAAAGCGCTGAACAGCCCGGTGTCGGGGCCCGAGCATGGGGGAGGGGTGGGGTAGGGATGAGGGAAGGCAGAGAGGTGGGAGGGAGACCAAAGACACGGTCGAAGAGAAGGGTCTTGAGATCAGCCTTGAAGGAGGCAAGGGAGGAAGCGAGGCGAAGGGACCGTGGGATGGAGTTCCAGAGTGTGGGGGCAGAGAGGCTGAAAGCTCGGCCACTGATGGTAGGGCAGGTCAGGCAGGAGACATGGAGCAGACTGGAGCCCGATGAACGGAGGGCGCGGGCAGGTTGGTAGGGAGTCAGCAGGTTAGAGAGGTAGGAGGGGGCAAGGCCATGGATGGCCTTGAAAGTGAGGACGAGGACAACAGATCTGGAATATTAAAGAGATGCCAGGGATGCAGAAAACCTCATCTGGAGCAGATGATCCAGTTAAGGCCAAAGATGAGTCCATGCCCAACAATCTGCAGATTTCAGGACTATATAAAAAAAATCATAGCAGTTTAACACGTGGCTAAACCCTCATTTAAGTGGAACTAGAATCAAAACCTAGATTTCAGTCCAAAATGCCATTTGGGTAGAGAATTTACTGGCATCTGGGTGATCCTAAAGTGTTAACTTGTGTGAAAGTGACTAAGAAGACATATGACGACAATTAGTTTCCTGGTTAAGGATGTGCTTACATCAGGGTTACTAAATTGTCTAAATGTGTGAAGTACAATTGCTGAAAAGTAGAAACACAGAAATGAAGAAATTTACCGTACAATGGACTGTCATTTTGCCCATAATATTGTGTCAAAGGGAATATGGATATCCATAATAAGTGTGAGTCTGCTAAAGTTTTTGTGACTCACGTTTTGTATAGTTATTGGCAATTAATTGTAATACAACGTGGAGATCAGGTTCAGCTCTTTGAAGTTACAACAACTCCCACATACTTTACATTCATCCAGCAATGAATAATAGCTGGAAATAGATAGGTTTTCTACTCTTCTAACAGCATCTTTGGAATCGGTTGTGATTCTGTATAATTCATCCACCTGTCGTATCTTGTCAGTCAATGCAAGTCGTAAAGGTACATTTTATCTCCACTACTTTTGTTCAGATGAAAGCCAACGAAAATTGCTGTTTACATGACAATTTGGCAAAGAAGATTTACTTGGTCATCTCAAAATTGATAAATGAACAGCATTACCACCGTACACCATTTGCTGAGCCACAGCTGGTATTGCACTGAAAACTGACGTGCAAGGTGAAGATGCCTCCGGTTTATTACTACTAGTCCTACCTCAGTACAGCGGCACACAACAAAAATATCTTGCAAACCTCTAACTGAAGGGGAAAATAAATCAAAACACACTTTAGTACACTGCAAATAAAATTCAGCCACAGGCTACGCCACTCGATAGCAAACCTCATAAGTGTAAGCCATGCCACTTTTACATAACCCCTACAAACATGCAATGAAAAGAATGAGAATCAGAACGAGAACACCAGCCTGCTTCATGTCCCTATCCTATCTGCCCCAGCGAGTGGCACTTTTTCAACCATTCTGCCACTCTCTGTAACTCCAAACTAGATTCCCTTGACTTGCTCCCTCCTTCCCCTTGTTCAAGGCCTGTTTCAAAACATATTGCTTTGACCGTGCTTTCGATCAGCTTTTCCCTTCCCACCACGGATACCCAACCAGTGTTGTCAAGCTCTTTGGGACGTCCTCCTGATATGAAAGGCACAGTATAAATGTTAATCATAATGTATTGTATAATAATCTCTTACCTGCGAGACAAACTCTGCACATTACCTTGGGTGAGGTGCTACCATTAAAATAATGAATAATTTTTTTCAGTTCACATCTTTGCATATAACACACACCCTCTTAAGATGCCTTCCCCCACTGTTAAAAGCACTCAATTTATAATAAACCATGTTTTATAGTTATACACAGTACTCTATGTATTGGCAAGATTGAATGAGTAAAGTACTTACCCTCCTATCCCAACACAAGTAATAGTGGTTTTACTTCCACCCTCTATAGTGCATAATCAGACATCAGTAATAGAGGGAAAAAAAGTCTTAAGAAAGATTTTATAACTGCTACCACTTCACAAGAAGCTGCAGCTTTTCATACAAGTAGCTGATTTATAAGATGTTGAAAAATATGACTGACAACCCCCAGGAAAGCTTTCTTCTAATTAAAATCACTTTGCTTACCAATACAAAAGTTCAGGGAGAACCTCAGCCACTTAGGTCAGCAGATTCCAATTATTTATTACGCTGCCTCTCCTTTTGGTATAAAGGGAAATTGTTTTTAAATTGAAACTCATAACTTAATACTTTTTTTTAAGTCATTGGCCAGGATTCTTTTGGAATAATTCTTGAATAATAATAATAATAATCCTTGCATTTAATATAGCGCTCTTCACGTGGGAGGACGTCCCAAAGCGCTTCACAGAACACACTGTAAAATGAATTGACTGTATATTTGTGGGCGAACGCGGCAGCCAATTGCGCACAGCAATGTCCCACAAACAGTCGTAGATTGAAAATGACCAATTTATTATTGTTTTTGTTTTTTTGGAGGAATTATTATTAGTCGTGTGGAGTAAGAAAACTTGCCCAAGGTTTCGCCCTCTGCCTGGAATTGAACTCACTTGCAAAGCGAGTGCTCTAACCACTGAGCTACAGGACTCCAATGTGATATTGTGTCTTTCACATCGGAAGCACATTAAAAGCACCTCACAGGATTTAAAGTTAAGTGTGGTGACTGTATTTTCTAGGCGAAAGCTGATACTGTCTGCAGATATGTGAAAGTTCCCTTCAAAAGGATAGTGATGTGGTGAAGAATCAGAAGAACAAGAAGAGCCTCTCGGGTGACCTGACTGAAGTCTGCAAGATTATGAAACTTAATGATGGGTTAAATTGCAATATTCAAATAATGATACATTATTTGCGCTGGTCAGCCAGGTAGCAACGAAAGGGCACAAATAAATTATAATTACAGGAAGAATAAAGGGGTCGATTAGAAAATATTTCTTTACACGTTTAAATGTGGGCATCTCTGCCACAAACCGTTGTTGAGGCAGAGTCTGTAATTTATTTTAATAAGGAATTTTAGTTAAATGATTGAAAAGGAAGGGTATTTCAGTGAATGGGGATAGAGAGAAAGAATTGGATTAGACTACGGATTTGTATAGAGAACTATACCAGTGCAGACATGATGGGAAAATGGCATGTTTCTGTGTTTTTTGTGATTCTGCAGTATTTTATGATGCTGTGGACAAGGGCGATATTGGATTTAAGGAGAAGAACTGAACTTGTTTTCCCTGAGGAAAAGAACACTCAGAAGGAACATAGATACAGCAGAAGATCAAAATAATGAAAAAAGATGGATATTATAGATGAAAGTGCAGTATTTAAGTCTGGACTATGATCATAAAACTGACAAGGGTACACAATTGACAAGCTTAGAAGAAATGTTTTTCCCCAATTGGTAGAAGCCAAAGGGATTGCATGCAAAGCAAAGTTTCTTGATTCCTTTTTTTTAAAAAAAGGGCTGTGCAAACAACTGATTGGTATAACAAGACTAAGGTTAAGAGGATAAAATATAGACACAGTTGAATAAATAATCTAGAACTGCAGCTTCTAAACTGGCAAAACTGGACAAACGTCATCAGTGGAATGGAATAGGGCAGTCCTAAATAATATAGAGGTAGAAATTCCACCTGAGTCTGTATTTACTCTATGTAGCATTTCAGAGCATCTAGAATTTGTCAAACTGTCGAATTCAGATTTAACTTTGACAGCGGTTTCTGCTGTTTCTTTAAATTAAAAACAATTGGCTCCACGATTAAGATTGCATTTAAGAATTTGACAAATTCTGAATGCTTTGAAATTCTAAAATAGTAGAGTAAATCTATACCCAGGTGGAATTTCTACCCCATAGGATACAGTGTAAGACCTTATCTTCTATAATATTATCATTTGGGGTCAGGGAAGAACTTCACAGATTCACCACTTTAGAAGTTTGCCTGTGGTTCATTGTGTCTGAGGTTAAGTCAGTTGTCAAGTTAGTGTAAAAAACCAGAGGTTGTATTACCTGGCGAATCATCGTATTCTACACTAAATGCTAAAATTATTATCTTCAGAAGTCGCCTCCGTTCGGGTGGCTCCGGCCTCTTGCTTGTCCCTCGTCCCCACCAACTTTGACGGCTGTTTTTTCAGTCACTATGCCCCAAAACTTTGGAACTCTCTCTATCAATCCCTCCGCCTTACCCCCGCTGTGATTTTCAGATCATGCCTGAAGATATTCCTCTTCAATGGTGCCTACCCACACCTCCTCCCTCACCCTGGCGCAGGATCTGCCACTCTTAAGCCACTGTTATTCCGAGATGCTATCCCGTATGAAGGGATAGCAACTAGGAATAACGGAGTTGAGAATTTCGAGTTGTAGAAATTGCATACATTAGTGTGTGTGACCCTAAAAAATGAATTATATAACTCGTTCAATACTTTGCTGGTTAATTATCCTGTCCAGAATGAAACTGAAGTTTACATTCCGGGTATGGACTTTGATAATGAAATTCTCCTGTCCTGTGAGATTGAGGTGAGGGATGGGGGAAAACGGAGGGGTGGGGCAGTAAATGTCATCCATGGGAACAGCAAGTCAAGGTTATTCTCTGTGTGTACATAGTTGCATGATAACAATGTACTTTGAGGCCAGACAGTTCTTGCATCCTCCAGGTCGAGTACAGTATGAGACACATCTTATCATATTTAACCTTGAGCGGCAGAAGTTTCCAGAAAAATGGAGGAGTGGGGGGTGGTCAGACTGCAGGTCAGGAGGAAATATCAGTACCATGTTCAGAATTACTAATATCTCACGATAATGGGTAATGGGCCTGGCGTAGATCCAGCATTGTCAGCAACATAATCTTCTGCTGCTTTTCAATTATTTGCACATTTACCAAGTTCATGTTAGCAACAGGATTGTCAAATCTCCAACACGCTAATACTACCATCAACAAGGTTTGAAGGCCAATACGAGGGGAACATTATGTCTGAAACAGACAGTTCCAACCTGGTTCGTCACCCACTATTTCTATCAGTGCAGAACATCTTGACAATATTTTTTTTCTGAATAAACCTGAAGTAATCATATCACACATCTTTGTGAAAGTCACCAGATATCAAGGGCACGGGATGTACTGACAATCGCTGGCAGTAAAACAGAATAAATATTTCCCACATGAAATCAAACCCTGTATACAATACATAATAACCGATACCAACACAATATGTTCAAGGCTATGGTCTAATCTCAGTAATTTAGGTAAATTATGACAAAGTCAAGAGTGAGAAAAGGCCATTTGATGCTTCACATCCATTCCTTCCAATGAGTCATGTATAACTTGAACAGTCTCACATTCAGTCTCCAGAGGGAGGCAAATAACCGCAGATATTGTCTTCCAGGATGAGAAAACTTGCCCAGTTTATAAAGCAACCATGTAACATTAGAGAAACCTTGCTGTATTTCAAACAGCATTCTTACACTCAAGAGAAAGATAGCGACAACCATGTTATTTTAGCACCTGTGCAATTTAGTCCTTCTTGTAACCAGATACGCACTCAGATTCTTGCAGAAAGATGTTAAATTAGAGTCCTGTAGCTTAGTGGTTTGAGTACTCGCCTCTCAATGAATAAGAATGAAAAACAGCAAAATTGTTACTGACTAGTTTTTGAGTTTTCATTAGAGTTTGTGAACTGCATGTTAATTGGGGCCAACATTGATCACAAGCATTGATTCACTCTCCACTCTGATCTTCTCCATTGAAGAAAAGAATAATTAGGGGGAAATGCAAAGCGATATTAAGACAGGTTATCAGCCTGGCTCAATTAATAGCACTCTTGAGTTAGAAAGCATGTGGTTAATAGTCCAGGCTGACATTCAAATGCAGTCCTGGGAGAGCGTTGTATTGTCAGACATTCTCGTATATTGAATGAGATGGTAAATCAAGGCCCCATCCACCTGTTCAGGTGGACATTAAAGATCCTATGGCACTATTCAAAAAGGGAAGGGATTCTCTCCTGATTTCCTGGCTAACAATCCTTCCGATAGAATTGGTTATTCACCTTATAGTTGTTTGTGAGACATTGCTGTGTACAAATTGGCCGCTGCATTCACTTTCACCATCAAATATGTAGTCACTAAAACTACAGTAAAATATTGTAAAAAGCTTTGATTCATTTTGATATCGCAATAAGACACTATGTCAAATTCAAGGATTATTATAAGTATTTAATATTAATTTGAGGTCTGGACCATATTTACAACAATGAATTGGTATATATAACATCTTTAAGGTACATCACTGATAGGATTATCATCATTATCTCAATGCAAAACAAAGCAGGAGCAAATTATAGGTGAGTAAAACTATGGATTTGAGTTCTGATGATTTATTTGTTGCTATTGGAACTCATTGACAACCAGAAAGACTGATCACCCTGCATTCCTAATACAAGGAAATAGATGGAAATAAGTGGGTAAAACTGAATTCTTTTAAAAAATAAATACTTTCACTTTCTAGTTTATACTTAGTAAATGTTCAAACAGCCTCACTCAAAACAGAAATGCCTAGCCCAAATTCAGAAGCTAAATAAAGCTAAATTATTGGTGACACGTGACAGTGTTCATTAATGCTTCAGTTCACTGTGCCATGGAAGATATAACACTTGTATCCATGATTTTCATGTGAATGGTTCCTCCTTTTGTCTCCACCAGTATAGGTCACGGCACCTTTCAGCATACGTAAAGCACCTTACCTCTTTGATATGAGTCGCAATGTGCAGCACATGTTTTTCACAGCATGCAACTCCTGAATTCATTGTAAAGTCGAGGGATGGGGGAAAACGGAGGGGTGGGGCAGTAAATGTCATCCATGGGAACAGCAAGTCAAGGTTATTCTCTGTGTGTACATAGTTGCATGATAACAATGTACTTTGAGGCCAGACAGTTCTTGCATCCTCCAGGTCGAGTACAGTATGAGACACATCTTATCATATTTAACCTTGAGCGGCAGAAGTTTCCAGAAAAATGGAGGAGTGGGGGGTGGTCAGACTGCAGGTCAGGAGGAAATATCAGTACCATGTTCAGAATTACTAATATCTCACGATAATGGGTAATGGGCCTGGCGTAGATCCAGCATTGTCAGCAACATAATCTTCTGCTGCTTTTCAATTATTTGCACATTTACCAAGTTCATGTTAGCAACAGGATTGTCAAATCTCCAACACGCTAATACTACCATCAACAAGGTTTGAAGGCCAATACGAGGGGAACATTATGTCTGAAACAGACAGTTCCAACCTGGTTCGTCACCCACTATTTCTATCAGTGCAGAACATCTTGACAATATTTTTTTTCTGAATAAACCTGAAGTAATCATATCACACATCTTTGTGAAAGTCACCAGATATCAAGGGCACGGGATGTACTGACAATCGCTGGCAGTAAAACAGAATAAATATTTCCCACATGAAATCAAACCCTGTATACAATACATAATAACCGATACCAACACAATATGTTCAAGGCTATGGTCTAATCTCAGTAATTTAGGTAAATTATGACAAAGTCAAGAGTGAGAAAAGGCCATTTGATGCTTCACATCCATTCCTTCCAATGAGTCATGTATAACTTGAACAGTCTCACATTCAGTCTCCAGAGGGAGGCAAATAACCGCAGATATTGTCTTCCAGGATGAGAAAACTTGCCCAGTTTATAAAGCAACCATGTAACATTAGAGAAACCTTGCTGTATTTCAAACAGCATTCTTACACTCAAGAGAAAGATAGCGACAACCATGTTATTTTAGCACCTGTGCAATTTAGTCCTTCTTGTAACCAGATACGCACTCAGATTCTTGCAGAAAGATGTTAAATTAGAGTCCTGTAGCTTAGTGGTTTGAGTACTCGCCTCTCAA